>NC_060126.1:104920412-105600412 GCF_021461395.2 Schistocerca americana
CCGCGCGACTGCTACGGTCGCAGGTTCGAATCCTGCCTCGGGCATGGATGTGTGTGATGTCCTTAGGTTAGTTAGGTTTAAGTAGTTCTAAGTTCTAGGGGACTTATGACCACAGTAGTTAAGTCCCATAGTGCTCAGAGCCATTTGAACCATTTGAACCATGAGTTTCGGATTGCGCTTGTGGTGATGAGAACTTCGAAAAGGACGTATACAGCAGTGATGGGAAAGAGGATGTGGAGAGAGAGAGAGAGAGAGAGAGAGAGAGAGAGAGAGAGAGAGAGAGCGCACGGTGTCGGCAGGGCGCCGTCCGCTACCTGACAACGTCTCTGGTGTCGGCCCTGGTGGAGCACTGCCGCTGGGCCGCCACGTGCAGCGCCGTGTGGCTGGCGGGGTCGCGGGCGCCGGGCTGCGCGCCGCCCTCTCCCAGCAGCACCTCCAGCGCGGCCACGCAGCCGTTCTCCACCGCCTGCTGCACCACCGGCACGCCGGAGAACTCGTTCCGCGTGTCCGGGTCCGCACCTGCCGTGGCACAGTACCGCAAGACAACGTCACACACACACTACTCGCCATGAAAATTGCTACACCCAGAAGAAATTCAGATGATAAACGGGTATTCATTGGACAAATATATTATACTAGAACTGACATGTGATTACATTTTCACGCAGTTTGGGTGCACAGATCCTGAGAAATCAGTACCCAGAACAACCACCTCTGGCCGTAATAACGGCCTTGATACGCCTGGGCATTGAGTCAAACAGAGCTTGGATGGCGTGTACAGGTACAGCTGCCCATGCCGCTACAACACGATACCACAGTTCATCATGACTAGTGACTGGCGTATAGTGACGAACCAGTTGCTCGGCCACCATTGACCAGACGTTTTCAATTGGTGATAGATCTGGACAATGTGCTGGCCAGGGCAGCAGTCGAACATTTTCCGTATCCAGGAACACCCGTACAAGACCTGCAACATACGGTCGTGCATTATCCTGCTGAAATGTAGGGTTTCGCACGGATCGAATGAAGGGTAGATCCACGGGTCGTAGCTCATCTGAAATGTAACGTCCACTGTTCAAAGTGCCGTCAATGGGAACAAGAGGTGACCGAGACGTGTAACCAATGACACTCCATACCATCACGCCGGGTGATACGCCTGTATGGCGATGACGAATACATGCTTCCAATGTGCGTTCACCGCGATGTCGCCAAACACGGATGCGACCATCATGATGCTGTAAACAGAACCTGGATTCGTCCGAAAAATGACGTTTTGCCATTCGTCCACCCAGGTTCGTCGTTGAGTACACCATCGCAGGCACTCCTGTCTATGATGCAGCGTCTAGGGTAACCGCAGCCATGGTCTCCCAGCTGATAATCAATGCTGCTGCAAACGTGTCGAACTGTTTGTGCACATGGTTGTTGTCTTGCAAACGTCCCAATCTGTTGATTCAGGGATCGAGACGTAGCTGCACGATCCGCTACAGCCGTGCGGATAAGATGCCTGTCTTCTCGACTGCTAGTGATACGAGGCCGCTGGGATACAGCACGGCGTTCTGTATTACCCTCCTGAACCCACCGATTCCATATTCTGCTAACAGTCATGGATCTCGATCAACGTGAGCAGCAATGTCACGATACGATAAACCGCATTCGTGATAGGCTACAATCCGACCTTTATCAAAGTCGGAAACGTGATGGTACACATTTCTCCTCCTTACACGTGACATCACAACCACGTTTCACCAGGCAACGCCGGTCAACTGCTGTTTGTGTATTAGAAATTGGTTGGAAACTTTCCTCATATCAGCACGTAGGCGTCGCCACCGGCGCCAACCTTGTGTGAATCCTCTGGAAAACTAATCATTTGCATATCACAGCATCTTCTTCCTGTCGGTCAAATTTCGCGTCTGTAACACGTCATCTTCGTGGTGTAGCAATTTTAATGGCCAGTAGTTTAGGAAATAAGCCGAATGGGATGCAAATATAAACATGTAATGCACACGTACATACAAATAAAAGATTACAATCTGAGATAAATTTCAATTCATTCAAGTAAAACAGCTTCACAAGTTGAGCAATTTATTAGGTTTGTCCACCTCTGGTCCTTATTCAAGCAGTTATTCGGCTTGCATTGATTCATAGTACTGTTGGATGTGCTCCGCAGGGATACCGTGCCAAATTCTGTCCAGTTGGCGCATTAGATCCTGAAAACCCTGAGCTGGTTGTAGGGCGCTGCCTATAATTCTCCAAACGTTCTCAGTTGAGGAGAAAATTTGGTGATCCTGTTGGTCAAGGTAGGTTTGGTGAGCACGAATACAAACAGTAGAAACTCTCATCGTGTGTGGGCGGGTATTATCTTACTGAAATGTATGTCCTGGATGGCTTGCCTTGAAGGGCAACAAAACGACACATAGAATATTGTCGATGTACCACTATAAGGGCAACGTCACCGTGGTCTAGGGGTAGCGTCTTTGATTTATAATCAAAACGTCTTCGCTCCCGGATTCGATCCCCGCTACTGCCTAAATTTTGATAAATAATCAGCATTGGCGGCCGAAGACTTGCGGCATAAGAAGTCAGCCACATTCTGCCAACGGCCTTGTCAAAGAGGGCGGAGGAGTGGATAGAGGTTCAGGGCACTCTCTTGTCCTAGGGGTGGGAAATTGCCCCTAAAGGCGGAAGAATCAGCAATGATCAACGACATGAAGATGCAGAAGGCAATGGAAACCGCTGCATTAAAGACACATAACGTGTATCCACAGGACATGTGGCCTGTAATTGAAGAAGTCTCATGATGATCTCTCCATTGGCAAAAGATTCCGGAATAGTCCCCCATTCGGATCTCCGGGAGGGGACTGCCAAGGGGGAGGTTACCATGAGAAAAAGATTGAATAATCAACGAAAGGATAACGTTCTACGAGTCGGGGCGTGGAATGTCAGAAGCTTGAACGTGGTAGGGAAACTAGAAAATCTGAAAAGGGAAATGCAAAGGCTCAATCTAGATATAGTAGGGGTCAGTCAAGTGAAGTGGAAGGAAGACAAGGATTTCTGGTCAGGTGAGTATCGGGTAATATCAACAGCAGCAGAAAATGGTATAACAGGTGTAGGATCCATTATGAATAGGAAGGTAGGGCAGAGGGTGTGTTACTGTGAACAATTCAGTGACCGGGTTGTCCTAATCAGAATCGACAGCAGACCGACAACGATAGTTCAGGTATACATGCCGACGTCGCAAGCTGAAGATGAACAGATAGAGAAAGTGTATGAGGATATTGAAAGGGTAATGCAGTATGTAAAGGGGGACGAAAATCTAATAGTCATGGGCGACTGGAATGCAGTTGTAGGGGAAGGAGTAGAAGAAAAGGTTACAGGAGAATATAGGCTTGGGACAAGGAATGAAACAGGAGAAAGACTAATTGAGTTCTGTAACAAGTTTCAGCTAGTAATAGCGAATACCCTGTTCAAGAATCACAAGAGGAGGAGGTATACTTGGAAAAGGCCGGGAGATACGGGAAGATTTCAATTAGATTACATCATGGTCAGACAGAGATTCCGAAATCAGATACTGGATTGTAAGGCGTACCCAGGAGCAGATATAGACTCAGGTCACAATATAGTAGTGATGAAGAGCAGCCTGAAGTTCAAGACATTAGTCAGAAAGAATCAATACGCAAAAAAGTGGGATACGGAAGTACTAAGGAATGACGAGATACGTTTGAAGTTGTCTAACGCTATAGATACAGCAATAAGGAATAGCGCAGTAGGCAGTACAGTTGAAGAGGAATGGACATCTCTGAAAAGGGCCATCACAGAAGTGGGAAGGAAAACATAGGTACAAAGAAGGTAGCTGCGAAGAAACCATGGGTAACAGAAGGAATACCTCAGTTGATTGATGAAAGGAGGAAGTACAAACATGTTCCGGGAAGATCAGGAATACAGAAATACAAGTCGCTGAGGAATGAAATAAATAGGAAGTGCAGGGAAGCTAAGACGAAATGTCTGCAGGAAAAATATGAAGACATCGAAAAAGATATGATTGTCGGATGGACAGACTCAGCATACAGGAAAGTCAAAACAACCTTTGGTGACATTAAAAGCAACGGTGGTAACATTAAGAGTGCAACGGGAATTCCACTGTTAAATGCAGAGGAGAGAGCAGATAGGTGGAAAGAATACATTTAAAGCCTCTATGAGGGTGAAGATTTGTCTGATGTGATAGAAGAAGAAACAGGAGTCGATTTACAAGAGATAGGGGATCCAGTATTAGAATCGTAATTTAAAAGAGCTTTGGAGGACTTATGGTCAAATAAGGCAGAAGGGATAGATAACTTTCCATCAGAATTTCTAAAATCATTGGGGGAAGTGGCAACAAAACGACTATTCACGTTGGTGTGTAGAATATGAGTCTGGCGATATACCATCTGACTTTCGGAAAAGCATCATCCACACAATTCCGAATACGGCAAGGGCTGACAAGTGCGAGAATTATCGCACAATCAGCTTAACAGCTCATGCATCGAAGCTGCTTACAAGAATAATATACAGAAGAATGGAAAAGAAAATTGAGAATGCGCTAGGTGACGATCAGTTTGTCTTTATGAAAAGTAAAGGGACGAGAGAGGCAATTCTGACGTTACGGCTAATAATGGAAGCAAGGCTAAAGAAAAATCAAGACACTTTCATAGGATCTGTCGACCTGGAAAAAGCGTTCGACAATATAAAATGGTGCAAGCTGTTCGAGATTCTGAAAAAAGTAGGGGTAAGCTATAGGGAGAGACGGGTCATATACAATATGAGGGAATAATAAGAGTGGACGATCAAGAACGAAGTGCTCGTATTAAGAAGGGTGTAAGACAAGGCTGTAGCCTTTCGCCCCTACTCTTCAATCCGTACATCGAGGAAGCAATGTTGGAAATAAAAGAAAGGTTCAGGAGTGGAATTAAAATACAAGGTGAAAGGATATCAACGATACGATTCGCTGATGACATTGCTATCCTGAGTGAAAGTGAAGAAGAATTAAATGATCTGCTGATCGGAATGAACAGTCTAATGAGTACACAGTATGGTTTGAGAGTAAGTCGGAGAAAGACGAAGGTAATGAGAAGTAGTAGAAATGAGAACAGCGAGAAACTTAACATCAGGATTGATGGTTACGAAGTCAATGAAGTTAAGGAATTCTGATCATACAATGTAAGCTTTCACGGCCGGTATTGTCTTCACTTAAAACTTCCGGGCTGATAGGCCGTGGTCGAAGTATAAAACTCTCTCCTGACGTTTCGTCTCCGACTGCGGGAGACATCCTCGGAGGTAAAGCGGCGAACTGCGAAGAGAACTTGACGAAGCGCTCATTATATAGGCAGTACAGAGGGCGCCACAGTCGATCACGTGGCCTCGGCTATGAGATTGTCTCTGGTAATGCCAATATTCTCGATTGAAAGTAATCGATCGTCACGCTTGCGGTGCAACGCTGACATCCAAATTTTATCCAGTTTAACACCTTCGTCTTTCCTGTTAAAATTATTACGATGTTTATCAATTTAGATAGCCTCTCTATACAAGCGTGCATAATAATGTGAGGTTTTTGATATGACGCTCGTCTCGCTGAATTTTATTTCATGATCACCTTCCTGGCACATCGTATTTACAACCGTATGGAGTCTGCAATGCTACGTGAGAGGATTCATCAGACTCGGTGAGCACTGGCGGTAACCAGCAGTAAACTTTTTCATCTCCACTTGTTTCTTAGTAATACTATGCATTGTGGTGACTGGAATAAGATTGACGGTCTAACATTCAAAACTGTGGAAGTTAGTGGAGAAATGTCAGCAAATAGGCAGAAGAAAAAGTTCAATAACTTACAGAACAACATTTCTGGAGGTTCAGTTGAGGACAATTCTCGAACTGTTATTAACCTGTCTGATAAAGATTTGTCAAAAGTTGAAATTTCCGTACTTGCGAAAGGAGGCAATTTTGCTGTGACGCCCCAAAACGTACCCACAGAGTATATTGTAGCAAATATTGAGGCCGGTATCCGTCAGCTGTCACAGCAGTCCGCTGACGTAATTAGGATGGAAACGGCTAGGATTTTACGTACGTGTAAGCCACCTAAAAGTAATTTTTCGCAGGCTCAAAGGAAGGCGCTGAGGGATGTAAATGGAGATAAAAACATTATTGTTCTTAATGCGGATAAGGGTAATGCCACCGTCAAACTGAACAGTGAAGACTATCATGGAAAAATTAATGACATTTTGGTTCCCTCCAATTACAAAAAACTCCAGAAAGATCCGACTATGAAGATTTTAACAACGACAAATCGACTGGTGAAAGCGTCTTCATTTGGCTCCTACGATAAGAAGCTGCTTTGTAAAACAGAAGCATATCCACCTAGACTTTATGGCTTACCCAAAGTTCATAAACCTGGGATTCCGTTGAGGCCAATTGTCAGCGCTATAGGCGGACCAACACACGAGTTAGCTAGACACCTTGCCTCAATGCTGCAGCCTTATGTTGGTAGGACGGACAGTCATATTAAAAATTCAGCTCATTTCATTGACAAGTTAAAGGAAACGAGCGTGGGCCCGGATGATATCCTCGTCAGTTTTGACCCATGTCGTTATTTACCATGATTCCGGTAAACGAAGCTATCTTATGCATAGCGGATATTTTTCCTACCGGTATTGTGGCATTATTCCGACACTGCCTCACCACAACCTACTTTCAATACAATAATAACTTTAACGAACAGATTGACGGGGTGGCTATGGGCAGTCCTCTCAGTCCTGCTGTGGCTAACTTATTTATGGAGACTTTTGAACAACGGGCGTTGCAGACTGCCAGTAAGAGACCAGCCAGATGGTATCGCTACGTCGATGATACGTTCGTAGTATGGACACACGGAGCAGAGGAGTTGGATGCCTTCCTAACACATTTAAACAGCATTAATCCGAAAACCCAATTCACTATGGAGACAGAAAGGAATGGACAATTGAACTTCCTGGATGTGTCTGTGATTAAACGACGGGACGGAACGTTCGGCCATAAGGTGCATAGAAAGCCCACACATACTGATCGTTATCTACACAAAGAATCAAACCACCACCCTAGACAAAAAAGAGGTGTAATGAAAACTTTGGTAGACAGAGCGTACAAACTTTGTGAACCTGTTTATTTAAAAGATGAGATTGAACATCTACGGTCAACGTTCGTGAAGAATGGCTATTCTAGCAAGGATATAGACCGAGCGCTTCGCTCTAGGCAGAGAAATAGGAGTAACGACGAACAACAGTCGTCCAAGGGCAAAGTTTTTCTTCCGTTCATTAGTAAGATCACAGACCGCATTGGGAAAGTTTTAGGCAAGTATGGGGTGGAAACTATTTTCAGACACACCAGAAAAATAAAAGAATTTTTAAGGTCGGCAAAAGATGCACGAGACCCTTTGGCTACACCGGGGGTATATAAAATTTCTTGTAGTTGTGGACAGATTTACATCGGCACCACAAAGAGAAGTGCGAACACCTGTCTTGTTGAACATAAGAGGAATTGCCGCCTGGGTCACACGGATAAATCGGCCGTAGCGGAACAAGTTTACCAGGAAGGTGATCATGAAATAAAATTCAGCGAGACGAGCGTCATATCAAAACCCTCACATTGTTATGCACGCTTGTATAGAGAGGCTATCGAAATTGATAAACATCGTAATAATTTTAACAGGAAAGACGAAGGTGTTAAACTGGATAAAATTTGAATGTCAGCGTTGCACCGCAAGCGTGACGATCGATTACTTTCAATCGAGAATGTTGGAATTACCAGTGACAATCTCATAGCCGACGCCACGTGATCGACTGTGGCGCCTTCTGTACTGCCTATATAATCAGCGCTTCGTCAAGTTCTCTTCGCAGTTCGCTGCTTTACCTCCGAGGATGTCTCCCCCAGTCGGAGACGAAACGTCAGGAGAGAGTTTTATACTTCGACCACGGCCTATCAGCCCGGAAGTTTTAAGGAATTCTGCTACCTAGGCATTAAAATAACCAATGACGGACGGAGCAAGGAGGACATCAAAAGCAGACTCGCTATGGCAAAAAAGGCATTTCTGCCCAAGAGAGGTCTACTAATATCAAATACCGGCTTTAATTTGAGGAAGAAATTTCTGAGGATGTACGTCTGGAGTACAGCATTGTATGGTAGTGAAACATGGACTGTGGGAACAGAAGAGAATCGAAGCATTTGAGATGTGGTGCTATAGACGAATGTTGAAAATTAGATGGACTGATAAGGTAAGGAATGAGGAGGTTCTACGCAGAATCGGAGAGGAAAGGAATATGTGGAAAACACTGATAAGGAGAAGGGACAGGATGATAGGACATCTGCTAAGACATGAGGAAATGACTTCCATGGTACTAGAGGGAGCTGTAGAGGGCAAAAACTGTAGAGTAAGACAGAGATTGGAATACGTCAAGCAAATAATTGAGGACGTAGGTTGCAAGTGCTACTGGTTAGCACAGGAAAGGAATTCGTGGCGGGCCGCATCAAATCAGTCAGTAGACTGATGACCAAAAAAAAAAACACTGTAAGGGTGCCATAGATGACAAAGGGGTCTTGCTACGAAAAATAATGGCACCAAAAGACCATCACTCCTGGATCACGAGATGTACGACAGGTGACAGTGAGGTTGGTATCCCATTATTGCCCAAGGCGTCTCCAGACACGATTTCGCTGGTCAGCAGGCCTCAGTTCGAAGTGGGACTCATCACTGAAGACAATTCTACTGCAGTCAATGAGATTCCCGGCTGAAAGGTATCTGGAGACTACATGGACAGTGGTGGAATACGAACGTGACTGTCGCCTCAGAACCAAGAGTGATGGTCTGGGGTCGATGTCTTTTTATAGCAGCACTCCTCTGGTTGTCATCTGAGGAAACCTTTCAGCACTGCGGTACGTCGACGATATTTGACGCTCTGTTTATAGCCCTTACATTTCAGCAAGATAATACCTACCCATACACGACGAGGGTTTCTACTGTTCGTCTTCCTGCTTGCCAAACCCGACGGACCAGCAAGATCGCCGGCCCTCTCGCCAATAGAGATCATTTGCTGTATTGAGGGCACAGTCCTCCAACCATATCGGGAATTTGACGATCTATTGCACCAATTGGTCAGAATCTTGCACGATATCCCTTAGGAGGACATCCAACAACTCTGTGATTACGTAGGCTTTCCCGGCGTAATAAGTCTTGAAAGTCTCTTCGGGTTTGCTGCCGGATCCTAAAATCAACTTGACTCGATATTTCGGCGATCCAACTGTTCGCCATCTTCAGGAAATGCTGCTTCTGCTGATGAGTGCCGGGGCTGATCTGCTATGGCCCTGCAGACCACCAGTAACTATTCCGCCTATTGTGATTTGGGCCCCTTTACAGGTGTCACTCCCTCACCGAGCTAAGGATTTTTTTTCTTATCAATGTGTGTTTTTTCACCAGCACCTCCTGGTCCCTTCTTCCACGATAACGTTTTTGGAATAACATGTGTACTTAAGTTGTTGTATGTGAATCTCCCTAATTGACGGTTCACTTATGAGTATGACCTGTTAAATTTTTTTCATCCGCAGTCATCAGCTAACTCCATTCATTGTCAAACTTCTGTGATTGCTGTCAGATTGCTGTGATAACTGCTTGCTGTATTTTGTCACCTTTCTTGTATTTTGATGGATCGTGTATTTATTTAAGGGTCATTATTAATGTTTCTGCCGGTGAGTACCGGCTGGAAGTCTCGTTTAAATTATGTACCTTACCAGCTTTTCTTGTATTTTGGGGGATTGTGTATTTTATCGCTCAAGGGATTTATTAAGGTTTATTAATTGTTAAGGGCTTCCCAGCAGCCACAATCAGTGGCGTTACGTGTTATCCTTTGCGTATTTTGGGTGGGCTACACCTATTTGTTTAAAGTTTTATCCACGCTTCAGAACTGTTAGTACTTAAAGTGGCAGTCATTTGTAACTCACCACTGGAAAAACTCAGTTTGTTGGAAAAGCTTGCAGTCACACTTTACTGATAATTTGAAAAACGTACCTGTACAGATAGGATCCGTGACTACATCGTAGGTGCCTGCAGACCGGCAACCCTTCCACACTTTCCGATTCCGGATGGCCTACTAGCTGGCGCAACAGCAGCACTGAAGTGACGTAAGAGCAGCAGCGTAACCTGCCTCTCGGCACGGATTCTGTCTGTACAGGTACCTTTTTAAATTCTCACTGAGGGTGAGTGGGTGCCACCTAGGATTCTGTCCAACTGGGGGTATTAGAGGAACTCAATTTTCAAGCGTGTGTCAGTCACACGTCCCTTCATGACCATGCCGCTGGAGGACACAAAATAGGAGCGCTGAAGAAGCATAAGCACCCTTAGCTTTTTCGAGTTATGTTCAAATTTCATCGAATGGTTTTGAACGGTAGCTAGAGTTTCCAACATATACACGAGTGCGGAAATTGCGGACGCACTGTGCTCCAAACGGGTGCGGTCAGGCTTGATTGGGATGCAGCCTGTGGCGTCCCCACACTCCAACCGAGCGCTGATATTGTCGACGCCGTAGAGCTGCTACTGCCACAGCTCTCGCAGTGGAGTTGAGACACGATGCGCGATAACGTAGGTTCCCGTTGGTGAACGGGAGACAGAAATGCGAACTCGTACGATGGATGCTTCTTCTGATTTAAGATTGAATGATTCATTGCTTGGATATGCAGTAGTTGTTAAATCTGATCTCATCCGCATCTTACACACCACCAATTGCGAGGAAACATTGTAATTATCAGTCTTCTCGTAAGTTGTTGGCTCGTTTCTATGGAGTTGTTGAAGCTGTATGAAGCGAGATCCACAGATACTCTTTGATCAAGTCTTAATGAACCTACGCCGTAATGTTAAAAAAATGTTCAAAAGTTCTCTTTTCAATTAATGAAGTAGGTATTTTAATATTCAGATTAGATTGTCCCTGCTGAACAGTCGTTGGTAAACTATCATTGATTAAATCACTTAATAATGTAGTCCACGCTTGTTATTTCACTTGGAACGAACAGTTTATTGTTGCTTGGCCACTAATACTTTCGCCCCAGATGCACACGCAGTTGGTTGGTAAAGTCAGTTCTATTAAAATTAAGTTTCTTGACAATTACGACAACTTGACTCTTCAGTGTAATTGTATAATCTTCGAGAAGTCGTGTAATTGTGTCCTACTCGAGACTAATTGAGTGTAGTCCTTTGGTATACTATCCACTTTTCTTTTAGTTCCAACTATTTGAAAGTCAAGTCCAATATTCACTAGTTTCGTCAATAAAGTTCAATTAATCCGTTATGCACGGTTAAACGCGTCTATCAGTTCCTGTCTCTGCTTAGAAAATCAGTTTCCGAAGTTCGTGAACCACGTCACGCAAGAAACACTTCTGAACGCAAAACAATCTCGTCGCGTTCCGTACTCTCAATAACTAAGACAAGAATTGTTCTCGAAGGTCGTTACAGGACGAGAGCCAGCAAGCAACTTCTGTGAAAGGGTAATGTAGGCGCATTGAATTTCTTCGTTGCGCTTACAACTCTCTTCCACATAAAAGTTTTCTCTGACTAACATCACCTTGGACTTAGCTTTCAAGATATTAATTGCAATCATCACTTGGATATTTGTCCATTAATTAAATCTGAGGTTTCTTCCTCCTCTTTTCATAACAAAAACTCTCAGTGACGTATAATGTTGTTGTTATCAAAAGTTCTTGGTATTAGCTTATCGGCAAAGATGTCGTATTTGCCAAATAACTCTTCCCTACTTCATATTATGATATTCTGTCTTAATTGACTTTAAGGGGGTCGTTGGGGTGTTATAAGCCTCATAATGTCTATAGAGAAGGGTTGAAACGCCCGAGGGTGTCAGCAGTTCTAAGGCTGTGAAGAACGTCTTCGTGTTGCTCATCGCACTACGAACTGTCGTTTTCGACCGCGAAATGTCTGGAAATCAACGATCCAGGCAATGGAGTGGTTACGTCGACCTCCTTTTCTTGCCGATTCTGGGCGGTGGTGTGTCTGGAATATTTTTCTCGGACACTCACAAGAAAACCTCCATTGCAGAGGCGTCATAAGAAGGGATGAAATGTGGGCAACAGGGGGTGTGACGACCTTCCGGTCGTGCCGCGTGTATTCAGAATGAGATTTTCACTCTGCAGCGGAGTGTGTGCTGTTATGAAACTTCCTGGCAGATAAAAACTGTGTGCCGGACCGAGACTCGAACTCGGAACCTTTGCCTTTCGCGGGCAAGTGCTCTACCGACTGAGCTATCCAAGCACGAATCACGCCCCGTCCTCACAGCTTTACTTTCTGCCAGTACCCCGCGTCCTACCTTCCAAACTTTACAGAGGCTCTCCTGCGAACCTTGCAGAACTACCACTCCTGAAAGAAAGGATATTGCGGAGGCATGGCTTAGCCACAGCCTGGGGGATGTTTCCAGAATGAGATTTTAACTCTGCAGCGGAGTGTGCTTGGGTAGCACTTTCCCGCGAAAGGCAAAGGTCCCGAGCTCGAGTCTCGGTCCGGCACACAGTTTTAATGTCAGGAAGTTTCATATCAGCGCACACTCCGCTGCAGAGTGAAAATCTCATTCTGGAAACATCCCCCAGGCTGTGTCTAAGGCATGTCTCCGCAATATCCTTTCTTTCAGGAGTGGTAGTTCTGCAAGGTTCGCAGGAGAGCTTCTGTAAAGTTTGGAAGGTAGGAGGCGAGGTACTGGCGGAAGTACAGCTGTGAGGACGGGGCGTGAGTCGTGCTTGGGTAACTCAGTTGGTACAGCACTTCCCCGCGAAAAGCAAAGGTCCCGAGTTCGAGTCTCGGTCCGGCACAAAGTTTTAATCTGCCAGGAAGTTTCAGCCGTATGTATTGCAGAAAATTAATTTATGAACTTCTTATGTGCTACCAGTTTCGGCATTCGACTGATGCCATATTCAGGCCCCTGTACAATTAGTAGAACAAATGTACTATTACAAAAAATATAAAACATACGTTAACAATTGGCATGTATCATGTTAACTATGTAAGTGGCTCAAAAAGACATATTGTTTATCATTAAAACTATATGTAACATTAGGGCAAATATGCTTCTGCCTATGTCATGCTGTTGTTAATAGTTTTCACTGTTTTACTCGAATATAGCATGATAGGTGAATATATGTATACGCTATTATTCGTAAATTCGTACCACACATTTGTAATAGGCCATGCAACGCAACAATCAAATGTACTGCATAAAATCGTATGTCCAGTGGAAGAGTATTCTTTTAAAATTATTAACTAATATAAATAAATAATAAAGTAAATTAAAAACAAGAAAATGTGGCATAACCATGTCAGAATACATAAGTTACATATGTGTAGCCTAGGTCGTATTATGTGTGGTACGACAAATAGCTGCCGCAATATTAACGATAAAAAGCATAAACGAGTTTGTCTTAAAATCCGATTGCATTCACGAATGAAACCAATGCAATCGTACTATAAAAAACATCAAACACCATGTCACCGTAGGCACTTCATTAGAACCCCTGTTAAGACCACCCCGCGCTGTGCTGAGTGGATTAATGCAACGATAGTAGCTGCCTCATATAGTCATAGTTATAAAGAAGATTCTCGATCTCTGTATATAAAAAAATGTATATCTCCCTACAAATAACTCCTATACAACTATGTATGATTATACCAAGTGGTATCGACTGAATAAAAAGGAAAGGAAGAAAAAGAAAAATATAGAAGAACGCCTAAAAGTACAATTTTGGTAAACATTTCTGGAAAGCAGCGATCAATAAATTGTTATATTTTGATTAAAGTTCAGTCTTCATCACGTCATGTATGTTTTAATGATACAGGTGACCGGTTTCGGTTCTTTCTATAAAACCATCATCAGACCCTGGCTCCTTTATGACGGTAGGCGGAGCTCTCCTCGCTGCTACGCAGTCAGTCAGTTGACTGCGTAGCAGCGAGGAGAGCTCCGCCTACCGTCATAAAGGAGCCAGGGTCTGATGATGGTTTTATAGAAAGAACCGCAACCGGTCACCTGTATCATTAAAACATACATGACGTGATGAAGACTGAACTTTAGTCAAAATATAACGCCTATAAGTCCGAACATAAACCTCAAAATGAAATGTATACCATAAGACTAAGGGTACTACCTATAACCTACGTTTCTGTATCACTATTGAAGAACGTTGCAAGCATCTTTGAGCCAAATTTCTGATTTAAGCGTCGCATTGGGTGGGAATTAAATGGTTCCAGGAAAGTGGTCCTTTAATTCCGTTGCCCAGTCTAATTAAGTGCACTTTGCAACCCTCAGACGCCTATAGTAGGAATTGTGAGACATTCTCTGTTTCGAATTCTTGGCAATGTCCAAAAATTCAAACATGGGCCATGACTCACCTCGAAATCGGGTCATATAGCAGCAAATGGCACATCCGCCAAACACTAGATGAAGCAGATAATAATTGGTCACACGGCACCTGCTACAACACTGGTTAACGCATACGCATCGAGACTGAGAGCACAACTTGTGTAGTATCTCGCATTAAAGGCAGCACATGGCACCGCTCTGGTACTGACCGCCTTGCAGCAGCGCCCTCACGAACTCCTCGTCCCCGCGCCGCCGGCAAGCCATCTCCAGACACGTGCTGTAGTAGGGGTCACCGTACACGTGGTTTGGGTCCACCGACCGGCAGCCCTGAAACACACAGAGGCAGCCATCCTAATTTGGCGTTCACCCGTGCAGCTAAGGGCAGGACCCGCAGCACTGATGAATTGTGGAACCTCTAGTCAGCAAAACGTCTTCGCATTTTATTTTTAATGTATTCCGAAGTATACAGGGGGATTTAGTTGCCTCTACCGCTGTCGTTTTATGCGGTCTGCAATGTTACAGCTGGCCTTCATAAACCGCATGCGTGATTCCTTATTTTGTCACTTGCCAGTGGAGATTATGTCGTACAGAAAAAAAAGAGAAAGACATTTTTCTAGGAAATTTAATGTAGTTAAATTTTGTACTGAGATACGCTTCCGCTAGAGGCCGTAATTTTCGAGTTATTCAACAAATATGTACAAAAGTGGTCTCCAAACGCAACCCCACTCCCACACTGAGCCCTCAAAGGTCAGGATTTCTAGTATGTTGTTCGTAGCCACTCTCTCCTACCACTGTGGTATCGATAGTTCCGATGCCACTGCGATAGCGGAAGACCTTCGCCAACCACAGCGCCATCTAGCCGACGCTGTGCAGCTCTACGAGTTCATGAAGAGCAGACGGCCGAGAACCATCACTGTAGCTTAGCTTGCTATTGAGACTTTCTCATCGGGACCTTGGCTGCACACCTACGTGCTCACCTGTACCAAAGATACGTATTCATTTTGTAAGTAGGCTGTTTAGGTTTTTATATTGGTAACGCCACGTAGTGCTCTGTATGAAAATCGCTGACTGCGCTGTGTGCAGTCTGTGGCTGGTTGGACTCATTGTTGGAATATTCCCTTGTGTAGTGTTGGGCTGTTGGATGTGAACAGTGCGTAGCGTTGGGCAGTTGGAGGTGAGCCGCCAGCAGTGATGGATGTGGGGAGAGATATGCCAGAGTTTTGAGAGGTTACTATGAGAGCACGATCTGGACATGTGTCAGCCAGAAAAAGGAAATTTGTTTAATTGGATGTCACAGAATTATACATAACTTTTGAACGCTATTAACGTATATACATTGTTTGTTTTCTATCAAAATCTTTCATTTGCTAACTATGCCCATCAGTAGTTAGTGCCTTCAGTAGTTAGTATCCTTTATTTCGCTGGCACTATTGGAGCTCGCTGTATTGCAGTAGTTCGAGTAACGAAGATTTTTGTGAGGTAAGTGATTCATGAAAGGTATAGGTTATTGTTAGTCATGGCCAACCTTTTGTATGGATTATTGAAAGTCAGATTGCGTTGTGCTTAAAATATTGTGTGTCAGTTTAGTGATGATAAGATTAAGTAAAGAGAAAACTGTCTGAGTACGTTGAGTTTTGCTCAGTTGTTTGAAAATCAAATAACGTAAGAGTTTTTCTAGCACTGTCATTCATTATATTCAAAGGAGAAGTTTCAATTTATATATGTTCATACACCAGTAAAAACCTCTTTTACTTTACTTGCAGTACCGTCGTGTTTTACCTCGTCTGCTACTACTCGCTTCCTTATTCGGCCTCTCTATCAGCTTTCAGGAGCAGACCTACGCGCCGCCTTCCAGGCGGAATACAAAAACCGCTATACAAATATTTGCGACTGCATGAATTATTTCGCACATTCTACGTTTTTGGTCTTCTTTAGACTGTACTTGTTACGCCACTGGAGAAATCGAGTACTTACAAATTGTAAAAGTGACGTCAGTTTAATTTTACCCAACAGTTTTGTGAATTTCAACAGCGTAAAATAAACAATTACATCGTTGTACCCGTCAGGTTTTCTGACTATGAAACTATTCTGCTTGTAAGAGTCAAGTTTGGATCGCATTGTCAACTTAATTATTTTTAGCGTAACGTTTTCGTTTTGCGTTCATTTCCTTCTCGGGAAAGTTTAAACTAATAATTTTAACAAAGTAGCCGACACTGCTTGCGACATACAGTCCAGTCAATAGAAACCAAAAAATGTCGAAGATCGGGAATATTTCGTCCAGTCGGAAATTTCTGTACATTGTTGTTGTTGTTGTTGTCTTCAGTCTGGAGATTGGTTTGATGCAGTTCTCCATGCTACTCTATCCTGTGAAAGTTTCTTCATCTCCGAGTAACTACTGCAACCTACATCCTTCTGAATCTGCTTAGTGTATTCATCTCTTGGTCTCCATCTACGATTTTTACCCTTCACGCTGCCCTCCATCACTAAATTGGTGATCCCTTGATGCCGCAGAACGTGTCCTACGAACCGATCCGTTCTTCTAGTCACGTTGTGCCAGAAACTCCTCTTCTCCCTGATTATACTCAGTACTTCTCCATTAGTTACGTGTTCTACCCATCTAATCTTCAGCATTCTTCTGTAGCACCACATTTCGAAAGCTTCTGTTCTCTTCTTGTCTAAACTATTTATTGTCCATGTTTCGCATCCATACATAGCTACACTCCATACAAATACTTTTAGAAAAGACTTCCTGACACTTAAATCTATACTAGATGTTAACAAATTTCTCTTTTCCATTGCCAGTCTACATTTTATATCCTCTCTACTTTGACCATCATTAGTTATTTTGGTCCCCAAACAGCAAAACTCATTTACTACTTTAAGCGTCTCATTTCCTAATCTAATTCCCGCAGCATCAAACGATTTAATTCGACTACATTCCATTACCCTCGTTTTGCTTTTGTTGATGGTCATCTTATATCCTCCTTACAAGATAATGTCCATTCCGTTCAACTTCTCTTCCAGGTCCTTTGCTGTCTCTGACAGAATTACAATGTCATCGGCGAACCTCAAAGTTTTCATTTCTTCTCCATGGATTTTAATTCCTACTCCGAAGTTTTCTTTTGTTTCCTTTACTGCTTGCTTAATAAACAGATTGAACAACATCGGGGAGAGGCTACAACCCTGTCTCACTCCCTTCCCAACCGCTGATTCCCTTTCATGCCCCTCGATTCTTATAAACTGCCATCTGGTTCTTTCAGAAATCGTAAATAGCCTTTCGCTCCCTGTATTTGACCCCTGCCACCTTCAGAATTTGAAAGAGAGTATTCCAGTCAACCTTGTCAAAAGCTTTCTCTAAGTCTACAAATGATAGAGACGTGGGTTTGCCTTTCCTTAATCTATCTTCTATATCGTAGGGTAAATATTGCCTCATGTGTTCTAAAATTTCTACGGAATCCGAACTGATCTTCCCCAAGGTCGGCGTCTGTGCATCTGTACTGTAGGTACATTGATAGAAGGGAAATACTAGAAACCCTCACTAGAAATCCTCACTAGTGAGGGATAAGTGTAGAGTGGAGGTGCGTATGGTGGTAACTTTTGTACGTTTATCTTGAGTGCTCACAAAAAGGCGCCTGCAGTGAAAACGTACAGTATCTTACTGCATTAAATTTCCTACAAAAATGTTTCCGCTCATTTTTTTTCTGTAGGACTAATAGTTTGCGGGTAGCGAGCAAGAGAATATGAAAATCGCGAACGTGATTTATCAAGGTTAGCTGTAACACTGCGGGTTACATAAAACGACAGCGATAGGGGCAGCTGACTCACGCTGTACATACAGGAACACAAATAAATATAAAGCTAAAATCCGGAAACGTCGCGCAAGGAAACGTTAATAAATGGGTCGGCTAAGGGTCTTGTATTTCATCGATACTTTTTAATTAATTTAGACGACATTGTCAAGGAGAGAAAACACGAACCATAATATTCGATATACAGAACAGCTTCATAAGAAAAAAATCAAAGCTTTTATTTTTGCTGACGGATACTTTCTAGTTGTGCATGGCGAATATAACTTCCAGACCGCGCTACAGGAACTATACAACAGAGCAAAGTTGCATGATTTAACCATATCGTCCAACAAATTCAACTCCATGATATTCCAAGGCTCATATTAGAAAACCAAACTATTGCACAATGCCCTCAGATTCTTGGACTGCAACATATACGTCTAAGAAGTCGGTACTGAAAAAACGATTGAGAAATTCAAAAATGATGAGAGGCACGATTAAAAGAATGCTCAGGGGAAAAGCACGAAACGACACAGTGCCAGAATTTTATAAAGTTATGGCAGTTTCCTTTATACTATATGTAAGTGAAAACTAGGCTATGAAGTCTGAAACACATTGCAGACTTCAAACAGTAGCGATGATATTTTTGAGAGCAGTCCAGGGTCTAACAAGAAGAGATGATTAAAAAGCTAGACATTCCGGAAGAGTGTAGGAATTTACAACTTAAATGAAAAGATAGACGAGTACAGAAAAGAATGGGAAAAGATACAGAAAGCATTGGTGACGAACGTATTCCAAACTGACTCCTACAATATAGCCCTAAACGAAGAAGAAAGACCGAAGAGAAGATGGATGGATCAAGAAGTCACAATGGACTACATGGTGTAATGACTGAGGGAAAAGATTTCTTTGTAGACGCACTGAAAGTTATCTGTTTTGTAACCTAAATAGGATCCAATAAAGGAAATGAACACAATGCTATGCAGCAGACAGCTTACGTCCAATGGAAGACACAATCCTACCTATGGAAATAATTCATCACAAAACTTCAGCTTACAATATTATTCACCACACAATTGTGCGCAGTCGAGTACACAATCCTGCCTACGGTAGAAATAGTTAATCAAGGCCCATCATTAACGACTAAAGACTGCACCATGAACTACAGTTGAATTATTTCACCATTCTGTAACAGAATACGAATACCAGTTAACGTTGCTGGGTGAAATTTTCCCTACTTTAAATAGATACATACAGTGACGTGAAAAGTCATGGGATACCTCCTAATATCGCCACGAGCCTTTTTTTCCGCGGGCTAGAGCAGCAACTCAACGAGGCATGTTCGCAACAAGCCGTTGGAAGTCCCCTGCAGGCATACAGAGCCAGGCTGCCACTTCACTGAAGCCGTCCATAATTGCAAAAATGTGGCCGGTGCAGGATTTTGCACACGAACTAATCTCTCGATACGTCCCATAAATGTTCAATGGCATTCATGTCGGACGATCTGGGTGGCTCGAATTGTCCAGAATGTTCTTCAAACCAATCGCGAACAATTGTGGCCCGGTGACAATGCGCGTTGTCATCCATCATCGTTGTTTGGGAACATGAAGTCCTTGAATGGCTACAAGTCATTCCATTCCATGTAAACATAGCCCACACCATTATGGAGCCACCACCAGCTTTCATAGTGCCTTGTTGACAATTTGGGTCTATGGCTTCGTGGGGTCTGTGCCACACTCGAACCCTACCATCATCTATTACCAACTGAAATCGGGGCTCATACGACAAGGCCACTTTTACCAATCGCCCAGGATTCAGTCGATAAAGTCAGTGGCCCAGAAGAGACACTGTAGGCGATGTGCTGCAAGCGGAAGCACTGGCGTTGCTCATCTGCTGCCGTAGCCCATTAACGCCAAACTTCGTCGCACTGTCCTAACGGATAAGCTAGTCGCACGTCCCACATTGATTTCTGTGGTTATCTCATGCAGTGTTGCTAGTTTGTTAGCAGTGACAACTCTACGCGAACGCCGCTGCTCTCGGTCGTTAAGTGAAGGCCATTGGCGAACGCGTTGTTCGTGGTGGGAGATAACGCCTGAATTTTGGCACTCCCTTGACACTGTGGATCTCGGAATATTGAATTCCCTAACGATTTCCTAAACGTTATTCCCCATGCGTCTAGCTCCAGCTACAACCCTCGTTCAAAGTCTGTTAGTTCCCATCGTGTGGCCGTAATCACGACAGAGACCTTTTCACATAAATCACCTGAGTACAAACGACAGCTTTGCCAGTGCACTGTCCTTTTATAACTCGTGAACGCGATACTACCGCCATTTGTACATGTGGATGTCGCTATTCCATGACTTTTGTCATCCCAGTACACATGCCTTACACTGCAGCTCCGAAGTTAAGTTTTGTTGTAGGTTCAGTCTATGAGTTGCAGACCAGAGCTGCAGAAAGGCTACGTAGCGCTGATCGCAGTTATGGGCATGTTAGGCATATTCAATCAGCATAGGGTTGAAGTATTGAGAATAATTTCAAAGTAATAAATATGCAGTAAGAATTTCTCAGCAGCAGACAGGTATTCGTGTTCAGAGTCCGTGCCTGTTCTTTGGTACTTTGACGTCAGATTTAGTGTGATCTAACGAGGAATCCACTCTTTGGTAGAGACAGGCACGGATTCCGGGGGGAGGGGGTCATCAACCCGTGTACCCAAAAATATTTCAGTATTTTTACGGAAACTCATTTCTAAATTTATCGGCTATTTTCCGGGGAAAAATTTAATATTGCGAGTAAGCATATCGAAATTTCCAAGGAAATCTAGAAAATTACAAGCCATGTTTAAGGCAAGATACTTTTCGTTGTCCAGATGGGTGGTCTTGTGCCCAAGCCAGCCGCGGACAACACCGCAGCCAGGTAGAGGCTGTAGGAAGCTGCTGTCGACAACGAATCCGATGCTATTCCAAAGTCCACAGGTAGAGCCGGCAAACCATGGGATGTTTAGCGAATGCAGACAAAAAGAGAGACAACCCCAGCCCCCATTAAGAAACAAATAAAAGAGGTACTGACTTCACCTGGCAGAAAAGACTCAAACAAACAGATTTCGCCTCATTTTCCCGCCTGCATAACCACAGTCTCAAGACATGTATCACATTTATAACAGCAAGCGAAATACTGGTAATGGTGAGCGCGCACTTCGATTTTATGTCGTATAAATTACGAGCTCGTCGAATTTGTGTAAGTTTGTTGCTGTTATAGTTCTTACGTCAATTGCGTGACATATGTTATTCCCAAAGCTTTTTGACGAGTATTGTACACATGATCCATTTCTCTCAAATGCAGTTGGCTCTGGGCACTATGGGACACAACATCTGTGGTCATCAGTCCACTAGAACTTAGAACTACTTAAACCTAACTAAGGACATCACACACATCCATGCCCAGGGCAGGATTCGAACCTGCGACCGTAGCAGTCGCGCGGTTCCGGACTGAGCGCCTAGAACCGCTAGACCACCGCGGCCGGCAAATGCAGTTCTTTGTGTAACACTAAAGCAATGCATTACACAAATTAATGTTACGATATTAAAAAATATGTTTTGGTTACTGTCATGATTATAAAAAATGCTACGCGCGTATTACATGTGAAAACTTGGGGGTAAAGCGACGTTGAATTTGTGGGTGAAGAAGGGGATGGACATGGATAACGTAAAGTGAAAGTATACATACTGAAAAAAACAAAAATATGCTGGCGACATTCGTATGAGGTTCTTCCCCTGCTACTCATAACAGGGATGGTAAACATGAGGAAAATTTAATAATCACCCTGTACTATGAAGAAACTGTGACTCAAGTTTCATCCCCGTTCACTACCTCTCTTAGAAAATCATCACCATCTTCTTTGTAATTTGTCAAAAGTGAAATGTCCACAAACTGATTTTTGTGTTGCCTTTAAAAGCTTTTGACACCAAAGCAATCATTCAGTTTTTTCTGAAAATTCAGTTTTTCAGAACCAGTTTAATGAAGAAGTGTTCTTGAAATATGCAGAAAGTTATTAGAAAACTCGGATACTGTAACGTTACTGTATTCCTTTACGAATTCTTGAAACGCACGAGCCAACTCTTCGTTAGTCATATATGTCCGCATGTCCACCCCTGTAGCTGAGTGGTCAGCGTGACGGATTGCCGTCCAAGGGGCCCGGGTTCTATTCCCAGCTGGATCGGGGATTTTCCCCGTTCAGGGACTGGGTGTTGTGCTCTCTTCATCATCATTTCATCCCCATCAAGCGCGCAGGTCGCCCAATGTGCCGTCTAATGTAATAATACCTGCACCAAGGCGGCCGGACTGCCCCGTAAGGGGTCTTATGGCCAATGACGCCAAACGCTCATTTCCATTAGTCGTACATTAACACTCCCTTCACCGCACTCTTGATCACGTCCATCACTGAATTGTCGGACCCATCTCCGCATCACCGGATCAATCATCACATTTTCTCCGTAAAACTCTCAAATCTGTAGATGAATCTCAAGTGGTTTACTGTTGTTCGCATTCAGAAAAACGATTACAGGTCTAATCCCACAGGAGTCGGATTTCAATCAAAGACCGATATCTAAACAAGCACTACCCAGCATGAAAAGACAGAACACAAAATGGTATTAAAGCTTCTCCTTGGCTCAAAACATCTACCGCGTATGCGCCAAACTGCGACTGTAGCGCTGCCGTACAAAGGGAACTTAGCTTCTGGACGGAGCTCGTTTGTTACAGTGGGTGTGCGCTCCGTTGGATAAGCTAACCGAGGCAGTGTAGGCGCACCTTGTCGGAGTCCTGCAGCTGCAGCAACTGGAAGAAGGTGTCGACGTCCCTCTGCTGCATGGCGGCGAGCAGGCGGCGCTGCGGGTCGCCGCAGGCCGGGTCCTCCTCGTGCGGCGCCGGCAGCAGGCGCCGCAGCTGTGGGAAGCGCGCCGCGATGGCGTCGCGCACCAGCCGCCCGTTGACGGCGCGCGAGTAGTCCACGTTGACGCGGCCCGCGCCCTCCTCCAGCATCACCTGTCGCCAGCACCACCAACCGTCAGGCCCTTGCCTGCTCTACGCTTGTCTTACCGGGTTTACCATACACGGACACTTTGCGGCTGGCTGCAGAGCAACGATTCACGTAACTAAGAGTCCCTCAGGGCTCTACATTAGGTCCTTCGTTATTCCAGGTATTCATAATTTACTACACTACTTCTTTACCTTCTACCAATACTGCATGGCTGGCAGAAAGCGATGATTCAAAGTGCACATAATGGAGTTCCACAGGGTTCTGTAACAGGTGCTTTGTTATTCTAGGTTTTTATAAATAATGTACTGTACCACTTATTTACCTTCTACAAACATTGGAAGGCTGGTAGTAGAGCGATGATTCAGAGTTTAAATAATGGAGTTCTACAGGACTCTATATTAGGTCCAATACCACCAACCGTCAGGCCCCTTGCCTTCTCTACATTTTTTTTTACCAAGTCTATCATACACCAACACATTGCAGCTGGCTGCAGAGCAACGATTCTCATCACTAAGAGTTCCTCAGGGCTCTACATTAGGTCCTTTGTTATTCTAGGTATTCATAAATAATTTACTACACCACTTTTTTACCTTCTATTCTACCAACACGGCATGGCTGGCACCAAAGTGATGATTCACAGTGCACATAATGGAGATCCACAGGGTTTTGTAACAGGTACTTTGTTATTCTAGGTTTTTATAAATAATGTACTGTACCACTTATTTACCTTCTACAAACATTGCATGATGATTCAGAGTTCAAACAATGGAGTTCCACAAGACTCTATATTAGGACCTTTGTTACTCTAGGTATTTATAAATAATGTACTGTACCACTTCTTTATCTTTTACGACCACTGCACAGCTGGCAGTAGAGCGTGATTCAGTGTAAATACTGGAGTTCCACAGGGTTCTTCATTAGGTCCTTTGTTATTCAAATGGTTCAAACTGCTCTGAGCACTATGGGACTTAACATCTGAGGTCATCAGTCCCCTAGAACTTAGAACTACTTAAACCTAACTAACCTAAGGACAACACACACATTTCTGCCTAAGGCAGGATTTGAACCTGCAACCATAGCAGTTGCGCACTCCCAGACTGAAGTGCCCAGAACTGCTCCGCCACAATGGCCAGCCTTTTTTATTCTATGTATTTATTAATAATGTATAATATATCCCTTCTTCAGCTTTACCAACACCCTGTGGCTGGCAGCAGAGTGACGATTCACACTATAACTAAGAACTCTGCATTAGGTCCTTTGTTAACATATTTGTTTCCTCAGTCCACATATATGAACCTTCATTCATTATTTCTTTGTTCCCACTGAACAGACGTATTTTTCCGCTTACAGGCCGATGGTCCACGAGTGTGGACCTTCTACTTCTCAGTTTTAAAATCAGGGCACGTAAATGTATGTAAATATTAGACTGAGAATTTGTTTTTACCTAACATTTGATAACTACTCTAGACGTTGAAGTTCAAATGTGTATAAATTTGGTTTGTTACTACGAAATAACCCATTGTTTTAAGACCATCATATGTGGACCTCAGATCATTATGCACATTTGCTAATTTCAGTCTGGTCTTGGATAATAGAATACTGAAATAACTGTTAGTTTTACACTCTACAGCAATATGTGAAATATTAGCTGATGAGCAATGAAAAGCTCTTCTTAACAAACGTAATGCAGAATTACCGGATTGGGAAGATGACGAATTCTGGTTTTTGACTCAGGATTCTCCTGCTGAGCTTGATGAAACTGGCTGGTAAAGATGTTGTGCCAGTAGCTCACACAAGAAGACATCCTCGTACAGTAAATTCCACTGACAGTGAAGATGTAGATGATGTAGAAAATGTGCATAAAAAGCGGAAAAGTGCTGTGTTGCAACCAATTTCAGAAGTTATTGTTTACATTGTTGACCAAATGCGAAAAATTGTTGAAGGAAGGAATGCTTCAAAATGCAAGGACTGTGGCTCCAATTCCAATATAAGAGACATGTGTGTCAAATGAGGAAATGTGATAAATAACTCTTTTTATGTTAATCATAAAACGTTCTGTAAAGATTTATTTACTGGCAGTAACAAATTATTACTTGCTAGAAATTATTGTACGATTATTATTTTCTTGCATTTGTGAAGTTGCGTTAGGACATAAAGAAACCTGTATTAGAAACCATATAATTCAAAAACATTAACAATCAGAATCCTATTTTCTGCGTACCTTAGCAAATACAGTTCACTGTATCGAATAAAATATATCTACCGTTGAATAAAATTTTTTTATTGAAAACAGGGGAGAGAAAATTCAAAGCAAAGCCTAGTGTGTTGTCAAGTGAGTGAACCCTGGACCTCCAGTTTCCCTCAGTCAATCATCATAAAGGTATTTTCATCGCATTTTGTCATGCTTATCTATTAGTTTTCTGGAAAATATCGAAAGAAAAATTTAGGATTGAAGAGGTATTTGTAAATAATATACTATACCACTTCTTTACCTTCTGCCAACACTGAATGGCTGTCAGCAGAGCAATGATTTGCACTGTAAGTAATGGAGTTCCACATGCTCCTATATTAGCTCCTTTGTTACTCTAGATATTTATAAATCATGTACTGTACCTCTTCTTTACGCTTGCAACATTGTGCAGCTGGCGGCAGAGAAGCCATTAACACTGTAAAAAGAGAAGTCCACAGGACTGCATATTAAGTTCTTCATTATTCTAGTTATTTGTCAATGATTTACTAAATCAGTTCTTTATCTTATAATAACACTGCACAGATGGCACAGAGCAACAGTTCACACTATGCACAATGAAGTTCCACAAGTCTTAATATTAAGTCCTTCATTATTCTAGGGATTATAAATTATGTGTCATACAGTTTCGTTTCCTTGTATTAACATTATATGGCTGACTGTAGAGCTAGGCTTCACACTGTAAATACAAGAGTTCCACAAAGATATGTATTACTTTCATTGGGTCTTCTCTTATCACAGCACCTCATTTTACTGATTCAATTTTAGCTTTATTGCGACTTTCGTAGAATTCCATTACTTGTCTGGTTATTTTGGTTGTTTCCATTCTTTCAATATACTCATAGAATTATAGCCTGATTTTTTTCATACCTGGATATGTGTTGAAATACTTTTTAATTTCTTTATCTACTCTTACGTTCCACCTTGAGTATGAACTAAATCCAAACTTTTTCCTGTTTTATTTTCGTTCATTCTTTTGGATTTCTTCACTGTTTCTCTTTTTGTTTAAAATGAATGTTTCAGGCCCTGAAAAACATTCTTATATGATGGCTGAGTTGTAGTGTCTCAGTTTTGTGTATTTTTAAATACATTATACAAATATTAGTTGTAAGACTGAAGTGTGTTCTAGGTTTGTGGCACAAATTTCGTGACCAACCTTTTGCCAACAAGTCTCCTGAATAGCTTCACTGAAATATTTGAACTGACAAACTCTCTAGATTTTTCAGAATTTAGTCTTTAAAATTTTGAGTACCAGATTGTTGCTAGATATGTACTTGTGATTTCAATTGATATTTGGAGGCCTACTTTTTCTGCTGTTTCTTTAAGAATCCCGACCTGTTTTTGTGCTATTTGAATGTCCTGATGTACTGTAGAATCGCTAGTTTGTCTGCAAAAACTAAACGGTCTACCCTAGTATTTGTTCATCCTCATTTGACTTGTTCGTCAATTTTCTCTGATTTTAGGTTTCGTCGTTCTTGAATTACCTTTTCTCAGAAGCAGCAGAAAAGTAATGGGAATAATTCATCGCCTTTTCTCATGCTTGTTTAAATTTCAAAATGTTGCAAGAATTCTCCCCTGAATTTTGTATCATTTAGTGTTTGATCAATAACTGCAGTGGTTTTGAGGTCCAGGCCTTGTTCTTTCAGAATCTGGATGAGATATTATGGTCCACTGCGTCGTAAGTTTTTTTTAAATACAAAGGTGCAAACTACTGTCTTATTACAAATTTTGATGTGTGAGAATTAGTTTCAGACCTAAAACTTTTTCTGGGTAAGATCTGTTTGGTGTGAAACGTGCATGATGTTCATCAGTTTTGCTTTCAATTTGTTTTTGTGCTCCGTTCAGGAGACGTTGATATAGAACTATGTACGGAGCAAGATGAGGCAAAATCTGTCTATAATTACTAACAAGCGTTCTTTCTCCCTTCTTATGGAGTGTACATATGAATGCACTTTTCCTCTAATCCGGAATTTTCGTTGTTCGCCTAATGCTTTGCAAGATCAATGTAGTTTCCTTTAAGGTCTTTGGGCTAGCTGATTTGAAGAGTTCTGAAAGAATTACGTTCTCACCAGATGCTTCGTTATTTTTTGGCATTTAATTTCTCTAGCAATTTTATATTCATATAGTGCTTCTGAATCTGAATGACGTTACAGGGGAATTTCTGATGGCAATCTATAGGTGGGCTCAGGGAAATTTAAACATTTTTTGAAATATTTGCAAAGTTCGCAGCAACTTTTTGTTACTGAGTGCCACTTGTTGATCTTCTCTTTAAGCAGAGACTGTGGAGCTGATACCCATTTATCTTAGTTTTTAATGCTGCTTTCTTTTATTTACGTTCCTTTTGATCCGTGTCGTCATGAATTTATAGCAACAAAATATATAACGCTCTATTCACAATCTTGTTATGTTGCTAACTACATACTTTTACCTTGATCAATATTTTTTCATGTTTGAAGCATTTCCCGAAGACTTCAGGTATTTGAAATAGATTTTGTACCTCATTTCATTATTATCGAATTTATCATGATGCTGCCATATCGCGATCTTGGTAGGCTGCATCCCGTGCGGTAATTCAGTTACTCTTGCACTTAAACTGTAAAAAAAGAACGAAGAAGTCGAATTGTGAAAACGAGATTCTAAGTGTACAAATTGCGAACAAAACGTTGGTATGATTGACGAAGTGTCGCAAATGTCTTAGTACACAAATAAGAACAAGAATGTCGTACTGGTGAACATCCTGGTACATGTCTCTCAGCTGGACGCCACTTCGGCGATTTGGGGTCCCCGAGCAGAAGGCAACGGGCGTTCACAGTTGGTCATACATCAAAGTACTAACTAGGCCTGACATTGCTTAACTTCGGCAGTCGGGCGAGAACCGCTGCATCTCACATGGGAAGGCCGTTGGCTTTGTACACTTCCTCTGTCACTGGGATGTACATCATTCGTTCAGTCATTGGGCTTTTTAATGTTCGTGTGTTCAGTAGATGAAAGGATTAAACTGACGAGGAGAACACGGCAAGTGCCATAACCGGGTTTCCTAGAAACTTCACTCAATGCTAGAGGAGCCAAAATTAGCGACCACGTGTCTTGGCTTATCCGCAGATACTCGACCGTCTCATGGAAAACGACGGTCAACGCTTTAGAGGTACAGAATGTGCCTTTTAGGAGTTAAGTCTAATCGAAGCGCTTCGCAATTTTGAGTCTCGTGTTCGAAACTTCATCATTGTTTTTATTTTTGTTTCTCATTTACCTATCCATGTATGTAGAAGATCATTACACGAACGTTTTCCAATATATACTGAAATAACGTTGTCCTTATTCGTATACTAATTGTATGTCTGGTGAATAAAGTTTTAAAAAAGCAGTAAATGAGTGAAAAAATTATTTGAAATTTTTTTGGTGAAATTCTGATTCGTGATCAATTGAAAGCGCCAGTTTTCGGAAACGTGTCGGTTGTCGCGAAATTATTGCCAGTGTGTGAAATCTTCAGCAAGGAAAACGGTGTTTCTTTCCCCTGTGACATTCATACGAAGAAATTTCACTGTGACAAATCTGCTTTCGCGCATTGCTCGTGTTTCTCGCAGTTTCTGATTCGAATGTCTCTACGAAAGGCATCACGCAACGGAATGAAACATATCGTCCTGAAGAATGAGCTTAAGAATAAAATATAAGAATTAAGGATTGATATAAGAATGAAAATAAGAATATGAAAATGTAAAAAGGTTGTAATCGTAGAGTCTTGTAACAAGG
Source organism: Schistocerca americana (assembly GCF_021461395.2). Classification (NCBI taxonomy): domain Eukaryota; kingdom Metazoa; phylum Arthropoda; class Insecta; order Orthoptera; family Acrididae; genus Schistocerca; species Schistocerca americana. The sequence continues at coordinate 104,949,636 of NC_060126.1, forward strand.
AGGCAAGTGAGAGGATGTTATTATGAGTGGCCGGTATCGTCTTTCTACAACACAAGTGCTCTCGAAGATTTACATGGGTCTTTATTTACAGGAAGCTGCTACTTAACTGGAATAGATTCCATATTCATGGTTCAAGCACATTATCAACAGTTCTCTTGCAGACACTATCGGAAATCTCGCTAATCCAAACTGTCTCACTGTTAGGCCTGCTGGGTGAATGTACTGACAGACGCCAAACTGGCGTGTGAGTTAGTGCGACAACGACTGAGGCCTTCCGGTTCTTTTCTTTTTTTTTTTTTTCTTTATTGAATTTATTCGATTTCCCCACCCCCCACCCCCAGGGGGGGGCGGGCCGGCAGCAGCGTAATACACCTCTCTGCAGCCGACAAAAAAGGTAAAAAACATAATTAGGAGATATAGCAATAAAAAAGGTGATAAAACGGTGACTGCTTAAAAACGAACATGGTGAAAAGTTGCGAAGAAAATATAAAAAACAAAGGGTGGGTGAAGCTGATGAAAACACATAGTAATTAGGCAGGCACAATTAAAAAACACGGCAACAGTCTGATTTCTGTTCGCAGCAGTTAAAAAGGGGGAAACACAACACTGAACACTCCCGGAAAACTGCTCTATAGAATACAAATGCATATGGGGAAGGAGGACCCGGACAGATGAGGGTGTAAGAAAGGGAGGAAGGAGAGGAAAAGCAAAAAAAGGGGAGCCGATGGAGGGAGAGGACACAGAAAACAGGGGGGCAGGACGGATGCGAGAAGGAGTGGGGAAGTCAGTGGAGGGGAACATACGGATGCAGGGGAGAAGAAGAAGTCAAAGAGAGGGTAGGCAGTGAAAAGAAAACAGGATGGAAGGGGGGGAGAGGGAGCCTGGTAAAAGGGACAGAGGGAGGGAGGGGGAGGTGAGGATCAGAGTTGATAGGAGGGATAAATGGAGGGAGAGAGGGCATCATCTGGGAGTGGGCGTTCATGGAAGCCACCTTGGGAAAGGACATGTAGGGCATAGAGGTGGAGGGTAGCGGTGGCACAACGGTGAAGGAGAGGCAGCAGCCAGGGGTTGGAGAGGGGTGGGATCAAGACGGCGGAGGAGGGAGGGGGGGGGGGGGGCGTTCTGGTCAGTGGCGGCGGTGTAAATACATGCTTCCAAGAGGGCTTTGGCGGAGTGTTGCTTACCAGCGTCTCTCTGGTCTCTGTCATGATGGGGAGGCTCGCTTGATCCAGCGCCTACTATAGCTCTTTGCGCTGCATCTTTGCTGGTGACCGGTAGGCCAGCGACAGGTTACGCCAGTGCAGTAACCACTGAGAATACCATGTATACATATATAACAAATGTATGGCTCAGATGTAATTTTACAATTAATATAATGACCTTGTATTCCATAAAATGAGGAGAAACATTCGTGTACTAAGTGACCTTCTATGGACATGGGAAGATAAATGGAGAAAATGAAATAAAAAGCAATAATTGTGTTTCTAACAGAGTACACAAAACTGTAAACCCGTGACACTATCCAGTATGCTACCCTTTGGACTGAGCTTGCTGGGCGCCAAAGAGTGTCTAAATTACACTCCTGGAAATTGAAATAAGAACACCATGAATTCATTGTCCCAGGAAGGGGAAACTTTATTGACACATTCCTGGGGTCAGATACATCACATGATCACACTGACAGAACCACAGGCACATAGACACAGGCAACAGAGCATGCACAATGTCGGCACTAGTACAGTGTATATCCACCTTTCACAACAATGCAGGCTGCTATTCTCCCATGGAGACGATCGTAGAGATGCTGGATGTAGTCCTGTGGAACGGCTTGCCATGCCATTTCCACCTGGCGCCTCAGTTGGACCAGCGTTCGTGCTGGACGTGCAGACCGCGTGAGACGACGCTTCATCCAGTCCCAAACATGCTCAATGGGGGACAGATCCGGAGATCTTGCTGGCCAGGGTAGTTGACTTACACCTTCTAGAGCACGTTGGGTGGCACGGGATACACGCGGACGTGCATTGTCCTGTTGGAACAGCAAGTTCCCTTGCTGGTCTAGGAATGGTAGAACGATGGGTTCGATGACGGTTTCGATGTACCGTGCACTATACAGTGTCCCCTCGACGATCACCAGTGGTGTACGGCCAGTGTAGGAGATCGCTCCCCACACCATGATGCCGGGTGTTGGCCCTGTGTGCCTCGGTCGTATGCAGTCCTGATTGTGGCGCTCACCAGCACGGCGCCAAACACGCATACGACCATCATTGGCACCAAGGCAGAAGCGACTCTCATCGCTGAAGACGACACGTCTCCATTCGTCCCTCCATTCACGCCTGTCGCGACACCACTGGAGGCGGGCTGCACGATGTTGGGGCGTGAGCGGAAGACGGCCTAACGGTGTGCGGGACCGTAGCCCAGCTTCATGGAGACGGTTGCGAATGGTCCTCGCCAATACCCCAGGAGCAACAGTGTCCCTAATTTGCTGGGAAGTGGCGGTGCAGTCCCCTACGGCACTGCATAGGATCCTACGGTCTTGGCGTGCATCCGTGCGTCGCTACGGGCACGTGCACCTTCCGCCGACCACTGGCGACAACATCGATGTACTGTGGAGACCTCACGCCCCACGTGTTGAGCAATTCGGCGGTACGTCCACCCGGCCTCCCGCATGCCCACTATACGCCCTCGCTCAAAGTCCGTCAACTGCACATACGGTTCACGTCCACGCTGTCGCGGCATGCTACCAGTGTTAAAGACTGCGATGGAGCTCCGTATGCCACGGCAAACTGGCTGACACTGAAGGCGGCGGTGCACAAATGCTGCGCAGCTAGCGCCATTCGACGGCCAACACCGCGGTTCCTGGTGTGTCCGCTGTGCCGTGCGTGTGATCATTGCTTGTACAGCCCTCTCGTAGTGTCCGGAGCAAGTATGGTGGGTCTGACACACCGGTGTCAATGTGTTCTTTTTTCCATTTCCAGGAGTGTACATCGAAAACTTTGACGGTCGTGGTCACTTTCTCAGAAACAGTCGAATATCTATGGATAAGCCGAGATAAGTGTTCGACTCATTTTCCAGTGAACAAAGTTCCTGGCAGCTATGGTTATGACATCTGCTGTATTCTTCTCGCGAGGTGTGTGGTGAAAATTTTGGGTAAATAATTGAAACGTAATAAGTGGTTACTAGGGTCATTCGATACGAAAGCATCGATCCGCAAATTATCGCTATGAAGATGAAAGTAGTCAATACCAAGAAGCATGGATACTTTTTCAGTGCCCCAAACGTATACCTGTTTCTATAGGAAAGTCGGTCTACAGGAGTACTCTCACACACTAGAGCTAGTAGTTCGGGTGACGGACTTGGCTGCCGCGGTTTCTGGGGAGAGAAAGCGGAGTGTGGGGGTGTGTGGGTGGGAGTGGAGTGCCCACCTTGATGCGGTCGTCGTAGTGCAGCTGGACGGCGGTGGCGATGGCCGTCTGGCCCAGGCCGTCAGGTCGGTTCACCTCGAAGCGCGGCTCGCGCACCAGCAGGCGGATGCAGCGCAGGTGGCGCTCGCGGTTCCGGATCGTCCACGAGGGCGCCGCCGTGAAGTGCAGCGCCGTGCTACCTGCCGACCACACACACAAGTGTCAGCTTCCGGTCCCCACACACACTGAAAATGTCAACAAGGATTAGAGCAATGCAAGCGACTGCCCAATCCGCGTGGGGTCCACTCGCTTGTGGTGTCCGAGAGAAGACACCACTGGCCATTAAAATTGCTACACCAAGAAGAAATGCAGATGATAAACGGGTATTCATTGGACAAATATATTATACTAGAACTGACATGTAATTACATTTTCACGCAATTTGGGTGCATAGATCCTGAGAAATCAGTACCCAGAACAACCACCTCTCGCCGTAATAACGGCCTTCGTACGCTTGGGCATTGAGTCAAACAGAGCTTGGATGGCGTGTACAGGTACAGCTGCCCATGCACCTTCAACACGATACCACAGTTCATCAAGAGTAGTGACTGGCGTACTGTGACGAGCCAGTTGCTCGGCCACCATTGACCAGACGTTTTCAATTGGTGAGAGATCTGGAGAATGTGTTGGCCAGGGCAGCAGTCGAACATTTTCTGTATCCAGAACGGCCCTAACAGGACCTGCAACATGCGGTCGTGCATTATCCTGCTGAAATTTAGGGTTTAGCAGGGATCGAATGAAGGGTAGAGCCACGGGTCGTAACACATCTGAAATGTAGCGTCCACTGATCAAAGTGTCGTCAATGCGAACAAGAGGTGACAGAGAGGTGTAACCAATAGCACCCCATACCATCACGCTGGCTGATGGCGATGACGAATACACGCTTCCAATGTGCCCTCACCGCGATGTCGCCAAACACGGATGCGACCATCATGATGCCGTAAACAGAACCTGGATTCATCCGCAAAAATGACATGTTGCCATTTGTGCACCCAGGTTCGTCGTTGAATACACCATCGCAGGTGCTCTGTGATGCAGCGTCAAGGGTAAGCGCGGCCATGGTCTCCGAGCTGATAGTCCATGCTGCTGCAAACGTCGTCGAACTGTTCGTGCAGATGGTTGTTGTCTTGCAAACGTCCCCATCTGTTGACTCAGGGATCGAGATGTGGCTGCACGATCCGTTACAGCCATGCGGATAAGATGCCTGTCATATGGACTGCTAGTGATACGAGGCCTTTGGGATCCAGCACGGCGTTCCGTATTACCCTCCTGAACCCACCGATTCCATACACTGCTAACAGTCATTGGATCTCGACCAACGCGAGCAGCAATGTCGCGATACGATAAACCGCAACCGCGATAGGCTACAATCCGACCTTTATCAAAGTCGGAAACGTGATGGTACGCATTTCCTCTCCTTACACGAGTGATCACAACAACGTTTCACCAGGCAACGCCGGTCAACTGCTGTTAGTGTATGAGAAATCGGTTGGAAACTTTCCTCATGTGAGCACATTGTAGGTGTCGCCACCGACGCCAACCTTGTGTGAATGCTCTGAAAAGCTAATCGTTTGCATATCACAGCATCTTCTTCCTGTCGGTTAAATTTCGCGTCTGTAGCACGTCATCTTCGTGGTGTAGCAATTTTAATGGCCAGTAGTGTACAGTCTCTACAGTGTGGCGGAATTTGCCGAGTGACAGTCTCCTGCGTGGTTTGCACAGCCATGCAGATGGCACGTGCATGCACACAGGCTGCAAAGCTGCTGTGTGCACAGGTTCGTTACTCTTCTGTCAACGCCACCTAAACGACAGGGCCTCACAGCTAAACTATGACGTCACGCAATCCAGGCGAGGCACTTAGCGTCAACCCTGCCTTTCGCCAAATCGTTGCGCTAACACCGTTTTAGAAATGGATGAATATAAGAGAGTAAAATACGTTAAGACGATCGAGCTTGACTATAAAAGAAATTATTGCGAGTTGATTTGTTATCTCGGGTAAAAAAACCGGAAGCATTTACTGTTTTCAGCTGTAACAGATATAGAATCATGAAATTTTTTGTGCTTAACACAACTTTGGCACTTCCAGGCACTAAAGGCTGTCGAGCTGTAAGAAATGACATTACTGAGACTTAAGGTACTTTCTTTTTATGCTAAGATATGTCAAGTGTAAATTAACATACGACACTGAAGCAGACAGTGTAAGAAATTGCTAATGAACAACATCATATTTTGAGTTATTGTACGTTATCTAATTCGTTAATTTTAAAAACAAGGACATAAGCAGAATAGGCAGTGCATTCTGACGGTACATATGAAACTACTATCTCCCAGAACGTTGTGTATTGGAAAACAACAGGTAAAGTTATCAGTAATCCTTAATTGATGGCTAGCATTTGCTTCCAGCGACCCCTTCAATTGTACCAAAGTTTTTCTTTACGCTCATACAGTTTTATTCTTGTATCATTGACACGAACAAAATTGTAGAATCTACAGCTTATACATCTAAACGATGTTCAATAAATAATAATATAAATCCATAACATATTTCAAATACATGGTTGGAAGTAAATTGTAAACAATAAAAGTGGAAAAAAGATTACTGATAATCCTCACTAAACCTATGAGCACAACCAAAACATACTGAAGTATCTATGAATTCCATGAAGCAGCCCAGCATTACTCTAACAGTGAAAGCATTCATTCTACATTACACTTATGGAAATATTGTACAGAGTTACAAAGTAGCAGTCCTCATGAATGTAACCTTGTTTTCATTTGCTATGTAAGGGGTTGGGTTGTCTGGGGGAAGAGACCAAACAGTGAGGTCATCGGTCTCATCAGATTAGGGAAGAGGAAGAATTAGAGGGAGAAAAACAAGACAATCCAAATTCATGACACGTAAATGAAATACAAACATGACACCCTTGTCCAACCACACTTAACTTTCAAAGAAGGATCAACATACCACAAGGTCAAAGACATGTGAATACTTCTCACCAAACTCTACAAAATGGCAATGTGGCAAAGAATGCTGTGCAGATAATAAGTAACATGAATAAGAGCCATCTTAGAGACCTGTAAAGTTGCTTTCATTGCATCTTGAATGTGAAACAAGAGTTTGCTGCTTTCAGTGGAAAACTACAAGCAGATTGTTGGAGGGACGAAATAGCTTTATTTTTTAATTAATAAGATATGATCTATTGCAGGAAAAGACCTATCTAAATATTAAGGTTTGTACACACAGTATGTAACACATTCGGAAAACACTCAATGTAGCACAAAAAAGGCACCAGAACTAAGGAAAAGTACATATTAAAACATTATGAATCCACGAATTTACTAGTTCAAATATCAAAATGAAAAGTGGTGCATATGACCAGCACAATATTTTGCCGAAAAGCAGACAAAATCTTAGGTCACAAGTGTGGAACAGCTCATTTCACATTTGCGTGGTAAAATACACTTTAAAATCTTCAGCATGTAGCCAACTGTACAAATTAATTTACTATCTGAATTTAAAATGACTCATTCCAAATCATTATGGTTTATCATGCAAAATGACCCATGGAACATGAAAGTAACTAACCAAAACTGTTCACATCAGGTACAAGAGTCAAAGGTATGGGAATATGAAGTGTCAGCAAAAGCACACACCTCATCAATCCATAAAGTAAACTCAAATAAAAATAATATAAAATAGACATCTCGCAAATAACCTGGTGGATATCCAAAAGCAAATATTCCACAGTGAAAACAACAGGGGGAGCAGGTCAAGCAATTATGACTAGATGCACTTATCTGCCATTCCTCTAAGCACTCAATCATTCCATCCCACACCCACACTATTTTACATTTGCGTACTATCTGAAACCACAGTACTTCACATCAAGGATAAGAGTCAAATCAATTGGATAAAAAATGTCAGTAATAGCACACATATCATTCTTAAGGAAAGCAGCACCCAAAGAACAATAGAAATTAGAGAACTCTTAAATGACCTGTCGGATATCAGAAACCAAATATTTTCAAAACACATTAAAAAAATAGGAAGAAAGGGAAGCAATTATGGCTAACGACACTTATCTCCCCCTTCTCTTACCACCTAACTGCACACTCACATCATCCTGCACCCACACTAATATTTTACATTTTCATAGTACCGTATCTAAAATGATAATATCTTACATCAGAGACATGTGTCACAGGTATGGGTATAACAAATGCCAGATATGTTTTTAAAACACATTGAGAATATGTGATAGGAGGAACATGACAAACAGTTATGACTAGATGCACTTATCAGTCCTTTCTCTTAAAACATAACTTCACACTCACCATCCTACGCTCCACTAAGTAATACTCATTACAGTAACATACTGGACACAAAGTATATTCTCTCTATATTTAACACAGTGAAAGTCTTGTAACATCAGAGCTGAAGGAATAAATATGTATATGTTAGAGCTTACATGTACTGTAGTTAGTACCGAAAACTTGCTTAGTCAAGTTAACAAAAGTGGACAACTACTAATGAAAATTATGTACATTTCTTTTTACTTTCCTTGTTTAAAGTATGCCCTTCCACCACAGTTTTCAGTTCGCTATTGTTTAATGACCTATGCACCTTGTCGTTTTCCATTTTACAATAGTTCTTAAGCAAAATATTAACATCTATCCAAGCAACAGATTTACACAATTCCTTTGATAAATGTTTGTACAGACATCTACTGCATAATCTTCATTGGCCATGACACAATCAAGAATTAATTTACATGCTGTTTGCCATTGGTTTTGAAGCCTGAGAAAGGAATAACATTGTTCATCTGATAATAGATTTCACATGAAACAAAAAGAATACATTACTATCAGCAATGACATTTTTTGTGGATATAGCAAGCCACCTCTATCAAGATCTTTAATTAGTTTGTGCTCAGCACCACATGCCAGCTGCTTATCTATTGTTAAAAACTGAGCACTGTTACCACACTTTAACTTCTTTATTGTGTTGTAGCAACAGTATCCAGCAATGAGTGTAAGCACTGGTAATTCTAGACCGATAAGTTCCAGATCACACTGACTAACACTTAATTTACGAATACCTGATGCTGAGATGTCGCAGGCAGCAACAAGACATTCACACTGATCACAGCTTTGTGGATATCTAATTTCAATTTTCTTAGCTGAGTCACCTTGTAAAGAAAGCTCTATCAAAGTTGTTAATCTCACCTTTTTCTCTGCCTCAAATATTTTCCTCATGGTACTGGTATCCAGATAGCTGTCCATACAATCGAAATCTGGCTTCCAAGGCATCAGTCTGAAATTTTCCAGGCAGCAAGTATGACATTTCAATTTTTGACAGACAATACGTTCTCAGTTCTAATAATGCATATGTTGTATGCTTGAGTACAGAGTGTGTTTCCTTACTCAACTTACCACTCGACAAATTCATGGAGCTACAGGCTTTTGCATTTCCTCTCTAAGACCTTTCAAAGGGGACTTAATATTCACAATTTTCCACCATGTGCTTCCTTTATAATTTGTAATGTTATTTGTAGGCCCCAACTCCAGGAAACCACAATTGATGTCGTTGAAAATTTGACAGACAAGCTTTACATTTTGTCTTTCTAATGAAGAGGGCCACAGAGATTTCATATTTAAACTGTACCCAAATTTCAATAATTTGTTGATTTCAATGTCAAATATGTACCTACTGCAGAAAATGAAGGTTGCATTCTCATATATGTGTTTCCAAAGCTGGGGAAGCAAAATGTTAGAAGTTCATCTTTCATATTCACCCAGTTTTTTCTGATGCATTTACAAATGTGTACTGGGTCAACAACATAAAACAAGGGTCTGGAATGAATTGAAGGGTGTGGGTACAATGAATAACAGGTCGTCATTTTATTTACAGGCAAGATGTGGACAACATCTTTTAGTGATGAAATTACATCTTGCACCATAAATACATGAGCAGTAGTTCCATGAGGTGTGGTATCATGTGCTATACCAACTAAATATCCTCCTTTGTAGTCCATGGCTGGCTTCATGTGTATTTCATCTAATATGAGTGTCACAAAACAATCATGATGATTCAGGTTTGATACTTTCTCCCCAATGTAAACTAGAAAGTTTGGACTGTTAGGATCAACATTAATATTTGCACAGATGTTTCTAATAGGTTGAGACGGAATAATATTTCCCGTGCTCCGTATGAATCTGTAAGCACGACTTGAAATAAAAAACAACAAAGAAGCAAATACTAAAACATGGGGAGGAAACCTTTGTCTCTCAGGAGGCGAAAAGCTTAAGTGAAACTGGCTTCTTACAATTCAACAGCAGTTTTAGTTTTTCCGTCTCATTCTAAGTTGTCTAAAAACTCAACAGTGATGTCTTGAAGATGTTTTTCTTCCTTTTTGCACAATACAGTTTTTGGAACTTTCTTGGAAGTGATTTCTCAACCCTTAACATAAATGTTTACACTGAGTTTCTGATTAATAATTATGTACAAAATATGATGTGGTGTTCTTTCAGTGCCTACATATAAAAAAACCGTATATATGAATCTTTCACTGCTATTGACCACTTTTCACTACAAGTAACAGAGTCAAGCTTCTTTTTATCTCCCGGTGTTTCCTTATTTTAATCCAACCCCAGTATGTTCGAGTGAGTGTTACATTTCATGTTCTTTTAGGGGATGGCGTTAGGCAACTAAAGTGAGGTTGCATATCGTCACGTGATCTATCTATAAAGGAAGTCAAGGTTACACCTATGAATCAGGCCTTGCAGTTACAAGATGTTATCGTGATCTTGGATTCATTCAGTATTCGCTGAACCTCCCCCTTTCCATTTCCGTTGCGCAATAAAAGGCCTTCCTACTTCCGTACCCTGAGGTGGCTGAAGTGACGGGATACCTCTTAACATCGTGTCGGACTTCCTTTTACTCGGCGTCGTACAGCATCTCGACATGGTATGGACTCAACAAATAGTTGGAAGTGCCTCTATAATCATTCATAAATGCGAAAATGTTACCGACTCAGGATTCTTTGCACGTGTTGACCTCTCGATTATGCTCCATAAATGGTCGATGAAATTCATGTTGGGCAGTGTAAGTGGCCAGATCATTCGCTCGAGCTGCTCTTTAAACCAATCGCCAACAACTGTGGACAGGTGATATGGGGCATTGTCATCCATAAAAATTCCGTTGTTGTTTGGGAACATGAAGTCGATGAATGGCTGCAAATGGCCTCCAAGTAGGTGAACATAACAATACCAGTCAATGACCCAGTCTACTTTATGTAAACACAGCTCACACCACTATGGAACCACCACCAGCCTGCATAGTATCTCGTTGACAGCCTGAGTCCATGGCTCCGTGAGGTTTGCGCCACACTCTAACCTCTGAAATCAGGACAGAAGAGTCCTAGGCCACGGCTTTCCAGTCGTTAGCTTCCAACCGATGTGGCCACGAGCCCAGCAGAGGCGCTGCAGGCGATCTCGTGCTGTTGTCAAAAGACACTCGCGGCGGTCGTCTTCTGCCATAGACCATTAACCAAAATTTCGTCCCACTATCCTAACGGATAAGTTCGTCGTACGTTCCACATTGATTTCTGCGGTTATTTCACGCAGCGCATCTTCTCTGTTAGCACTGACTACTCTACGCAAATGCCGCTTCCCTTGGTCATTAATCGACAGCTGCCGACCACTGCACTGTACATGATGAGATGAAATGCCTGAAATTTGCTATTCTCGGCACACTCTTGACACTGTAGATCTCGAAATATTGAACTCCCTAACGATTTCCGAAATGGAATGTCCCGTGCGTCTAGGACCAACTACCATTCGGAGTTCAGAGACTTCCATCGTGCGGCCATAATCACGTCGGAAACCTTTCCATATGAATCACCTGAGTACAAATGGCAGCTCCGCCACCGGTCGGTGTGGCCGAGCGGTTCTAGGCGCTTCAGTCCGGAACCGCGTGACTGCTACTGTCGCAGGTTCGAATCTTGCCTCGGCCATGGATGTGTGTGATGTCCTTAAGTTAGTTAGATTTAAGTAGTTCTAAGTTCTAGGGGACTGATGACCTGAGATGTTAAGTCCCATGGTGCTCAGAGTCATTTGAACCATTTGAATTTGAACCATTTGAACAGCTCCGCCAATAGACTGCCCTTTTATAGTTTGTGTACGCAAAACTACTGCCAATGTATATGTGCGTATCGCTACCCCATGACATTTGTCATCTCAGTGTATATTTCAATTAAACAATGGTCAGATAGTTTTAATAATTATTCTTGGGTCAAAACGTTCTACAAAAGCGAATAGTTTTTGGATATTTTACTGAAGTCACAGACCTTGTGTATTCAGTTCAGTTAAAGAACAATGAGTAAGAGGTTTTCAACCTCTTTGCCACTTCCCAGATTTCATTTCCAGGTTGTTGGTTCACAGTTTTAATCAGCTAGAACGTTTCTGCAAATGCGTATTTCCATAATAGCTCTTATTGCATATATTCTGTCGCTCACACTAGTCTTTGATGCATTTTCACTTTCGAGTAAACATATTTAAGGATAGCTAAATGAAGGGTCCATGATCATTTCGACAGCATACTGATATGATAGCACGCTCAGATAGCGCAGTCTGAATGATATGGGAGAGGTGCAGACAGAGAGAGGGTCATTCAGTATTTTACATCAGAGCTGGGATACCAGCTGCTAAAAGAGCCATAGAGGCCAGAATTCAGTCGAACGTCGATGTCAGGGTTATTATGGACGGTGGACTGGCTGACATCAAAGGGCAGGGTAAGAAGACAGCCGTGGCCTGTTCAAGGAGCCATTTCAGAAATTAGTTTACGTTGATTTACGGAAACGGCAGGGAATATACACGATGACTGGAAGAAGTTTTGCGCTCCACTCCTCCGGGACGCAACTTGAATGTTCTTTTGCTGTTTTGTTTTCTTTTCTTCTTCGTCAAAAAAAGTAACCGCATTATTTCTACAAGGCCTCCAGCAACCTCTGTGCAAGTTACAGTTAAGTTTCCTATAGTATTGTAAAAGCTAAGGGACTGATATGCATGCTGCATTATCCGTTTAGCTGGAACATGTGCAGGTACAGTAGTGAGCCATCTCTTGCACATGAAATACTCTACCAACGGTTTTTGTAGCTGCGCATCATGACTGTGTTCTGCCTTCGGTGTCCTCTACCGATTAAGTAACCCTTACCAGGGCTGACATCCATAATCTACAGGTGATAGGCAAAATAATGTGAATATCTGTATTACTTGGGAATGATTTATTAATAGGGGGTTGGACCCCCTTTGCCCGTAATACAGCTGCGATTCTTCTTGGAGTACTGGCATACAATGATTATATAGTCTCCAGTGGAATGTTATGCCACTCTTCGATCAGAACCTCTTCTAACTCCTGTAGTGACGAGGGAGGCGGAAATCTGCTACGGAGCCTGCGCTCCAATACCACCCACAAGGGTTCGATAATGTTTAAGTCCGGGGACTGTGTTGGCCAGGGAAGACGCTGCAGTTTAGTTGCATGCTCCTCATACCACGATTGTACTGCACTGGCTGTGTGAATGGGTGCATTATCGTCTTGAAATATGGCACCGTTGTTGGGGAACAACATTTGAATCATGGGTGCACCTGATCACCTGAAATGTTCACATAATCGCTGATTGTAACACGGCCTTTGAGAGTAATGATGGGACCAGCAGAATACCACGATATGGCTGCCCACACCATCACAACTCCAGGTCTTTGCTTTACCGTTGAAATCAAATAATCAAGATTGTAGGCATCTTTTGGTGTTCTCCAGACGTAAACCCGGCCCGATGTTGGAAATAACGAAAAGTTGACTCGTCGGACCATATGACGTGTTTCCACTGATCAGCCGTCCAGGACTTGTGCTCCTGACACTACGTTTTAAGCTTCTTTGCGTTTGTTGTCGTCATTAATGGTTTCAGTATAGCAGCTCGTCCATGAATGTTCGATTTATGGAGTTCTTGGCGGACAGTTTAGATAGATACAGGATCTCCAAGATGGCTATTGAACTCTGCAGTGGCGTCAGCCGTCGTAGTTTTGAATTGTTTCGACACATGTTAGCTTCCGATGATCTCATATTATTTAGTTTCGACTTGCGCCCACTATTACGTCTACACGATGATGTCTTTCCATGTTTTGTGTAGGCTGTCATGTCTGTTGAAACAGTTGCTCTTGAAACATTCAATACGTTGGCTGTGTTGGTTACTGATGCTCCAGCTAATCGCCCCCCCCCCCCCCCCTCACCCTCGCCACACAATCTGCCCTCTTTGGAACTCTGTTAGGTCTTTCATTGCACGTCGACCTCGGCCTTTGAATGCAAATACGAAGTGTGCACTACTCGTAAACAACCTGCACTGATGCCTAGTCCGTACTGAACATGCACAGTCCAGCGCAATGCGTGTCTTACCTGCGTTGTTGACCGTCAAACGCAACCATCCCATTACTACCAGTGCTCACATTATTTTGCCCCTCCCCTGTACTCGTCCGTGACCTGTTCACTATCGGGTCACCGTTAATGTTTTCTTACTGCTAGAGATCAGTTACTGGTAGTCATTGTTCTTCCAGAACACTCAAACAAACAAAGAAATCTGAAATTGTTCTTCCCGAGCACCAGTCGCGCCATTTTTTTTATCATGCACCGTAAGGTATCTTGCGGGGTATGGATTTAGTCCTCCATTAGACAAATGCGGAAACCATCTGCAATCATTTTCGTTCTTCGAGTGACTTGCCAAAAATTGTCGCTAGAATACCAACAAAGTAAACGTCTATTTCTCCTGCAGTCTGAACACTTGTACTCGGCGTATTTCAATCGTGAGTAGTGAAATCTCTTGCGGGAAGAATAGCAGAGCACAGCAGATGGCGTGACAAGATAGTCCGCTTCTCGAGTGGGCTGACAAGCGGGGTGTGGTCACACGTTCGACCGACCAGTGCCGGAGCTGCTGAAAAATTCATGCTGGAACAAGTGTCCAGCTGACATCGCGGTAAGATATCGCGGCGCGTGACTCGGCTCACAACACGCGATCCACTACGGACAGTAGATCTGACATTGCTTACCTTCGTAGCTGCGGCTACACACTTTCCATTGCACGAGAGGCAGAAGTTTTAATGACCATCTCGAAAAAAAAATGGTTCAAATGGCTCTGAGCACTATGGGACTTAACATCTATGGTCATCAGTCCCCTATAACTTAGAACTACTTAAGCAAACTAACCTAAGGACAGTACACAACACCCAGTCATCACGAGGCAGAGAAAATCCCTGACCCCTCCGGGAATCGAACCCGGGCGCGGGAAGCGAGAACGCTACAGCATGACCACGAGCTGCGGACCCACCTCGAAAAAATAAAGTTTCCCAAATTTTCTTTTGTGAAATGAGGCTGTTTGTACCACCTGAGACCGGTGACGTTTGTATCGGCTTATATCATAAAGGTTAACGTCTTCTTTATGCAGCATTTTACAAAATTTCTAAGGCTTTTGTGGCCACTTGATGACAAATTTCCCATTGGCTTCTGTCTCCTTTTCTTTTGCCAACATTTGATGATTTTTCTAACGTTTCGGCAGTGCTCTGGCGTTGTCAAAGATTAACGCTCCACTGCTGCTGAAGTTTTGACAATACCATCCACTCGTACTGGTGGAACGTCATAAACAGCATCGAACAAATGTCGCCCAAAGAACTCAAGACAGAAACCAACAGGCAGTTTCCCAACATTTTTATTAAGAGTTATTGACAGTTTCGGCTTTTCAACCATCAGCAGATCTATAAATGACAAAATATAAAAAAAGCATAACAACATATTTACCAAACAAAACTGGAGATTAAATGTGCGAATAAATTTAGTAGCGAGATGACGGCGTGTAGTCAGTGATTTAAATATACAGATACAACCTCTAAGGACGATTCAATTGGCTCTGAGCACTATGGGACTTAACAGCTATGGTCATCAGTCCCCCAGAACTTAGAACTACTTAAACCTAACTAACCTAAGGACAGCACACAACACCCAGCCATCACGAGGCAGAGAAAATCCCTGACCCCGCCGGGAATCGAACCCGGGAACCCGGGCGTGGGAAGCGAGAACGCTACCGCACGACCACGAGATACGGGCCCTCTAAGGACGTTTTAAATTGTTTCTATGCTTTTAATTTTTATCTTACACAATGTACACTGCTGGCCATTAAAACTGCTACACTAAGAAGAAATGCAGATGACATTCATTGGACAACTATATTATACTAGAACTGACATTTGATTACATTTTCATGCAATCTGAGTGCATAGATCCGTAATAACGGCCTTGATACGCCTGGGCATTGAATCAAACAGAGTTTGGATGGCGTGTACAGGTACAGCTGCCCATGCAGCTTCAACACGATACCACAGTTCAGCAAGCATAGTGACTGGCTTATTGTGTGGAGCCAGTTGCTCGGCCACCATTGACCAGACGTTTTCAATTGGTGAGAGATTTGGAGAATGTGCTGGCCAGGGCAGCAGTCGAACATTTTCTGTATCCAGAAAGGCCCTTACAGGACCTGCAACATGCGGTCCTGCATTATCCTACTGAAATGTAGTGTTTCGCAGGGATCGAGTGAAGGTTAGAGCCACGGGTCGTAACACATCTGAAATGTAACGTCCACTGTTCAAAGTGCCGACAATGCGAACAGGAGGCTACCGAGACGTGTAACCAATGACACCCCATACCATCACGCCGTGTGATAAGCCAGTATGGCGATGACGAATACACGGTTCCAATGTGCCCTCACCGCGATGTCGCCAAACACGGGTGCGACCATCATGACTGTAAACAGAACCTGGATTCATCCGAAAAAATGACGTTTTGCTATTCGTGCACCCAGGTTCGTCGCTGAGTACACCGTCGCAGGCGCTCCTCTCTGTGACGCAGCGTCAAGAGTAACCGCAGCCATGGTCTCAGAGCTGATAGTCAATGCTGCTGCAAATGTCACAGCAATGCGGATAAGATGCCAGTCATCTCGACTGCTAGTGATACGAGGCCGTTGGGATCCAGTACGGCGTTCCGTATTACCCTCCTCAACCCACCGATTCCATATTCAGCTAACAGTCATTGGATCTCGACCAACGCGAGCAGCAATGTCGCGATACGATAAACCGCAATCGCGATAGGCTACAATCCGACCTTTATCAAAGTCGGAAACGTGATGGTACGTACTTCTCCTCCATACACGAGGCATCACAACAACGTTTCACCAGGCAACGCCGGTCAACTGCTGTTTGTGTATGAGAAATCGGCTAGAAACTTCCCTCATGTCAGCACGTTTTAGGTGTGGCTACCGGCGCCAACCTTGTGTGAATGCTCTGAAAAGCTAATCATTTGCATATCACAGCATCTTCTTCCCGTCGGTTAAGTTTCGCGTCCGTAGCACATCATCTTCGTGGTGTAGCAATTTTAATGGCCAGTAGTGTATAACGTTCGTCTGTAGCTTCTGCATTTATTAAATTTAATATCTCTTTTAATATATTCAGATTATGTCACATTTTGGAAATGCATAATTGAAGTTGTAAAAGTTCCCGTTCGAAGGTCATAGATTCCAAAATTGGTATGCCGATCAGGCGTAATCGTCGTGAGCATTGGGGCAATCGTCCCACGGATGTAGCACATTGAAAATGCTCGCTTGGTAAAACACAGTTCCTGTTGCATGACGAAGGACGTAACGGTCTGCTGTATATCCTCGTTCGATTGGAATCGTCGAATCTTTAAGGCACTTTCAGGGGACCGAAGTCGTGATAATCGCACGGGGAGAGATCAGTATTGTAGGGTGGGTGCTCGAATGCCTCTCACATGAGTTGGCGTAGCTTCTGCGTTACGACATTCGTGATATGGAGACGTACAACCAGCACGGAACTTGGCCCACCGTCCCACGAAGGTGATTTTCGATAGACATGTTGCCCCGCACACGTTCATCATACTCCACTGTTTGTGCTACAGCAACCAAGAAAAGTATGATAGCACATTGATGCTGTGTGGAAGAATTTGAGAATAACGTCGCCATAGTTAACGTATGCTCATTTACCGCACGCACATCAGAAAGACACGAATACCACACAAATCTCTTGACCACATGTCGATGCTTATACTCTCGCATCGGAGTCACGCTACGTAGTCGAGACGCCCTCAAACGCAAACGTTTTGGTGGCCCCTTATATAAAAGGTACTCCATTCTACATCTTCTAATATACGTTATATTTTTACATAAAAATATTTTCAATTACGTGTAACCGATAACTTACGAGCCACTAATACCAATCATTGTCAGCCTTATTTAATCTGTTACTATGCATTCCCTGGTCCTCTTCTTTTATGTACTGACCACGTGTTAAAATTTTAGGTAACACGTTCATTTTACTCGTACATTTAACAAACATTTTCTTGTTTGGTAAATCAATTGATATGTTTTGTTTATATTTTGTTATTTTTAGATCTGATGATGTCTGAAAAGCTGAAATCGGTAATCAGTTTTAATGAAATACCATATGACCAAGACACTGACTTTTATAATTTATCGTTTGTTTCCAGGCACAAGTCTGTATTGCTAGTGCGTATAGAAAGTCCCACGACTTAGTATCGTAGCAAGCTGATAAAGGAGAGAAAAAGTAAAATGGCGCAGCCCATAGATTACGTGGACTATGGAGCGATAACTTCTGTATTTAAAGGTAATGAAACTGAAACTATACATGTAGAGCTGTCTGGAGTGTAAGACAACAATGCCTATTCATATGACATAGTGATTCGCTGACGGACACACATCTCAAGCGATGGAACATGTCTGAATGCCGAGAAACAGTGGCAGATCGTCCCTGAGTGAGGAACGGTGAACTGCAGGGTTGAGTTGGACGTGCTGGTGCCCGAAAATCCGCTAATCACTATCAAGGCGATGGTGCGAAAGTGAAAATCAACAACGGATTAGTTTTCCGCACCTTTTACTGAGTTTTCAACATGACAAAGGTCGCCGCCCGCTAGCTCCCTCGACTGTTTACACCATTCGAAACGCCCGCCCAACTGAGACAGCAGCGCAAATGTCAGAGCTGTGTTAAGCCGACCCAGATGACTCCTTTAGGCTCCTAATCACAGTGAATAAGCGCTAGATACATCACTATTACACCGAGGCGAAAAAGCGATGACCCGACCATCATAAGGTAAGGAGACGCTGAGAGTTTTTCGAATGGGTCAAATGGCTCTAAGCACTATGGGACTTACCATCTGAGGTCATCAGTCACCTAGACTTAGAACTACTTAAACCTTACTAAGGACATCACACACATCCATGTCCTAGGCAGTATTCGAATCAGCGACCGTAGCAGCAGCGCGGTTCCGGACTGAAGCGCCTAGAACCACTCGGCCACAGCGAGAATTTCCCGAGACTCGCGAAAAGTGGAGATAAGAGTGTAGGATTAACAGTATTTTCCGTTGGTGCGTGGCAAAACAAGATAATACACACTAAAACAAAACGAAAAGGCGCACCTCAAAGAAATCATCCGAATGGGACGTACAACTACAGACAAATAAAAGATCACAATTTTAAAAATACTGGCAGATGTATTCCAGAGAAAGCGCTTCACAAATTGGGTAGGCCAATAACGCGTTGGTCCATTTCTGGCCCTTACGCAGCTAGTTATTCGGCTTGGCATTGATTGACAGAATTTTTCGAGGGGTACCGTGCCAAATCCTGTCCAATTGGCCCGTTAGATAGTCGAGTTAGTTGGAGGGCCCAGCACATAATGCTCCAAACATTCTCATTTGGGATGAAATTTGGTGACTTTGGTGGCCAAGGTAGGATTTTGCAAGCTCGAAGACAGGCGGTAGAAATTCTCGCCGTCTGCGGGCGGGCTTTATATTGCTAAAACTTAAACCCAAGATGGGTTACCATGCAGAGCAACAAAAACGGGCGTCGAATATCGTCGACGTACCGCTGTGATGTATGGAAGCCGCGGATGACAACCAAAAGTGTCCTGCTAAGAAAAGAAATGGCACCGCAGATGCCTGCCGGTGTGGCCGAGCGGTTCTAGGCGCTTCCGTGTGGAACCACGCTTCCGCTACGGTCGCAGGTTCGAAGCCTGCCTCGGGCAGGTGTGTGATATCCTTAGGTTAGTTAAGGTTTAAGTAGTTGTAAGTCTAGGGGAATAATGACCTCAGTCTCATAGTGCTCAGAGCCATTTGAACCATTCTGAGCACCGCAGACCATCAGAGTGTTGGACTGTATGGCAGGTGACACTCAGGTTGGTATCCTAACGCTCTGTGGAGCGTTCCCAGACACGTCTTCGACCTTTCAATGTCATTGACTTGAGTAGAATTGTCTTTACTGAGTCCCGCTCCAAACTGAGCCCCAACGACCAGCTGAGACTCGTCAAGAAACGCCCCGGGATACCAATCTGACTGTCGTCCGCCATACTGCCCAACAAACTTTAGTCATGGTCTGGGGTGCCATTCCATTTCGCGGCTGGACCCTTTGATTGTCATCCGCCGTACGCTTGCAGCATAGCGGTACGCCCATGATATTCTATGCCCTCTTCTGTCACCCTTCATGACAAGATATCCTAGGCTTATATTTCAGCAAGAGAATGCCCGCCCACATGGCGACAGTTTCTACTGCATTCTCTTCGTGCTCGGCAAATCTTACCTCGTCTACCCAGGCCGCCGGGTCTCTTCTCAAATGAGAACTTCTGGGGCATTATGGGTAAAAGCCTCAAATCAGCACGGGATTTCGAGGATCTAAAGCGCCAATTGAAGAGAATTTGGCACGATATTATTCAGGAGGACCCACAGGTGGACCAGTGCGTTACTGAATTGCTCAATTTGTGAAGCTCTTTCTCTGGAATACATCTTCCAATATTTCTGAAACTGTAATCATTTGTTTGTCTGTAATGTGAATCACATGTATTAATTTCCTTCCCATTCCATTCCGGTACCTCTCTCGTGAGGGTAATGCTTTTTTTTTTTTTTTTTTTTTTTTTTTTTTTTTTTTTTTAGAGTGCACATTTATTTGTTTGGAACCGGCTTTCGGGTTCTCAGAGCATCAGACCACCTGAAGATGGCCTAAGAAGCCGCAAGCCGGGTTGTGACCAAGTAAACATAATTTTTCATATCATCAAGTGTAAACGATAATTAACTGAAACCCTCAGTTTCCAACAGGTGTTGTTGATATACCTCCAGGCGGACTCGAACCCAGGATTTCCTCCTTACATGCCAGACGCTCTATCCATCTAAGCCACCGAGGACACAGGTGAATAGCGCGACGGCAGGGACTTATCCCTTGCACGATTCCCGTGAGACCCACATTCCCAACTGTCCACAACCTACATACGTAGTGTACCTAATAGATATTTGCCCATCCACTCATTACTCGCGCACACTAAGGTGTTGATTCCCGTAAGAGTTCGGGCAACCTGTGCGCATTCGCATAGACGAAGGTCAACGGCTGGGTAGCCTCTTAACTATATATATGAAGACAGTAACCGTTCTCGAAAGAGCAGATACAATTGATGACCGTGCTACTCTAGAATAAAGAGAATTATCATTTATTCTAGAGAAATCTACTGACCAGGTTACGAGAGGCTGTCGAGACGAAGCGTCGTGAAAAGCTGTGCCAGTGCTGGTAGTAAGGGAGGGGGTGTTCCACAACAACGCCCCAATTCATTCTGTGCAAGACGCCAGTCATGCATGTTACTTGTTTGTGCTATAAATTTTTGCCTCACCACCTGTATTTTCCTAACATGGCACAAACTTACTGCTCCGTCTTCCCTCGGATAAAGAAATCACAGCGTGGCAGTCATTTTGAGAATGAGTAAAGAATGGTTTTAAGGTAGCACGTTTCCGGAAGAGCGAAAATGCAGACTTCTAAAACCAAGGTCTTCACCAAGTCACCGATTCTTAGGAAAGGTATGTCGCATTGAAGGATATATATGTAGAAAAAGAAAACATCGTCACAGCAACGTCTTTCGACGGAGTAATTAAAATTGCGTGACTATGACTCGTAGTAGTGTAATAGTGGCGTCAGTATGTCATGTCGTGGCCTTACGCACTGCCTTACTGGGGGCAGCCGGAGTGACTTCTTGGAGAGGGTGAGCTTTTACAACCACCATTTAGTTTCAGGGCTAGGGAATATGACCTAACAGGGTTTTTGTTCACCACACTCTGTGCAGTTGTCAGAATCGTTTTCAGGAACACAGCTGTTCATATCCCCTTCACCTTTTAGGTGATTTGTCCAGACCTATTAAGCCGAAGCAGGATCGTTCGATTTCCATCGCCACGCTTCCTCTTCCCGAGCTCGCATTCCATTTCTAATGACCCCATTATCGACGGGACGTTAAAACCTAAGCTTCCTCCCTTTCTTTCTTTCAACAAGTGTCCTTAATAAAATCCAAAATCTCACGGATTGAGGTCATGTGACTCGTTCGATAGTGGTCCATCGGTCTGACGGGGACGTTGAGCTCGGTGGCTCTTTTGTGGTATTCGACAAGAGTACCCTAGATATTCTTTTCATCAGTAACAACACTTCAGAGTACGCACACCCATGGTAGACCTGCACAGTAAATACTTAGACTAGAGCCACAAGGTCTACACTTCATGAAGGAATTGTACGAAAGCACGCAAAGAAAGAAAAAAAATTCTCCAGTTAGTCATCCCAATATGCGAGTGCGGCACACGCTTTTGCACATTTTCGGTGTGCATACTCATCAGATGACATTTATTATATATGAATAGGATTGTATCACAAACAATCAAAAAGTTACAGAATTGCGCCGCCTTCAATGCAGCGTCCATTGAACCTAATGCAATTGCCCTAACGTCTCACCCATTCATGCAGGCATTTTTTTTAAGTCGTCCAAGTCCGACTACAGTTTTAAATCGTTAATGATATTTATAATCTCTGTTCACCTAGACCAATAACGATTAAGTGCTCATCGAACAAATGCCAATGCTTTATCGACGATAAGTTCAGTCGTATTTAATTTTATGGTATTATACACTGAAGAACGTGGAAAGTTTTACACCATGTAGCACGCGTCCGATATTTATCAAATTGTGAATATC
The DNA here is from genome assembly GCF_021461395.2 of Schistocerca americana. Classification (NCBI taxonomy): domain Eukaryota; kingdom Metazoa; phylum Arthropoda; class Insecta; order Orthoptera; family Acrididae; genus Schistocerca; species Schistocerca americana. The sequence continues at coordinate 104,972,202 of NC_060126.1, forward strand.
TTCATCCAATAATGGATATTAAACGATAAAACTTTAATCCCATTCATAAGTAATGGCCGTCATCATCACAAGGTGTGACACCACTGACACTAATAAATCTTGTATTCATTGTAGCATGGAAGCAAAGAGCCTCCAAACGTCATCTTGAAGAATTTTGTACTATGCCTGAAATACACTGGTGTCTAATTCACGATATAATCATACAAACTGTCAACAGACGTCAGTACGATCGTGTTCTGCGCGGAAGATGGACTTCTGGTCAACGGACAATCATGCCAATAATGACGTCAGGTAACCTATTGAACAGTGTAGTGTATGCCGGGTAGTCCCACATCTGCAATCGCTGTGTATACAGGCACAGACGGCGAAGTACGCCACAGAGAAGATGCCTACCAGACTCTGCGGTGGAAGGCCGTAGGAAGAATGGAAACAGGATACGTTCTGTTGTTTCTCGGATGTGGCGACATTTTATAGAGACTGAAGCTGTATCCCAAAAATCAGGACAGGGCCGACCACGTGTACTATCAGAAAGAGAGGACCGCTCTTTGGCCGTAAGGGCACGACGGTACCGCCCCAGTACTGCATGACAACAAGCATCTGACTGCAGTATGCATTGGACGTGTACCGATGGCTTCGGCAGAGTGGCCTTAATTGTCGGAGACCTGCTGTACGTTTACCTCTGACGCGTCTTCATAGAAGGCAACGTCTAGGGTGGAGTCTTCAACATGCCACCTGGACGGTCGACCGGTGGTCCAACGTTCTTTTCACAGATTTCGTCAGGAGTTTGGTTCTCGACAGATTCACATCTGAAGGAACAGCGTTTCGAGACCCAAGCATTGTGGAAAGAGACCGATATCCAGAAGCATCCCTAGTGGTGTGTGCAAGGATTATGTTGACAGGTCGAGCGTCTCTTCATGAAGTGGTACGGGTGAATCGGCAAGGTTTAACTACTGTCAGGTATCGTAATGAGATCTTCGGACCTCATATGCGGTTGTTACGAAGTGCTGTGGACCCAGACTTCGTACTGATGGACGATAATGCTCGACCTCATAGAGCACGGGTGGATGATGTTTTCTTGAAAACAGAAGATGCTGCATGAATGGCATGGCCTGCTCACTCTCCCAATTTTGAATCTCATAGAAGATGTCTGGAATGCACTAGGGAGACGGGTTCCATCACGTCATCATTCACCAACCATTCTCTAAGACTTGCGAGGAGTTCTGCAGGAAGAATGGGCGTTATCTCCTCTACATGAGATTGGTGACATCATTCGCAGTGTGCCCTGTTGTTTCCAAGCCTGTATTGCTGCCTGAGGGGTCACAGCCCATACTGATGACATCAACCAGTTGTCAGAATGTGCGTACAACGTTTTTTTCTACCGCTATGCATGTTGCAGTTGTGTAAATTCTGTACTCTTTACGTTGTTTCTACTTTACTATCACACGTTTGTAGTGTTTTGTGTGGCAAACTAAATGCAACTTTGCAAAATTTCCAATAGTCGCTTTAATTTTGTACACCAGCGTACATGCTGAGAAATTTCGTGAAGACTGCTAGTTGGAGATTATTATGCACTTTTACGTCTCCCCATCGTATCCTAGACATGGTCTAGGGGAAAGGGTAGCCCAGTCAAGGACGTGTACATTTCTCTAGGCGTCAGTGGTGTTAACTGCAGTGCGTAGTGTTGCATTACTCTGCCTGGGGAACGTCACCTGCCAACAGTAACCATGGCACATTCACAAATAATTCCATGGAGTAGAAGCAGTTGTCAAGCAGATATGATTTCAGTTTGTGTTTGAGACTAATTTTATAATGTATTTAAATTTTTGCACTGTTGGGTAGGCGACCGAAGTTCTTATGGCTGAATACCTCATTTCTTTCTGTACCACATGAAAGATTAGAGGAAGGTAGTGAATGACGTTTCTCCTCATATCTCCTAATACTCGTACTACATCCATACAGTTATAAAAATGGATGTACCCTGTATATGTATGTATTTTCTACATCTCCACCTGAACGACTGAACCGATTTCAACCAAACCTGGTGCACATGTCATTTACCGTCTGGAAATAATAACTTTGAGGGTAAGAACCACCCATCTATCTAAGCGGTGGGGGTGCAGGTGAAAAAGCATTGTATACTACGACGAGAGAATAGCTATCCAATATTTGAGAATGAGAGCACTTAGGTTGAAACACGTATGTTGTGTGGCGGCGATGGCGAGGCATTGCAGAGTCTCTGACCAGAGAGCGATTTATCCCTCGCCATCGCCGCCACACAACATACGTGTTTCAAGGTACTTGCAACAAACTTTACACATAATTTCAAACCTATGCGAAACTTTTTCTCGCTGACACCTGCTACACAATAATGAAACGAAAAGAGATGAATCCATACTACATTTTTGTCGTTCATGCTGTAAAACTGCCATATGATTCATGACGTTTTTATTTATTACTTATTTACTACCAACTGTATTCGTGACACATTTTGCAAATAGCATTCACATACACCACTGGACGTACAAGAGAAAGTACATCATTGTACACTTAGCTCAGAAGATATGGCGTCGTAAACACTGAATGCGAGATAACTCCCGCATCTACATCTACATATATACTTCGCTAGCCACCAAGCGGTGTCTGGCGGAGGGCACAATTCGCGCCAAAGTCATATTTCCCCCCCTCTGTTCCACTCGCGGATCGCTGTCTGAACGCCTCAGTACGAGCTCTTATTTCCCTTATCTCTGAATGGTGACCATTGTGCGATTTGAATGTTGGTGGTAACAATATATGCTCTACATCCTCGGTGAAGATCGGATTTCGGAATTTAGTAAGTAGCCCCTTCTGTTTAGCGCGCCGTCTATCTGCAAGTGTGTCCCACTTCAAACTTTCTATGAGATTTGTAACGCTCTCGCGATGGCTAAATGTACCAGGCACGAATCTTGCTGCTCTTCTTTGAACCCTCTCAATCTCTTGAATCAGGCCCAACCGGTAAGGGTCCCATACAGACGAAAAATACTCCAAGACTGGACGAACTGATGTATTTAAGCTATTTCATTTGTTGAAGGACTGCATCGCTTCAGGATTCTACCAATAAACCGCAATGTAGAGTTCGCCTTACCCGTTACTTGTGTAATCTGATCATTCCATTTGGGATCATTTCGAATAGTCACACCGAGATACTTGACGGCCGTTACCGCTTCCAAAGACTGGGCATTTATTTTGTACTCGTACATTAATGGGGATTTTCGCCTTGTTATTCGCAGTAGGTTACACTTACTAATATTGAGAGATAACTGCCAGTCATTACACCACGCATTTATTTTCTGCAAATCCTCATTGATTTTTTCACAACTTTCGTGTGATACTACTTTCCTGTAGGCTACAGCATCATCGCAAACAGTCTAATGTTGCTGTCAATACCATCAATCAGATCGTTTATGTAAATCGTAAAAAGCAGAACTATTACGCTGCCCTGGGGCACACCTGAAGTTACGGTTGTTTCTGTTGAAGTCACCCCGTTCAGTACGACAGACTGCTCCCTGTCTGTTAGAAAACTTTCTGTCCAACCGCACATGTCATCGGATAGCCCGTAGGCGCGCACTTTCGAAGTAAGCGACAGCGCGGAACTGAGTCGAACACCTTTCGAAAGTCGAGAAATATGGCATCAGCCTGGGAGCCGGTATCTAGAGCCTGTTGTATATCATGCACAAAGAGGGCCAGCTGTGTCTCGCATGACCGCTGTTTCCTAAAGCCGTGCTGGTTTCTGCAGATGAGCTTCAAGGAGTCATCATGCACGACGTTTAGCTCTTTGCAGACAGTATCCGCATTTTCCTCTGCAAGTCCTTACAAAAATAGGTCATTGTATGATGTGTAGTTCAGGAGACATGACACGATAAACACTGAGATGCGTGACAAACTGCCATGCAAGCTCATTTCAACTCGATAGTCAGCCTGGTTAGAGACATTGCTGCTACCTCAGATGGCGTATCTGTGTACTGCATTCCACACTTTGTGTACCTCCAAATCGTCTACAAAAGTAACGGTGTACTCTTCCCACTGTACTGTATATGCACGATAAGTGAAATTTCATTATTTGTTATCTTTCTATTTTAATTCCCATCAGTGTACAAAACTGGTCTGAGACGACGTTGGGTGTAGTACACTACTGGCCATTGAAATTGTCCGACTTTGATAAAGGTCGGATTGTAACCTATCATGATTGCGGTTTATCGTATCGCGACATTGCTGCTCGCGTTGGTCGAGATCCAATGACTGTTAGCAGAATATGGAATCGGTGGGTTCAGGAGGGTAATACGGAACGCCGTGCTGGATCCCAACGGCCTCGTATCACTAGCAGTCGAGATGACAGGCATCTTATCCGCATGGCTGTAACGGATCGTGCAGCCACGTCTCGATCCCTGAGTCAACAGATGGAGACGTTTGCAAGACAACAACCATCTGCACGAACAGTTCGACGACGTTTGCTGCAGAATGGACTATCAGCTCGGAGACCATGGCTGCGGTTACCCTTGACGCTGCGTCACAGAGAGGAGCGCCTGCGACGGTGTACTCAACGACGAACCTGGGTGCACGAATAGCAAAACGTTATTTTTTCGGATGAATCCAGGTTCTGTTTACAGTATCGTGATGGTCACATTCGTGTTTGGCGACATCGTGGTGAAAGTACATTGGAAGCGTGTATTCGTCATCGCCATACTGGCGTATCACCCGGCGTGATTGTATGGGGTGTCATTGGTTACACGTCTCGGTCACCTGTTGTTCGCATTGACGGCACTTTGAACAGTGGACGTTACATTCCAGATGTGTTACGATCCGTGGCTCTACCCTTCAAAAATGGCTCTGAGCACTATGGGACTTAACATCTATGGTCATCAGTCCCCTAGAACTTAGAACTACTTAAACCTAACTAACCTAAGGACATCACACAACACCCAGTCATCACGAGGCAGAGAAAATCCCTGACCCCGCCGGGAATCGAACCCGGGAACCCGGGCGCGGGAAGCGAGAACGCTACCGCACGACCACGAGCTGCGGACGCTCTACCCTTCATTCGATCCCTGCGAAACCCTACATTTCAGCAGGATAATGCGCGACCGCATGTTGCAGGTCCTATGCGGGCCTTTCTGGATACAGAAAATGTTCGATTGCTGCCCTGGCCAGCACATTCTCCAGATCTCTCACCAATTGAAAACGTCTGGTCAGTGGTGGCCGAGCAACTAGCTCGTCACAATACGCCAGTCACTACTCTTGATGAACTGTAGTATCGTGTTGAATCTGCATGGGCAGCTGTACCTGTACAAGCCATCCAAGCTCTGTTTGACACAAGGCCCAGGCGTTTCAAGGCCGTTATTACGGCCAAAGGTGGTTGTTCTGGGTACTGATTTCTCAGTATCTATGCACCGATATTGCGTGAAAATGTAATCACATGTCAGTTCTAGTGTAATATATTTGTCCAATGAATACCCGTTTATCATCTGCATTTCTTCTTGGTGTAGCAATTTTAATGGCCAGTGGTGTAGTTAGTCAGAAATGATTAGCGTGCGACAGGGAAGGATGGAAGACAGTGTCAAAGCAGTGGAGAGGCTGTGTGGTGGGTGGAGGCCTGCAGGCAGGAGTGGTGTCGTGAAGACAGCTGCCGGCGCTCACCCTCGTCGTCGACGGCGTTGATGTCGGTGCCCTTGTGCTCGAGCAGCAGCGCCAGCGCCACGTCGTTGGAGGTGTAGGCGGCGTGGTGCAGCGCCGACCTCTCGCTGCAGTCGCGCCGGTTGGGCTCCGCCCCCGCCTCCAGCAGCGTGCTCACCACCTGTCGTGACGTCACACCCAGGATACACTTGCCGTCACTAAGCATTTACATCTACTTCCACGTGGTTTGCAATTCACACTTAAGTTCCTGACAGAGGGTTCATCGAACCATTTTCATACTACTTCTCTACCATTCCACTCTCGAATGGCGCGTGGGAAAAAGGAACACCTAAATCTTTCCGTTCGGGCTCTGATTTCTATTATTTTTTTATGATGATCGTTTCTCCCTACGTAGGTGGGTGTCAACAAAAATATTTACGCATTCGGAAGAGAAAAGTAGTTGGTGATTGAAATTTCGTAAATAGATCTCACCGCAAAGAAAACGGCCTTTGTTTCAGTGACTACCACCCCAACTCGAGTATCATATCAGTGACACTCTCACCCCTATTGTGCGATAACACGCAGCCAGCTGCCTTTCTTTGCACATTTTCGATGTCCTCCGTCAATCCTACCTTGTAAGGATCCTATACCGAGCAGCAATATTCCAGCAGAGGACGAACAAGTGTAATGTTGGCTGTCTCTTTAGTGCCTTTGTCGCATCTTCTAAGTGTACTGCCAACAAAGCGCATTCTCTGTTTCGCCTTCCCCACAATATTATCTATGCGGTCTTTCCAATTTAAGATGGTCGTAATTGTAATTCCTAGGTATTTAGTCGAATTGACAGCCCTTAGATTTGTGAGATTTGTCTTATACCCAAAATTTATCGGATTTCTTTTAGTACCCATGTGGATGACCTCGCACTTTTCTTTGTTTAGTGATAATTGCCACTTTTCGCACCATACAGAAATTCTCTCTAGGCCATTTTGTAATTGGAACTGATCGTCTGATGATTTTACTAGACGGTAAATTACAGCGTCATCTGCAAACCATCTAAGGGGGCTGCTCAGATTATCACCTAGAACATTTATATAAATCAGGAACAGCAGAGGGCCTACGACAGTACCTTGCGGAACTCCAGATATCACTTCTGTTCTACTCGATGATTTACCGTCCATCACTACTAACTTTGACCTCTCTGAGAGGAAATTAAGAATCCAGTCACACAACTGAGACGATAATACTCCATATCCACGCAATTTGATCAATAGTCGATTGTGAGAAATGGTATCAAAAGCCTTCTGGAAACCTAGGAATATGGAATCGATCTGAGATCCCATGTCGACAGCACTCATTACATCATGGGAATAAAGAGACAGCTGTGTTACAGAAGAATGATATTTTCTGAATCCATGTTGGTTATGTATCAATAAGTCATTTTCTTCAAGGTGATTCATAATGTTCGAGTACAGTATATGCTCTAAAATTCTACTGCAAATTGAGGTCAGTGATATGGGTTTGTAATTCAATGGGTTGCTCCTGTTTCCTTTCTCGAATATTGGTGTGACCTGTGTTACTTTCCAGGCTTTAGGAACAGACCTTTCGTCAAGTGAGCGGTTGTATATGATTGCTAAGAAAGGCGCTATTGTGCCTGCATACTTTGAGAGGAATCTGACTGGTATACCGTCTGGACCGGAAGACTAGCCTTTCTTTAGTGATTTGAGTTGTTTCGCAATACCTAAGATATCTACTTTCACATCACTCATGCTAACAGCTGTTCTGGTTTCGAATTCTGGAATATTTTTTTCGTCTTCTTTCGTGAAGGAATTAAGGAAAACTGTATTTATTAACTCGCTTTAGTGGCATGGTCCTCTTAGAGATGGTATGGCCTTGCCTTCCTGCGACATTTGAACTGCTATAAATGTCTAGTCGTACAGTAAGCTACAGTATGATGTAAACCCTGAACCAAGGTGAAACTTGGCATTTTTCCATGTTTTACTAACATTTGCTGATGCGAGAGAAGTGATAATTACAAATTAAAATTCTAGGAATGACCAGGATGGAACCTATGATCTTTGAATTTGTAGTTTGGAGTTTTACCACTGAGTCTTTAACACGCAAAATGTGAAAGTAAAGCTTTCCTTGAGTGGTTATCTACAGCAATTAAATACATGGAAAAAACTGTTTTTGTGCCAACAACTGTACAATTTCATTTATTCTCTACCAGTTTTCGATTCCAACTAAAACCGTCACAGGAGATAGTCCAAGGTACAAGACAAGAATAACACAAGTATGTGATTTCCAGCAATCTCGCAACAGGAAAGTAGGTCCAAAAAATTTTTAAGCATTTTAATACTATCATAATCTACATCAGTTGGTCAAAAATACAGCTCTGTCAAATATGGCAACATCAAGTATGAAATGTGACTGATTAATACGATAATTGTTCAAAGTGTGGTAGCATATACACCATTACTCTTCAAACATTTTTTGCCCCCCTACCCCAGCTACACTTCTTCCATCTTCTCTTTTCACACTATGTCATCATTGTCATTCTCATTTTGTGACATGGTAATTCAAGAAGTTACCGGCTAAGGAGCGACTGTAAGTGGCTCACATTGTCTGTGTGATATTTTTACCTGCCCCAAGCCAAGACCTCAAGCAATCAGTGAAAGTACTACTAAATGGACCTTTATTTAACAAAAGCAGATAAAAATAACTGTGTGAGGGACAGTCTAGTGATATTTGTCGCGATCTGAAATTATTAATCTAAACTAACTAAGTCATTACATGTACGTATGACATACTGATTACATGTACATGTACATAATCAATATGCCAGTACAAAAATTACTTTAAACTAGATCCATAGCATGCAGATAACATGAGCTTCTATATTTTATAATTTGTTATGGCAAACATTACATATATAGCGATGCTTTAAAAATTTTTGGTACCTACTTTCATGTTGCAAGGTTGTAGGAAATCACATACTTGTGTTATTCTTGTCTTGTACCTTGCAGTATCTCATGTGACACTGTTAGTCGAAACCAAAACCGGTAGAGAACAGATAAAACTGTACAGCTGTTGCCACAAAAACGACTTTTTTAAAAAAAAGAAGTATAATTGTCAATGTGGTTTATGCAGTTGTGGGAAGAACTGTGGCAACTGTCTTCTGCCGGCCGGAGTGACCGAGCGGTTCTAGGCGCTACAGTCTGGAGCTGCGCGACCGCTACGGTCGCAGGTTCGAATCCTGTCTCGGGTATGGATGTGTGTGATGTCCTTAGGTTAGTTAGGTTTAATTAGTTCTAAGTTCTAGGGGACTGATGACCTCAGAAGTTAAGTCCTATAGTACTCGGAGCCATCTGATCTGAGATTGGTCGGTGATGACCAAAACCAGTAACTTTGTATTGAAATTGTGTGTTACTGTGCAGACAATAACTTATTTTCGAAACAAGAGAACACGGTTTGTCTTCAGCTTGATCGAAGTGCTGTTCTTTCGAAAAAGCAATTTCTTGACAACAAGCTTGAAAGGTGCCTGTTTACTCAGCACTCTTACTTCTGTACAATACGATTTCCCTTTTTGTGAATCGCCATGTTTATACGTATTTGCTCTACTATATGAGAACTTACTCTAATAATTTTCGGTCTATGGATACAAGCTCTTGAGCAACCTCTTTGCTTGATCATCGTGAAAAATCTTTCGCTAGTCTGTTTGCTTTCCACCAACAGTATTCATTCAAAGATGTTGGGACATGTGGTCATTCTCGTTTGCAAGTGGTATGCCAGTATTCTTGGTCAATTGTTGTTGGGACTTGGTATGGGAAAGCTGGAGAAGTAAGCTGTCTCTGTCTGGTGGATGGCCATACTGTTGAGCAGACATTACAATACTTACGGACAAGGCATCAGTTGAGACCAACACAGTTTATTTACTGTGACATGGCGAGATCAGTTCTGGACGCTGAGTTCCATTACCCCATGAGTAGGTATCAGATCATGTGCCTCGGCAAAGCTATCAGCCGCTCATAAGCTGCTATTACGAATGGATTGGATGCTGACTACTGCACCACGTATTGCTTTATATGACTCTGTGCTAGTATATAGTTCAAAGATGTTGACTTCTCTTGAAGTGTAAAGATTAGTTTTTCAAGAAACGGAGTCATATATTTCAGGCGATGTTGCTTTTAAATCATGAAGTCGTAGTTTGAAATACCCTATGACGCTGTAAACTTTTCTCCTTCTATTCATCAATAGTATACTGCTTGTTGAATTCATTTTGACGACTTAATTTTACCGAGAACCATACCACTTCTTGGCGTTATACTACGCAGTTGAAAGTACCATGCTGGCTGACCACCATCTTGCTGTATAACGAAGGCTAACCACGTGAGTCCAAGTCACTTCGATAAATAGATATAAGCTGCATACTGAGCCACGACTGAAAAATAATGATGATTAAAAATTCTCTGCATAATAATTAAGTTTCCGGCGCGGAGAAAAGGTAAATCATCATTTGCTGGACTTCTGACTGTTACTATGAGACATTCTGTTGTGTCGCCACACTGTTCTAGCACCTTGTTTTGTATGAAGGGAGATGGATTTTTTACGTGTTCTGTCTACTAATGAACTATTTTCTGCACACTGAAGTTATGTGCACACAAACGAGGTGACTTGGCTCAATGCATAGGTGGTCACTACAAGCAGAATGCTTTCACATGCTTCCACATGTTTAAATGACTAGGCGCACTCATGAACCAGTAGTCTCATATGCTGCTTACAAATATTAGATATGCATTGAATTTATGATAATGTGTGTTGTGTGATTAGTTTTTATTTATTTTACAAGTCGAATTTAGTTTCTAAGTTTGTTCTATTGACCATTAAGAAATATAGAATCTGCATATCATTAAAGTATGTGTGCTTTTTGTCACTACTTGTGAGATTAATTTATGCTTTTTCATACACATTTTCAATTTTTGGCGACATCTGCCATTATCTGAGACTGTATCTCTAACGATTTGAAGTGGAATGATCATATAAAATTAATTGTTGGTAAGGCGGGTACCAGGTTGAGATTCATTGGGAGACTGCTTAGAAAATGTAGTCCATCAACAAAGGAGGTGGCTTACAAAACACTCGTTCGACCTATACTTGAGGATTGCTCATCAGTGTGGGATCCGTACCAGATCGGTCTGACGGAGGAGATAGAGAAGATCCAAAGAAGAGCGGCGCGTTTCGTCACAGGGTTATTTGGTAACCGTGATAGCGTTACGGAGATGTTTAATAAACTCAAGTGGCAGACTCTGCAAGAGAGGCGCTCTGCATCGCGGTGTAGCTTGCTCGCCAGGTTTCGAGAGGGTGCGTTTCTGGATGAGGTATCGAATATATTGCTTCCCCCTACTTATACCTCCCGAGGAGATCACGAATGTAAAATTAGAGAGATTAGAGCGCGCACGGAGGCTTTCAGACAGTCGTTCTTCCCGCGAACCACACGCGACTGGAACAGAAAAGGGAGGTAATGACAGTGGCACGTATAGTGCCCTCCGCCACACAACGTTGGGTGGCTTGCGGAGTATAAATGTAGATGTAGATGTAGATGTAGATGATACTTTAATATTTTCTATGGAGAACTGCTGTAAAGACTTTCATTTTTGGCATACCATTCCAGGATATTACTTTCTTGTGAACTTTCTGATTCACTATTAGTACAATCTATTGCCTCTAATGTTTACCATATCAGTTTGCATATTAAAATTTAAGGGGGAGATTTTACAGAATTAATCTTTCTTATGGGTGCTGATTTCTTTTAACCTCAAATTATTTAATTTAATTCGAACAACTGCACTTACATTCATGTTTGACGCTTAACCTACTGAGAAGCTACATCCTTATCTATACTTTGGAGTTGCTTTTGATGAGATTTACTACATCATATGGGTGAAGTTCAATAAGACCAATTTGACTTTTATGTTTGGTCTGAATAGAGAATGCAAGCAGTTTGTGATCGTTTATTGATGTTATGCTGGCAAATAAAGAGATACAGTGTAGACAGATAGCAAAAACAGGTGAAATCGGGATATGATTACAATTTTCTTTTGTTTAAATATAAGTAGACAGTCAACCTCATCTTTTATCTTTGGAGAATACAGCAATCTGTAATGTAATTTTATGGAGGATTAAATTTTGTGATTTTAAGTGTGAACTTGCCACTACTCCTTCCCCATTTTGGTAATTTATAGTGAAGTAGTGGCCATATAGAGCTGGTTGAGGAGGCATTTCTGGATGATGAAAGAATAATAAACAGGTTAAGTACAGCGTAATTTATCTGATTTATTTATTTACTTGTTTATTTGAAAAAAAGGTATTGGGACATTACAATTTAGCATCTGTATCAGGATCTGAAGTAATGTTGATACTGTTTGAATGTATGGGGATATCCAGGCAGTGCTTTTCAAGAAAATTTTACAGTATAATTCCAAATATTTAATTTCTGCTGTAGTAATTTATTCAGTTTCAAATATTCTTCATGTCATGTATTTTCAGCTGCTTTTCTCATTCTGATGCTAGTGTATGACATTGAGAGGAAAGTTTGAACCAGAGTCTTCTTTGTCTTGATAATTAAGTGCTTTGTGGTGAGCTATTGGAGGCATTGTGGATTTCTTTCTTTTTTTTTCATTTGTATAAGAAGAGTGGGACTTGTGAAAACATTTGGTTAACTTGGTATCATGAGGGGTCACTTCGACAGCACTACTTGACTCTTGATGGTGTTACAATTCAGTGCTCGATAGAGAAGCCTGCAGTCAATGGGAGACCAGAAAGACACACTTTAAAAAAAAGTAGAAACTGGAAGAATCTAGGGTGAAGGAACATTATGATTTAGTTGAAAGTTAGGAACCTGTATCATTGTCATGAATGAAGAAGTCGTCTCTTAAGTGGTTTGGTCACCTGAGTCTGCTAGTATTAGTGATGGTTCAGCAGGTGTTTCTTCCACTTTTACTTTTTCAGGTTCTAAATGAACTGCATAACCTTTGTGCCTTTCAGGATATGAATGAACTGCATAATCTTTCTGCACCATTAGTAAATACTGTATTTGTGGTCATAATATGAATGGTTTATTATTTGAATTATTCAGAGAATTAAGGAATATAAGAGTAGTGCAAAAGAACAGAATGAGAAACTAACAGTTGATTTAAAGGATAATTCTAAAGAACTTAAAAGACTTAGTGGGAGATTGGAGGCTAGTGTGAAGGTACTTGATGAGGAACTGGGGATCAGTGACAAGGAACTGAGTAACTGTGAGAGAAAATAGAAACTAGTGCTAGGGAGTTATATGAGCGTTCAGAGGCAAATATTGCTGCATAACAGGGTAGATACATAAGTAAGAAAAAATGTGAGCCCATTAGTGAGAAAGTTGCACAGAAATTTGATGTACTGAGTATAAGCTAAGGGAAGGGTTGCATATGCAGTTTGATGATGTAATTTCCGCTATTGAAGGTAAATTTGCCACTGTCGAGGAAGATGAGAATAGATTTCAAGAAGCTGTTAATGAACAGACTAATCTGTTGCAAAACGATGTAAAAACTTACGGGAGGAATGTGAAAAGACTGAGACAGATCTGTCAGAGACAACTGAAGGAATGACTAGCTAGGAAGTTGTTATTCCAGAACAAATTTAAACTCATACGGCATTACTAAAGGGCTTAAAGAAAAATTTTTGGGAGTTAAAGATTATTTCGGAGACGGAAATATCGAAGTATAGGGAAAAAATTAAAGCAAACAGTTGGGAAGGTTGATGATTGAGGGTCTGCATATGTGTCTGAGCATCACAAGACAGAGTGAAACATGATATTCTCATGATGCAAACTATTAATCATTCTAGTTTTTGCAGTCTTGCATGTTCATTTGAAATTACGTTGTTAAAAAAATCATTTTCTGTGCTATTCTTACAATCCTGCTGAAATGATTAGCATTTGGCTTTTGAAGCTACTGTCACATTTACATCAAAATATTCTTGCTGGTCAGTTGAAAGATGATTTAGATGGCTTTCAGAGTTTGAGGACTTGGAATATGAAAGTAGTGGTGGGAATTGTCGTGATAGAGAAGGTAATCAATATGTTTATCTGGTATAGTCTGTGCTGAGCGAGTCGGCGCTTCAGAGATGTAAAGGTGTAAGTTTATGCCCTGTTCTTTGTTTACCGTGGACTAAGGTGAGAGGAGCAATTATTGGATAAAGTGTAGTGATGAAGAGGCCAAACATACCTTCGTCCTTAGTTTCGTATGGAACTGAAATCGGTATATGTGATGTACACGTACAGGCAAACAGACGATTACAATTTTGGAAAAAGTGGATGATTTATTTGAGAAAGAGCTTCACAAACTAATAAGTGAATTACGCGTTGGTCGACTTCTATCTCCCTATTCGGCTTGCGCGGTAAATCGCCACAATCTCGAGATGGTAGAAGGGCTCCAGGAACCCGACTGTCGTCCGTCATACGGCCCGACAGCCAGGTGCGATCTTCCCATTTCTTTTCATGGTACGACCTCTTTCGTCGTCATCCGTTGCACCCTTACAGGCCGCCGACACGTCGACGATATTCTACGCTAGGTTTTCATGGCCTCCAGGGCCAGCAATCGTGGGCTTACATTTCAGGAACATACAGTACGGCCATAGATGGCGAGAGTTTCTACTGCTTGTCTTCATGCTTGCCAAAACCTATTTTGGTTACCGAGGAGTCCGTAGCTCTTCCTAACTGAGAACGTTTGGAGCATTATGGGCAGGGCCCTCCAACCAGCGTTGGGTTTTAACAATCTAACACGTCATCTAGAGAGAATTTGGTACAGTAGCCCTCAGGAGGGCATCCAACAATTCTAACAATCAGTTACAAGCCGAGTAACTGCTTGAAAAATGACCTGAGATAGACCAACGCGTTGTTGACTTGCTCAGTTTGTGAAGCTCTTTCTCTTGAATAAATCATCAATTATTTTCTGTAGTTGTAATCATTTGTTTGCCTGTTCATGAACATCGCATCTACCGATTTCCGTCCCATTCATCCATGGTACGTTTTTGTTTTTGTCTTACAGTGCATTTTTTCAAAAAAAATGCTTAGCTTTAGGCAAACGAACGGTATGAATCTTGTGTGTCTGACGGTTGTAATTGTCTGTCAGAAGGTATTGTCTCTTCTGTGACTCGTGTTCCTGAAGTCTTTACATTTGTTAACCTTAAGACATTCATTGGACAGAAATTCAGAGTTTGACACACAAGTGACTGTGACGGGCTCTAGAATGATATAACATTTTTATAATTTTTAGCTGTTAGAGCTGTGGTACTTCTGCACTTATTGTACCCCTAAGTATCCGAATTAATTCTAAGTTCTAGGCGACTGATGACCTCAGAAGTTAAGTCGCATAGTGCTCAGAGCCATTTGAACCATTTGAATTAAATGTTGGTGACAGCATCACTTCACGGCTGTGGAGATGATTCTAGCAAGAAAGGGCGGGAGGATTGGCAAGACTGACAATGCGGAACGACCCTACGCCAGGGTTGCTATCCTTCCTGAAGTGCGTGGAGCCGCCCCACCAGCGCAACAACCGCTCGAGTGGTGGGCTTTATGGCATGTGGGACTCCTTACATTAAGTATGAAGTTATCCACATTCAAACAATCTGTGTAACATTAGCCGGGACTTAAATGTTGTCCACAGCATCACTTCACAGTTACGGAGGTGACTTTAGGAAGGAAGGGCAAGAGCACAGGCAAGACCAACTATGTGCAACGGCCCGGCGCCACGGTCGCTATCCTGCCTGAAGTGCGTGGAGCTGTCCCACCAGCAAAACGCGTGCTCTGGCTGCTGAGATGGCAGGTTCCTTCACACTGTCTGTCACGTGGAAATCCCTAGGTTAAGCAGGAGGCCACCCACATTTTAATGTAAGTGTATTTTTGACATCAAAACACATTCTTTCCCATGCCTTCCCGTCATAAATAGAATCACTCATGGAGAAAAATGGCTGAGGAATAGTGTCGGTTTATGGACACTCTCCACTGCATCCTAGTTCTGCCGCCTAAGCAGAGTAGCTCCAACCTAGACCTACTTGCCTGCATAGCTGCGCATATCTTCCGACCCTAGTTGAAGTGATGACTGGGCCGTGCGTGGCTCATGTTCCCGCCATCATGTGTTTCACACTCTGGTTTTAACGTACTTCCACCTCACTGCGTTAATTTTAATTACTCGTGTCACTGAGCTGCTGCTTGGCCTGACCGTGACCGGCGGTAGTGGGCGCGTATCGATATATCCCCTCTCGTAGTATCTTTGCTCGACTGCTATTACTTCCCGGTTGTTGTCGCTCGTAAGCCAGTTCGGGTCGCGAGTTCGGGCTGCCAGTCAGTTGGAACGCGTCTGGAGCGCAGTCCGGACCTGCCAGTTGGGGAGGCGGCACTAGTCGGGTTGCAACAGCAGTCAGGTCTGCGTCGCATGGCTCACCCTACAATTGCCGCCACGCATCACTTGATCCGGGCCACGATCTTGGTGGATCATCGGTCGGTCTTCCTACCGGACGACGCGTTTTGGCTCTTCGATCGTTCATGAGCTGGCTGTGTGTGCGTGCATCGACTCCCAATTTGTCTTCGTGCGTGCTTAGTTACTGTTGGGTATCGTTCAGGTCTTCGTGCAAGTGTTTGTCACGTTGTGTGTGTAGTTGGCGTTATTTCCACTGACGATTATTTTAGATGTTGTCAGCGTTCTGTGGAGTCGGTTGGTTGGTGTGGACCAGGGAAGTTATCTCCGCGCGGTGCAGTCGGCTGGGGCCGCTGCTGGTCCCTGCGCAATGTCGAAGCGTGTGTGGAGCTGTCCGATCGCTACGAGCTTCGTGGTTCACCGACCCAGGACGTCGTCAAGGTTGAGTAGTGGTTTCAAGTACCCAAGCCACGTCCATTCATGTTGTGTGGATCGTTTCGGTGGTTCGCTGTTGGGGAGGTTTTCCTGTGAGCAACACCGAGCTGCCATGCAGTGGAGTTAACTATATTGCTTCTGTACAATTGAAGTGCACCAGCGGAATTTTCTTCCTTGTGGCCGTTAGTGTTCTGGTTACCTGCCCTGGCCAATGACGTTATTTCCGGCAGCGTCCTTTCCTCACCTGTTGTTGCTGTCCCACATGGTGTGTAGTTTTGACAGCTAACACATAATTCATTGTGGATAACCACGTTTGTAACCTTTGATGTTTGAGTTCTCATGTACTGATTGGTGGCAAGCAAGTCGTTGTGTCGGTCGGTCCGTGGCTGTCCCCTGGTTGGATTCTGACGGATCAAGTGTAGTTGGGCTCACCACCTCTGTCACCCAAGTGAACGAGGGCAGACCGACCTCCCTGGAGGCTTCTGAGTGCCGTTTTCTTTATTGTCCTTCTCACCAGTTTTTAATTGTCTGTTTATAATCTATCTTAGCCAATGATTTAAAAATTCTTGTTTTTACTGGACTTTATCTATTTTGAATTTTGGAAAATCAATTGTGGGCCTTACGCCTTTAAAACCTTATACTTGAAATTACCCTTTAAGCAAAACATTGCGGCCTTCTGCCTTAAAAGATTATGGAAGTACAAAATTTTCAAATTTAATTGTGGCCCTCAGCCGCTTGTATTGCACTTTGCATGTGTATGTTCTATCTACTTTGCCTTGTGGCTTTCCAGCCTAGCTGTGATACCATATGTGTTTTAATTATTTTATTTGCTATTTTAACTGCATTTTTATTTTGTTGACTTTTAAGATTACTTGTTTGGAGGCCTTCAGCCGTGAAATAATTGCCTTTTTGAAACTCGTAGTTCTAAAGGTTCGGCTATGTGCCGTTTAGGTTTAAAGATGCTATTAAATGACAATAAATTACAATTTTGAGTGAACCGGTCCAACACCTTATTTGGCCCTTTCCACAATCGTAAGCACCTGTTCTGCCCTGTGGGTTTAGCGGGCGTTTCAATCACCTCTCAACACTTTTCATAGTCCCATACAACTTGGCTAGTAAATGCAACTATGTACACAATTATTCCTCCCTCCCTTGGAACCACAGAAGTCTATTCGTACACCCACATGGATGTGTATCAGGCCTCTTTTCGTACACGGGCCGGATGTCATCTAATGATATTTCAAAACAGCGATGATATACGCTTTGTTATTACCAGGCAAAGTGATCTGGTTACCTGCCCAGGATGGCTGCACCATCATGTTTATGCCAGAAAACCAGGGAGCGGAGACAGCAACAGCATACCATCCAGTATTCTCACCGCCGTGCGGAGCTTTGAGGCGTCGCGTCACGGATTGTGCGGCTGGTCCCGCCGAGTCCTCCCTCGGGCATGGCTGTGTGTGTTGTTCTTAGCATAAGTTAGTTTAAGTAGTGTGTAAGTCTAGGGATCGATGACCTAAGCAGTTTGGTCCCTTAGAGACATTTGAGTACACTCACCAGCGCAACGCAGTCACACGCTACATGTATCTGAGCGTCACTGACAAGGAGAACACGGCAAGTGAAATAACCCGATTTCCCGAAAACTTCGCTCCGTGCAAAAGGAGTCAAAATAAGTGAACGCATGTCTCAGCTTATCTGTAGATACTCGCCTGCCTCTGAGAAAACGGCCATCAAAGTTTTCGACGTATGTTTCACGCCCTTTTAGCGCGCAATAAGCTCAGCTCGACCGGTGGAACCGTGGCCAGTGTCGTGGCCTCTCAGTTTTACATCCTGGGTTCGAAATTGTTTTAATTTATTTCACTTCTTTCGTTTAGCTATCCATGTCCATAGAAGGTTACTAAACGAATGTTTCTTATTAAGTTAGGGGATGCAAGGACATTATATTGGTTGTAAAATTACCACTGGGTTCCACAATAAGCGTCAAACATGTAGCATATATTATGTGTGTGTATGGAATTTTCAGGGTTTACAATCTATTAAAATTATCACATTCTTATATTTCACTCTTATATCAATTCTTAATTCATATATTTATTCCCATGTTTATTCTTCAGGAAGATTTGGTACATTCCTTTGGAAGATGAATCAAGATACACTAGAGGAATTTCACTGTAAACAATTACTTTTCTGTCCATTTACTGTTTTCTTATCCATTCACTATTCATACGCCAGGACGTTATTTCAGTATACACTGGAAAACAAACATACAGTATTCTTCTACAGACGTCAGTACAGAGATGGAAAGTAAAAATAAAAATAACAATCTGGCATCGAATCGGAGCACAAAAGTGTGAAGCCACTGTGCCATCGCATAGGTTGAAAACTTTAACTGTCGTTTTCTCAGGAACAGTCGAGTATCTACGAATAAGCCGAGACATGTGTTGGCTTATTTTGACTGATCTTCCATTGTGCGAAGTTTCTGGGAAATCATGTAATTGCTCTCGCCATTTTCTTCTCGTGAGTGAAGAACAAAACCAGAACATACGATATATCTCACCTTGGTTGGCACTATCTGTAAAACTGCCTTACCCAGTGGTGTCGTTATTATCCATAGCTGTGTCTGTTGATTCCTCGCCTGCTGTTTCAGTAATTGATGATAATGATGATTCTTTGACCCGGTCTATGTCAACAGATTTTACTTATAATATAATTTCCTCAGCTGTCAAAGTATCTCTTCTCCGGTAGTCATCACACGCTTTTTTGGTCTGATACAGGTGTTTTTAGGTCTCTGTCACAACAGTAAAAGGCAATGTTACTGTAAAAAAGGTAGATCTGATCATGTGATCTAATGGTTTTTGTGCTGGCGTAAACTGTCGTCAGCACACCGGTCGGCAAAGATGTAGCACGAAGATCGACAGTAGGCGCTGGGTCAAGTGCACCCATCACGAGGGAGGCCAGAGACACACCGACAAGCAACATGCCGACAACGTCCTCTCGACAGCAATTATTAAGACCACCGCCGCTGACCCCTGACTCACTCACTAACTCGCTCTCCAGTTTGGCATCTGTCAGTCCCCTTGCAGAGTGGGTCTCTCGCTATGACAGTACATTGCGACCAGAATTATGACAATAGCCAGATTACCGATACTGTGAGCAAGAAGACTTTTACTGATGAGCTTGAACCATAGAACATGGACTCTATTACAGTTAAGTAAAACTTAAAGTTCAAGTAAATGAAGAACCGCATTAATACATGTGTGCATTTGTGTTGTAGAAAGAGGGTACTGGCCATCCATAACAACGTCCTCTCCCTTGCTTCCTGTGGTACAAGACTCTACAGTTTTTGTTTTTCATTAGTAACGACAAGATCACTGACTTGATTCCCAGTAATCATTTCCAGTTTTTCTGTGGTGGGACGGTCTGGATGTAGAGAAAACTCTTGTAGTGAGTCCGATATTAACAGTCTGTCCTCTCAAAATATGTCATCCATCAAGTTGTAGAGCTGAAGATCTACGAACTTTTACGAGATAACTTCACCTCGTAACGATATCACTCATTAGCTGCAGCCTGTAAATTCACTGACTTACTCTCGGAACACGTGCTCGTAATTGTTTTTTGTGTGATGTACAACAGCTTTATCTATGGAACTTACTTCCCTTCACATATCGTGTCTACTGGACATGATGGCGTCATGTTCCAAATAATGAAGCTTATTGCTGACCCACTACTGCCACAGACATCTTCAACCACTCCTTAACTATAAATGTTTTCCTGGAGGCGTGGAAGCTGGGACTAGTTAAGCCCTTACCTTAAAAGGACGCTGCCATAGCACCTTTGATTATCGCCGTATTTGCATTCTCGCTGCACTATCCAAGACCTTAGAATATACAGCTCACGACCTGTTAGAAAATTACCTAACTACACACAGCCTATTAGACAAATACCAATAAGGTTCGTGTAAACATCGCCGCACAACATCTGCCTTAATATAGGTAACAGTGAGCTTGAATCTTGCCACGGACGCACAACAGACAACTATCACGTGCTTCTTAGACTTCATCTCTTTTCTCTTTTCGTAGTACGTAAATGACGTGTCATCACTCATGTCCTGTTGCAAATACCAAATATGCGCTGATGACCTCCAGTTTTACCCAAGTGCAACATGTAGAAACCTGAAGTTACGGAGAATCTCATTATCACTCTGTGTGCACATTAAAATGGGCAGGATATGTAAGGTTAAAGCTCAACTCATCCTTGGTTGATCATTCTGAGCTCTTATGGGACAAATATCAACTTTTCTCCTTCAGCAAAGAGTCTAGAAAAATCTAAATTGGACTCAGCACGTAATTGCAATGTGCAAGAAGGCATCAGCATCTCGCCATGTTCTACAACTCTCCCATCTTGACCTGAAAAAGAAATTTCTACAAACAGCTATGCTTACAATTATTGCTTACAGCGATGTTATGCTTCATGGCTTCTCTCAGGCAAGCTCAGGGTGCGTGGAACTGATTTTGAATGTCTGTGTTCGTTGTACCTGTGAAGTTCGACTCTTTTATCACGTTTCACCAACTTGTGCACAGCTGTCATGGCTGTGTACAGAAAAGCACAGTGTTTTCCATTCCCTTGTCTTCTCTACCATCTTATCAACGTACACTGTCTGTCATATCTATCCTTGACCTTAACGCTCTTGTCTGGACAACATGGCAGAAATACCTGTTATCAGCACTGCAAAATTCTTTCTGCCCCACCCCATTATTCAGCCACTTTCTCGAAGACCTTCTCAGTAGCTGGAATCCGATTCTGGAACAACTTCCAGCTTTATATCAGAGAACAAAATAACATCTACAACTTCAGAAGATGGGTAATATCTACTAAAGCAACAATAACATTACTATTGCCCCTGCACGGACTCGTTACTCATATTTCCCTTTCCAACCTGACCTCCGTCATTTCTCAGTCTTCTTAGCATATGTAGTCTCCTTAAATTTCTTTTTCCCAGAACTCGCCATTTCAGAAAACATCTATTTCGTAGACCTATAAAGCCTTCTTATATCTGCCACTATTATCACTGTTATTAATATCACAGTTATTGTCATTATTATTATTACTCTTAGCACTATCAGTGGCTGCAGCTCCAGTAGTCCAAGTAATGCCACTGTTAACTATTTTTGTTCATAGTCAGTATAATTTTCTCTCACTGTCACTTCAATACTAATATCATTTTAATATTGGTTGTCATATTGAAACATTTCTCAGGTAACTATGATGCAATAGACACTGTACGTTTGAAATGCTGGTTCGGTGTAAGAAAGGGCCTGATCACCCTAATAAGATCAGTTTAATTAAATATATGAATAAAAATTTCGGCGCAACCTGACAGTCCACAAGACTTCATCACTGCATTAAAGAAACTTTACTGGAAACACGACAATTAAGATAAATTGAACAGTATTCCAGGAGTCGCCTGCAAGTGGTTGCTGTCCCTAGTTCGCTGATCGAGATATTGGTTTCAAGGTAATGACGTCATGTGCAATGTGTGTCATCTACTGTCTAAGGTTCTAGGGTTGATGACAGTGGTAAGCATCTGAGTTCGTTATGGGAACAGTGGTTATACGAGACTGTGGTAATGATTATATGGCACTGTCGCAGTGATTATGTGAAACCATGGCAGTGATTATATGGCACTGTGACAGTGATTTTATGGGACTGTGACAGTGATTAGAAGACACTATGACAGTGATTATATGGGACTGTGACAGTGATTATAAAATACTATGACAGTGATTATATGGGACTGTGACAGTGATTATATGGGTCTGTGGCAGTAATTATATGGGACCATGACAGTGGTTATATGGCATTGTGGCAGTGATTATATGAGACCATGACATGATTATATGGCATTGTGGCAGTGATTATATGAGACCATGACATGATTATATGGCACTGTGACAGTGATTTTATGGGACTGTGACAGTGATTGTAAAATACCATGACAGTGATAATATGGGACTGTGACAGTGATTATATGGGACTGACAATCACTATATGTGACTGTGGCAGTGATTATATGTGACTGTGGCAGTGATTATATGGGACTGTGACAGTGATTATATGGCACTGTGACAGTGATTTTATGGGACTGTGACAGCGATTATAAGATACTATGACAGTGATTATATGGGACTGCGACAGTGATTGTATGGGACTGACAATGACTATATGTGACTGTGAGAATGATTATATGAGGCTGTGGCAGTTATTATATGGGACTGTGACAGTGATTATATGGCACTGACAGTGATTATATGGGACTGTGACAGTGATTATATGAGACCATGACAGTGATTATATGGGACTGTGACAGTGGTTATATGGCACTGTGACAGTGATTTTATGGGACTGTGACAGTGATTATATGGGACTGACAATGACTATATGTGACTGTGACGGTGATTATATGGCACTGTGACAGTGATTTTATGGGACTGTGACAGTGATTATATGGGACTGACAATGACTATATGTGACTGTGACGGTGATTATATGGGGCTGTGGCAGTGATTATATGGGACTGTGACAGTGATTATATGGCATTGTAACAGTGATTTTATGGGACTGTGACAGTGATTATATGGGACTGACAATGACTATATGTGACTGTGACGGTGATTATATGGGGCTGTGGCGGTGATTATATGGGACTGTGACAGTGATTATATGGCACTGTGACAGTGATTATATGGGACCGACAACGACTATATGTGACTGTGACGGTGATTTTGTGGGGCTGTGGCAGTGATTATATGGGACTGTGACAGTGATTATATGGGACCATTACGTGAGAATGAGAATGGCAACATACCTCCCCTGCGTCGACGGCATCCGGGTCGAGCCGGCAGGCGTGCATGAGCGCCGTGTCGCCGTCTGGGGAGAGCACGGCGTCCGGCCCCGCGGCGCACTCCGTGGCGAGCAGGCGGCGCAGCTGGGCCGCGTCGCCCGCGTCCATGGCGCGCACCAGCAGCCGAACCCAGGACCGCTGGTCCGACGTCCCCAGGCTGTCCGAGTCGCACACCTCATTCTGCGCAACACAAAGGTTCCCCACGTCTCAAATTCGCGAACTTGCATGGTGTTAGCTAGTTACATGTTTCACAGAACATTTGAACGGTTCTTGCACCGAAGTGATGTGGAACAAGTCAGTTTACAGGATGTGTATACCTGATTAGTGTTAATATCAATGACACATTAATATCTTTAGTTCTACTCATGCAACTACATTTAACTTTTTTCACTGCATTTTTTAAACTGGCTAGCAGTTTTTAAGTAGAAATTGCTCAATGGAATAGAAGGAGTTGTATAGGAGAAATGAATTTAAATCAGATTTAAAACTTGATTCGCGCTACCTGTCATACATTTAGTGGGAAAATGATCATACATTTTTATTGTTGCATGTAGAACTCCTCTCTGAGCTACTGACGCTTTAAGAGTGGTTGATAAAATCATTTTTTCCCGCTAGTGCTGTAGATACGTACATCGCTGTTCTTCTCAAATTATGATGGATTATTAATTACGAATTTCATTAGCGAATATCGCATGTATTGTGACGGCGCACTTAAAATGGCTAGCTTCTTGAAGAGGTACCTGCGTGACGTCCGTGGATGAACACCACATACTATTTTTACTGCTTGTTTTTGTACAATCAACGTTTTCTTTCTGAGTGATGAATTACCCCAGAAAATTATTCTGTACGACATTATTGACTGGAAATATGTAAAATATGTCAGGAGGCTGACACGGTTGTTTCCAGAATTAGCAGCTATACGAAGAGCAAAAGTAGCTGAACGTAATTGTTTGATAAGCTCAGTAATATCCTTCTTTCAACTCAAGGTTTCATCAAATGTACACCCAAGAAGTTTCACTACACGCGAAAGGGATGATTAGGGGATAATGAAACAAGCAAATAGTCCTGCTATACTTAGATCCGGAAACCAATGCTTTCCCCGACAGATGTATGCACAAGTGCGGACATGCATCTGTTGCATCACTGCTAATGCTTAAGGCTACGTTCACCTTGCAGCTTCACTGCTGCACACCACTGCCGTTTAGTAGCTCACGTTACTTTCACTCTTACGAAGCGAATATTGACTGTGAAGCGACCAATCATAGCTCTTACCAGCAATATGGGACCAGTAAGGCTGCATCATAAACCTCACCTTCTGTTCCAGGTACCAGGCACCAGCGAACGGAAAACGCAGTGTGCACCTGTAGTGCTTCGAAGGGCTACCGTGGCACCACACACTTTTTCAAATCAAGAGATGGATGATATCCACTTAATGTACGTGTGTATAATGGCCGTGGGCTGGAGGCAAAACGACTGTATCACCTACGGAAAATAGTTACATTTATGGAAGAAGATATCATTTCTCGTACCAAAAGGCTACAGACAGAGTAGTATGAATTATAATCACGCTCTATATCTACATATACGCGGCTACTCTGCAATTCTCAATTAAGTGCCTGGGAGAGAGTTCATCGAACCACCAAACTATTTCTCTATCGTTACACTCTCGAAAAGCGTACGGAAAAAACGAAAACTTAAAACTTGCCATGGGACCTCTGATTTCTCTTATTTTATTGCAATGATCATTTTTCCATACGTAGCTGAGCGCCAAAAAATATTTTCGCATTTGGAGGAGAAAGTTGGTGTTGTGTACGCCTCTGTACACAACGGTAAGCAGAGGTGCGCTACAGAAAGGTGTGGCAACTGTCGTCAAAGGGAAACTGGAAAGGAGCAGAAATGATTAGCGATCAGATTATCATAACAAACAATAGGTTTACTAAACTTGTATTCCTCTAAGTGAATGAGGCCTCACTACAATATTCCAGGATGAAACAGAGTTCAGCTACCACAATGTCAACACTGAGGACGCTCAATGTTACTAAGCACGAACGAGGATGTAGCGAAGAGGCTCCAAGTGCAAATGGGCAGCGCGGCTGCCGCCGGCCATTCTACACGCATCAAAAACAGTTTGGCATCACCCCGGTTCCCAGAAACCTGAAGACAGACATTGGCTGTGGATATTGTATCACAGACACAGTCCCTTTGACTCTTCAGAGATGTTACTAAATCCGCCCAAAGATATAAACATCCATGCATGAGCAGCGCCTGTTAGACGGAGGGGGTCCGACAGCCGATCAGTTCCAGTCATTCCACCAGGAAGGAGGTACACGGCTCGTGTCGTCTGTAGTTCAACCAATACGGTCAATACCGCGGTTCGCTCGAGTCCGCATTGTTACTTTGTGCTAGGAAGGGCTCTCAACAAGGGTCCAGGCATTACGGAGTGAACTAAAGCGATGTTGTTCAGACATGAAGAAAATACAAAGACACATAAACTGTCGATGAGATGCCTCGCTCAGGCTGCCCGAGGGCTACTACTGCAGTGGATGACCGCTACGTATGGATTATGGCTCGGAGGAATCCTGACAGCAACGCCCCCATGTTGAATAATGCTTTTCGTACAGCCACAGGACGTCGTGTTACGACTCAAACCGTGCGCAAAAGGCTGCATGATGCGCATCTTCATTCCCGACGTCCATGGCGGAGTCCAGGACCGCTCAGGATTATCATCACGATCTCTTCACCGATGAATGTCGCATATGCCTTCAACCAGACAATGGTCGGAGGCATGTTTGGAGACAACCCGGTCAGGCAGAACACCTTAGACAAATTGTCCAGCGAGTGCAGCAAGGTGGAGGTTTCCCTGATGTTTTGGGTGGCTTTATGTGGGGCCGACGTACGCCGCTGGTGGTCATGGAAGGCGCCGTAACGGTTGTAGGTGAATGCCATCCTCCGACCGATAGTGCAACCATATCGACAGCACATTCGCGAGGCATTCGTCTTCATGGACGACAATTCACGGCCGGCCGCGGTGGCCAAGCGGTTCTAGGCGCTTCAGTCCGGATCCGCGCGACTGCTACAGTCGCAGGTTCGAATCCTGCCTCGGGCATGGATGTGTGTGATGTCCTTAGGTTAGTTAGGTTTAAGTAGTTCTAAGTTCTAGGGGACTGATGACCTCAGATGTTAAGTCCCATAGTGCTCAGAGCCATTTGAACCATTTGACAATTCGCGCCCGCTTCGTGAATGATTTCCTTCAGGATAACAACATCGCTCGACTAGAGTGGCCAGCATGTTCTGCGGACATGAACCCTATTGAACATGTCTGGGGTAGATTGAAAAGGGCTGTTTATGGACGACGTGACGCACCAACCACTCTGAGGGATCACGCCGAAACGCCGTTGAGAAGTGGAACAATCTGGACCAACAGTGCCTTGATGAACTTGTGGAGAGAATGCCACGACGAGTACAGGCATGCATCAATGCAAGAGGACGCGCTCCTGGGTATCAGAGATACCAGTGCGTACAGCAATCTGGACCACCACCTCTGAAGGTCTTGCTGTATGGTGGTACAACATGCAACATGTGGTTTTCATGAGCAATAAAAAGGGCGGAAATAATGTTTATGTTGATCTCTGTTTTAACTGCCTGTACAGATTCCGGAACTCTCGGAACCGAGGTGATGCAAAACTTTTATTGATGTGTGTATATTGCGGCGGTGGTACGGAGCCTCTGGAGGTATGGCTCAACAGGCGCGCACCATTGGGTCCGCCTGATCCCACACAACCACTATCAGCATCTGACAGATACCTGCAATTCCACTGTCAACTTCGTGACGCCGGTGGAGTGGTATCGATACGTGATGCCACAGTTGGTAACTGAAATTTTGTTATGAGGTCCTACTGCAACGAAAAACTTCTTTGTTTTAATGACTGCCACCCCAGCTCCTGTATCATATTCGCGACACTCTCGTCTATATTTCGCTATAATACAAAACGAGCTGCCCTTCTTTGAACTTTTTCCATGTCTTCCATCAGTCCTATCTGATGTGTATCGCACAGAGTGCAGTAACACTCCAGAAGAGGACTGTACAGTGTTCATAAAAAGATATTGATAGTTATCACAATCAGCTTCAGATTTAATAGGAACTACTGCTGTCAACGAATGTAGGAGAACAATCTGATTTTCGACATGGGCTGTCTTGTACAGGGCAGGTATTGAATGTTACCCTCCGTATTAAGGACGGCTTCAAGAAAGGTCTTGTCGCCTGTGTTGCTTTTTTTGACCTAAGTGTGGCCTACGATCCGGCAATTTCTCCCAAAGATGTACAACACAACCAAAGATTACGGCTTTATGAAGATCACTGTAGAGCTTTTCAGCAACAGAAGATTCTGTGATAACTCTCAAAACAAAAACAAAATGGTGGCTAAAAACAAAGAATTTGAAGGCATTGAAGGAAACTTACACCTGCTCTTGATGACGTGGGAAAGTAGAGTGAGGTCAACAACGTGAAGCCAAACCAAGCAAAATAGCAGTCAGAGCTTTCCATCTCCGTAACATGTATGTTAACTACAAGTGAAAGATTCAAGTGGGTCTGAGCACTATGGGACTTAACATCTATGGTCATCAGTCGCCTACAACTTGGAACTACTTGAACCTAACTAACCTAAGGACATCACACAACACCCAGCCATCACGAGGCAGAGAAAATCCCTGACCCCGTACAAGTGAAAGGTCTCATGGCTGGGAACTCCTCTCAGCCATAGCTCTACCCCTAAATACTTTGGTGTTATTTTTGATAATAGTTTGATATTAGAGGAGCATTGTGACAGTGTCTCAATGAAGGTGGCAAAACGAAATCTTATCTTAAAAACATCTAAGGTACAAGTTGGCGAACAAACCCGCATTGGATGTCGGCTCTGTCCTTGAGCTATTCAGCAGGAGAATATACTTCCCATGTGTGGTACCAATCTTGCTACTCGAAACAGACTGATATTGCTCTTCACCAAATTTATCACCAGGTGACAGGATGCTTGACATTAACCCCAGTCGATAACATTAACGTTTTGGTCGGAACAGTTCCATCCAATATCAAGCAGATAGTAACAGCAAAAGAAGCAAAGTCAACACTGATGACAGACGTCCACTTCATGAGCATGAACCTGTTGCTCGACATCTTCGCATGAGGAAAAGTTTCATGTCAAGTACCTCCTCCTTAATAAAATCAAAGGGGGAAGAGAGGTTTCAGTGCTGGTAGGAAAGAGCTAAAAGAGATTGGATACCACCGAGAGAAGAGCTTCCCCCAGGAAACAAATTGTTATGGCTGACATGGAGATCACTTAATCGTATTCATCTGGGCACTGGCCGAAGTAAAACTGCTATGTTAAAATGGGGACTGTGTGATAACCAAAATGTCTTCTGTGTGTGCGGTGTTGAGCAGATGATGGTTCAAATGGCGCTGAGCACTATGGGACTTAACATCTGAGGTCATCAGTCCCCTAGAACTCAAAACTACTTAAACCTAACTATTCTAAGGACATCACACACATCCATGCCCGAGGCAGGATTCGAACCTGCGATCATAGTGGTCGCTTTGTTCCAGACTGAAGGGCCTAGAACCGGAGCAGATGATGGTCCATCTCCTTCACTGCCATGTTTATACCAGCTCCACAGGCACTGTGACGTAAGAGGATTTCGCATCAGGGTGCCTACATGTAGTGCAACTTGCTTAGGCACTACAATTCATTTAAATGGTTGTGATCGACACTCTAAGAAGAAGAATTAACGCAGCTCCATCTCAACCACTTTTGGAGAGAACCTTGCAATGGGAACTGCATGCATTGGGCATATGCATTCAGGTGCCAAACAAAAGATCATTTGTTGCAGTGTAATACAAAGCTGCATGTCTTCAGAGAGTTAAACAAAATCTCTGGATAGTTGGTAACAGGTGGCATGTAGTGTGGTCCTAGGAGTGGTGATTTGTCCTCTTTTCAAATGATGGGGAGTGTTGAGTGTGACAACGAGATGTTCAAACTGCAGCGCATGGAGGATGTACTTCAGGCTGGAGGTGATTCTGTGGAGATTTGGAAGATTGTTCCAAACCATTGTTTGGGGCAACTCAATCAGGTTGCTATGAATATGAACGAGGTTGGCTATTTAGACATTATCAGTGACCAATTGTTACCCTTTCTTCTACGTCTTCATCATAAATATGTTGTGGACACTCCCATCTTCTAAGGTGACAACTACTCTGTCCGCAGGGGTGCAAGCATTCATTCCTGATTTGAAGAAAACTTACGCCCCCTAATGCACATCACCTTACTCATCAAATCTCCCATTTATAAAAGAAAATGTGTTGGACTGTTTTCAAAACCAGATGAAATGTTGATGACGGTTTCTCGAGTCTCCAGCCGGGTGGTAGCGTTGATATCTCGCGACGTTTCGGGAAGTGTCATACTACCCATCTTCTGGCGAAGTGTCGAGGGGAGCGGGCTATTTATATGCGCGGTCACCCCCCCTCTACTAGACCTCGGGTGGCTGCGGGGGACCAGCGCGCACGCGGCTTCAGCTGCATGTGGCATAACTGAAGATAACTTATCAATGAAAAGACCCGCAACAGTTATAAAAAGTATTGTTTCCGTAAAAAAGATTTCACAACCCAGTTTCTCCACATGTGTCACTCCATCAGTTGCATTTGCAAAACTATAAATCAATAACAACACCTACCCACACGGTTAAGATAATCAAAACTAAACAGAACAAATTGAAATTCATAGGAAAAAAACGCTACACGTACATTAAAATGTGAGTCCACAAAAGTTGGTTAAAATATGTTAAAATAGTGCATTACTAGTACATGGCGTGCAACAGCACATTCTCTTCAATCCTACGTCTGGCAGAAAGCCTCTCACAGAGGAGGACCTACATAAAAGGACAAATGTTCCCAATTAAAAGAACGGAAATCACCATTAAAAGGAATTCAATATATAAACTATTAACAGCCTGGCATCCAAAATCCCCATTACAATGGTACAGGCTTAGCGTTGTGACCCACTTGGATCCACATGAAGATGGCTTCAATTGAAAAATTAATTATTCCATGCTCTGAAATCCGTGTGGAGAGCATCATTTCAACACTGAACATGTGCTTCAGCCACTTTTTTTATTTTATTTATTTATTTAACCATCATGATCCATGGGGCCAGGCAAGACACAGTTACTTGGTCAAGGAATGAGTCAGTATGTAGTTCACAGAATGCTGATCAGAAAATTTGTAAGGGAAAGAATAAAACACGAAAAATGTATACGAATAAAGTTCTCAAATAGTGCGAGGAACTCCAGTGCAGAATAGAACGAGTGTGCTGATTGGAATGATTCTATGACTATAGGGCAGGCTTCAAAACTCTACTCATTATTGATAAACAAAGATTAAAAGCAAAGCATATTCATCATTTAAAGAAGACCAATTTTGTTAGAGGAAAGGGGAGTCATAATTGTACTATGAATGATTTTAGACAGTAGAACTGAAATGATCAGAACAACAATGACACATTCATTGACTTCGAGAAAGTCTTCGATAGAGTGGACTGGAAAATACTGTTTAGATAACTGAATAAAATTGGAACAGACTTTAAAGATAAACCGATTCTTGATCTACACAAAAATCAAAATACAGAAATACATGTCAGTGGTATTAACGAAGAGGATAGAATAAGATGATGTGAAAGACAAGGCTGCCCTCTATCTCCATATTTATTTAATTTATCTATACAAAGACCAATACAAACAATGAAAAGCATCATCGAATGGATTAAAGTAATGGTAAACAAATAAACTGCATTCGATTAGTTGAATATTTAAAGAATCGAATTCAATGTATAAAACGCATCTTAATGTTAATGACGTCATATCTATTGGTTATACGATGTATAATGACATAACGTCACAGGTAAATGCAGTGGTATTGTGGATGCTGTCTGCATACTGTGTTGCGATTAAAGTTAGTAGTAAAGAAAGCTGAATAAAATGTAGTAAGCGAAAAACTTTTTCCTTTCAATATTTTGTGGGGATGTCAGAGAGAAAAATTTCGAAGAGGCGTTAAGTCATGTGTTTATTGGAAGGCGCTAAGCGCTCTCCTTCTGAAATACCGGATGAGTACGAGATGCTACACAAAATATCCGAGAATTTCACTGTAAAAAACAAAAAACTATACTCACATCCTAATGTCCTCCATCACCTTCAAAGTAGACATCTCGGGGGGTGTATGCAACGATCCCAGGGTTGTTCCAATTTTTGGAAGCACTCCTGGAAGGCCGTAGGGTGAAGAGGGTCCAGGTCCCGTTGCGATTCCAGTTGGATTTCTTCAGTCAAGTCAGAACGTCGTCTTTGAACGCGCTTTTCATCTTTGGGAACAGGTAGAAGTCGCACAGTGCTAGGTCTGACGAGTAGAGAGAATGGGGAACCGTTTCCATGTTGTTCTTGGCTAGGAATTCCTTCACAGCGAGCGAGATATGCTTGGGTGCGTTGTTATGTTCCACCAGCCAGTCTTCCGTTTTCCACAACTCTGGCCGGTTTGCGCCGAACATTTTCTCTTTGTCACCTCTAAAACCTATGAGTAAAACTGCCCGTTGACAATCTGATCAGGTGACACAAACTCCTTATGCACTCCAGAATGAGATTTTCACTCTGCAGCGAAGTGTGCTCTGATATTGAACTTTCCTGGCACATTAAAACTGTGTGCCGGACCGAGACTCGAACTCGGGACCTTTGCCATTCGCGGGCAAGTACTCTACCAACTGAGCTACCAAAGCACGACTCACGTCCCGTCCTCACAGCTTTACTTCCGCCAGTACCTCGTCTCCTACCTTCCAAACTTTACAGAAGCTCTCCTGCAAATCTTGCAGGACTAGCACTCCTGAATGAACGGATATTGCGGAGACATGGCTTAGCCTCAGCCTGGTGGATGTTTCCAGAATGAAATTTTCACTCTGCAGTGTAGTGTGCGCTGATATGAAACTTTCCTGGCAGATTAAAACTGTGTGCCGGACCAAGATTCGCAGGAGAGCTTCTGTAAAGTTTGGAAGGTTGGAGACGAGGTACTGGTGGAAGTAAAGCTGTGAGAACGGGGCGTGAGACGTGCTTGGGTAGCTCAGTTGGTAGAGCACTTGCCCGCGGAAAGCAAAGGTCCCGAGTTCGATTCTCGGTCCGGCACACAGTTTTGATCTGCCAGCGATTAGCGAAAAAAATGATCAGCATTGACTTCATGCTGCTGCGAACTTGTCGAGCTTTTTTAGTCCATGGAGAAGATGGCTTTCCCATTTTGAAGATTCGTTTCAGAATCATAACCATAGACCCAAGATTCACCACCTGTTATGACTCGGGATAAGAATTCTGGACAGTCAAGTCTTAGTTGCCGCTCAGTGCATGTCTGAAACCCGAGGTTTCACTGGTCGACAGTCTGCAATTGTTATCATGTTCATCTCGTCGACGTGGATCACATCATGCACTTTCATGACCATTTCCGGCGTTGTTCGTGTTGACGGTCGAGTAGAATGTCTGTCGTCTTCCGCAGATCCTCAGCCTTCCCTGAAGTGCTTGAACCACTCAAATATTATACTTGATTTAGCGCACTCTCACTAAATGCCTCTTTCTATATGCGGTGTGTTTCAGCTGCAGTTTTCTTCAACTTGAAACACAATTTGATGCAAACCCATTGCTCTTTCGCGTTATCCATTTCACAATTCGGATAAGCACTAAAACACATCCTGACACACACCACTACAACTGCATGAGCCAAAGACGACGTTACTTTGTGCCACAGTAGCTAAGACGTGTACCATGAGACACCTAGCGACGGAATGTCGTACTGCTACTGGTTTGACCGGTGCAATTAAATTCTCGGATATTTTGGGTAAGTTGTACGCCGTGAGTTAAACTTCCTCAAGATATATTGTGTAAACAGTTTCTGATTTTAATATGTGACTTATTCTGTTGAACTTCTGATGTAACATTTTACCTCTTAATCAGTAGATTACTACAGCAATTTAGACATTTAAATTCGGCCAGACATGTACGAAATACTGGCAATCAAGTATTCTTCATCCCTGGGAACCGTTAGATAGGTAACCGGCAACTGAGGCTTTGCACCTGTCAATAATTCTGTCTCATTTCTTGGAAAATCACAAACTGAGAATAAATACAAACAAAACTAAAATAATGGTGATACATAAATCGAACAGACAAGTAGGGCAAACATTGAGATAAAAAATACAGAACTAATGCAAGTAAATGAGTTTTACTACTTGGGAAGTAAAACAACAGATGATAACAGAAGTATTTTGGATATTAAGAGAAGATTGTAATAATAAGACAAGCCTTCAAAACTAAGAGACCACCTTACACAGAAACAAGAAAGAAATTCATCAAGACATTTATTTGGAGTGATATGGTTACTAAGTGTGAATTACTGGGGAACAGGAAAAGAAAAATTTTAGAGTCAATAAAGACAGTCAATGGAGAAGAGCCACAAAAATATCTTGGACGGAAAGAAAATCCACTGAACAAATATTGAAAGAAACTAAAGAGAAAATGACATTGACATGACACAGCGAAGGAAAATTAATTGCGCGCCTGATTTGATATTAAACCTTCATAAAATAAAATTAGGAGCAAAAATGTGGGAATAAAAGTAAGAGTAGGCACAGAAGAACAGTAATACAAATTGTTATCAGTGGAAGGAGCTGCAACACCTACAATTAGGTGTTGAAGATGGTGACGGACAGAGAAGAACGACTACATGAACAAGACGCTGATGATAATGATGGCGACGATGATGATGACTATAGAGGATGGTTCATTGATAGTGACCGGGGCAAATATCTCACGAAACAAGCATCAAACGAAATAACTACAAAGAACGAAACTCGTCTAGCTTGAAGGGGGAAACCAAATGGCGCTGCCATAGGTAAAACTGATATCAACTGGGTTATTTAAAATAGGAACTCCCATTTTTTATTACATATTTGTGTAGTACGTAAAGAAATATGAACCTTTGTGATAGATGGCGCTGTAATAGTTACAAACGTATAAGTACGTGGTATCACGTAACATTCCGCCAGT
The DNA here is from genome assembly GCF_021461395.2 of Schistocerca americana. NCBI lineage: Eukaryota > Metazoa > Arthropoda > Insecta > Orthoptera > Acrididae > Schistocerca > Schistocerca americana. The sequence goes on from NC_060126.1 coordinate 105,006,738, forward strand.
GCGGACGGTATTTGCTTCGTCATACATTACCCGTGTTAAAATGGACCGTTTACCAATTGCGGAAAAGGTCGATATCGTGTTGATGTATGGCTATTGTGATCAAAATGCTCAACGGGCATGTGCTTTGTATGCTGCTCGGTATCCTGGACGACATCATCCAAGTGTCCGGACCGTTCGCCGGATAGTTACGTTATTTAAGGAAACAGGAAGTGTTCGGCCACATGTGAAACGTCAACCACGACCTGCAACAAATTATGATGCCCAAGTAGGTGTTTTAGCTGCTGTCGCGGCTAATCTGCACGTCAGTAGCAGACAAATTGCGCGAGAATCGGGAATCTCAAAAACGTCGGTGTTGAGAATGCATGGTGACGACTTTGAACGTCGTGTACATTTCTGCCACTCGGCAGAAGAGAAATTACGGGACGATGACAGATTTTTTGCACGCGTTCTATTTAGCGACGACGCGTCATTCACCAACAGCTGTTCGTCTGAAATTGTGAGCCGTATATTTGTGACTGTTACAGCGCCATCTATCACAAAGCGAAAAAAGTGGTCCAACTAAAAAATTCATATTTCTTTACGTACTACACGAATATGTAATAAAAAATGGGGGTTCCTATTTAAAAAAACGCAGTTGATATCCGTTTGACCTATGGCAACGCCATTTAGCGGGCCTACCATAGCGCCATCTGATTTCCCCCTTCAAGCTAGACAAGTTTCGTTCTTCCTAGTTTTTTCGTTTGACACTTATTTCGTGAGATATTTGTCCCGGTCACGATCAATGGACCACCCTGTATATCAATGAACTACATGATGACATAACCGTAAATGATTGACAACGTACGTTATTGGTACCGGTACTCTCTCACCAGCAGATATACGACTCAAGTCTTGTAACTGAAAAGGTGGCGTCAGACGCTCCTGTGGGAAATCACTCAATCAACAAGTACGTATCTCTCTGGAGCTTGCGTGCTCGCCAATGTTTGCGTGTCGCCGGGACATCGGTTACGCGTTGTCATTCCATTATGTTCCAAAACGCTTTATTCTCTGGGGAAACAGCTGATAAACTAGGCTCAAAGTAAGTACTTTCCTTAGTCAGACCTCTGTCCACTTTCGCTTTCATCCGAGGGCGAAGAAAGGCCTGTCGAAATGACTGCAACTTTCTGCCAATATTTACAGACACAATTTGAAACTTCCTGCGTACATTTTCTACTTTTTTATTGTTTTACTTTATAGGATGTAAAGAGGTCGTCAGACAGGACGACTAGGCGTGTCCTCGTTGAACCAGAGGACATGTAAGAGCAGCTACGCTGTCTCACATGCATGAACAGACGATATTTTTACCTCCAAGACTGTATCGTTACGTAGAAGAGTATTTATTTAAACTAATGTTGGCCAATGTCAACTTGTAGTCATTTTCAGGTGGACCTGTCCGTAAATATATGACTGCGTCGATTTGAAAAGAAAAACCATGTATACGAAATTAAACAGTGGTGTTTTTAAGTAAATATTGTTCTATGCCAATATACCGTCTCTGCAAAACTAATACCGTCTTGTTAGGTATTTCAAAGGACCGTGGAACGACAGCTGAAAAAGCTTTCTCAAATAACAGAGAAAATAAATCAAGTTGGCCACGCGGTAATCTGAGCCCCCTCTTTCAAAATACGAATTCACAACCGATTACGACCTTCTCACGCACGTTTCCTAAATCTAAGCATTGGAGTAACTCGTTTTTTTTTTTACATTTAAAAACAGATAACTTCCATGCGAAGTTTTAGATTGCAATAAACGGCTCTATGCGAGAACAACACAAATTTCAGCATTTTATCAAAAGGTGAGTAACTTACGATGTGACTCACAGCAGGTAAAGCCTATCAATATTTGAAAGCGAATTACAGTAGGGAAACTTTCAAACATACTCAGGCGGACGAGCAGTCGATAAACTACATTCTAAGACAAAATAAACGATGAATCACGAAGGAATTATCCGAATGGGACGGAGATCGGCAGATGTGATGTAAATGTGCAGACCAATAAATGATCACAATTTCAGAAAAGTTGGTTGATTTTGTCAAGAGAAACATCTTCACAAGCTAAGCAAGTCAAAAGCGTGTTGGTTCATCTCTGGTCCTTAAGCAAGCATTTAGTCGGCTTGGCATTGATTGACAGAGTTGTTGGATGTCCTGTTGAGGAATATCACATGAAATTCTGTGCAATTGGCACGTTAGATCGTCAAAATCACCAGCTGGTCAGAGGACGTTGCCCACGATGCTCCGGACATTTTCAGTTGGGGAGAGATCCGGCGATCTTGCAGGCTAAGATAGGGATAGTACGGACTTTGATATGTCTGCCCAGAGGGTCTCGAATCAGAAATGTAGAGGCGAGAGTAAACGCGGATGCCAGAGGAGGGAGCTGAATGTGTAGCCTGGTTCAACAAAGTACAGTGAAACTTTCTGACACGCCCAGGAAGGGAACCATTCCCTTCAGCAAATAATTGCGCTTCGCGTGCGTCATTTATGGGAACAGGTAGCGGGAACAGGGGGGAGGGAAGCGGTAGTCACCAATTTCTGACACCTGAGTGGACAAGGTATGGCAGGCATCTACAGGGATGCGTATGGCCAGAGAGTTTGCGGTGTCACAAAACTGTTGGCACTAGCGTTCAAACTCCTGCTGCTGGCGCAGTGACAGACAATTCAGTTTTGACTAAGCTTTGTTTTCATGGTTCAAATGGCTCTGAGCACTATGGGAGTTAACATCTGAGGTCATCAGTCCCCTAGAACTCAGAACTACTTAAACCTAACTAACCTAAGGACATCACACACAACCATGCCCGAGGCAGGATTCGAATCTGCGAGCGTAGCGGTCGCGCGGTTCCAGACTGTAGCGCCTAGAACCGCACGGCCACCCTGGCCGACTGTTTTCATGGGCTATGATTTAATAAACGAAATTTATTGTTTCACAATGGAATTCGCTCGCTGCATATCGTGAACTGCCGCTGCTTCGCCTACCGCGCACAGCAAAGATGTTGAGAGAATGAGCTCCATGATACATCCCAGACGCCGGTCTAATCGAACAATAATGGTTCTTATTTTTCTTGGATCTTTCGAGAAAGTTATCAGGAAAAGTAGTGACATCTGTCTATTAGCTCCGTTAAGCAAAAAGTTAAACCGATTTTACTAAAATGTTATATAAGCAAAAATGGCTTGACTACGTTTGTGTAGTAGCGATGAGAAAGAGATGGCAATTAATATTTTTTCGAGTTATCTGCCTTCTCTATGACTAGACTGATCATGCTATTGAGAAAAAGCTCAGGAAAGAGAACCATTATAAGTGGCAAATGTCACGATCAAGAGTGCATAAAGTCTTGCATTTGAGGTTACTTCCTCATGGTTACAAGGTGCAACTGCTTCAGGCACTAAAAGCTATGGACACAGCTAAGACTGACACAAACAACGACTTTTTGGAAAGAATTTGTTTCTCCAGTGAGGCAATTTGACACGTAACCGCCAAACTGAACTCCCACATTGTCCGTGCTTGGATATCAGGACGTCCTCACGTAACACATGAAATAGAAAGGGCAGTCCAAATGTCAATTTGTGGTACGGAATCAGTCAAAACTGCGTCACTGGACCATTCATTCTTTCTCAGCTGTACTACCTTCAATAGGAAGTTACCGGTGCCATAATTAGAACATTTCTTTAAAGTCAGTAATCGTTATAGGCTACAATCCGACCTTTGTCAAAGTCGGAAACGTGATGGTACACATTTCTCCTTCTTATACGAGGCATCACAACAACATTTCACCAGGCAACGCCGGTCAACTGCTGTTTGTGTATGAGAAATCGGTTGGAAACTTTCCTCATGTCAGCACGTTGTAGGTGTCGCCACCGGCGCCAACCTTTTATGAATGCTCTGAAAAGCTAATCATTTGCATATCACAGCATCTTCTTCCTGTCGGTTAAATTTCGCGTCTGTAGCACGTCATCTTCGTGGTGTAGCAATTTTAATGGCCAGTAATGTAATGTAATGTAATGTGGCACATCGAATAATTCGTAAATTTACGTATAATTTGAATCTGCTGTCAGAAAAATAAAATGTATTTTGTTATGAGACTCTCTCGTCGTCAGGAAGGCTGGACAATGTGCCAGTCGTTCATACTGCACACGTCGTGGTTGGCCAGAGATAAGTCTCTGGTGTATAAGCGTAATAAACTTGCAGTCGGTGGGAGATCATCTCACCATATGGTTGTTGTGCCGCTCCTCCAGGCACGAGGTGCGTATCGGCCAACTCTTCATTAGTAAACCTATCCGTACTGTCGTGTATCGCTATTAACGTACAATTAACTCAACCGTAATAAAAAAAAACTAGACAGAACCGATCACTATTGAATGCAGTCTTGAAGTCGAAGAGTAAAGTGAGCTTCACTGTTGCCAACAAGAATTAAGATCAGTGAATGGAAACAAGTGTTTCCAAACAAGACACACAGTGCATATCGCCGACATTTGCAGTTTCACGCATATATTTCCAGTGCAATGCAAACACAAATTTAAATGAGAGCAAGAGATCAAACGACAGGTAACTACTCCGTGACGAGACCACGGATCTCTTATACCAAAATACTCTTAAAATATTCCTAAACAACTTCCGAAATTTTGACTATGGGGTTCTGCTTCAACCATTATACATAATGAGGCAGGCGTTCCTCTTACTTATTTCTTGCAGATGCGCTGAAAAGCTCAACACGTGCATATCCGAGAGTGTAGTACATCGCATGCCGATCTGACTTTCGTTGCATGCCGCCTTCATCAAGCTGCAGCACCGATGACGGGCAGTGTACTACTCCTGGTCGTCGCATGCCACCAACATTGCAGACAGCACAGTCGTGGCGACCTCGTTTGTGCCTGGTGCGCTAATGGCAGTCGCGTGGTCTGAAACGATCCATGAGCAGGCAACTTGAGGCGCGCCACAAGCTAACGGCTGAGAACGCTCCGATGTGAGGACAGCTGCGGCGGAATGCGCGCAGGCGACTTATAGTCGTTACCGTACCTCACGTCAGCACAGACCTGAGGAACGTCATTTCCAGAAGGAAAAGTCTGAAACCAGTTCCTGTCATTCTAGTACGAAAACCAAAGAGCCATAGAGAAGGAAGATTAAGGCTTAACTACCTGAGAGCTGTAAGAGCATTAGTGGCCGAGCACAAGTTCTGACTGAGAAAAAGATGGAAACCGAAATCGTCAATGTCATATCAGAGGGATCATTCTCGCATTTTCTGTAAGGTTTTCACGAAAACCAAAGAAAACCTAAATGTGGGTGGTCATACTAGAATTTGAACTTCCGCGCCCCCAAATGAAAGTTTAGTGCCTTTCTTTTATGACACTATTCTCGGTCAAATGGTACACATTTTAATGTAAATGTACGTCTAAAATACAGGGATATTGTGTTAACCGGGGACCTAGAGACGACGGAGAGGCTCAGTCCCCACCGCAGCCGCAGTGGTCCGCAACCCCACGACGACTACCGCAGTCCACTTCACCCCTCCGCCACCCCACACCGAACCCAGTGTTATTGTGCGGTTCGGCCCCCGGTGGACCCCCCCAGGGAACGTCTCACACCAGACGAGTGTGACCTCTATGTTTGCGTGGAAGAGTAATGGTGGAGTACGCGTACGTGGAGAACTTGTTTGCGCAGCAATCGCCGACACAGTGTAGCTAAGGTGGAATAAGGGGAACCAGCCCGCATTTGCCGAGGCAGATGGAAAACCGCCTAAAAACCATCCACAGACTGGCCGGCCCACCGGACCTCGACACAAATCCGCCGAGCGGATTCGTGCCGGGGACCGGCGCTCCTTCCCGTCCGGAAAGCCGTGCATTAAACCGCACGGCCAACCGAGCGGGCAAATACAGGGGACTGTAGTAAACTGAAATTTGATATTTCGGTAAGGTAAGCGTTAATTAATAAGTGAAAATGTTACAATGGCGTAATGTTTTTCTAAATGTAGTCCAGAATAGAGAGAGGGAGATGAAAGTAACTTAAAAGGTGCTGTACTATTCCTACGTAAAATTTAATTTTTGCATAAAATTCTGTGTAATGATTCCGAACCAAAGACTCCATACTTTAACATTTACATTATTTTTAATAATAAACGAAGGCACGGCCATCAGTTCTGTCGAGGGCAGCTAGGAAATGCCTGCCTGCTCTCTTCCATCTTGCTCTCGCCATGTAATCTTCGTACTCTGTAGCTCTGTATAATTTATAATATATTAAGTTAATTATCAAACAAAATGTGTTTCAATATTTTCTTGTCATACATTCCACGTATTTATGCTAACTACCAATTTATTAACAATTTCATTTTTCAGTTCTTTGTGGGACACAACATTTCGACGCGGCACCGATCCGCCCTTAGCTTGATTTTGTTACAAATTTTCAGTTTATTTTTTTGTCATTGTACAACCTGAACCTGCGGTCATTCGCAGAAGTTAGAGAATTTTAACTTATATATTTATTTAATCGTATGGCTAGGGCCCCCCGTCGGGCAGGCCGTTCGCCGGGTGCCGGTCTTTCCATTTGACGCCACCTCAGCGACCTGATGTCGAAGAAGATGAAAGAGTGATGATGAGGACAGCACAACACCTAGTCCCTGGGAGGAGAAAATTCCCCGACCCACCCGGGAATCGAATTGACAATCCGTCACGCTGACCATTCAGTTACCGGGGGCGGACGAGAATTTTAACTAATTGCACACCATAGAGTGATTACCAGGTCGTGATATGCAATATACATTTCAAAATTCCATCGGTCAACATCTTTAGTTGCGCTAGGCCAAATACATCGTGCAGCTCCAATGCCACTGTGGCCGACCGGTTCTAGGCGCTTCAGTCTGGAACCGCGCGACTGCTTCGGTCTCAGGTTTGAGTCCTGCCTCGGGCATTGATGTGTGTGATGTCCTTAGGTTAGTTAGGTTTAAATAGTTCTAAGTCTAGGGGACTGATGATCTCAGATGTTAAGTCCCATAGTGCTCAGAGCCATTTGTACCTGCCTCGGGCATGGATTTGTGTGATGTCCTTAGGTTAGTTAGGTTTAAGTAGTTCTAAGTTCTACGGGACTGATGACCTCAGATCTTAAGTCTCATAGTGCTCAGAGCCATTTGAACCATTTGAGCAGCTCCGGCACATATTTAGTGAGTGGAGCTGAAAAGTAACTCACACTGCGGTACGATTTTTGGTGGAGTTTCACTCTGAAGGATCTCTCTTCAATTTATAATTATAGAAAACGTAGAATTCTCCCCGAGTCAGGTCGTAGGTTCTCCGTGAAATTTCGACAACAGACTCACTATCTTCAGGTGGTTCCTGGTGACTGCTGCTCAGTGCCTTATATACGTTGTGCGTTACCCCTCCACAACTCCGCTCTTGTCGCTGCCCATGCAGCCGCTGCCGTGGTGGTAGTGGTGGGTGTGGCGATGCCATCGGAAACATTCCCAGAAAAGTCAGGAGATCTTGGTGCGACATAATGTCAGATGTGTGATTCGCCCACCCCCTTACACCTTGACGCTATTGGGTACAGTAAAGGACGATTTAGGTCTTTGCAGACCAGGGATACACAAAAAAACCTGTCACTGCAGCAAGGTATACACTTAGAAAATTGCACACACAGGAGAGGAGAGGTGCCATCAATACAAACGCTGCACTGAATTACGTCAGGTTAGCAAATCAGTCGTGGTCGACCATAGTATAACAACTAGCCATACAATAAATGGCTCTGAGCACTATGGGACTCAACATCTGAGGCCATCAGTCCCCTAGAACTTAGAACTATTTAAACCTAACTAACCTAAGGACATCACACACATCAATACCCGAGGCAGGATTCGAACCTGCGACCGTAGCGGTCGCGCGGTTCAAGACTGTAGCGCCTAGAACCGCTCGGCCACTCCGGCCGGCTAGCCATACAATAGATTACAACAAAAGCAAGATACTTGGACAATCTCTGCCTGGAAGTCCGCGATTAAAGAAGCCATTGAAGTTAGTCCAGAACGGTACATTTAACGGATAAGGCGGCCTATAGGTGAGTCAGACGTGGTACGCTGCAGTCAGCCGAGGAAAAGCGAAGGATTGCTGTGCATTGTGGTCAGCACGCGGCTGCCATAGCACCAAGGCTGGAAGCCGGGAGTTTGCAGCAGGGCGTCGCCACTTCGACCACTGCTATCTGCCCCCATGATAGTTGAACGAATACCGTCCCATACGCCGAGGAGCGTAGGGGACGATGCGGGAGACCCGCACCGCCGTACTAGGCAAGGTCCTAGCGGAGGTGGTTTGCCATTGCCCTCCTCCAACTGTAATGGGGATGAATGATGATGAGGAGGACGACACAACAACACCCAGTCATCTCGAGGCAGGAAAAATCCCTGACCCCATCGGGAATCGAACCTGGGACCCCGTGCGCGGGGAGCGAGAACGCTACCCCAACACCACGAGGTGCGGACATACCGACAAGAGGCAGGATGGTGGAGAGGGTAACGGTCAGTATATATACGATGCCGACCTGGGCAGAGCAGAAAAGCAGTTACCAGGAACAAACATGGCAAGCAGTCTGTTTGCCGAAATATCGTATAGAACTTACAAAGTGTCCCAGGGTGAACAGTCCGAGGATTTTACAACTTCGAAATACGCCGGTGAAACATCATATCTTATACACGCTCCACACGTTCTGTAAAATTACGTTTAGACTCTAAGACAAAAAAACGACTTACCAGGAAGGAGTTATCCAAATGGGACGAAAATCGGTAGATATGACGCACATGCACAGGCAAACGAATGGTTACAATTTCAGAAACATTGGTTCATTTAGTCACGAGAAAGAAATTCACAAATTGAGTAAGTCTGTGATAGATATCATGCAAACAAAATTCTGTACATTTGGCGGGTTAGATCATCAAAATTCTGAGTTGGTTGGAGAGTCCTGCCAATTGTGCTCCAAAAGTTCTCAACTGGCGAGAGATCTGGCGACAGATCCGACGACCTTACTGGCCAGGGTAGGGTTTGGCAAGCACGAAGACACACAGTAGAAACTCTCGTCAAGTGTTGGCACGCATCATGTTGCTTAAGTGTAAGCCTAGGATTGCTCTTGCCGTGAATAGCAACAAAATGGGGCGCAGAATATCATCGACACACAGCTGTGCTGTAAGAGTGCCGTGGGTAACAAACAGATGGGTCCTGATGTGAAATGAAGTCGCACCCTAGACCATCACCCCTTGCAAGGAGGGAGTATTTAAATATGGGCCAGCTGGGTCATTCGGTGTCACTTCTGTCAGTGACGTCTCATCATGTAGTTCAGGCCCCACGAGAAATACGGGCCCCGCAACGAACTTGGCGTGGCGCTAGTCGGCTTGTCCGCCACACTCGGCGATTGTTCGGGACCATGTTGGCGGGAGTATTGTACTCACAGGTCACGTGTGATATTTACCATCTGCAAGGCTTTTTTTCCCTTTATTGTCATTTCATGCCTCAGCTGAGTCGGGCCGGCAGCGGCCTACATAGGCCACTCTTCAGCCAAGAGACACAATATACAGATATAGAAGACAGAGAAACATAAAAAGTGTGGTAAATACATAATGAGCATTTCACAATATTTAGAAATCGTTCGATGGAAGGCACTGTACATAAAGGGTGTCACCAGTTGAACAACAAAGACGTCCAGTTGGAGACGCGAATGTAGGAGAACACTGATGAAACCACTGTAACACACAGCTGAGAAACACTAACGCACAGAAACACTGGTGACGATCATCGGCGAAGCACTCACAAACACATTGATGAAGGGGGGAGGGGGTGGCCTGCCTCCAGGTGGAAGGCAGCTAGTGGGAGAAAGAAGGGCGAGTGGAGGGAGGAGAGGGTAGGGGTTGGAAGCCTGGGGAGGGGGGGCTGAAAGCGGGAGACATGGAAGACAGGAGGGGAAAAAGGGAAGGTAAGGAGGGAGATACGGAGCCCTGGGGAAAAGGGGAGAATGGGAGGGGAGAGTCAGAACTGGTAGGAGGGGTAGATGGATGGGACAAGGATATCATTAGGAAAGGGGAGTTCGAGGAAGCCACCTTGGGCAAGGGTATGGAGGGTGTGAAGATGGAGAGCAGGTGGGATGCAAGAATACAGGTGCAGCAGCAGGCTGGGATGGGTGTGGGGGTTCGAGCTTGCGGGAGGTGTAAAGGATCCATACCCATTCGAGGAAACGGAGAAGGTGCAGGAAGGGAATCAAGTCATATAGGATCCGCGTGGGGGATGGGAGACGGATGCAATAGGTGAGGCGAAGCGCATGATGTTCAAGAATTTGAAGGGACTTATAGGTGGGAGGGGCGGAAATCTAGGCAGGATTGGCATAGCAGAGGATGGGGTGGATGAGGGATTTATACGCATGGAGGATGGTGGAGGGGTCCAGACCCCATGTGCGGACAGAGAGGAGTTTGAGGAGGCGGAGTTGGGAGCGTGCCTTGGCTTGGATCGTCTGGAGATGGGGGGTCCAGGAAAGGCGACGGTCAAGGATGACACCATGGTACTTGAGGATGCGGGTGAGGTGAATAGGATGGCCATAGATGGTGACATAAATATCAAAGAGGCAGAAGGAAGGGGTGGTTTTGCCTACAATGATTGCCTGGGTTTTGGAAGGATTGACCTTGAGCGGCCACTGGTTACACCAAGTGGTGAACCGGTCAAGATGCTGGGAGCATTGCAGGGTGGGGGTGAGGGCAAGGAGGGCAGTGTCATTGGCGTACTGAAGGAGATGGATGGGAGGATGAAGGCGGCAGCATGTCTGCTGTATATAGAAGGTAGTGAAGAGGGGAGAGGACGGAACCTTGGGGCACACCAGTGGAGGGGTGGAAAGAGTAGGAATCCGTGTTATGGATGGTGACATAGGAAGGAGAGTGAGAAAGAAAGGAAGCGATCAGACGGATGTGGTTAATAGGAAGGGCGAAGGTTTGGAGCTTGAAGCAGACTGGAATGCCATAGACGGTCGTAGGCATGCTCAAGGTTGAGGGAAAGGAAGATGGCAGAGCGACGGCAGTTCAGTTGTTCAGAGAGGTGGTGAGTGAGGTGAAGGAGGTCATAGGCAGAGAAGGATGGTCGAAAGCCACATTGGGTAGAGGGAAGGAGGTGGTGATGGTGGAGGTATCAGTGGATGCATCGCGTGAGGATGGATTCCAGGACCTTGCTGAAGACCGAGGTAAGGCTGATGGGACTATAGGAGGAGACAGCGGATGGCGGTTTGTCGGGTTTGAGAACCATCAGGATCCGGGAGGTTTTCCACAGGTTGGGGTAGAAGGCGGTGGACAAGACCACATTATATAGTCTAGCCAGGGTGGAGAGGAAGGAGATGGAAGCTTCATGGAGGTGATGGTAGGTAACACGGTCGTCACTGGGAGGGGTATTGCGTTTGGTGCGTAGTGTAGCTATGATTTCTTGAGTGGTGATCGGGGTGTTGAGTTCAGTGTGTGTAATGTTGTCCAAGTACTGGAAGCCAGGAGCGAGTGGAGGGGCAGAGGTGACAGTTCGATCACGTACATCAGGGAAGAGGGAGTAATCGACCTGGGGATCATTGGGGATGGTAAAGCTATCGGAAGGTAGGAAACAAAATGGTTCGCCTTACTAAGGTTATCAGGAAAGGGGTGGTCATCATGAAGGTAGTAAGGGGGGGGGGGGGGCGGTAAGGCGGCGGAAGACTGACCAGTACTTAGATGAGTTAATAGGCAGGGTACCATTAAGGCAAGTACACGTCTGTCGCCAGTTCCGGCGTTTCTTGGCCGCGAGCAAGTTTCGTACGTGTCGTTGGAGTTTCCGGTGGGGTTGTAGTGTGTCCCGGTCCCACGTGTGAAGGAATGAGCAGTATAGATGGTAGGATTCACGAAGGAAGAGGACAGCCTGTGGGGGTAAGGTGCGGCGGTGCGGGTGGATGGCGCCGGTAGGGGTGTGTGCCTCCACGGCCTCGGACAAGGTCTGCTGGAGAAAGGAGGCGGCACGGGTAACGTCATCTGGGTGGCTGTAGGCGAGGGGGTGGCTATCGATCTGGGTAGAGAGGGTATCCCGGTAGGCATTCCAGTTGGCGCGGGAATAGTCATGGACATCCGCAAGACGCAAATTTACTTTATAACTGACTGTCAGCCTCCTATAGATACACGTAGAGATGCTGACGCTTACACCACTGGGTATAAAACACGCTGTCAAGTTCCAAAGTCGCTGCCAATTGCTTGCGGTTCTCTCACGCTCGTCTTACTCCCTTGAGTACCAGCCGTTTCCGCCTGAAACAACTATCTTATTAATTTTGTTCTCAAGTACTAGTGCTCGTAGCATGAAACCACCGATGCTGCCGAAAGACAGATACATCTAGTGGTACAGTGAGGTACTTCTACGAATGTACTGCATTGTAACAGTAACTAACAGATTTTATAGCAACAGTCGGCCTGGAGATCGTGTATGTGATTGTAGGAGATTGTGACATCCTTTTATAGCGGCCATACTAAGATCATCCGCACTGAAAGTAAGTACATCTCCAGTGAAGTTACTGTTGCGTAAATTTAAGTTTGCCCTAGTACTGTTATGAGTGGTTTCGGAATGAAACCACTGTGGCAGTATGCGGTTATGATTCAACATTTATTAAATTTTAGGTCCATTTCCACTTGTAATTTAGGTCTGTAATTTGCTCTAGGTGTTATGAGTTCATAGAAGATACGAGATGTGGGGTTGCGTCTAGGAAAATAGCGAATTTGCTTACAAATAAATCACATGAAATGATGGGTGGTTGCAATTTCCCAGTGATTCCTAAGTCAAACCACCGCCTTAAAACAACTGATTGTTTACTTTTCCCAATTTCTTCTTGAATTCGCTGCTTACTATGAGAATAAAAGCTAATTTTGTGACAAAACAAAAAATTATATATTTTTTCATGTTGTTGGGATGGCTTTTCTTAGTAGTACGTGGAAACGAACTCTCGACGTTGGGGAGGTACAAAGAAACGCGGTGAAAAGTTTGCGTTCCTGCGTGAACGATGGCGTAGACCAATTACAAGCCATCAATGTGTTGTAAATGGCCACCAATATAGCAGTCACGGCATTCGGCTGTATCTAACAAAAACGATTGAAGATTTAGTCGAAAGCTGGAAATTTTACTCAGATTTGACGCAGTAAGAAAACCGAAAAATGTTTTACACACTGTAGTGTATTCATGAAATTAGCAACATAATGCTTGTTATATCTTCCGCAACGATAAATCTGTTTTTGACTTAATAAAAGCCACTTTCAGGCTTGATTTCGTAAGATAACTAGCTGTGCCCGGCAAGTGTTGCAAAGCTTGTTTTTCTCTCTAAGCAGATACACATATACAGGGAGCGGCAAATAAAAGTGGCGTGAAGAACAGATTCCAGGATACAAAGAGACACAGAAGAGGAAAGGAAATACAGTACTAACCTGACTATAGTCGATGTTGAAAGTGACCATCATTCGTCACTTGGCACCTTTGGGCCCTAGTCAGCAAGTTTCTGAAGGCGAATCGAAGCTGGGCTTGTTGGAATTGCTGCAGTCTCGTCCGAAATGTTGTGCTGCCGTTACTGAGGACTGAACGTTGTTGCGATATATCTTAGACTTGAGGGACACAAAGTAATAGCACAGTGGCAGATCAGCTGACCTGGATGGACGGGTACAGCCGCTACCAGACTGACCTCTGCTAATAACTATGTGGCCGTGAAGATTGTGTAAATGTGCTCCAAGATTCGGCCGGCTGCATGGGCAGTTGCCCCATTCTGTTGGAAGTAACTTTTCCTCCTCCGTTAATGTTGCCACAAATGACTTCAAAACGTCGGGGCCCTGTACAAAGCAGACATATTTACGTGTACAATATACATGAAACAGCCAACGCCCTTGCCACAGTGGTAACACCAGTTCTCGTCACATCACTGAAGTCAATTGTTGTCGAGCTTGGCTACCATTTGGATATGTCACTGTCCGGGTCTGCCCAGTGCTGTTGGCAACCAGGATGCACTCAACCCTTGTGAAGCCAATGGAGGAGCCACTAGATTTAGGAGTAGCGACGCTCGTCCGAGAACGGCCAGAGAGCGGTGTGCTTCATGGACAATTATATAAAATACACTCACAATGTTAAAAGGTCATAGGCCTACTAATTGCTGCTAGTCAAGATATATTACTCAGTGAATATCGTGTACTTTATATTGGCGAACGAAGGGTGTGTTGTTCTAAAATCTGCCTGCATCTAAGATAACGTTGTGTCGCAAAACACGTATGCGAACGTGCTTTGTCCCAATGAAAAGTTGCATCTCAGTACAGCGATAACAGCCTGTGCAATGTAACCCTTGGGTGTAATGGGCGAATGAACTGTGGAATAGGCATCACAGCGGGTCTTTTCAGGTTGCAACTGCTATCTCTATTGATTGAATTTCTCAGCAAACGGATTTTAACTTTTTTTCTACCACCGAGTCCGAAGAGGTCGATGCTAGAATTGCGAAATTTCCATACCGCGCAGAGTGACCTGTATCGATGCAGTGTTCTGCCACAGCCGATATACTAGCATGTAAGTGCCGCATGTACCTACGGCGTGCCATTCGTCTTAAGGACGGTGCTACTCGTCTGCCCGATGTACGGAAGGCTACACTGGCAGAGAATTTTGTAAACCGTAGCCATGCGGAGCATCTTTGACGAAACCAAAAGCGCTGCTGTCTTCGGTGGGATTGGGGGTGGGGGGGGGGGGGAGAGGGACAAAAATCTGTATAACTTTGTGCTTAGCGAGGATGGGTAGACACAGATGCAATCTATGCATACTCTTTGCCGCCGATCAACGTCTCTGGCACTTGTGTAACTTTGTTTTAAAACGAAACGACATAACGAGTACTGTAGCCTCACTCTGTAAGGACGTTGTGAAAACGGCGAAACATTTATAGACGTAATATCAGAAGAAAAAGAAGAAATAAACTTTATGCCACTGCACTCTCGAAAGTTAATGGGTCAGTTATTTCGCTACAAAGTTATACACTTTTCTCGAGAAATAGGAAAAATTCTTTCTCCAACATACCGCGTATGTTGCAAATCATTTTGTTTTAAGATAGTTCTAATGTCCGATAGAACCGGCACTACTCGTATGTATGCACATGTCTGTGATAGTGTCACAGCTCCATGTCATTTGCTTCAGTTTGACTGCACTAAAATCATCCGAACACCTATGGGAATCAATAATTTGAGAGTAGGAGGTTAATGGGCGAGGGTCGCTGTACTGCAGTGTGTGATAAGTTGGAAATTTGGATCCCTCAGGTATCGTGCCCGGATGGCCGAAGCGGCAGTTTACACTTAGCAGCTGTGAGGCGCGGACGTCTCTTTGAGACCCGCCAGAGGAGATGCACGCGTACAGTTGTTTACTACCAAGCCGTTGCGACTCCTTAGGCACATGTTGTAAATATGGCGCACTCCTGTATACAGGCCAAGATCAAAATCTCTTTTCAACAGGATCACACCAGACCACGCGCACTTGAGGCTGAACAATTCCTACAAGACGGTCTGCGTCTGGATCCCCTGGACGTCGTGGGCATCTGCTTCTCAATTATGACCAGCGTCGTTTACATCAAGATGATGAACGCCGAGCTGTGCACAACTTTGGTGAACAAGTTCGCGAACTCACTTAAGTTCAAACACTTCGATGGCCACATCGGGGTAGTTACAGTGGACCATGCCAGCCTATGCTTGCGTACACTTGAAGTCTTTGAACTCACCTTTGAGGTGCTGGCCCAACTGCAGCTTTCCGACGGTACGGAAACGTGATCAGCCATGTGGCTGAGAAATGGTAGACGTTTTGAAACTTACGAGGTATACAATGATTTCCGCCAAATAAAATCGAACTGACAAAATACATATTGTAGTGTTGTCAGAAGAGCCAACACCGTGTTTCTAGAGGAGGCCGAAATGCACGCTGACTGGCGTGAGGTCTGGAACAGGACAATATCTTGAGAATTGCATATAAAGTACGTAGATGAAGTAATACTTAACTTTAATCCACAATTGTAGAACATCTCTCGTTACGGTACATGCTTCATAATATTAATTATCAGTTGAATACGGCGCCTTGCTAGGTCGTAGCAAATGTAGCTGAAGGCTATGCTAACTATCGTCTCGGCAAATGAGAGCGTATTTGTCAGTGAACCATTGCTATGAACGTCGGCTGTACAACTGGGGCGAGTGCTAGGAAGTCTCTCTAGACCTGCCGTGTGGTGGCGCTCGGTCTGCAATCACTGACAGTGGCGACACGCGGGTCCGGCGTATACTAATGGACCGCGGCCGATTTAAAGGCTACCACCTAGCAAGTGTGGTGTCTGGCGGTGACACCACACATCATCCTACCTGAGCTGAGCAGTTGCCGTCTGGTAATAATGTCTGCAACTCGTGGTCTAGTGGTTAGCGTTGCTGACTCTGGATCACGGGGTGCTGGTTTCGACTACTGGCCGGGTCTGGTATCTTCTCCACCCGAGGATTCTGGGTGTTTGTGTTGTCCTCATCATTTCATCGTCATTCGGGAACATGGCGGCACTGGACAGTAAAAATGTGTACGGGGGCTGATAACCGCGAACCATAATCATAACCACCATCATCATCAACCGATAGTAGTGGGCGATGGCCAGCCATGCGCGTGTTCTGGCTGCGGCTAGGAAGGCCAGGTCAGATCGGCTGACACGAACACCGATTGGAGCATGGTGCCACCGGCGGGCGGAGGCGACAATCCTCCCCTTGAACTACGTCGAAATGGCGAAGACGTCCCCCATGGAAGAAGAAACCACCGATCATCTGCGGGTGCTGACGTCCTGCCGCCCCAATGAGGACGCGACCAAGATCACGACGCCACCCCAAGCGAAAACAACATTGCTACACCCACAACCACCTCGACGGGTGAACTTCAAGAAAAGATAGACGTCAACAACCGAGAGAGCGACGGCGACCGGTCAGTATCCACACTCCGACACGGAAACTCATGTCTATAAGTAACGATTGTAAGTAGGCTGTTTAGGTTTTTTTATTGGTAACGCCACCTCTGTATAAAAATCACTGGCTGTGCTGTGTGCAGTCTGTGTCTAGTTTGCATTGTTGTCTGCCATTGTAGTGTTGGGCAGCGGCAGCTGGATGTGAACAGCGCGTAACGTTGCGCAGTTGGAGGTGAGCCGCCAGCAGTGGTGGATGTGGGGAGAGAGATGGCGGAGTTTTGTAATTTGTCATGAACTGTTATATATATTAGGACTATTAAGGTAAATACATTGTTTGTTCTCTATTAATATCTTTCATTTGCTAACTATCCCTATCAGTAGTTAGTGCCTTCCGTAGTTTGAATCTTTTATTTAGCTGGCAGTAGTGGCGCTCGCTGTATTGCAGTAGTTCGAGTAACCAAGATTTTTGTGAGGTAAGCGATTTGTGAAATGCATCGGTTAATGTTAGTCAGGGCCATTCTTTTGCAGAGATTTTTGAAAGTCAGATTGCGTTGCGCTAAAAATATTGTGTGTCAGATTACGCACAGTCCTGTATAATTGTTCAAAGGGGACGTTTCACGATCAACTCGGAAACATAAAACGCGATGGCGCGCCTCTTCCGGGGATTGCTTCCTCCGCACGACGGAATAGGAAAGTGATGGCGTTGCAGAGGGCACAGACGACGAGGTCGCCGCGGGGGCGGGAAGACCTCACACCTTTCATGCTCCTCGCGGTGTCCTCGTCTCCTCTCGACCTGCTGACTACGGCGCCAAGGGAAGGTGACTCTCCATCAGCTGCCCTTAAGAAAGAAGTACGGGATTCGACATTTGGAACCTGTACAACAGCAGCTGGAAACCTACGAATCATGGGCAGGTGACGTTGGACGTGACGCGACAATAGAAAAGAGACAAAGAGAGAGGAAGATAAGGGTTATACTGTGCCCTTACCGATCCGGCGACCAGTGAGTCAGCAGCGTTTAGCGACGGTATCCAGTTCTACCGTCGTCCATGACGACACCAACTGACTTGTGAGACAAAGACAACAAGCTTTTCGACTTGCAGACAATCAGCCTCAACACTACCTGAACGCGACATAAATTCTCTGTGTTGCAAAACATGGTTAATGTTGCTGATATCAACAGCGCTCTCCTGAAAGAGGTTCACATAGCCAGCTTTCCTAACCTCTTCGGTTACACAATTAATATCCCCCACACTTTGCCCTACTTAGAGAGGGCTTAGTCGCCGATCACGTTCGGTATCTCCACAATGTGCGGGAGACTACCGCTACGGTGAACAGAGTCCGACTTATCAATATTTATGCCCCTTCCGATGCATGTCTATTGCTGGAACAAAAAATAAAATGGCTCTAAGCACTATGGGACTTAATATCTGAGGTCATCAGTCCCCTAGACTTAGAACTACTTAAACTTAACTAACCTAAGGACATCGCACACATGCATGCCAGAGGCAGGATTCGAACCTGCGACCGACCATAGCAGCAGCTCGGTTCCGGACTGAAGCGCCCAGGATCGCTCGGCCAAAGCGGTCGGCAATGACTGGAACACCGCAGATTTTTTGCAGAGGACGTCGCACTGCTCTGCCAGGGTCGGCTAGACGATCTGGTGATTGGCAGGGACTCCCAATTGCACACAAGCACCTCCTGCGGCACTTAATATGAGCTTAGCGTGCCATATACATCCGCAATCTTCATCTGGTGGGCACTTGGCGCCACATCCATGGCGACAGATACGGCAACACTCATTTCACCAGTAACTCGTTCAGCCAACTCGATCAGATTTATGTGACTCGCTCATTGCAGGGGGCGAGTGTGAAGCAGAACTACGGGCAGCAATTTTCTCGGATTACTTAGTCTACATCTGTGCCAGACTCCTCAGACCCCTCAGGGTATGGCGAAGCAGAGTCCATGGAAGGTCAACACCACCCACTTGTCGTCCCCAATCTGTCGTGTAGCTGTGAAAGAAATATGGAATAAGTGTGTCCGCCGTCGCTGTCTTTACCACTCAGCCCTAAAATGGTGGATTGTCCGTGCAAAACCGGCCCTTAGGCAAATCTTCATGACACGCGGTAGAGAAGCAGCTGCATGGTGCGGACGCACAATGGACTTTACCATGCTCAGAGATTATTCAGAACAGTCGCCGTCGCTGGACAGGCAGGCATCAGTCAACCCTGGCAAAGCAAAGATCATTTCTCTCACGCACCTCCATTTGGAAGGAGTTACAGTATGTGCATGAGCGCAAGACTGCTTGCGCACAGAACGACTTTCGGTTTAACATACACTCATGGATCGCAAAGGGGTGGGGACGGGCGCTGGTCCATGTTATTGACACAGAGGATGATAGACATCTCAACGAACAATGGGAAACAGCCAAGGCTCGACTATATTCGGCATGGAACCTGGATCCAGCAGTCGTTACGGACGCATCAGAGTTGATCCATGCACCCATACCACAGACATTGGGAGCGGACTTGATTGGAGACGTGTCAGAAGACGCAGCCAACAAGAGGCTGTGATCGACGTCCTCCCTTCGGACTCTTATAGGGCCTTTAAGCAGCTGTTGGTTCCGTGCTGGACAGATATATCCCAAAAACCGATGTCTCCTGCTGTGCCACTTCCCCCTAAACTTGTTAGGAAGACTGATGATGCCTGTTCATAAGCCGAATCGTGGGTTCCATACCCACCATTGCCTACGTTTGACGCTGCTGAATAGTGACACGAAAATTTTCACTAAGTTAATGGCTAAACGCCTCAGGACTGCAATACAGAATGTAATATCGGAGGATCAAGCACCATTGGGGGGGGGGGGGGGGGGCTCCCCCACTGGCAAAGGTTCAGTGCATACCAGATACGTTGGCACGACTTTACTCAAGCATATGACCGAGTTGACCACTCATTCTCGACTGCAGTTCTCTAGAGCATGCAATACCTAGACCGCTTTCTCGAAGTGGTGATGCGCCTACTACGCAATCAAGGGTCCTCGCTAATGATCGTTTAACAGCGGTCATCTAGATTCTGCCCATTATCAATAATATTATACGCATTGGCATTAGAACCATTGTTATGCAGCTTACGATATAGAATGACTGGGATAAAGCTCGATACTGCACTTTGCAATGCACAGTATATGCGACATGAGGATCGCCATGGAATGGATCGCGAGATACGGGGCAGCCTCAGGTAGCCGCATTAACGTTGAAAAGTCAGCAGCCGTGCGAATCGGGACGGGATTGACAACCGATAGTGTCACTCCCTCACGTGTCGTCGACCAGATGAGATGCTTGGGTTTAGGCTTCACGAACTTCACACGCCGTACGACGTAACTACAGGCGCTTCTTGCGCTAGATTAGGGCAGGGGTAGCAGATCACCACATGCAGTGTTTGAATACCCTCCAAAGGACACAGTATGCCAATGTCTAACTAGAGTTGCGAATCCCACACGTCGCACACTCACTTCCAATTACGAACCAAATGGCCCGCAGCATTATAACGACTCTCTGCTACTCTGCTAGCACAGGAATGCTTTCCAAAGTTCGATAAGAATCTCTCACAGTCCCCAAGGACGTGGGAGGACTAGGATTAGTAAACGTTTACGATAGAGCAATGCTGGCCGGAGTGACCGAGCGGTTCTAGGCGCTACAGTCTGGAACCGCGCGACCGCTACGGTAGCAGGTTCGAATCCTGCCTCGGGCGTGGATGTCTGTGATGTCCTTAGGTTAGTTAGGTTAAAGTAAAGGGAAGCAATGGTTAGGAAGGGCGTGAGACAGGGTTGTAGCCTCTCCCCGATGCTATTCAATCTGTATATTGAGGAAGCAGTAAAGGAAACAAAAGAAAAGTACGGAGTAGGTATTAAAATCCATGGAGAATAAATAAAAACTTTGAGGTTCGCCGATCACATTGTAATTGTGTCAGAGACAGCAAAGGACTTGGAAGAGCAGTTGAACGGAATGGACAGTGTCTTGAAAGGAGGGTATAAGATGAACATCAACAAAAGCAAAACGAGGACAATGGAATGTAATCGAATTAAGTCGGGTGATGCTGAGGGAATTAGATTAGGAAATGAGACACTTAAAGTAGTAAAGGAGTTTTGCTATTTGGGGAGCAAAATAACTGATGATGGTGGAAGTAGAGAGGATATAGACGGGCAATGGCAAGGAAAGCATTTCCGAAGAAGAGAAATTTGTTAACATCGAGTATAGATTTAAGTGTCAGGAAGTTGTCTCTGAAAGTATTTGTATGGAGTGAAACATGGACGATAAATAGTTTAGACAAGACGCTTTCGAAATGTGGTGCTACAGAAGAATGCTGAAGATTAGATGGGTAGATCACATAACTAATGAGGAGATATTGAAGATAACTGGGGAGAAGAGGAGTTTGTGGCACAACTTGACTAGAAGAAGGGATCGGTTGGTAGGACATGTTCTGAGGCATCAAGGGATCACCAATTTAGTACTGGAGGGCAGCGTGGAGGGTAAAAATCGTAGAGGGAAACCGAGATGAATACACGAAGCAGATTCAGAAGGACGTAGGCTGCAGTAGGTACTGGGAGATGAAGCAGCTTGCACAGGATAGAGTAGCATGGAGAGCTACATCAAACCAGTCTCAGGACTGAAGACCACAACAACAACAGCAAGTTCTAGGGGATTGATGACCTCAGAAGTTAAGTCCCATAGTGCTCAGAGCCATTTGAATGTTTGATAGAGCAATGACCTTGTTCGTTAGTTCACATTCACGTTTATGGCATCGCTGCCCCACCAGCCTCACGAGCTTACTGCTGGAAGCTTTAGCACCGGCCTTCTTCGAGTCCCTGGTGTCGTAACAAAACTTGCTGGCACCGTTCTTCTGCCTTGGGTGGTTTAATTTGGAACTGAGTTACATATGCAACCCTTTCCTGGCTCCACACTGGGCGACGATAAGGAAATCTACTGCGCCCTGCATCGAAGACGACAACCGAATGTGGTGGCAACGAAACACCCCAGCATGCGATTGCGTGCCGTATGGAGAACAGTCCACGGAGCCATAACTCTAACGTCCACTCCACTTGGTATGTGACAATCAATAGGAAACAGATCGCACAGAAACGTCCACACAAAATCCGCATGGTGGAATTCACCACCTGGGTGCAATGTAATGTAAATGACACGGACGAACACCGTCTTAGCTGCGGAGAGGCAACGGCGGCCTGGTACTTCGTCAAACAAATTTTGGCCTTTCTACTGCGGGTAACCTCAGTACATGTCACCGCTCAAACTCTTCTTCGTCCGGATGAAACGTGCGATCCTAGGACCAGGACGAATGCTATCACATGGATGCAGTCCATTACTGGTTCAGTAATGGCCCAAAGGATGTACTTGATTTCTGTAACTCTATGCGGGAACGGCACTGTGCGATAGAAACGCCAAATGTAGACAATATCTTTCGAACTCTGTAAGGCATTACACAATCCGCCGCGTAGGTGGATCATTGACGGCGAGACACGATGAAGATGTTGTAATGCAGATTACTTTAGAATGTACAACGGTGACACAACAAAAGATACGAGAAGACATGCTAGGTCGATCAGGCAATGCAAGGAGCCTAGTTGCAACTATTAGTGTAGTGAATGTTTATTTTCTTTTAATCGGCGGACGGACCTCCCTTTTCCATAGAAAATAAAGAAACATAAAAAAACAAAGTAACCAAATAAAAATAATGACTAAATAAAATAATACAAATAGAATAAAATGAAATTCCTGCTTCTGCAGAGCATTTAATTTGTTATTGTCTTCCCGGACTCCATTGCCTCTCCTTCTACCATTCAGTGCGGAAGACACTGTGGCCACGCCTCGAGAGACGATCCCTGCCCACTCTCCCCTCCCTCCCTCCCTCCCCCCCCCCCCTTCCTCGACCCACTTCCAAACGATCCTGCTTCTGGATGACATCTTTCTTTTCTTTCCGAGTTCCCCTTCCCAAAAATAAAAAAAGTGATTAAGGCAACCGCTCAAAGAAGCTGTAAATCCGGGTTCTAGTCCCACTCCGGCACAAGTTTTCAACTTTCGCTGTTGTATTTCGTCAGTGGCCTAGTTTCCCATCCACTCCTTCCCTTTTCTTCCCTGCCCGCATCTCGTGGTCGTGCGGTAGCGTTCTCGCTTCCCACGCCCGGGTTCCCGGGTTCGATTCCCGGCGGGGTCAGGGATTTTCTCTGCCTCGTGATGGCTGGGTGTTGTGTGCTGTCCTTAGGTTAGTTAGATTTAAGTAGTTCTAAGTTCTAGGGGACTGATGACCATCGATGTTAAGTCCCATAGTGCTCAGAGCCATTTTGAACCTTTTCTTCCCATTCCTCTATTTCATATAGAGTGTATACGCCAGTCGTGTCATCACGTGTGGTGTCAATCCTATGAGCCATGTCTAACGGAGCAGACACTACTCATACGCATACACACTCGTGTTCCAAAAAAAAAAAAAAAAAAAAAAAAAAAAAAAAAAAAAAAAAAAAAAAAAAAAAAAAAAATGCCTAGTAGGCACAGGGTCCCCCGTGGGCCATAATAACTTGTTCCATGCGTGATGGCATCGACACGTATAACACGTATAACGTGCTAATGGCGTCCTGCGGTAGAGCCATCCATGCTTCCTGGTTCCAAAGTTCATCTGTGGTGGTTGACATTGGGTCACAGCGCTGCATCCGTCGTTTTACCATACCCCACACTTTTCGATCTGGCGAGTCAGGGTCAAAAGTGGACATCCTGTGACGCCAAGAAGGCGCGTGTTCGTCCAGCAACATGTGGTCGTGCATTTTCTTGCTGAAAAATGGTGTCTAGGGTGTTGTGCACAATGGGCATGGCTACGGGTTGCAGGACGTTATTCACGTAGGTCACACTTCTCACAGTGCCCGGTACACGCACCAAAGGTGGTTTGTGGTTGTACCCAGTAGCGCTCCACACCATAAGGTTGTATGTCTTGTGCGAATGCGGTCGCTGTGATGGCGCTCCCCCTGTCTAAACACTGATACCATTTCTGTCGCCAGCGGTGTCGTTCCATACCCCATTGCCGTTTGGCATGTTTCTGCAGATTCATCAAAAGTAGGCGCAGAAGTGGACGACGCGCACGTTACGCACGCCGTCTTTTACGGCGATGGATTGTCACCCCTGATAGTGTACGATGTGTTACACTGTTCCACAGTTGCGCCAGAGCCGAAGACGACGCAGATCTGCTATGCAATGCCATCCAGATGAGGTGTCGATCTTCTCGGGGGATGGTGTGGTTGAAGCGTCCTGACACATCTCGTTGTGTTCTACGGCCTTCCATGAAGCATTCTGCACACACCCGTTGCACTGCCAAAACACCTCGTCCCGACCGAGCAGCAATTTCCCGGATGAATGCATCACATTCTCATACGGCAATAAGCGCCCTCTTTCAAACACATTGATTTGACAGTACGGTTCGCGTATACGTCTGCGAGCCATCCTACACGTCTGCTCAAGTCACACTGATCCCTCACCTTCGGTTTATAGTGACAACGAGAGCCGCAGGCACATTTTACGGTTAAGTGGTGTTGGGCTGCGATATAAAAATAGTTCAAATGACTATGAGCACTATGAGACTTAACATCTGAGGTCAGCAGTCCCCTAGAACTTACAACTACTTAAACCTAACTAACCTAAGGACATCACACACATCCATGCCCGAGGCAGGATTCGAACCTGCGACCATAGCAGCCCGCGGTTCTAGAACCGCTCGGCCACTCAGGCCGGCGCTGCGATATCAATGACGATCTTGAACCGCCGACCGACGTGGTTCGAACGCTAATAATTTTTGCAGAACATACAAATGTACATGTCCTGTGAGTATGGACGTCCTATCTCTAATGTTCAAAGCGTCCAGTTTTTTTTCTGAACATGAGTGTATATTCATATTTCTTCCTAAATCGCAGAAAGCAAATTCCACGATGGTTCCTACGAAAAGGACACGACTGATTTGCTTCCCCGTCGTGCCCTTACTCGAACTTGTGCTTCGCCTGCAATGACTCGTCGTCGATGGGACTTTAAACACTAATCTTCCTTTTTCCTGCCTTCGAAACCCTCAGTCGGATCCGCGCGCCCTGTTAACAGCCGTAAGTCTGGTATTCCGGCCACTCTCGATGTGGCTTTTATGTAGTGCCCCGTACACTTTCTTCTCCTCCATATCAGCACACACAATTCACGAACGATCAAATAGGAAAATGTGTGTGTAATATTTATGTGATTCACGAACAGATGGCGTACATGATTTACCTGCCTATCATAAGGTGATAACAGCATGTTGTCACAGAAACACAATAACCCCGTATCCAAGATGAGAGGCCGCCATCACGTTCGGAGCTCTAAAAACGACAACAGTCCCAGAACAATACAGACCTGACACAAGAAAGTTTTTCTATGAAGACTTGTACCTAATATTTTCGAACCCAAGTGTAATACCCACCTTTATGCAGGAGAACGCCTTCATCTTGTTCCTGAAACAAAAGGAAAACAAAATTATCGTGCGTAATGCGAAGTACCAAAATGGCAATAAGAAAACAAAAGCTTTATGTAAACAATATCGTGATGGCTAATAGAAAACGGTTCGCATGAGCATCCCATCGTTCCCATACCAGTTAACAAAGCGATAAACACCTACATACGTACTACGCAAGAGCACCGTGGAATGCAAGGCAGAGGACACTTAGCAAGGTGCCACATATTAAGTTTTCTTCCCGTTCCAGTCGCGTATGCATTGCTGGAAGAACGACTCCTTAAATGCCTCTGTGCGCGCTGTAACATCGTGCTCCCTACGGGAACGATACATAGGGGGGTTCCAAAATTTTATAAGTAGGCTCGCGGATAATTATCATCTTCAGCTGTCTGCCAGTTCAGGCTCTTTAGCATTTCTGGCACTCTCTTCAACGAGGTAAACAAATTTGCGACAATTCGTGCAGCCCTTCTTAGTATTTTTTCAATTTCTTATGTTATTTGTATCAGATGTAGGTCGTACTCACTTGAGCAACATCTTAAGGTAGAACACACAAGTGATTTATTTGTAAGCAGGCTCTTTTGTACTCTGATTGCAGTTTCCCAGTATCTCCCATGTGATCCGAATTCTGCCATCTGCTTTATCTATTATTGACTTTAGCGAAAGAACAATGTTCCTGTGCCTTCTTTGAAATGCACAATTTTACTTTTCTAAACATTTAAAGCTAGTTGTTAATCATCGAAACTCCGAGTCCGCAGCACGTGGTCTTGCGGTAGCGTTCTCGCTTCCCGCGCACGGGGTCCCTGGTTCGATTCCCGGCGGGGCAGGGATTTTCTCTGCCTCGTGATGACTGGGTGTTGTCTCTAATCATCATTTCATCCCCATCGACACGCAAGTCGCCGAAGTGGCGTCAACTCGAAAGACTTGCACCAGGCGAACGGTCTACCCGACGGGAGGCCCTAGCCACACGAATTTCCATTTCCATCGAAACTCCGAAAATTTGTCGAGGATTGGATATTTTTGCAGATTTTTTCAAACAGTATTTAATTACCCTGTGGTAAGATAGCTGCTCCAATAATTTTCGCAGTCTTTTTTCCTCGTGTCCCACCTCTGCATCTACTTTCTAATAGGATCTGACTTTTTCTCGTTTATAATACTGCTTCATCCGGAAGCTATAGGAATTACCCATTACACAAAGAACTAACATATTTGATTACATTATTACATTTTGATTTCTTCCAGGTGGGCTCCACAGCCTCTAAAAACTGAAAAAAACCATTTTTCCATGTGGCTGGAGAGCAAACAAATGTGTATGAAGGGTTCTGGCTGTTCATCCAGAGGTTCTTTAGTGGAAGATTCCAAAATGCCATCAAACATACGAAGAAATATGGCGTCAGGTACATTTCTCTCCATTTATCTATTGACATTTCATCACAACTTTACAGAGGCAGCGTCCGAATTCTGGGGGTTAAACCAGGCACCTCTCATGAACAGTACTAATCGAGCTCCACTTGCTGGTAAGAAGCTACGAGAAATGGAGGAATCTCTTACCAGTAATCCAACAGGACAGGACATGACCTTGCTTTCGATATCTTCCATGATACAGCATCCATACGGACAGCGGCGCCCATTAGCACGCCGCTTTAGGGATTGGGGGAGACGGGTCGGTCCCGAACCGAATCCGCGCAGCAGTTAAACGATGAGGGCAGTGTGCCGGGCAGCTTGACTAGGTGAATACCAGGTTGGTATCCACGTCCCGCCTCCGTTACACGATTCACAAACATTTCGTAGATATTCCCACACTTTCGTGTGGCTAACACTAAACACGAACAGATGAAGTACACAGTTTCTATCCCTAGGGGAATCTGGAGAGGGGGTGGGAGAGTGAACAGTTAGCGACAGAAAGGGCATACAGCCATCCCATAACACTGTCAAATCGACATGTAACACCCCACCTCGTTTAGAAATATCTTGCTTAATACAGAGACAGTGTGATAAAAAAAAAGGGGAAGAACATCAGTTACGAACTAGAGCAATTGGCCAAAGTTCGTTTGTTCATACACAGAGGGTTCTAAAATAGGAGTGTGTGCACCTTCTCCAGCTGCTCAGATGGCACGTATCAGGTGACTGCACTTCCAACCGAAATCTCCATCTATACAGCGGAGGTACTAGCCTTAGGGATGCTGTTTGTCATGGTATGGAGATTTATTTTAGCACATATCATCAAGGATTCCAGAACCAACATATTTTCGATTTTTGGAAACCATTGCAGAAGTTAGGAGAAACAACACAGACGTCTATTTGTTATGAATAAAAATACACCATGGATCTTCCATAACGAAAGACTCTACCTCCTAACAGAAAGGGGCATTACAGAAGGACAAATCCGTCTAACGTCAATTCCTCACACTGATTTCAGACCTAGGATCAAGGAATCTGTTTACCTTGACCGGACCCGCGAATAGATTGTATTTCGACACCGTCTCGACGGACATCTGGCGGCCATACAATCGGGCATCTCTCCTGGACCGTGGCTTGACTACGTGAAGCTAAGAAAGCATAATGTGACGTCCATCATCCCTATGAGATTAGGACGCAGATGTTATCCTGTGCATCTACAGGGAATAAAAATTAAGATCAACGTGATGAGGCCAATCTAAACCACATAATAATGGCATGCATTAAGTACAAGTAAACAGGAACTGGTTATAAGAGAATTTCCCTTATCTCCAGATGTTACCGCCCAACTCTGCATATTCGATGCAAATTAATAGGATCTGGTAGAGGATGCTTAAAAAAAGGTGGATATGAAGATTTGAATTTTATAGTTCAGTTCTCTTAAGTAATCTTATTCTGACAACCTGCTTGCTGAAATATTGCGTTGTATCTTTGCATACAGCTTTAAATTAGGAACCTACAGTACCATAAAAAATTCAACATCCTGAAGGACAAGACCACTTTGTTGACAAGCGAGTTCGTTATTGTAGGACAAATTCAGACCAAACGAAACACACACGTCAAAAAGGGTGCCCAGACAGTCGCATCACGGCACAGTGTACCTCCTACTGCCGGCAGTACAGGTATGTATTCTCGCATGAAAACGATCATAAAGGTACCGAACGGTATCCTACGACAGACTGTCGAAGCATCTTGCACCTTTTACTGCAAGTCCACGGTGGTTTTTACAAGGTCTGGAGAATTGGTAAGTTCCCGCTTCACCATGTCTCATACGTGTTCAGCTGGAGAGAGATTTGGTGATCGTGCTGGACAGAGCAGTTGTGCAACACAAAGAGCACTTTGTGTCGAGGCAGCCGTATGTAGACGTGCATTTTCCTACTGAAAAAGCACATCACCTTCCTGTCGAAGAAATGGCGATAGTACGGGGATAACAACCTTTGCAATGTAGCGGGTTCAGATTACTTAACTCTGCAGAAACACCAAATGTAACCGTGAGTTGATACTGATGCGCCCCACACCACGAGGTGTGCAGTGGGATCTGTCAGTCGCCAGTGAATGCACTCCGGAATATAACGCTGTCTCGCATGTAGACAGAACCCTGTCTAATCACTAAGGATAACAGAGCGCGATGCTACTCTCCAGTCGATACTTTGACGACACCGGAGCAGGTGTATCTGGCAGCGACATAATGTCATTGGTAGCCTCGGCAAAGGCACACATGATCTTAGTCCTGCATGCATACTGTTCCCAACGGTCTTTGGTGACACAAGAGTAGCAACATGTGTCCGGATTCCCTTCCTGGACGAAGTTCTCTCGGCCACCGCTGCTCTCTCAATGCGTCGTACACGGCGTGCGTCTGTACTACGCTAATGCCCAAAACCTGGTATGGGAATATTCCAGAGTCAACTGTTGAAAGCAGCGACGAGCCGTCCATACACTGTGTCCAGCATGTGGAGCAGTCCCCCACTACGTCCATGCTGATTCCTGCAGGCCAACGACGCGACTTTGTTCAAATCGTTCAAGTTGTTCAAAAAATGGTTCAAATGGATCTGAGCACTATGGGACTTAACATCTGAGGTCATCAGTCCCCTAGACATAGAACTACTTAAACTTAATTAACCTAAGGACATCACACACATCCATGCTCGAGGCAGGATTCGAACCTGCGACCGTAGCGGTCGTGCGATTCCAGACTCAAGCGCCTAGAACTGTTCGGCCGCAGCGGCTGGCCTCAAGTTGTTCAGCACTCGCTGGCGGGAGATGGTTGTACACTAGGATGAATGTTGCAAACACTCCATACCTGTAAATTCAGCACAGATACGGCCTGTAGAGCGTGCACGGATGGGCTTCCTGAGCGCCATCTGATCGGCAATGACCGCGACAAATGAATCATTAACACTACAACGCCTCAGTATCCACATATTAGACACTGGTGCCACTGAATACAGTCCTTGAGGGTGTTGCATTTACTCCGTCAGTGTATATATGAGCGGAGTTTAAGTGAAAAGGTGTGGAACGTCATATCAACCAAACCGGTTGAAATTTGCATACGACGCTTTGAGGTCCTAAAAACTCCAAAGATGTGCCTTCCTCATGCAGTGTGACACTCACCGTCTTTTTCGACGCCCGAATCCCTCGAGCACGGAAAACCATTAACAGTGACGTGTACTGTGAGACACTCCGTAGCCTAAGCAGGTCCATCAAAACCGAACGGCCTGGGCTACTCACGGAGGGAGTGATTCGGCTCCACGATGACGCGCGTCGCGCGCCTCCAAGGTCACACAAATTGCGATGCCCAAGGTCAAATGGGAGCAGCTTGAGCATCCATCCTACAGTTCGGACATGTCGCCCTGTGACCTCCATCTGTCTGGCTTGCTAAAACGTATCTCAAAGGGAAGCGCATCAACTCGGACGATGGACTCCTGTCACAGCAACAGGAGTCCTGAGAACATGGAACCCTTAGGCTTGTGAAGCGGTGAAATATTTGGGCTCACGCCTCTGATGATTACTTTCCGATAAGGACTTCACTTATACCCACAGCGTTATTTCGGCTAGTTCCTATAGAACACCCCTCATATGTACTTATATATAACGTCTCAAACTATCTTCCATATTATACTCAGCACGTAACCAATACAAGAATAGAGTTGCATGTAATGTCAACATGACTATAATTAGATCTCATTGGTATATTGCACTTTCGGCAATGTTGAGCATCTCTTACTGGCTCACTGTAACTCAATATTTACCTTAAGTCGCTACAGGTACAACTGTATGTGATCGTATGTTCGATCCTGCTTACAGAGAAAAAAAAAAAGTTCGTTGATGGTCAGGCAAAATCAGAATGTCAGTAACGTTTGATATACAGGGTGGTCCATTGCTGGTGACCGGGCCAAATATCTCACGAAATAAGCGTCAAACAAAAAACTACAAAGAACGAAATCGTTGCCCGCTAGAAGGCACTGCCATAGGTCGAACGGATATCAACTGCGTTTTTTTTTAAATAGGTACCACCATTTGTATTACATATTGGTGTAGTACGTAAAGAAATATAAATGTTTTCGTTGGACCACTTTTTTCGCTTTGTGATAGATGGCGCTGTAATAGTCACAAACATACGGCTCACAACTTTAGACGAACAATTGGTAACGGGTAGGTTTTTCAAATTAAAATACAGAACGTAGGTACGTTTGAACATTTTATTTCGGTTGTTCCAATGTGATACATGTACCTTTGTGAACTTATCATTTCTGAGAACGCGTGCTGTTATAGCGTGATTACCTGTAAATACCACATTAATGCAATAAATGCTCAAAATTATGC
Organism: Schistocerca americana; assembly: GCF_021461395.2. Classification (NCBI taxonomy): domain Eukaryota; kingdom Metazoa; phylum Arthropoda; class Insecta; order Orthoptera; family Acrididae; genus Schistocerca; species Schistocerca americana. The sequence continues at coordinate 105,037,992 of NC_060126.1, forward strand.
CCGTCAACCTCAGTGCATTTGGCAATACGTGTAACGCCATCCCTCTCAACAGCGAGTAGTTCGCCTTCTGTAATGTTCCCACATGCATTGACAATGCGCTGACGCAAGTTGCCAGGCGTTGTTGTGGATCACGATATCAAATATCCTTCAACTTTCCCCACAGAAAGAAATACGGGGACGTCAGATCCGGTGAACGTGCGGGCCATGGTATGGTGCTCCGACGACCAATCCACCTGTCATGAAATATGCTATTCAATACCGCTTCAACCGCACGCGAGCTATGTGCCGGACATCCATCATGTTGGAAGTACATCGCCATTCTGTCATGCAGTGAAACATCTTGTAGTAACATCGGTAGAATATTACGTAGGAAATCAGCATACATTGCACCATTTAGATTGCCATCGATAAAATGCGGGCCAATTATCCTTCCTCCCATAATGCCGCACCAAGGTCGCTGATGTTCCACTTGTCGCAGCCATCGTGGATTTTCCGTTGCCCAATAGTGCATATTGTGCCGGTTTACGTTACGCTGTTGGTGAATGACGCTTCGTCGCTAAATAGAACGCGTGCAAAAAATCTGTCATCGTCCCGTAATTTCTCTTGTGCCCAGTGGCAGAACTGTACACGACGTTCAAAGTCGTCGCCATGCAATTCCTGGTGCATAGAAATATGGTACGGGTGCAATCGATGTTGATGTAGCATTCTCAACACCGACGTTTTTGAGATTCCCGATTCTCGCGCAATTTGTCTGCTATTGATGTGCGTATTATCTGCGACAGCAGCTAAAACACCTACTTGGGCATCATCAGTTGTTGCAGGTCGTGGTTGACGTTTCACATGTGGCTGAACACTTCCTGTTTCCTTAAATAACGTAACTAACCTGCGAACGGTCCGGACACTTGGATGATGTCGTCCAGGACACCGAGCAGCATAAATAGTACACGCCCGTTGGGCATTTTGATAACAATAGCCGTACATCAACACGATATCGACCTTTTCCGCAATTAGTAATCGGTCCATTTTAACACGGGTAATGTGTCACCAAGCAAATACCGTCCGCACTGGCGGAATGTTACGTGATACCACGTACTTATACGTTTATGACTATTACAGCACCATCTATCACAAAGTGAAAAAAGTGGCCTAACTAAAACATCCATATTTCTTTACATACTACACCAATATGTAATAAAAATGGTGGTACCTATTTAAAAAAACGCAGTTGATATCTGATTGACCTATGGCAGCGCCATCTAGCGGGATAACCATAGTGCCATCTGGTTTCCCCCTTCAAGTTAGACGAGTTTCGTTCTTTGTAGTTTTTTCGTGTGACGCTTATTTCGTGAGATATTTGGCCCGGTCACTATCAATGGACCATCCTGTATACTTAGTAAGAGGATAGTCCTACCGGCCCCTTATTAGTTAGACGGCCCGCACAGCCGACACGCAAGATGGGTTGCCGACCTCTTTTCGGGAATGCGGAGAGAAACATCGCCAGCGGACAGAACAATAACAGACTTCCCAACTAACACGGAACTACTTCGCCAGACAACATGTGGCAGAGTTCCACCAATTGGAACTGATATGACTCATGTAGCACTCCGCCGACCTGGGTTTATAAGCATGCCTAGACCGTCAGACCGGCAGTGTTTATCAACTGCTAGGAACAGATCCGGCCAGTAATTACGCCGGCCCTAGCATTGTATTCACTCGCCGTAGCACTGTAGTATCACGTTGTATTTTGTAAATATTTTGGTAAGTATTTTGTTCCGCTGTCTTGTTTCCGTATCTGGTTCGTCACCACAAAAATTGTGGGTATTTTTTCCGGTTGTTTTTGCGTTTAAAGCTTAGTGTATGCCAAGAAGGCGTTTTTTCTTTGATTATAATAAAGTGTGTTCAGATTGACTGTTAGTTCTTACTTTCCGACCGCAGGACAGGTTGGGGAACGGTGCCCCTTCTGCCAGAGGTTCGTTTCCTCCCTCGAGCATGGGTGTGTGTGTGTGTGTGTGTGTGTGTGTGTGTGTGTGTGTGTGTGTGTGTGTGTGTGTGTGTTGTTCCTAGTGTAAGTTAGTTTAAGTACTGTGTAAGTCTAGGGACCGATGAGCTCAGCACTTTTGTCCCTTAGGAATTCACACACGTTTGAACATTCTTTTGGGAACGCTAGCAAACAGTTCGGATAGACTGTCACAGGTTTTCTACTGCCACATTTACGTGGAATGTTGTGAGCGCATGGCATTCACGCGAAGCTTCAGTGTATTCGAACCATTTCCCAGCACTATATCGAACACCAGAGGAATGTAGAGTATAGAAACCCTGAAAAATGAGAACGAAACATTGCTTGAGCAGACATGGATTCCAACACACACTCAAACTGCTGATCGCAATCATCTTTTAAGACTGTGGAAATAAGAATGTGTATGAACAAATTTAACTGAAATACGAGATTGGAACTCTTCGTGACAAATTCATAATTGATTAAATTTTGAAATTGGATTAGAGAAATAAATCCAATATCATGTCGCGTACTAAGCACTGAAGGTGACTGAAAGTAACAGAAAATATTTTGGAATTGAGTTTCTGGTAATATACTCGTCAGTACTGTAGACCGAAGTTTGTTTATGTTGTACAGAGTCAGTTTAATACTGAGCTGGCGCAATCATCGATTCGGACGTTACGAGAATGGGTACAATTCTTGTTATGGTGCGTGTTTTATGCATATTCACTTTCAGCGAGTGATTATGGACGCCATTTTGATGACGGCTCGGGTCGAAAAAACGGGATGGTATCGGCAGATTCAACTTTTTTTGCGCCATGTCTGTAACAAATCCAGCATGCTGTTATTGTTGTAATGGATCTGCGTCCTTTGTGAGATGAGGCATTACACTTTTTATTTGCTGGTCAACGCTCGTCGAGGACGCCATCACTAGTGTCAGAGCGCAACTCCAGATTAGGGACTGAAATAAGCAACTGCCAAAAACCACTCATTGTTCTTGTTATCTGTACTTGAAGACCAAAGTAGTAGAAGTAACTAACTATATTTACAACTGCTCTGAGGTGACAAAAGTCGTGGGATATATCCTAATATTGTGTAGGACCATCTACTGCTCGGCGTAGTGCAGCAACTCGACACGGCGTGGACTCAACAAATCGTTGGAAGTCCCCTGCACAAATACTGAGCCATGCTGTGTCTATAATCGTCCATAATCGTTATGGTGTTAACGGTGCAGGATGTTGTGCACGAACTAGCCTTTCGATTTACCCCATAATTGTGTGATGGGATTCATATCGGGAGTTCTGGGTAGCCAAATCATTCGCTCGAATTGTCCATAATGTTCCTCAAACCAATAATAAATAATTGTGTCCCGGTGATATGGCATATTGTCATTCACAAAATTTTCATCGGCGTTCGGGAACATGAGGTCCGTGAACGGCTGCATATGGTCTCCAAGTAGTCTAAAACAACCATTTCCAGTCAATAATGGATTCAGGTAGAACAGAGGACCCAGGCCATTCCATGTAGACACAGCCCACACTGTTATGGAGCCACCACCAGTTTGCACAGTGTCTAGTTGACAACTTGGGTCCTTGGCTTCGCTGGGTCTGCGCCACACTCGAAAACTACCATCAGCTCTTACCAACTGCAATCGGAACTCATCCGATGATGACAACATATCAGTGATGTTAATCAAAGAGTGCTCATGTGAGTTGAGTACTAAGTTATTTGTGCAAACAGTGTTGCATCAGTGGAGCATTTCCATACTGACTAAAATATGATGAAGTTAAGCCTCTTTACAAGAAGGGGGATAAAGGGATACCATCAAACTATCGACAAATTTCACTTTTGCCAGCTTTTTCAAAAATAGTTGAAAACGTCACGTTCAAGCGTCTCCTTAAGCTTCTGACTGCAAATAATATATTGTCCTACTCAGAATTTGGATTTCTTAAGGGTTCTGAGATAGAGAAAGCTACTTACACATATAGTGAGAATGTACTTGATTCATTAGACAATAAATTAGAGGGTACTGGCATTTTCTGTGACCTATCAAAATCTATGACTGTGTTAGTCACAGCATTCTCTTAAGTAAATTAGAATATTATGGTGTACCAGCAGTGCTGAAAAAACGTTTGAGTCTTATTTACCTAACAGCAAATCAAAGTGTGTCACTGAGAAATATCTGTGCAATAAGCAGTCAGTCTTCATATAATTGGGAATTAATTACATGTGGTGTTCCTCATGGTTCCATCTTAGATCCGTTGCTTTTTCTTGTGTACATTAATGATATCTCATCTGTTACACTGCCAAATGCTAAGCTTGTATTGTTTGCAGATGATACAACCATTGCAATAAGTAGCAAATAAAGTACAGATTTAGAAAAGTCTGCTAATCAAATTTTCACTGACATTAATAAATGGTTTAAAGCTAACTCACTGTCATTAAACTCGGTAAAAACCTGCTATACGCAGTTCAGAACCTGTAAGAGACTTCCTTCCAGCATGTGTATAATGTACGAAGACATGCAGATCCAAGAGGTTGACAGTGTTACATTAGTGGGATTACAACTTGATAATAAATTCAGTCGGGAAGGGCACACCAAAGAATCGCTGAAGCGCCTAAACAAGTCTGTATCTACAGTGAGAATGATGCCAGATATAGGAGACAAATATAAAAAAATTGCGTACTTTGCTTACTTTCACTCTATTATGTCATACGCTTTCGAATTCTGGGGCAACTCATCAAACCAAGCAAAAGTTTTTAATATGCAAAAGCGTGTAATAAAAATCATTTGTGGTGTAAATTCAAGGAACTTTGTATTCTAAGTACTGCTTCTCTTCTTGATGAAATTTGTTGCATATAATACATCTCTATTTTCAACCAATAACTCAATACATAGTATCTATACGAGGTATAAGAACAATCTAAATAAAGACCTAAAATCACTAACCTTGGTCCAAAAAGGGGTCCAATGTGGAGGAACACACATTTTCAATAAACTGCCAGCGACAATTAAAACCTGGTTTCAGATAAAGCACATTTTAAAGAGTGTTTGCAAGAATTTTTGATAGGTGACTCTTCTACGAATATCTTAATAGGGACTGTTAGACTAGCTTAACTAAAAATGTCTGTTGGGTTTCAATTCTGACAGCACTTGGTCACAAAAGTCAAGATTACGTATTTTGTGAATGATAAATTTATTAATAGTGGATAATCATGTTTCATACTGACAGTGTATTAATTCTGTAAATATTAACTGTCATAGTTTCATCTTGACGATCTCCTGACAAATGATCATGGTAGTGAATATTTATATTCAAATGCTTTATGTATTTTATGTCATACTTTCTGACATTTTCCACACCCACGAGAATCACGTCATTTCTCGGTCTATAGAATGAAAACTGAATCTAATCTAATCTAATCTTCAGCGATATTAGTATTCGACGTCATATCTTGTAAAATATATGTTATAAAATGATATATTCTTGTAAGTGAATTCGGAAACGTATGTGTATACTTTCTGCGAAATGTGTTGCAAATAAAGTTAGTAGGAAAGAAGAAATAAATTAAAACAGTATGCCTGATGCAGTAGTTTCTCATGCATTCAGTATTTACGACATCGCAACTCCTGAACTAAGTGTCGAACAATGATGTCATTCAGTGGTATACGTGAATAATGTCTGCAAAATGTGTCACGGTTACATTTAGTGGAAAAGAAGTAATAAAACGTCATGCCTTATGTGGCTGTTGTACCGCATGGACAGCGAAAATGTAATAAGCGATCAACTTTTTCGTCATTTTGTTGGTGTCGTTGGCGAAAAAAAGTTTGAAATTATGCGTAAAGTTTGCAGCAAGTCTCTAAGTGGTCTCATTCTCAAATACTGGGTGACTAAAGTAGGGGTGTTCTCCCGTCGTGGTCTATACTTGATTGTCATGCCCACCTCCTTTGATAGGTAGGTGGTTCTTACCCTCACAGTCATTCTTTTCGGACAGTAAGTGATATGTGTACCAAGTATGGTTGAAATCGGTCCAGTGGCTTATGAAGATATGTGAACATACATACATACATCCACTTATAGATACGAACAGGGCTAAGCAAGTAATGCAACACATTTTTTGTCGGTCTCTTTCGGTTGGAAAAAATGCACAATTTGGTGTGGGACGTCGTGGAGTATTTCCGCTTCAGACCCCATATTTTCGTGAAGTTCCGTTAGGTGGCGGTGCTATAAGTAACCTTCAAAATATCGTAACGGAGGAGCGTTTCAAGCAAAGAACTGTCATCGAGGTTTGTTTGGCAGACAGAGTATCGCAGACATTCGTAGGCGCTTTTAAAAAGATCTTAGAATTTCTTGTCAATTTTTAAATTTCCTACCCTACTGATTTCGTGATCTTGTAACGTCACAAGAAAACGTACATTAGTCTAGAAGGCAGGCTAAAAATAGGAAAAGATGGACAGCGGATGGTGTCCGAAAATTAGTGGACGTATACGCCTTGGGTTAGAGCAAAATTACATTACAGAAGTGTATGTGCGTCAGTTAAGAAGCACCATATACAAGCAGATAGAATTCAGTCATGAGTCCACGAAATATTTATAAATTTATTTAAAAAAATATATAGAAATTCCATGTATCAAATATCGTTATTTTCGATATAAAAAATATGGTGACATCAGCTGGAAACTGGTTGTTGATAACTACAAAGAATGGACTGTTTTAAAGCTGTGAAGCTAGAGAATTTTGTGTGGTTTTTGGATAACTGTAAATAACGAAAAGGCATCTAAGACTGCGTCAAAACACTAGCGCTCTTGTAACCAAAATCATGAAACAACAGTTATCAGTATTTCGGTAGCATAATAGCGGCTAAGTAGGTGGAATACAGAAATTTCTAAAATATTATCCATCCATCCATTAATGACTCTGAGCACTATGGGCTGAAAATGGCTCTGAGCACTATGCGACCTAACTTCTGAGGTCATCAGTCGCGTTTAGAACTAATTAAACCTAACTAACCTAAGGACATCGCACACATCCCTGCCCGAGGCAGGATTCGAATCTGCGGCCGTAGCGGTCGCTCGGTTCCAGACTGTAGCGCCTAGAATCGCTCGGCCACCTCGGCCAGCCATCCATTAAGCAGTTGTGTCATTTATCAATTTATATTTATCATTCGCCGTCAAATGGTACGTTTCGAGATGGCGTCGATAAATATACACTAAGGTGACAAAGATCATGAGGTAGCGATATCCACAGGTGCAGATGGCGGTAGTCTCGCGTACACACGGCATAAAAGGGCAGTGTATTGGCGGAGCTGTCCTTTGTACTCAGGTGATTCATATGGAAGGCTTCCGTCGTGATTATGGCAGCACAACGGGAACTGTAGGCATTACCTTTCACCACGTACAACACAGTGGCCGACGGCCTTCTCTTAACGACCGAGAACATCGGCATTCGTGTGGGCTTGTCAGTGCTAACATATACAACACTGCGCGAAATAACCGCAGAAATCAATGCGGGACGTACGACGAACGTATCTGTTAGGACAGTGCGGTGAAATTTGGCGTTAACGGGCTATGCCAGCAGACGCCCGACGGGAGTGTCTTTGCTAACAGCACGATATCGCCTACAGCGCCTGTCTTGGCCTCGTGATCATATCGATTGGAAGCTAGACGACTGAAAAACCGTGACCTGATCGGATGAGTTCCGATTTCAGTTGGTAAGAGCTGATGGTAGTTTTCGAGTGTGGCGCAGACCCAGCTAGAATATTGTTGTTTTTAAGGATTTTATAATTTATCCCGCTTCTTTGGGAGACGTGAGTGTGACTTCCATTTTACTGAAGTTATTTGTAAAGACTAATCTCAGATAGTGTAGACCACGGTTTACCGAACCTGATAACTCCAAGCTTTCAGTAACAGAAACAAAGTACTTGTTTAAGAGGTCTGAAACACTGCATGCCCTTGTTACCAGTGTTTCATTTATTTTTAGAGCTATCCGCTCCTCTTCCTTTTTGGCCGCCACTGTCTCTGTCTTCACTATATGTCATACAGTTCTTATTTTGTTGCCTGATGTAATTATCTTTTTCTCATAATAAAGCTGCTTTAATTTCTGGATTACTTACTTCAATATTTTGCAGTATTCTTTGTATTGCATTACAATTATAACATCAGAGCTGATCCTAGATAGTAAATACAGTATCCTTTTTGTCCCACGCGACATCTTTATTCCACGTGTAAGCTATGGTTTATTTTTAGATTTCTGTTTGATTTGAGTTACCTTTAGAGGAAAACACTTTTCAAAAGAGGAAGTACATTAATGAATGCTTTGTACCTCCATTTGAGTCAGAAGTATTGTAAACATCTATCCAGTTCATGTCTTTGAGCAATCTCCTAAAATTCTCAATTTTTGACTGATTTATTACCCTCCTGTACTCAGATTTAAAGATTTTTTTTATCCTGACAAGTTTCAACATTTAACACAAGATGCTGCATGTCGTTATCAGATGGCTCATTTACTATTGATTTTCTGATAAGATTTTTTCCTAGATATTATCAATAGCAGTCTCAGAGCATTTACATACCCTAGTTGCAAAGTTCACCGTAGGCATTAAATTGAATGACAGTGTTACTGGTTGCAATAATTATTCACTGACAGAGCTTTTCAATAAATCCACATTAAAATCACAAGGTACCACTATTTGTTTTTCTTTTACTGTGAGATGGGACAACAGAGCTTCCAGATTTTTTATGGAGGGGTTAAAGTTTCCTGAAGGTGCTCTGTGTGTATTTACTGTTATAAAGGACTTTTTATGAATACTACTTCTGTTGCACAAGATTCTAAGTGATGCTCGGAGGAAAATTTATTAATATCAATATTCTTGAAATCAAAACAGTTTCTTACAAATGTGCCAACTCCTCCTTTCTCCATATTTTCTCTATAGAAGTAAGAAGCTAATTTTAATCCTGTAACATGTAACATACCTATACCCTTGGTCTCATGATGTTCAGAGAGGCAGACTTGCACAAGGTTTAAAAAACTTGTGACCTGGTAAACTGACCCTAGTACATTCGGCAACAGTTGGCCAACATCTGTACCATGTGAACTACCTAACAAAAAAACTTTCTTCTTCATCACAACTTTTTCTGAGTCCTTATTTCTCAAACACTTATTAAAAGTTAGTTGCGTCCTGTCTACTCCTACATCTACTTGTGGCTCATTAGTTTCCAATTGTGACTACAGATGAAACCTATTTTCCACATTGACAACAACACTGTCTGAGAAAATCCTATTCCTATTTCTTCTATAACCTGTTGCCATTTCCCACATTTCTTTACCCTTTTCCCCATAAACGTCCCAGATCTTGATTTGCTTTATCTAGTTCCACCTGAAGGGCAGAAATCTTCTCCTCCCATTCTATTATCTTCCTGTCTCTACAGCAAATTCTACACAACTAATGTGCCTTGTTTATTTTTCTGATTCCCACGCTGCTACCGTCACCCACATTAAAGAAACTGCAGTAACCCTCACACCACACCCTGGAACTAACAATCCTACGGCAAGGCATACACTCCTCACGCAAGGAAAACAAATTTTAGCTTTATGTTAAACAAGAATAAGTTCCTAGGCTACTCAACTAATACACTACTGGCCATTAAAATTGCTACACCAAGAAGATGACGTACTACAGATACGAAATTTAATCGACAGGAAGAAGATGCTGTGATATACAATTGATTAGCTTTCCAGAGCATTCACACAAGGTTGGCGCCGGTGGCGACACCTACAACGTGCTGACATGAGGAAAGTTTCCAACCGATTTCTCATACACATACAGCAGTTGACCGGCCTTGCCTGGTGAAACGTTGTTGTGATGCCTCGTGTAAGAAGGAGAAATGTGTACCATCACGTTTCCCACTTTGACAAAGGTCGGAATCTAGCCTATCGCGATTGCGGTTTATCGTATCGCGACACTGCTGCTCGCGTTGGTAGAGATCCAATGGCTGTTAGCAGAATATGGAATCGGTGTGTTCAGGAAGGTAATACGGAACGCCGTGCTGGATCCCAACGGCACTAGCAGTCGAGATGACAGGCATCTTATCCACATGGCTGTAACGAATCGTGCAGCCACATCTCGATCCCTGAGTCAACAGATGGGGACGTTTGCAAGACAACAACCATCTGCACCAACAATTCGACGACGTTTGCAGCAGCATGGACTATCAGCTCGGAGACCATGGCTGCGGTTACCCTTGACAATGCAGCACAGACAGGAGCGCCTGCGATGGTGTACTCAACGACGAACGAGTGCACGAATGGCAAAACGTCATTTTTTCGAATGAATCCAGGTTCTGTTTACAGCATCATGATGGTCGCATCCGTGTTTGGCGACATCGCGGTGAACGCACATTGGAAGCGTGTATTCGTCATCGCCATACTGGCGTTTCACCCGGTGTGATGGTATGGGGTGCCGTTGGTTACATGTCTCGGTCATCTCTTGTTCGCATTGACGGCACTTTGGACAGTGGACGTTACATTTCAGATGTGTTACGACCCGTGGCTCTACCCTTCATTCGATCCCTGCGAAACCATACATTTCAGTAGGATAATGCACGACCGCATGTTGCAGGTCCTGTACGGGCCTTTCTGGATACAGACAATGTTCGACTGCTGCCCTGGGCAGCACATTCTCCATATATCTCACCAACTGAAAACGTCTGGTCAATGGTGGCCGAGCAATCGGCTCGTCACAATACGTCAGTGACTACTCTTGATAAACTGTGGTATCGTGTTGAAGCTGCATGGGCAGCTGTACCTGTACACGCCGTCCAAGCTCTGTTTGACTCAATGCCCAGGCGTATCAAGGCCGTTATTACGGCCAGAGGTGGTTGTTCTGGGTACTGATTTCTCAGGATCTATGCACCCAAGTTGCGTGAAAATGTAATCACATGTCAGTTCTAGTATAATATATTTGTCCAATGAATACATGTTTACCATCTGAATTTTTTTTTTTTTTTTTTTTTTTTTTTTTTTTTTTGGTGTAGCAATTTTAATGGGCAGTAGTGTATATTAAATTTCTCAGAAAGTTTAGGCCTAAAGATCGGATACTAATTCAAAACTTCCGGAGAAATAGAAACGATTAAACCTGTACTGTTTACGTGACTGCACAAACTGTACTTTATTGGAATCAAAGTACGGCATCATGTATGACATTTTAACATACTATTTCTTTGCTACGAACTCTAGTCACAACAAATTTCGTACACAGTAGGCACATCTACCACTGCTTGTACCTGGAAAGTTACATCATTCTACAGCACATAGTTCAGGAGATATGACGTCTTAAACATTGAACTGAGTGAAAATGATACCGCAGGGCGAAATCTCTAGACGAACAAATGAAACACGTGTACAAATATGCGTGAAATACGAGCATGTTCAATATTTTTGAAATGAAATTATCGTATGGCGTTGTTGGCTGGGAGGCCTCATCTGGGGAAGTTTGGCCACTGAGTGCAAGTCTTATTTCAGTCGACGCCACATTGGGCGACTTTCGTGCCGGTGATGAGAATGAAATGATGATGAGGACAGCACAACACCCAGTCCAAGGGCGGAGAAAATCTCCAACCCGGCCGGGAATCGAACGCGGCCCCACTGCATAGGAGGCAAGCACGTTACCACTCAGCTAAGCAGGCGGACATTTTTGAAATGTTTTTGACATGGACGTATGCAGCCAAAACCACATGTAAAAACTTCATTCTAACCCTTTGGAACGATTTCAGTAACTTTGGGACACATATTAGTTACAATCTGGAAAGAAAGAAATAGTATAGGGGGAAGAACCACCAGCCTTCTATTAGGAAGAATGTGATAACATAAAGAGAGAAGGGAGGACAAGGTGGTGGAGAGACAGCGAGGGAGGTGGAGGAGATAAGTACAAATAAGAGGAGGAGGAGATATACAGAGACACAAGATGTGGAATGGACAGGGGAGAGGAGGGGACAATCAGACAGAGGGCAGAGGAATAGGAAGATATGGACAGAGAAAGAGAAGGGAAAGAAATTGACAGAGAGAGGAGAGAGGAGGAGATGTACACAGAAAGAAAATGGGAGGAGATGAACAGGGAGAGGGCGGAGATGATGGACAGAGAGATGGGGAGGGGGTAGACAAAGAAAGGGTGAGAAGGAAATGGTATTAGAGGAGGGAGGAGGAGGTCGACAAAGGGAGAAAGCAGATGGGCAGAAGAGGGAGGAGCCAATTTACAGAGAGGGGGAGGAGCCAAGAGACAAGAGAGGGGGTAGGAGGAGACGGACAGAAAACGGGGCTGGAGCAGGTGGACAGAGAGGATGGTGGAGTTGGAGAGAGAAATGGTGAAACAGTACTAGACAAAGCGGGGAGGAGATGGACTAATAGAAGACTGGAATAAATACATAGATGGGCAACGCTGGGTATTTACTGTAGTTAGTGATAAATAAATGCATTGCACTCGGTAAAGAATATTTATGTCTATTTTAAAATAGTAAAGACATTTGCATTATACAGCGTCAAATGGTAACTGAGTGATAGATAACGAACCCACACTTTATAAAGCATTTGTAAGTAACAAGTCATTTAGGATTTTCAGTATACTTTTAGTAAACATACCTTCTATACAACACGAAAAGTTTAGCTTCTTGCAAATGCAGGAATATACCAAGTCTGTACTTTTTAATATTCTTCCAAATATATGTCGTTTTGAGTCACACCTTATTTCTATAAAATATGTTGTTGTGTTGGTCTAAAATTCGCTTCTAACAAAAATTCCATTTTACGTGAAATTAACTTCCAACAGCCTTGTCTAAAGGCCGTCTAGATCTATTCTTTGACGTTGAACACGTTGTGATGACCAAGACATAATTTCAAAACATCTGAGTTTGTGTGTGTATCTGTATTCTGCTGCCACAAATGTAATTTCCAATTTAAATAATTGTTGATGATCATACCAGGTCCATGGAATGTCCTTTAAACTCATTTTAAATTCCTTTAAATTATATTCCGTTATGTATTTCATAGGACAGTCATATGTTCGAAAAAATTCACAGCCCTCCATAATATTGCATGAACCGTGTCCTCTTGTTAGCTCACTATCTGAATAACACACAATTTATAATTTCCTTAATGTTCCGCAACTTTTTAGGGATACCTCATCTACGTCACTTCTGTTGAATCCTCAGGAGGAAATTTTGATGGTTCATAGCTAAAGTTTCACATAACTGATCGAGTTTCCGTAACCATCATCCTTAAAAACCTGATGTTGATGATGATGATGATGATGATGATGATGATGACAAGGACACGTCAAGCCCCGTAATTTCCAGTCTGCACAACAAGAATAGAACCAGAATGAAAAATGCTCCTAAAGTAGAAAAAAAGGCGAATATGTCCTGGATAGAATTAGGGATGTAAAAGAAGGGAACTAGCTTTTAGACTTATGTAGCAGCTTCAAACACATTAAAATCAAAACATCGTGACACATTCGCGCTTTTTTGCTTGTTAGTATTAGTACCCAAGTAATGTAACAGAATGTATCGAGCCAAATAAAGTAACATACTACATGGTATCATGTCGTATAACATGACACATGTCATTATCTAATCTAATATGGCCTTTGTCGTGTCGTGCGATATGGCACAGCGTATCACTAAAGTTCCGTATGATTTGTATATTGTTTACTATGCCTGACGTATCTTCTGAATTTTGGGCGCAGGACCAAAAACTTTTTAGTCTCTAAATTACAAGATGCAGGGGGTCAGTACGTACCCTACAGCTAAGAGAGGTCACTGCACTGGGGAAGTAGGGTTAACTCGTACAAAAGCTCGAATATGTCAAGATGTTTCGATTTAAATGTGTCTGAAGCAGCCACATTAGTCGAAAAGCTAGTTCCCTTACTTTATATCCCTAACTCTGCCCAGACCCATTCGACTTTTTCGTGCTGTTATCAGAGCATTTTTTATTCTGGTTCCCACTTTTGCCCTACCATAACTTTGACATTAAACTGCCTTAACTTGGCAACCGATGTAGATCCTTTTTTACTCTGCCGACAACAGATCCGGTATAAATTTTCTTTAATGTCTGTCGAACATGTCGCTTATATCGTGGCAACAGATATAGCCTTCACAAAACAGCAATTCGACCAATAATTATATTTATTTACCTTCATGCAAAATTTGAACCGATTCGCACAAATCTGAAATATAGAAGTAGCGCGCGTGTAAAAATTCACCAAAAAACGAAAAGACTGACCCGGTGTAAGTTTTTTATTGTCTTTCGAACTATTTTGCTTATATCGTGGCAACGGGTAAACCTTTCACAAAAGAACAGGTCGACAGTAAATTACACGTATTTATCTATCTTCCTGCAAAATCTGGACCGATCGCACAAGTGCGAAACATAGAACTGGTGCGCGTAAAAAAACCAACAAAAGACGTGTTTTATGCACGTAAAATTCGAATAAAACTACATTCCTGAAAGCGAGTTTTCAATTACATCGTAAGAATATGTTTTTTTATTTATTTGACATACTTTAAACTGTTTCCGCGCCTTCAAGTGGCGTAAGAAACGAATGTACGTGCTACATTTAGCTCGACTTTAAACCGTCGTATCTCGACAATGAATAAAGATTGTCGGATAAAAAAAATCCTTTGGACTTTATCCATTTATCTACCTTCGTGTAAAATTTGAAGCGATTCGTACGAATTCAAAGTATAGAAATGGTAAGCTCCCTAAACCTCCCAGAAAAATGTGTTTCTTGCACGTGAAATCCAAACGAAGGAAAAATTTTTCAAACAGTTAAAACTTAACTTAGACCAAACTCCGATACACCGGTGGACCAGATTTGAACCATCGGTCTTGCTCCAGTCCGGAGTTATTTAAGGACGACTGTTTTTGCATGTAAGATCCGAACAGGGAGAGTGTTATTGCACACAAAATCCGAACGGCGCATATACAAACGTTGCCATGATCTGAATGTGAATTTCAGACCAATTAAAATCTTTTGCAAAAGGAATTAATCGATTCGCATTTTCCTAGGCGCCAGATGGGGTTTGCCGCTCAAACATTGCTTAATATACTGTAACATAGCTACAGGAAGGCGGTTCTTTGACTGGCTGTACAAATGCTCTGCGCTAAACTAAAATCTTTTTACTCTATGTTCTTAGCTCAAAAAAGGAACGGAGCACCAAATTCCTCCCAAAGTACCATTCTGCACGCAGCCTTTTCATACGTATTTGTTATAGCGCTTCCGTGCTGTGACGATAAATACGAGGGTTGTCCAGAAAGTAATGCACCGCATTTTTTTTCCTTCAACGATTCTTTATTGAACATAATGAGAGTTACACACACGAAAGAATGGTGTTCTATCTAACACTCTATTTTTACAATAATCTCCATCCAGGCCCGCATCTCGTGGTCGTGCGGTAGCGTTCTCGCTTCCCACGCCCGGGTTCCCGGGTTCGATTCCCGGCGGGGTCAGGGATTTTCTCTGCCTCGTGATGGTTGGGTGTTGTGTGCTGTCCTTAGGTTAGTTAGGTTTAAGTAGTTCTAAGTTCTAGGGGACTGATGACCATAGATGTTAAGTCCCATAGTGCTCAGAGCCAGCCATTCTCCATCCAGTTCTATGGCCTTCCCCTACCGCGAAACAAGGGCGTGTATGCCCTCTCGGTACCAATCCTTGTCCTGGTGATGGAACCAGCGCTTCACTCTTTGGATCACGTCTGCATCGTCCTCAAACTGTGTTCCACGAGTGACATCCTTTAAAGGCCCAAACAAGTGCAAGTCGGAATGGGCTAGGTCAGGGCTGTAGGGTGGAAGGGTTAACACTGCCCAATCCTGTTTTGCGATGTGTTCACCACTCTCTGTACTTGTGGGACCGAGCGGTATCGTGTTGCAGCAAAATATCTCCTGGGTTGCTGTGGCGCCGAAGTCGCCGGAAGCGCATCTTGAGTTTTGTTAATGTGTATACATGTGCTTCTGAAGTAGTGGTACCTCTTGGCATCACATCAATGAGGATCACACCTTCACAGTCCCAGAACACGGTGATCGCGACCTTACCGGTGGAAACAGTTTTTCTTCTGTGGAGAGTGGGAATGGGACCATTCCATCACTGTCGTTTTGTTTCGGGCTCAAAATGCTGAACCCAGGTCTCATCACCTGTCACAATCCGGGACAAGGAGGCCCCCCTCAGCTTCAAAACGTTGCAACAAATCAAGACAAATGTTTTTTCTGTGCGATTTGTGATCCACCGTTGGACACCGCGGAACCCATCTTGCGCACACTTTTGAACATTCAAGACTACGGATAATTGCACCAGCACTTCTTTTACTGATTGAGAGATGGAACGCCAACTGCCGAGTTGTAAAACGTCTGTCCTCGCGAATGACAACATCAGCTCGCTGCAACATGTCAGGTGTCACAGCTGTGTATGGTCTCTCCGAGCGCTGCAAATCGTGGAGCTCCACTGAACCGCCTTCAAATGACCTCACCCTCTGTGCCCAGTAACTAACTGCACTTCTGTCGACAGCAAATGCTCCATAGACTTTGCACAAGCGTTTATGGATGTTCCGTGCAGTTTCATCTCTGCACTGAGAAATTCAATGATGGCACGTTGGTTGTAACGTACATTACCTACAGACGTCATTTTGAAACTGTCTTGCAGCTACGCTATCTGTCGGAAGTGACGGAAACTTGGCATGTTCACTCGGGTGACTTCAAATAACACATACGTAAGGTTCACACTCGTAGCATTGTTTTCGGCTGAGAAAAAAAATGCGTTGCACTACTTTCTGGGCAACCCTCGTAGTATCCAAAAATGAATACATCTGTACATACAAAGAAGATCAGAAATAAAATGTTTCACCACATACCCTCAAATTCAAGTTGCTGGTGTCTGCTGCTGAAGCTTCTAAAACTCTGTGTGGCTGTGAATGATATAATGATGCTAAAATTACTTTGCAATCCACCAGCTCGTACGTTTAGACACGTTGGCGATCAAATGATACGTATTGACGAATTACGTAAACGGAGTTTACATGCACGTGTAAAACCCATCCCATGTGCAGTCCGTGGTGAGAAACCACCTGGCAGCATGATTTCCCGTCAGACCAAGTCATCCTGGGGTGCACACTGACTGCGGTGGCGTGGTGGTCTGAGTCGGTAGGTCATTGCACAACCGTAGGATGTTGGGAAACACAGGAATTCTGGATCGCTCAGACCAGCTGAAGTTACCACCATGGGTTCTGATTGACAGACTGATTATGACCATTCCCTAATGTTTTAATAGCTACCGACCTACACTGATGTGGTGACGCAGTGGTAATATGATAATTTTTCATACGATAACAAGACTGGCTAAAACAGCTCTTTATAGGTCGCTAACATAGTTCCAGTCTCTCCCTGAGGTGGCGAGGGAGCGGTAAAGCATTTATCTAAATTAATCCACTCTGAATGTAACACAATTATTTAAATCTCCCGCCCTGCTTATTCCGCAATTGTGTGACATCAAAAAAGAAAGAAGATCAAAATAGAAAGCAGACTAAAAATAGAAAAAGCAGGTCGCTGGTGGAGTCCGAGAAATCGTGGGCGTATACTTTGATTCCTTAAAACTGTTTTGTTGAGAAGGGCACGATACAGATCAAGCTCTTATCTCTTTTGTCGGTGCCTGTCTTGTCCTTCCAATACCATTCCTTTGAAATTATTTTTTTATTTTCGACAAGTAGAACTTATTAATTAGAATTTGGCGGTTGTTACCGTTCTCAAATTTGGTCTTCCGCTTATCAACAACGGATTTTTCTACCAGAGTACTCTGAATTCTAAGTAATCTGATACCACAAATACACAGTACTTTGCCCAGAGTAAATGATTCAATAACAGAATTACTCTGTTTATTGGGAAATGCATTTCAGAATGTAGGCAGGCAGCTGATATGTTTTTGTACGGATTCATGTGAAATTTGGGCTTAACATACATTTTCCTAAGTTTTCTGTGCGTGCAGAACACTTGATGAATACCAGAGAGGCCTAAACGTGCTGGTTACTTTACGCTTCTAGATTTTTGTCTAATAAATACAACGTAAAAATGAAAAATGTTGTCACTTAGTATTTTTAGTCGGGGGTCAATCCCAGTTGTAAAGATAATGAGGGTGACGAATGCCCTGGACATCCCAGAAAATACGCGACAGATGCTTATGTGCAAAAATTAAGCAAATAATTGTTGTCAATCACCGTCAGATGGTTGGTTGGTGCTTATGGGCGTCCCAACGCCGAGGTTATCAGCGAATCACCGTAAGTTGCCGACGAGTACGAGTATCATTTGTCTCATGTAAGTATCTTTTTTCAGGAATATTGGAGGTGAAGCATATGGCAACAAAGTGCCGCGTCTCGTTCAAAACTAGTCCATTAATTCACTAACACAAAGTGGTCCGTAAATCCCATCTTGGAAGAAGGGATATGAAACGAGTCAAGTCTGTAAAGTATCTAACAAGAAATTACGACATGGTAATCTACTGATACCGATAATTATGAGATCCAAAAATATGTGTTTATGTATAATAGGAGAAAAACAGCTACTTTAATAAAAAAAACGCCTATGGTCATCTTCCACAAACAACTGCTGTTTTCATCTGGTACTTGAAACTAAGAATCTACGTACTTGGTACAGCAGTCTATACACTGACAAAATCGAGATCTTTTTAATACGACGTTGCGGTTATGAGATGTTTACATCCCTGAGCAAAAGCAGATAAACTGCGGTAGTGGCTAACGAGGTAAGGCACGCTTTTAATTTATTATTGACTATGTGGGGTTCTCAGTTTTCTGCATGTTGCCCACTGGCAGCCTGTCATATACCGGAACTTCAGTGTCAGTTCCACGTTCCACCCCTGATAATCCACCCAGTACTGCCCGGCCGCCGTGTCGTCCTGTGACAAATACCGTCATATAGATGTGGTATGGAGGAGCATGGTGTTATCACACCATCCTCACAGCCGTTGTCAGCTTTCCAGGCCTTCAGATGTAACTCCTCAATCGACTTCATGAGGGTGAGTGCATCCCGTACAAGTCCACCCACCTGGCAATACCGGGGACTGAAATCAGCCGCACTGTGACTAATAGCCTATACTATTTAGAGAGAAAACAGTGTACGCATTGACATGTAAATCTCATAATACTCAGATCGCTGAGGAACCTTCTGAAAAATGTTCATTTACCAACTTCGCACAGTATTCCAACTGCAGGCTTCTATGGAGAAGTATCTTCCTGATGTTATCTGCGTTATTCCAGATGATTACACCACATGACAGTAGAAAGTGATAGTACGCAAAGGACGTTAACAATCCCGCCTTCCAGCTCTTCACACTAAGAGAGATTTCTAAGTTAAAGTCAGACAGAACTGAGCTATTAACATACGCACGAGCCAGTGTCATAACAACTGCAGAATGAACATTGCTGAGGAGTTACTCAGTGAAGTTCACAAAGACGAAGCTCTGCTGAAACGGTTCATTACTGCTGATATGGATTTATGCGTATGAAATAGAAGTCCGGTCGGATCAATTGAAGCTTCGTAGAGAGCCAAGGACGGAAAAAAAGCTCGTCAAGTTCGATCGAACCTAAAACTTCTGGTCACCGTGTTTGTCGGTTTCAACAGTGCAAGACGAGGAGAACAGAGCAAGTGCCATTATCTGGGTTTCCCAGAAACTTCGTTCGGTGGAAGAGAGGTCAAAGTAAGCGAACACGCGTCACCGCTTACCCGTAGATAATCGACCGTTTCTGAAAAAACGACGGTCAATGTCTTAGAGATACTTTATGTGCCTTTTAGAGAGTAAATAATTCAAGCGAAGCGATGGCGGAGCGGTTTTACACTTTTCAGCCCCGTGTTCGAAACCCAATTATTATTTTTATGTTTGTTTTTCATGTAGCTACCCACCTCCAGTTTATACTGATATAATGTTAGTCTCATTCGTCAACTATTTGTACGTCTGGTGAATGAATTTAAAAAATCTGTGAATGAACAACAAAATTATTTGGAATCGTTTTCGCCTAAAATGGTGTGGTGTACCTTGATTGATGATCGACTGCAGTTTTCGGTAAAGTCATCCGTTATGCGTGATTTGCCGCAAAATTGCTTCCATTTAAAATCTTTAGCAGTGTTAAAGATATTTCTTTTCCGAATGAGATTCATACGAAGAAATTGACTGTGGCAAACATGTCTTCGCGCGATCCGTGTTCGGATTTTCTACGTTTATATTTCCACGAGCGACATAATCGATGGGCACACATCACATCTTACTGAAGAATGAACATAAGAATAAAATATAAGGTTAGTATAAGAACTGAAATAACAATGAAATATGATAAAATCAGAATTTAAAAAGATTTTAACCCCTGAAAATACCATACATACATATATTCCATAATAAACGCATGCCACTTATTGTGAAATAGAGTTGCAAATTAATATAACTCCATTGTGTAACCCAACTTGGTAAGAAACACTCGTGTAGTAACTTTCTATGTAGGTGGGTAGATAAATGAAAAAAATGAAATAATATAAATACAATAAATAAAAGCAATAATCGGGTTTTGAACACTGGGCGCAGAAAGTGGAAGGCCGCAACGCTAGCCACTGTGCCATCATTTTGGCGAAAATTTTCGGGTGCTAAAAAGCATATAAATTATGTCGAAAACTTTGATTTCGTTTTGTCAGAAACTGTCGAGTGTCTACGGATAAGGTGGGACATGTGTTCACTTATTTTGACCCCTCCTTCACCGAGCGAAGTTTCAGGGAAATTAGGTAATGGCATTTGCCGCGTTTTTCTCCTGGGTAGTTGCGACCTGGTCACACTGTCAATAAGGAGGAATAGCTGGAAACAATACGTTGTTGGCGTGAAGTAGTCTGAAGGAAACATACGGATTTGCCTACATCTATATCTATTCAGCTAAGTACAATATGTGGTTTATTGCAAGTGCTAGCTTAACTCTTGAAGTTTCTTGGGACATGCTTCTATACGTGCTCTCACAGCATCTGATTTTCTCTCTTTCCTGTTACAGGTGGCGTAATTTAGGAGTGCTTTTGTCACAATGGTGTCTATGAAGGAGAAAGAGCAATGCGTTTTGTGGTTTCATTAAACACGCTCGCCTATACAGTTCAGCGATAGTTTCGAAGTGCCTATGGTCAAGATCCGCCAGATGTGGAGAGCACCAAAGCGTTGTCTCAAAACATCAAAGAGACTGGCAGTGTTGGCTACAAGACGACAAGAGATATACCGGGAGTGGGTAGCGACGCTTGATATCGTGCATACAGACTTTCAACGTATTCCGCTGAAATCTACACGTCGTGTTTCTGGAGAAACAGGCATACCTCAGAGCACTGTGGTGAAGATTTGACACAAACGGCTGCATATCCATGTAGCTCTTGCAAGTTACGCAGCAAGATGATGCACCCAGATGTACCGAGTTTGTTGGGAACATGCTGGAACGAATCGATGCAGATAATGACTGCCTTAATAAAGTTTGTTTATCCGATGAAGCGACTTTTGATATCTCTGGGAAAGTAAACAGACAGATGTCCTGATCAACGGATCGGAGAATCCACCTATCATGACACAGAAGATAAGGGACAGTCGAAAAGTGAATGTCTGGTGTGGATTACTGCACATCACGATTCTTGTACCGATCTGTTTTACTGAGCCTACCATTACGGCAATAGTTTATATGCAGATGTTGTAACTCTACGTTGTAGCTCAGTTACAAGAATTTCAACATGGGTAGTGTTCCAACAACATGGTGCACCACTACGCTGTTCGCCAGTTCTTGGATGAAACTTTTCTGGACAGATGAATCGATAGATACGGTATGATATCATGACCACCATCTTTACCAAACATTACATCTCTTGCATTTTTTTGTGTTTTAAGTTAAGGATGAACTGTTTAGTTCCTGATTTGCAAACTTTTACGACATTAGTCGAGATTCTTTAGGGGCGGAGACGGATAAGACGTTGGGAAAGAAGTAAACGTAAACACCACTCACGGTTTTGGAAAAAGACATGAGGAGAAATTGAGTACTAGGTATATCTTCTAGGAGCAACAAACGTAATGCACGTTATGTGCTGTTCGAGCACATGTGGAAATTTATCGATAAAGAGTTAAGCTACCATTTGCATAGTTTCTTATAAAAAAATTACTGTAACACTGATCGAAACAAACTAGTGACGTTTCATCGTTGGTATCAATACAAATTTCTACCGCAGTGGACATAACTGCAGCTGTTACACCTGTCGCTCCTTCGCTTCTTCGGCAGTCGGTTACTTTTCTGATGATGACAATGCTATCGAAAACTCGAATCTTCATCGAGAATAAGCGTCACAAGTGAAAATAGAACATTTAATACAATGAATCGTCGCGTAAGTCTTCGGGGTTATATAACGTCTATCTTTCTAATTATGTTTTTATCGAACACTAGTTGACAGAAGCCACGGTAAATTAACTGTAGGGAATGTTTCAGTGAATGTTGGGCGTCGTTATACAGAGATAAAGAATATATGAACATACCGTAGCATGCGTCGTACCTAAATAGGTAGGAGTAGACGAGCGCACGACTTCCCCCGTGAGTCACGTCTGGACACGCCTTGAGTGTGAGTCACGGCAGAAACGTCAGAAGCAGGCACGAAAGGCAGTTCAAGTACAGGTGCATAAAACAGGGCCCTGCCGCTTCGGCAGTCGACAGCCTGTGTAAAATCTAAATTCATTACAGGTATGGTAGAATGCAGTACCAATTTTGGTAGAAAATACGCCGATATCTCGTTTCTTTCGAAAGCTGTTAATTGGTATAAAATTATCCCTTTGTAGTATCATCCACGAAATGCAGTAATTAAGGGCCAACGCTTCTTTCAGTGTTGTGGTACTCGATGTTCAGAACAGTGTTAATTTACTGTTCCTAATTTTTTGCCTACACTCAAAGGCAAAAAAGTTCAACACCCAGGAGGAGAGTAGGAAATGAAACGAAACTCGAGTCAAATTTACATAGAAGTCGGCACTATGAGCCCATTTATCAGTATGGCATTATACTCCCTCTAGGCAACATACTTACAGTGATTCGGTTGGGAAGGATGTCATATATCCCGTAACATCCTTGCCTGGGCAAGCTGTCTCACAATTGTTGTCCCTGTTCCTTCAAATCCCTAACGCTGGCACGAAATTGACGTCCGAGCTGGTCTCTCACGGTTTCTATTGTGGACGGATCTGGGAATCTCTCTGGCCACGGGAACACCTGAACATCACTCAGGCAGTTCGTAGAACTGGATACTGTCGCATCAGGGAACAGCTGTTGCGCCGTCTGAGTTCCCTCAGTGACTACCAACCGTGACCTGAAATTATACCAGGTGGCTCGCCACAAGATGGCGTCAGAAATAACACCGCTCTACCTATCCAAAACGTTTCGTCACTATACCAGTTCATGTGGGGAAGTGCTGAACCGCGATTCGTCGCTGAACACTGCGCGATGCCATTCGTCAGCAGTCCGTGCAGTGGTCACGGAACAACTGTCCTGTTAACGGCCAGCCTACGCATGGGACGGTAATTCCCGTCCGTCTGGCGCTACCAATGGCGCAGGATGACGCAGAATGTTGGGGGAAGTTCATTACTTGTCCTCTGACAGCAGGCTCACATGTGAAGCGACTATGGTTCAAATGGCTCTGAGCACTATGGGACTCAACTTCTGAGGTCATTAGCCCCCTAGAACTTAGAACTAGTTAAACCTAACTAACCTAAGGACATCACACACATCCATGCCCGAGACAGGATTCGAACCTGCGACCGTAGCGGTCTCGCGGTTCCAGACTGCAGCGTCTAGAACCGCACGGACACTTCGGCCGGCGAAGCGACTATGATGTGTTTAGCGCACAATACGGCGATCCTCCCTTGTGTTGGTCAGGCGTGGTAAGCTGACAATACGATGTTGTAAATCGTCTTAGATGGTCGAAGTTTGTACACGTACTTCACCTTTAAGCTAACGCAAGAGAAAAAATTTCAGTGGCATAAAATCAGTCGAACGTGTAGACCAACTGATAACGAAACCACACAATTTCTGAGACTTTACTGATTTTATGTATATAGACTGAAACGGTGAGTGAAACTTTTCTACCAAGGCCGAGAATCGAAACCACGTCTCATGCTTACTAGGTACGTGCGTCAGCCACTACGCCACCTTGCCACTACGGTTTACACAACTACTCTGATTACCCTGCTACACCCCCCTCCCCAATTCAAATTCTCACTGCCACCCCAGTCTACTCTAAATTCCCCTTACACACGAACAGAATTTCCAAGGCTCTCCAAGTTCTGGAACAGCACCTCAGCATCAAACTGGAGGTTTCAGCCTGAAACCCAGATGCAGGTACTTATACAAATCCAATGGCATAATTTCAGCGACTTTACTGGTTTCACACACATGTCATTTTATGTATATAGACTGAGGCACCTAAGTTTCAGGCTGGATACCCCGTTTACGTTCAATGCTGCGGTGCTTTTGAGAGTTTATGATCTTCCTCGGCGTCTCTTGCAAAAAACGATGATCTCCGAGGACCCCAATGAAGAACGTGTTACTTTAAATAACAGTTTACGACAACCTTCTGGAAAAATCATCATTATAAAACTTCTCAAAGAAAGCCATCGATTACATGTCCAAATCAAATAACTCCTAAGTTATAAATGTTGTAATTGCTCCGAAACTATGAATCTCGTTTTTAAACAGTGAAACAACGTCGAATTCGCCTCTTTCGATGTGCAATACTTGCAGGAGAAATTACTATAGATTCATTTTTAAAAAAAGGAAAAAACTTGTGACTGAAATCTCTGCAATTAATATGGCTATTCAAATTGACTATACCTCATTTAGTGATCACTTTTTCACAATAAATCTGGGTAAAAACACAATTACAATATCTTAACTGTTTCTGAAGTATTTGAGATGAACATCTTTCCTCAATAACATTTGCACCTTTAATATTGAAATGTTATTGACATCGTCTAAAACATACGAATCTTTGTTTTGCTAACAAAGTGATACGAATTACTCGCATTGTGCAGCCAGCCCTTTGTTAATTTTCTGATTTTGTCACAGGAGTTTCTTTTATTGATATACCGGTATACAGTACTTTTGTGTCTGTGCTGAAATATTATTAACAAAATATTTCGTTTCAAAGGTGGATTCTACGTTACAGTGATTGGCGTGTAGCGTAGCTCGAGGACCAGGTTAGCCTGACAGCTGATAGTTTCGTTTTCTATTACGTACTGTTTACCAGCGTCCAGAGCGCTGCAGTATTCAAGGTGCTAAGGGTATAAGAGCAGATATTTTTCTTGGTGACTGAGGACGTTGTACTGAACAATATTACATCAGTATTTACTTCATTCGCAGACTAATTATTATAGCTATTATGAGTAGTACGTTTCTAAGTTAGTTAGTGCCTATAAGTACAGTGGCATGAGGAAGCTATCAAAGCTTATTTTCCTCTGGGCAGCAGGTCAGGTGTTGGCATGTGGACGCAAAAAGGTTTGTCAATACTGACAGGTGTAGTCAACTTAATGGTGCAGTTACGACTGTGCAGAAAACATAAGGTGAACTCACTGTATAATACATCAATATCAGAGACACCAGGATACTGCAAAGCCAATAAATTAAAATTCAGTGTGAAATTGTTTAGTATGTCTTTGTGTGTACTTGCCCCTACACGCAAAGCGTTTTTCTCCAAAAATTCGGTCTGATTGCACTCTGGCATCTAGTATGTTAAATAACATCAAAAATAAATTATTTGGAAAGAATGACGTACTGTATTGAAGATAAAGTGATCACTTACGTTCTTTTATTTTTATCTTTTTGATATGTTATGAGGATTTCTCAAGCCGTTCATTTTTATAAAATAATTACCATCTTCGGACTGACAAAAGGTAAAAAGAGGACACAAAGAATGATTGTATAACCTACAGTCTGCCAAGTAATTACCTACGTAATGATAAAAAAGAAGAAATTTGTAGTAAACAACAAAACGGAAACAGCTTGCAGTTTATGTCTTTAGGTACGGTACGACTTCATTCTTTCTTATTCTTACGCAGGTAGTAAATTTCCAGATTGTATAGATTATACAATGATTCTGCGTGTCCCCCATTTTATCTGTTGCAAATCTAAAGGTGACCACTGGATTGTTGTGACCAGTCTAATTTCTTGAGGCTTTACTAAACCGTTAGTAGAACAATACAAAAAGGTCAAATATGCCCTAATAAATAAAATTAGCTTCGATATGCCATAATGAAAAAAACGAAATCCCCTTAATTCTTACCACTACCACGTGAATAGCAGGCGATACCAGACGGTAATAAACCGCACCTCTCTCTCTCTCTCTCTCTCTCTCTCTCTCTCTCTCTCTCACTCAATTAACACACACACACACACACACACACACACACACACACACAGGGCAATCCACACTAATAAAAGGAGTGGGCAACAACGGTATAGTTTTTTTATAAAACGAAATTACTTGAAGAGGGGAAATATAAAAAGTTCTGAGTGCCGTTTTTTTCCACAAAACTGGTTTTCTGTGATATTGTGTTCTCGGTACTCTCTTTCACGTTCTTAGGGTTGTTCTAAGTACCTACTCGCGGAGAAAATGTTTCATAAATTCATTACTAGATGGCAAACGGACTTTGGGCCAAATAGTGCTCGCCTCTGGAGTTTCATGTGACATGCGTTAAAGTCTTTGTTCAGCAAGATTCTTGAATACGCTAAAGCTGTGAACCGGATCCACGTAACTCCAATCAATACAACTGACTTCTTTGGTTTTCAAGACTGTTGTCAATGCAGTCTGATTAAAGTGTCTCATACTCCAGCACTTGAAATACCTATTAAAAATTCTTACTGTGAAACAGAAGAATGGAAAAATGCCAGAGTATTCAGAAGAGGAAAAACGATGGCTGATGAATGAAATGCCGTACTTTATCTGAACGATCGGTCATGTTTACCAGTTGCAAAACATATCGACCTGTTTACGACGTTGCCATTTCATCTTCAACTGCACAGGGAATTCTGTAGTAAACTTCGCAACATCTGATCCCAAGAGTGGAGTTGTGTCAGAAACAGAAGTCAGTTCTGAGAGGCTTTCTTCTCGGATTTAATTTTGTTATACCCTTGCAAAAAATTTACGAGGTATAAGAAAAGGTTTTTGTTGAGTATAATTCTATTAGTTAAAAAATTACTGCTGTGTTTCTTCACTTGTGTTATTACAAATAAAGCCTAGCGCTTCAGTATTAGTGGCACTTGAAACAGAAACTTTCTTACGGACTGTCAGAAGCAGTCACTTCTGTAGCGTTTGACCTAGAACTTTTATAATACATTATTCGTTTTCTAATTTTTCTTATTATTGTTTGCAGCGATGAGGTGAACAGCATAATTCTGAGATGTCAGAACACATTCTCAAGTTTTCAGATGCATAGAAGTTATGTACAAAATGTGATACATAATTTCTGGGTCTCCTAACAATTGTGTAATTTGGTGATTTGAGCGTTTGACATCGCCACTGTTCGTTTGATGGCTGTAATTGAAAATAAACACGTTCAGTAGTAAGTTGAGGTGGTTGTTAAGTTAATTACTTAACAATTCTTCCGCAGTCGCAACGGAAACGTCGCTATATCATTGGTTATACCGCTCCGGCTTCATAACTTGCTATGACCGCTCGCATGACGCGTTACCGACGTAACACTATGAGCGTTAGAGCGCCGTCGACCCCTCATAAAGCTGCACCAAAAATTTTTGGAGGATGGGTGCGAAAGCGTGTGAATTGTATAGATGTTGAGGACTAGTATTTAGAGAAACAACAGAACGACTTGAACCAAAAATACGCTATTGTGAAACCTTGGAAAGGCAAACCTTGTAAACCTGGAGCGCACGGCTCGCGACTCCGCGCTGCTGGAGAGGGGTCGGTGCAGCTCGGCTGCCGTCGGCGCTCCAGCGGCGCTCCTGGAGTCCAGCCGGTGCGGCGGCGGCGGACGGTCTGGGCACCCCATACTTCCAGCCGGTGGTCACTGACGCCCAGCCGACGGTATTGACCCACCGTCGCTGTGGTGACCGCGCCGAAACACGCACCACTTACAGCGTACACCCGCCCGCTCCGGGAACGGGCTGCATTTCCAGCGATACGCTATCTCGTGCGATTACGCCAGAGTCGAGTGGAAAGATCACAGCGTGGAAGCACACGCGACAGGTGTCGGAGGTTTCTCCTCTCCTGACTACAGCGTGCTCTGCCACTTTTTCTCCTCATTGTTTAGGAGTAGCGACCAGGGAACAGAATCGTGTCATCAGAGTCTTACCCCTTTTTTAACTCGTTTTTATTGGTTTGCTTTCTTGTCTATCTGTCTGTTCAGCGCAAATTTTCCAATTGAATTTCAATTAACTTTCTGAAGTGCTAGAGCAGTGTTCGCCAAATTGCAGCCCACGGGACGCATGCGGCGCGAGTCAACAATTCGTGCGGCCTGCGGTTCTCATAGGGGAATGAGTTGGCATCCCGATTCTTGTATATTTGTTGTATTTGTGGTACGTGAGCTTCAGAACTCAAATATTAAACTCATAAAATAGTTGGATACAACTCTCAAAAAGTCTCGAGAAAACTTTGAAGTTTTCCACCAGTCTCTAATATGATAAAGAAAGGTCCATATTTCTCGACCATCCGAGCACGGCCGAGCGTTAGCTCAGCGTCTTCGGTCAAAAGGTTAGCAGCCCTCTTTAATAAAAAAAACTGAGTGAACGGATGAACTATGAACTTGAACGGCTGTCATGGGACGTCCGCCCCGAACAAATGCAACGAACAAAATATAAAAAGAAGTGGCTGTGTGGTAGACTGCTCGCCACCACGTAGGAGTTTTAGGTTCGATTCCTGGCTGACGCAAATTTTTAAACAGCGGTGCATGATCTACTAGCAATTCCGTGAAGTGTAAAACACATAAAGATAGGAAAATATCAGCAGTGCTCCAGACTGGTAATCGCTGGTTCGAGCCATGTTTCGGTCATTACTTTCTTCGTTTACTTTCGTTCAATTCGAATACCTATATCATGTAAAATTCATCAAATATATGGTAATTAACGGATACCTAATTGATAATTTCATGAAAAATGCACGTCTTCTCATTTCTAATTTTATATCGCATACAAAAATCCATAAAATACGCATACAAATATAAATGCTTGGTTACTGATCTTTTACAAACGATTGTTGTGATTAAAAAGACACTACATATTAAATTCTTTTTCATCCTTACGTATTTTGTGCCTCATAGAAGTGTTCATGGGAAAAACTTTGTTAAAAATTTTGCCAGGGCTGGGAATCGAATAAGTGTCACGCACGTGGTAGGCGAGCATCCTGCGACACACTGCTTGTCGTGAAATATAGATCTTGCTTTAGCATATTAAAGGCCGTCGGAAAAATTCAAATTCGATTGCTTCGAGAATTTTTGAGAGTTGCATCGATCGGCTTTTGCTGATTGATATTTGGGTTCTGAACTTCAAGTACCATAAATACAAAAAAATACAATAATCTTATTGTCATGTGTTCCCTTATCAGCCGTATGTTGTAAAATGCACCTAGCAACCAACAGCCGAATCAAAAAACGTCAACTAGCATTACGAGCTTATTAAGAGTGTAGTTTCCTGGTCAGTTAAAAATGAAAATACAAAGACATGATTTTTTAAAAAAATGTTCTTACTTTTAATTGACGTTGATGAATTCGACCTGGAGCAAAGAAAAGTTGACCGCTTAGCTAAGAGGCAGAGGGGTAAGGAGCGCGGTCACTGCGGGGATACAGGATGTGGGACGGGGAATGCTTTGTTGTCTGTCCTTCAGTACTGACAAAAGACACTACAGGATGTGGGACGGGGAATGCTTTGTTGTCTGTCCTTCAGTACTGACAAAAGACACTACATATTAAATTTTTTTTTCATCCTTACGTATTTTGCGCCTCACAGAAGTGTTCATGGGAAAAACTTTGTTAAAAATTTTGCCAGGGCTGGGAATCGAATAAGTGTCACGCACGTGGTAGGCGAGCATCCTGCGACACACTGCTTGTCGTGAAAAATAGATCTTGCTTTAGCATATTAAAGACCGTCGGAAAAATTCAAATTCGATTGCTTCGAGAATTTTTGAGAGTTGCATCGATCGGCTTTTGCTGATTGATATTTGGGTTCTGAACTTCAAGTACCATAAATACAAAAAAATACAATAATCTTATTGTCATGTGTTCCCTTATCAGCCGTATGTTGTAAAATGCACCTAGCAACCAACAGCCGAATCCAAAAACGTCAACTAGCATTACGAGCTTATTAAGAGTGTAGTTTCCTGGTCAGTTAAAAATGAAAATACAAAGACATGATTTTTAAAAAAAATGTTCTTACTTTTAATTGACGTTGATGAATTCGACCTGGAGCAAAGAAAAGTTGACCGCTTAGCTAAGAGGCAGAGGGGTAAGGAGCGCGGTCACTGCGGGGATACAGGATGTGGGACGGGGAATGCTTTGTTGTCTGTCCTTCAGTACTGACAAATCACGGGCACGCAACACTCGTACCGATCAGCTGCTATGGTATAAATATTGACACAGGAGTAACATGGATTCGTGAATTCGCGTCACAGAGGCGGTCATCTTCACATACGGCGCAAATCCGTAGCAAGGAGTACGAAATTAAATTAAGGCTATTGTAATACACTGCAGTGAATAGATCAATGGACAATCAAAACATTCAGTAAACTTTTTTTCATTTTCAACAGTTTCTTGACCGGCAACTAGCAACATTATTAAATTTCTTAAACTATTTGTTAACGATTCTGCCAATAGTTGCAGTATTTATATTAGGTGACTAGTTTCAAACCTTTCAGGTTCACTTTCAGGCCTGACCTACTGAGGCTACAAACTACATAGTTGTCAGTGAACAGTGAATACAAAAGTGGAATTACAATAAACAGTTCAAATGTAACAGAAATTAATTATTTAAATACAAACATACCTGCATGTCATTGTCTAGTCTTGATAATAAACATCAAAGTGGCATCACATCCTTTATAAACGTTTGCAGAATGAATGCCACAATCCACTCGCGCATGTTAACAAATCAGAATCAAACTGTGGATCAACATAGCCAACAGCATCAGGAAACTTTCCATGGCCCTAACGTCCCAGGTCCGCAGCTAATGGACGTGTCGCGTCTCAATTATGGATGCGTCTAAGCACCTTTATTAAACCTGGCATTAGTACAGTGAATCACAACACCAAAGGGTATAAGTATTAGACAAATATCAGTACCAGTGTCACGTGTACACATTACATATTTAAATATAAGATAAGCATTTCATGTTCAAGTACGTGTCCACAGCAAACGGGCGCATCGAATTAAAGTAGAGGACATCGCAGCGTGTTTATTAACCAGTCACATTTCATATAAAGAACAATGAAATAAATAAAAATCATTTTTGAACTTTCAACATTGTAGCCCTGACAGCAATCGTGATAATACAGGGTGGTCCATTGATACTGACCGGGCTAAATATCTTACGAAATAAGCATAAAACGAAAACACTACAAAGAACGAAACTCGTCTAGCCTGAAGGGGGGAAACCAGATGGCGCTATGGTTGACCCGCTAGATGGCGCTGCCATAGGTCAAATGGCTATCAACTGCGTTTTTTTAAATAGGAACCCCCATTTTTAATTACATATTCGTGTAGTACGTAAAGAAATATGAATGTTTTAGTTGGACCACTTTTTGCGCTTTGTGATAGATAGTCACAAACATATAAGTACATTGTATCACGTAACAGTCCGCCAGTGCGGACGGTATTTGCTTCGTCATACATTACCCGTGTTAAAATGGACCGTTTACCAATTGCGGAAAAGGTCGATATCGTGTTGATGTATGGCTATTGTGATCAAAATGCCCAACGGGCGTGTGCTATGTATGCTGCTCGGTATCCTGGACGACATCATCCAAGTGTCCGGACCGTTCGCCGGATAGTTACGTTATTTAAGGAAACAGGAAGTGTTCAGCCACGTGTGAAACGTCAACCACGACCTGACACAAATGATGATGCCCAAGTAGGTGTTTTAGTTGCTGTCGCGGCTAATCTGCACATCAGTAGCAGACAAACTGCGCGAGAATCAAGAAACTCAAAAACGTCGGCGTTGAGAATGCTACATCAACATCGATTCCACCCGTACCATATTTCTATGCACCAGGAATTGCATGGCGACGACTTTGAACGTCGTGTACAGTTCTGCCACTGGGCACAAGAGAAATTACGGGACGATGACAGATTTTTTGCACGCGTTCTATTTAGCGACGAAGCGTCATTTACCAACAGAGGTAACGTAAACCGGCATAATACGCTCTATTGGGCAACGGAAAATCCACGATGGCTGCGACAAGTGGAACATCAGCGACCTTGGCGGGCTAATCTATCGTGCGGCATTATGGGAGGAAGGATAATTGGCTCACATTTTATCGATGGCTATCTAAATGGCGCATTATGCTGATTTCCTAGGTAATGTTCTACCGATGTTACTACACGATGTTTCACTGCATGACAGAATGGCGATGTACTTCCAACACGTCGGATGTCTGGCACATAGCTCGCGTGCGGTTGAAGCGGTATTGAATACCATATTTCATGACAGGTGGATTGGTCGTCGAAGCACCATACCATGGCCCGCACGTTCACCGAATCTGACGTCCCCGGATTTCTTTCTGCAGGGAAGGATATTTGCTATCGCGATCCACCGACAACGCCTGACAACATGCGTCAGGGCATTGTCAATGCACGTGCGAACATTACGGAAGGCGAACTACTCGCTGTTGAGAGGAATGTCGTTACACGTATTGCCAAATGCATTGAGGTTGACGGACATCATTCTGAGCATTTCTTGCATTAATGTGGTATTTACAGGTAATCACGCTGTAACAGCATGCGTTCTCAGAAATGATAAGTTCACAAAGGTACATGTATCACATTGGAACAATCGAAATAAAATGTTCAACCAACGTTCTGTATTTTAATTTAAGAAATTAATCCTCCTCAACTAACTGAAGTCTAGCAGAAAAGTACGGGAATGGGACAATGCTGCGAGAATATGGTGAATACCTATCGGCGGGTCCAGGTTAGGTGCCACAATTTCCGTAAGGAGGAATGAGATGAGACGGCTGTGGTCGCGTTTCCATTGCCATATCGTCATTCGGACGAATAACGCCAAACACTTTACGTACACATTGGGGAGTCCTAAGCCGCCACCCATCACCGGGAGAGCGAGCGCTGCGTAATTTACTTTGGAGACATGCCCTTGGTTCACGTAATGTCGGAAGTCTGGAGTATGTGCTAAGATATCTCAATAATTTTATTTTTACATGAAACCCTGTACCTTAATCTAAGCAATGACGCCATTACAGTCTGATTCTTCCTTGTTTACTTTGTGTACTGTTTAAGATGCCTCCGATAATAGTGAGTTCCGCCGACTGTGAAGTACGGGCTGTTATAAGATTTCTTAGTGCTAAAGGCCTGAAAGCGATCGATATTCGTCGTGAGATCTGTGCAGTTTACGGAGAAAACATTATGAGTGATGGAATGGTAAGAAGGTGGGTGAGAGCATTTAAAGATGGCCGCACAAATGTGCATGATGAACAACGGAGTGGCCGTCCTTCGGTCGTTAATGAAAGTTTGATGCAGGAAGTGGACAATGAGGTGAGAGAAAACATATTTATTACGATTTCCTCCTTGCGGGATGACTTTCCTAATGTTTCTCATAGTGTTTTGTATGGCATTGTGACCGAGCACTTGAATTACCGAAAATTGCGTGCACATTGGGTACCGAAAATGTTGACGGATGTGCACAAAACCAAACGTTTAGACAGTGCATTTGTCCTTGAGCGATACCACAACGACGGTGATGATTTCTTAAGCCAAATTCTTACGGGTGATAAACATGGGTGGCCTACGTCACACCAGAATCAAGCAACAGTCCATGGAAGTTGAGCGAGGGCATCGTTTTGCTGTAAGACAAAGCCCGTCCGCATGTGGCGAATCAGACCAAAGATCTCATCACATATTCTCGATGGGAAACTCTAGATCATCCTCCGTACAGCCCCGATCTTGTGCCCAGTGACTACCATCTGTTCCTGCACTTGAAGAAACGCCTGTGCGGTCAGCGTCTTCAAGACGATGACGAAGTCAAAACAGTGGTGCTGCAGTGGTTAACAAGTCAGACGGCAGGAGGGTATTCAAAAACTGGTACAACGTTATGACAAGCGCCTCAATATTGACGGAAATTATGTAGGAAAGTAGATTAAGGTACAGGCTTTCATGTAAAAATAAAATTGAGATATATTAGCACGTCTCTTTTTAATTTCAAAACGGTACTTACCGAAAAAACTCGTCTCGTGTGTAATCTTCGACAACAAGTAGGCACCGCGTCTAGGGATCGTAAGGACTGTAGGCAGATACAGACCCTGATGTTGTCCAAGAAGCGTTCCTACTGGAGAGCGATCGTGCGGTATGCGGTCCTTGTGTACTCCATCTTAATAATCACTCTAATACGTCCTTCCGGTTGCGCAGGCAACCCCCGATTTTCGCCTGCTCATTTGTGCACCAGCCACTTTCCAATATCTCTCAGTCACGACTAGTGTCATGCCAATCTCTTCGTACGAACGTACTACAAGAACCACATCATCCACGCACGCCCGGTACGCAAATTTATCACCTCGCTCATTGACGCCCTGTAGCGTCTTGTGGAGCTGCATCAACAGTATCTCAATCGCGAGTGCAAACGGGACCATGGAGATTGGACACCACTCTCTGACAGAGTATTGTATCAGTATTGGTCCTCTCAAAAGTCCCCTCACTGAGACCATTGACTGCGATCCGTGAAGAAGCCCCATTGCTGTCGTGACGAACCGTTGTGGTACATTCACCGCTGCCATCGTTGCGTGCAGGAAGTCATTGCCGACTGCGTCGAAGAGTTCTCAAGTCGACCGCACCGACCGAGGTATCCAAGCACGACTCACACTTTCTCCCACACAGCTTTACTTCCGCCAGATAAAGGCAGAGGTCCCAGGCATGGGAGAAAATCACAGCATTGCTTCTATGTGCGGCTTTCAATAAATACTGTACAACATTTATTTTTTTTCTGAAAACAGATTCGTTTTACTCAGGATTACAATGCACCATTTATTCTTCGATCTTTTTCCGACAAAACCCTATTTTTCAACATAATCTGCGTTCAATGTGACGGCCTACGACGCCTTACTGATAGCGCCTGTACGCCAGCAAGGTACCGCACTATTGGTGGACGTCGGAGGCAATGTCTTGTGGCATCAATAACTTCCCTATCATCCACGTACTGCTTCCCGTGGAGATCGCCATTCATTGGGCCAGGCAGATGGATGTAGGAATGTGCGAGATCCGGGCTGTAGGATAGATGAGGAAGAACAGTCCAATGAAGTTCTGTGAGCTCCTGCCGTGTGCGCGGACTTGTGTGATGCCAAATGTTTTTTTTCAAGCAGAAGTTCGTTCGCATTTTAGTGGTGACTAGAACGCTGAAGTCCTTTCGTCAGTTTCCTGTGGGTAGCGCAATACACTTCAGAGCTGATCATTGCACCATGACGGATGGCGTCAAACAGAACAACGCCTTCAGAATCCCAGAAGACCCTCACCATGACATTACCGGCTGAGTCCGCGGCTTTGAACTTTTTCTTCGGAGGAGAGGAGGTGTGGTACCACTCCATGAACTGCCGTTCTGTTTCCAATTCTAAGTAATGAACCAATGTATTATCACTGTGACGATAACCGACAAAAGACTGTCACGATCACTCTCGTAACACGCAAGCAATTTCGCGTAGGTGGTCTTTGGTAGTTGTGCACGAGGCGCATGACTGTGATCCGTCGATTACCTCGAACAAGAGCGTCCGTACGTTCCATGATTGCAGCAGTATCAGCTGTGTGCGGCCAGCGGGCACGCGGAAGATCGGGCAGGTTTGCACGACCTTGTTGCGATCATGGCAGACCCTTCACACAACGACTCACTGTGCTTTTGTTCAGTGCAGACATTCTGCAAGCGCCTATGAATATCAGCGATGAAGAACCTCAATCACAGCTCTCTGATTGGGATACACATCCGTTACAGACGCCATTTTGAAGGCTACGTATAGTGCCGCCACCCATCGGAACTTCATAAAACTATAGGGCCTGAAGCTGTAATATTTCACGATGTCCCACAACAAATTCCGCATATTTTCAACGGAAACTGGGCGAGAAATAAAATGTATTGCGTTACTTATTGAAGCCCTCTCGTAGTAGCGGGACAGGCTGTAAAGGCAGTGTTGGGTAAGATGCAGAGTTTATGTGTTGGACAGATAAAGGTTCGGTAGTTCGTGTGAGAAGAAAACTACATACTGGACAAATACTAGAAGCTGTTACCAGGTGACTTAACCGGTCGTTAAGACACTTGCTGCATATCCAGTAAATGGACTGAAATCCCCAGTCACCCATCCTGATTCAATACTGGTGCTCGTCGAACTTTTGTGTCATTTCACCTAGGTTTTTTGAGGGTCCCCTGGATAAGCTCGAGGCATTGCACTTCGTTCGTTTACGACTGAGTTTCTGTTCAGCGTTGTTGTATTCATTTTTTCATCAAAAGTCCACTCCTGAAGCTGAGTGGTCAGCGCTTTTGAACGACATTCCCGATGCCACTAGAGACGTATTCCTTGGTAAGATGAGTGTAACGATACCCACTCAGCCACGTGAGTGCAGCTGACGAGCTGCTTGAGTGGGGTGTAGCGGCTGCAAGATCTGGGAGGCTGACAACGGCCGAGAAAGCGTTGTGCTGAGACCGTGACACTCCATACAGCATCCAGATGGTGCTATTTCCAGAGGATGACAGGTGGCCAGGAAGCGCTGAATGGTCCGTCATGACTCTGACACAGAGATGACATAGTATATTTTTCACTATTAGCCAGCCTATTACTTGGATAGATAAAACAGACCAAAAACCCTCATAAAAATGGTTCAAATGGCTCTGAGCACTGTGGGACTTAACATCGATGGTCATCAGCCCCCTAGAACTTAGAACTACTTAAACCTAACTAACCTAAGGACATCACACAACACCCAGTAATCACGAGGCAGAGAAAATCCCTGACCCCGCCGGGAATCGAACCCGGGAACCCGGGCGCGGGAAGCGAGAACGCTATCGCACGACAACGAGCTGCAGACAAGACCCACATATTTTTGTAAACTAATTGTTGACTTACATAAATCACACTTTAAGACAAAAAAGCGACACGCCACAAAAGAAGTATGTCTATTGGACGGAAATAAGTAGTTATGGTGTACATGTACAGAAAAGTAAACGATCATAATTTCAGAAAAATTGGATGATTTATTCAAGGAAAAAAAAATTGAACACGTCAATAATACATTGGTCCACCTCCAACCCTTATGCAAGCAGTTATTCGACTTGGCATTGATTGACAGAGTTATTGGACTTCCTCCTGAGGGATATTTTGCCGAATACTGTCCAAATGGAGTGTTAGATCGTTAGAATTCCAAGCTGGTTGGAGGGCCCTGCCCTGCACTCAACACCCGCCGACAATGCTGGCCAAGGTAGAGTTTGGCGAGGACGAGAAACCCTCGCCATGTGCAGGCAGGTATTATCTTGCTGAAATGTAAGCCCGGATGGCTTGCCCTCAAGGTCAACAATATTCGGTGTAGAATATCGGCGACGTACCGCCGTGCTATAAGGGTCCCATTGATGACAAGCAAATGGATCCTGCTATGAAAAGAAATGACATTCTCCTGGCTGTCGGGCTGTATTTTGGGCGACAGTAAGTTCGTGTCCCACTGCTGTCTAGAATGTCTCCAGATACGTCTTCGGCCTGGAATGTCATTAGTAGAATTGTCTTCAGTGACGACTCCCTATGCGAACTGAGCCCCGATGACCAGCGAAGACGTGTGTGGAGGCTCCTCGGACATCATCATCGTCATTATCATTATCTTCATCTTCTTCCAAGGATTAGGTGTTATAATCACCTGTTCCGGTCTTGCCATCCATCCATCCATCTCTTGTGATTTCTGTCTTTCCAGTCCGCTAATAATTCACTACCTTTTTTGAAACTCTGCTTTTTATTTATTTATACTTTTACTCTCCATGATTCGGAACCTAGTACAAGAGTACGTACAGCCGCGTAACTTTTGGCTTCTCTCTTGGCTTCGCCTTCGAAGCCGCCAACCCGCAACACATCTGTACTTAGCGGGTTATCGTCAGCTCAACCCCTTCGATCAGGCTGGTTTCCGCGGTATCCGGCTCACCTCTCAGAAGGCCTTCCGGTGGGTTGTTTGGGGGAAGAGACCAAACTGCAAGGTCATCGGTCTCATCGGAATAGGGAAGGATGGGGAAGGAAATCGGCCGTGCCCTTTCAAAGGAACCATCCCGGCATTTGCCTGGAGCGATTTAGGGAAATCACGGAAAACCTAGCCGGCCGCGGTGGTCTCGCGGTTCTAGGCGCGCAGTCCGGAACCGTGCGACTGCTACGGTCGCAGGTTCGAATCCTGCCTCGGGCATGGATGTGTGTGATGTCCTTAGGTTAGTTAGGTTTAAGTAGTTCTAAGTTCTAGGGGACTGATGACCAAAGCAGTTGAGTCCCATAGTGCTCAGAGCCATTTGAACCATTTTGAACGGAAAACCTAAATCAGGATGGCCGGACGCGGGATTGAACCGTCGTCCTCCCGAATGCGAGTCCAGTGTGCTAACCACTGCGCCACCTCGCTCGGTGTTCCCGGTAAGAGTCACTCCAGATATCCCATAGGAAAATTCTAAACTTCCGCTGCGAGAGTATTTATGCCCACACGGAGCCGGCCAGTGACAGTTCCGTCTTCGCCAGCCAGCGACTGCATCATCGTTTGGACATCGTCTCGGATCGGTCGTCGCCTTCGCCACCCGGACGGCTGCGCTTGCGCGACCTGTGCTCCGAGTCTTGATGTTCTGCGCACTGGACAAGTCGTGCTGCGCGTGAGATCGAACTTTGAATACGTACTTTGTTTTGAAGATAAAGTTTTCGTTCGTTAAGAAAAGGTAATGTACCCTCTCAATAATCTATTTTCATTTCATTGAAGAACAATTGTTTGTGACGAACTTTTCCTTCACATTGCAGAGAAGTATTTCTGCAGATCTTTTATTTTCTTTTGTTGTACGGTATCAGAAACGGCAGACCGTTTGGGTTCGAAGTTAACTTTTCCCAATAAAAATTTAATTACACCTACTTGCGATGTTGTGGAAGTATTCCGATTGAGGAATACTTCAGCTTTATTGAATTTCGTTTGTGTTTCTTCCCTTAGTTTTTCCCATTGCTCTGCAGACAGCTTGGTATTTATTACCCTTCTTCTTCATATCTTTGTCATAGTTAAAACTAATATCACATCCTAGAGAACTGAAGTGGGATACTTGTTTTATAATTTTCTCATTTATTATTATTTTCGATCTTACTGGTGCTCTCCTTTAAAAGCCATTATCTTTGTCTTATTTGCAGATATAATTAAGTTGTAATATACTGCGTTTTAGCTCAATCGATATTATTCTCTGTTTCCTGTATAATTATCTGGTCATCAGAGTATAAAAGAGTAAATAATGGCACTTTATACTCGTATTCTTTGTGAATTCCTAAGCGTATTTCATGTTGCCACATCAGTATATAAATTAAACAAAGTGGGTGATGGACTGCACTCTTGCCGAACACCTACCTTCTTTTTTTTCAATTTCATCTGACATTTTCGAACTTGAACTTATAACACCACGGACAACGGTGCGATGCCAACCTGACTGCCATTCACCATACAACCCGAAGATCAGGAGTGCTGGTCTAGGGTGCCATTCCGTTTCGTGGCAGGCAAGCCATCCTGGGCTTTCAGTTCAGCAAGATAATGCCCGCCTGCATACGGTGACAGTTTCTACTGCTTCTCTTCCTGCTTGCCAAACCCTAACTTGGCCACCAAGGTCGCCGGATTCCTCCTCAATTGAGAAAGTTTG
The DNA here is from genome assembly GCF_021461395.2 of Schistocerca americana. Taxonomy (NCBI): domain Eukaryota; kingdom Metazoa; phylum Arthropoda; class Insecta; order Orthoptera; family Acrididae; genus Schistocerca; species Schistocerca americana. Next base: position 105,078,102 of record NC_060126.1, read on the forward strand.
GGGCATTATGGGCAGCACCAGTTTGGGGTTTTTGAGGACCCAATGCTCCAATTGGACAGAATTTGGTGCGATATCCAACAACTGTGTTAATCAATACCAAGCCGAATATCTGCTTCCATAGGGACGAGAGGAATACAACTGGGACGTTGACGAGAATATACAGTCTCTCTCATCCATCTGTCAGTCTCACCCGCCAGTAGTGTAACCTGCCAAGCAGACCAGAGTCCGACGACCGGGTATTGGCGGTACAATAACATCGAGTACAGACGAAATATGGAATTCTTGTAGATCGTGACACTGGACTAAATGTAACGTTATATGCAGATGACCTAACTCTGGTTACAGAGAGCGAAGATGGCCTTAGATGGGAGTCTATAAGTTACAACAGAAATCCTCAAATTACAACCTGACATTCTCGGTCATAAAACGGAAGTGATGGCGTTGCAAGGCAGACAACCCGTAAGATCTAAAATAGAATAACAAAATCATGGAGCAAATAAAACATTTCAAATATGTAGGATGTGACATCACTTACGAAGATAAACATGACGTCGACCAGATATCAAATACATTTACTTCCATATATGGAATCATCGTAAAAAGTTTGCAGAATAAAGGCCGGATAGAAACCCAGCTGAAGTTTTACAAAACAATAGCAGTACCAACCCTTACTTATGAAAGTGAAGTACGGGCAAAACCAACACACCAAAAAAGTAGAATACAGGTTCAACAAATGAGATTTTTGTGGAGAGTGGAAGGATTTACAAGAGAAGATCAAAAGAAATGAAGATATAAGGAAATATTTAGGAATATAGACTGAAGAGCCAAAGAAACTGGTACAAATGCCTAATATCGTGTAGGCACGCAGCAAGACATCCCACATATGCTGAATAATGTTCATGTCTGGGGAGTTTGGCGGCCAGAGAAAGGTTTAAAGTCAGAAGAATGTTCCTGGTGCCACTCTGTAGCGATTCTGGAGGTGTGGGATGTCACATTGTCCTGCTGGAATTGCCCAAGTCCTTCGGAACGCACAATGGACTTGAATGAATGCAGGTGAACAGACAGGATGCTTATGTGCGTGTCACCTGTCACCGTCGTTTCTAGACGTATCACGGGTCCCATATCACTCTAACTGCACACGCCCCACACCATTACAGAGCCTCCACCAGCTTGAACAGTCCCCTGCTGACATTCAGGGTCCATGGATTCTAGAGGTTGTCTCCACACCCGTACATGTCCATCCGCTCGATGGAATTTGAAACGAGACTCGTCCGACCAAGCAACTTGTTTCCAGGCATCAACAGTCCTATGTCAGTGTTCACGGATTCAGGCGAGGCGTAAAGCTTTGTGTCGGCACTCATCAAGGATACAAGAGTGAGCCTTCGTTGAACGGTTAGCACGCTGACTCTTGTTGATGGCCAAGCACTGAACTCAGCAGCAATTTGAGGAAGGGTTGCACTTTTGCACGTTGAACGATTCTCTTCAGTTGTCGGTGATCCCGTTCTTGCAGGATCTTTTTACAGCCGCAGCGATGTCGGAGATTTGATGTTTTATCGGATTCCTGATAATCACGATACACTCTTGAAATGGTCATACGGGAAAATCCCCAGTTCATCGCTAACTCGGAGATGCTGTGTCCCATCGCTCGCGCACCGACTATAACACCACGTTGAAACTCACTCACACCTTGAAAACCTGCCATTATAGCAGCAGCAACCGATCTGGCAACTGCGCCAGACACGTATTGTCTTATGCAGGCGTTGCCGACCACATCGCCGTATTCTGCCTGTTTAGATATCTCTCTATTTGAATATGAGCTTCAGTGTATAACCTAAATGGAAGGAACACGTGGTGCTATGGGAGGAGAAAGATTCCCCCAAAGGCTCTACAGCATCAGTGCTCTGGAAGAAGATATGCAAGAGACCATGCAAGAGATTTGTGCTGTAATAGGCAATTTACCTTATACGTGACATAAGGAGATGATGAGGAAGAAAAAAAGAGCCAGAGGTGAATCAGTGCGTTATTGACTAACTCAATTTGTGAAGGTCTTTCTCTTGAGTATATCAACCAATTTTTGTGAAATTATAATATTTTGTTTGTCTGCACATTTTAGTCAAATCCACCGATTTCTGTCCCAATCGGATAATTCCTTCGTGCTGTGTTGCTTTCTTTTTCTTAGTGTGTATTTAATAAAGCAACATACGCTACTGGCCATTAAAATTGTTACACCAAGAAGAAATGCAAATGATAAACGGGTATTCATTGGACAAATATATTATACTAGAACTGACATGTGATTACATTTTCACGCAATTTGGGTGCATAGGTCCTGAGAATTCAGTACCCAGAACAACCACCTCTGGCCGTAATAACGGCATTGATACGCCTGGGCATTGGGTCAAACAGAGCTTGGATGGTGTGTACAGGTACACCTGCCCGTGCAGCTTCAACACGATACCACAGTTCATCAAGAGTAGTGACTGGCGTATTATGACGAGCTAGTTGCTCGGCCACCATTGACCAGACGTTCTCAATTGGTGACAGATCTGGAGAATGTGCTGGACAGGGCAGCAGTCGAACATTTTCTGTATCCAGAAAGGCCCGTACAGGACATGCAACATGCAGTCGTGCATTATTCTGCTGAAATGTACGGTTTCGTAAGGATCGAATGAAACGTAGAGTCAGGGGTCGTAACACGTCTGAAATTAACGTCCACTGTTCAAAGTGCCGTCAATGCGAACAAGAGGTGACCGAGACGTGTAACCAGATGCACCCCATACCATCATGCCGGGTGATACGCCAGTATGGCGGTGACGAATACACGCTTCCAATGTGCGTTCACCACGATGTCGCCAAACAGGGATGCGCCCATCATGATGCTGTAAACAGAACCTGGATTCATCCTAAAACATGACGTTTTGCCATTCGTGCACCCACGTTCGTCGTTGAGTACACCATCGCAGCAGGCGCTCCTGCCTGCGATGGAACTTCAAGGGTAACCGCAACCATGGTCTCCGAGACGATAGTCAATGCTGCTGCAAACGTCGTCGAACTGTTCGTGCAGATGGTTGTTGTCTTGCAAACGTCCCCATCTGTTGACTCAGGGATCGAGACGTGGCTGCACGATCCGTTACAGCCATGCGGATAAGATACCTGTCATCTCGACTGCTAGTAATACGAGGCCGTTGGGATCCAGCACGGCGTTCCGTATTACCCTCCTGAACCCACCGATTCCATATTCTGCTAACAGTCATAGGATCTCGACCAACGCGAGCAGCAATGTCACGACACGATAAACCGCATTCGCGATAGGCTACAGTCTGATCTTTTTCAAAGTCGGAAACGTGATGGTATGCATTTCTCCTCCTTACACGAGGCATCACTACAAAGTTTCACCAGGCAACGCCGGTCAACTGCTGTTTGTGTATGAGAAATCGATTGGAAACTTTCCTCATGTCAGCATGTTGTATGTGTCACCACCGGCCCCAACCTTGTGCGAATGCTCTGGAAAGCTAACCATTTGCATATCACAGCATCTTCTTCCTGTCGGTTAAATTTCGCGTCTGTAGCTCGTCATCTTCGTGGTGTAGCAATTTTAATGGCCAGTAATGTATTTTGAGGTACAGGCTACAATGGCAATACGTGAAAATAGAACTTTGTAATTCACGAAGGCATAGGAGCTAAACTTCATAAAGACTGGAAGTAAAATTAACCGCTGTAATTGATGATTTATTTATTGTCACAACGTGTTTCGCTGCATTGGAACAGCTTCCTCAGGTAAATTACTAGTCTCACATTTGCGCCCAAAGTAGTCCCCAACATTCGCAGTCAAAAATCAAACCCCTGAAGAGGGGAAGTTGCCAAAAAAAAAAAAAAAAAAAAAAACAGGTGTTGATTTTTGAGTACGAATGTTGGGGAGTCTTGGTGCGCTAATGTGACACTGTTGTAATTCTCCTGAGGATGCTGTTTTAATGCGGCGGAACCGTTTGTCACAATAAATAAATGACCAATAGCAGCTGTCTTGTCGTTCATTTTATTTCCGTGCATTTTGAATACGTGAAAACATTTAACAAAAAGTACTTACAGGTATCGAAGTTATTCTTTAGTCTCGGCACGTCCTGCGGCCATCCCGCAGAGAAAAATCACGGAGGCGACGAAGGGTTGGCAGGGCAGCGCAACACAGGTTTTTGTGACGGGGGTGTAACTGCAGCTGTGCTAACTAAGGTGTAGGGCAGAACAGGGCAGCACAGTGCCTGCTTCAGCTTTCCCTCACCGTGTCCCGGACACAGTTTACTGCGAGAGCGCCACACGTGCTCCAGCGGGGTGCTATCTCAGAATGACGCGCACCAAGGTGAACGTATTGGAAATATTAATAGTTACAAGGAAGCTCCATCTCAAACTCAGGGTCCAGCAGATATTTGCTCATTAATCAAGTACCCATGTTGTAAAGAACAATAAAATAAAATGAAGAAACCTGTTGTTTTTAAAGTTATACAAAATTTCATTGTTCAACGTGAGCAAAGGGCAAAGAAAAAGCGATTGAAAGTAAAATGAGTGTAAACTCAAAGTCTGTCAGTGACCTGCTCTACCATTTCTTCATGTCGATGTACCAAACAATTGAAAATATGTCACCAGCAAGTCAACATTTCATCCGAGGGAAAACATTTTGAGTGATTTCGCAAGCTGAGCCATCTCTCCTAGAGATTCAAAGATCTCCATCTTAAGATTTGGAACCACCTCAGATTTATGACTCAACAAATGCTTCACGTCCATCGCATTCGTCGAACACCAGGGTTAAATCTTCGACACTTCTTCAGAACACAGCAGGTGTGCCTTCAAGTACAGCTGCAAGATCGTACGCTCAGCTCATGAATAGTGACTACAATTGCCTAATTAATTTTCCGAGGTAACCTACGTAACTCTTGCTTACGTCTTCTTTGCAAGAAATTTCGGTAAATCTTATTTCAAGAATGCAGCTTGTTTTTTTTCGTTTCCAATTGGTGTATGGGGATTACATCCTTCAGGAAATATAGATTTCCGCGCAAGCTCGTGAACTTCGTGGAACTGACGGAGTACTAAATGGAATTAGTTCGTGACTGCTTGTCAGAAAACTCTTGATGTCCAAGCAAATTCGCCAGGAATATTTCTCGTGCTCACATACCCGGTTTTCCATTGCGATTTGTTGTATTTTGAATTATTATATAATAACATCAGCATTTCCTTTTCCTCATCAGAATCCAACTCTGAAATAATATTCATGATTCAAACTTATCGCAACAAGGAAAGACTGCGCACTGGATCAATAAGGCAAGGCTGCGTGGCAAAGGCTAAACTGCCTCCCACACACTGAGCTGCGAAGTATTTGCTTCGCTGTGCTGCCCTGCCCTTCGTCACGTGCGCCCCAATGTGCGCCTGTTCAAAGAGAAGGATAACCTGATATTTTCGTTTTTTTCTGATTTATTGACTCTATGGACACGCATTCAGCCATCTTAGTAGTGGAATGTCAATTAAGACGATACGAACGTAAGGACAACACAACATCCAATCCCGGTGCGGACAAAATCTGCGCCGCGAGGGGAATCGAACCCGCGCTCCTTCGCCTAGTTACCTATCGCGCTGACCGTGCAGCTCCGGAGGCGACGGGGTAATTGGGTGTGACCGTTTGTTGAGCTGCTGTTCACATAAAAAATTTTGGCGTGAAAACGTCTACACACTCATTACAGTAATAACTGGTAGAACTTTCTTGTGCCTCAAAGCACCGATATATTTGAATTGCTAATAACTACGAGACTAACGATGCGCAAACAATGATTAAACCCATAACGAATAGGTCAATTCTGTACGTGTTTGCCCTGCAATATTTGTTTTGGCTGTAACGTCATCGTGGAAGTGTAGCCGCTTGCACGAAACTGTTACGAATTAGCTACGTGTGAAGCAATATCTGGTGTAGTGTGGAAACGCGTTTACCTACAACATCGTTTCGAGTGCCGTTATGAACTGCTTGCAGAGCACTACTAGAGCTCAAACTGAGGCAACAAAAATATTCGTCGGAATGTACGCGAAAATCGGTATTAAATTGAAACTTACAAAATAATGGAAGATGTCGTCTCATATGACTCGCAGATATGCTCGGAATGATATAAAACGCAAATCAGAGGAAAGCTCGCGCCGAACGGAATCTAAAAAGCCTAAAGAGTCCAGTGCCCAGCTAATGCCAGAATATAGAAAAGGCGCAAAGCGGTTGCAATCGGGCGTACAGCGAGCAGAGACAATCCAAACGTCTGCGGATCGTATGTAGGCATCGTTGGAAAGCATTAAAGAAAACGGTGATAATAGAGGTATAGATAGGGTTGGTAAGTTAAATTGACAAAATTACCGAACATTGCCCGGTGAAAAGATTTGCTGAGCTGGGGTGAACAAAATGAGACTCTTCGTAAATATTAAAAATTACTAGGTCTACAACTTTGCTTCCGCCGTTTTTTCTCGAAGTTCGGGGCTTTATTGTGAAAAACTTACCAAAAAAAAATATGATTCACAGTATTGCCCATCGCTAGCCACTACATACTCCCATCTTTCGGATAGCATAGGAATCCCGTGGCGGAATAACTGGGTGTCTTTTGTGGGGATCCATGAATCGATTCAATTTTGTACTTGTTCATATGATCGGAAGTGCTGGTCAGCCAGACTGTATGCCACTGATCGAAAAAGGTGGTAGTCAGAGAGAGCAACGCATTGAGAATACGGCGGGAGGGATAGGACTTCTCATTTCAACGTTTCCATGTATATTTTGACGGGTTTTACGACATGGGGTCGAGCACTGACCTGCTGCAAAATTACTTTTACGGGTCTATCGCTGTATTGTGGCCGTTTGTGTTTCAGTCCTGGGCTCGAACGCATCAGTTGCTTTCGATAATGATATCCTGTGACGGTCTTCGTCTATTTCAGTAGCTACGAAAACGTTCTGTCTTCCACAGCCGTGCCGGTTTCGACATCAAAAGCACCGTTCTTAAGGCGTTGAAAACATTCTCTGCGCGTTCTTCCACCAATAGTTCCATAAGCATTTTAAGAGCTACAGCCGCAGATTTCTTGATGTTATAGCAGAAAATACTTCCCGCAAATGGCGAGAAATGGGTACGCAAGTTGACGTACTTAATCGAGAATAACCTTAAGATGCAATCACAAATCGACTAATATTTTTATAGCAATATGTTTACAGATGCCTAAGCTTATTGTATTACACCTATGACCAACCACCTGAACCCCACTTGCCGTCTATTGCAAAACGGCGGAAACAAAGCTGTAGACCTAATATGTTAATTATTACCAGTTACAGCTTTTAACAAATTTTTGTTACCTTTAATTTTTAGGAAAAAGTCAGTGCATACTGGAAACTCCAAATAACAACGAATGTATAACTCTGCTTATACAATATCGACACTCAGTGTCAGGCCATAAATGTTTCATGTGACTGAAGACTTTTTTTTTGCACCGTCATTGCTGGATGGATCACCAGTACCTTTTTAATGACTTTTTTCTGTTTGGTGTTTCTTCTCAGTTTAAAAGCGTGTTCGACGAAAACAAGATTTTTGGACGTAGAAGCTTGACTTCCTAATTAGTTCACAGCTTTACTCAGTATAGTATGAAATATCTTTATCAATGTTTTCTTCAGTACCTGCCACCTTTGATGGTTATGTACACATTCTTAGTTAGATACGCATACGAAACACTGCGCAATATAAAGTCAAAACGCAACTCTTTTCATCCCTGAAGTTCAGCTGGTTAACCGGCGCGTGGCGTTGACTGGCGGCTGAAAACAGGGAAGCAGAGAGACGGACAATACAGCGACCTGTCGAGGTCACGAACGCAGAACTCGCCGGCTGGCAACAGCGCGCAAAATATTTGTTGACTTGGTTTTGCAAATCAGTAAATAAATTAGTGATACCACTGGAATTCCAAAAATACTGAACCACTCATACCTCAATACTGTACGAATCCTGCCTCGGGCATGGATGTGTGTGATGTCCTTAGGTTAGTTAGGTTTAAGTAGTTCTAAGTTCTAGGGGACTGATGACCTCAGATGTTGAGTCCCATAGTGTTCAGAGCCATTTGAACCATATTTTCAATACTGTATCTGAGCAGGGGGCAGAAATACCGAACAGTTAAGCAAGAAAGGGAACGCCCTGTAAGCCAGGGTATATGACAATGTGACAGTACCAGACCAGTATGTAACGCTGCCACCACATTGTCAACGGACGCTACATAGATAAACTCGTGATTTACTATTTTGCAACCGCTATACTACTCTGTGCAAAAATCGCATTAAAGAGATTGTTAATTTAGTTACATATTAATACGAAACAGTTGTTATTTTATCCTGATATTCTCACGAAAAATCTACAACAAGGACTCGAAATGCACACAAATTATTTTCATTGTGTACGACTTCATACACAAAGGTAAGGAGACGTGGGCTACAGAGTGGCGCGGCAACTGTCGTCGTAGGAAAGCCGAACAGGAGCAGAATTGATTGGCGAACAAGATACAGTAAACAGAAGATTTACTTAACTTGTATTTCTCCAAGCATACAAACACTCATAATTAATAATACAGCAAGAAATAGAGTCCAGCTCTCAACATCAACAAGAAAGAGGCTCTCGGAACTAAGCATGAACAGCTGTGTCATACTTAAGAGTTTGGAAGTGCAAGTTGGCTGAGTGGCTGCCGCCATCAATCCCAGGTCACGGCAGAGGCGCTCACCATACGCAGCCAATGGAATCATGGCTCAGCGAGCACACACCATTGGGTCCGCCGGATCTCTCTTGACTGCTATCAGCATCTGATAGTTCTATTGCTAACTTCTTGACGCCTGTGGAGTGGTATCGATATATGGTACCGCAATGTACTTTTTTTAAATGATCACTCACTGTGCTCATATTTAATAGCTGTCTTCTTGTGGTGTGTTCGGTACATACATTACTGTGGTTCCTTGGATTTTGTTGAACACTGTTTATAAACATGCAAAGGACACTTAAAACACGTCATCAGAATCAATTTTAGTCTTCAGTCATTTTTTTAAATTTATTAATGGCCTTTGGACATCTCATACAGCCAGTCTCACAATGATTTTTTGACATTCAAATGCAGAACAGCCTGAACCGCTAAAAATGACAATCATCACTTATATTCATTTACCCTAAAATTAAGTAAATGATCTAATTCTTTTTAATATGAAAAGAGAGTTGATAACACAAATCATACCTCCTCATTTACTATATTCTAATATAAAAATTAAAAAACCATTTTCCTATGCTATTTACAGATCTGCTATAAATTCGTAGAGTTTACACACTTTTTTTATGTGGCTAAGACAGTCTCAGTGTTTGTTGGTGTAGCATTGGTAGCGGACATCAGGTGCTGCGTTAGTTTCGTAGTTTTATGATATCTTCTGTCGCAACTGAAGAAAATGTGGTTAACACCTTTCTCACTGCTATATTCACATGATCATGCTGAGGTAAGAGAAGTTGTTGGAACTTCCTGTGATTGAACAGAAGCCATTCCATTAACTATAAGTTCCTATCGCATCTGCAATTTTTTCACCAAGATGTGGTGGGAGATAAAAAACCACAGTGACAAAATGTCTCCCTTTAATATCGTAAGACCGAGGGAGGTTTTCATTCCACAGGCCACGATTCAAATCCTTATGGTATGTAGGCCATTGTCATATTTCACTGAATCCTGACCAGAGCATTTACTTCTTCGTTTCCTTTTGTTCCACTGAGTAGCTCCACACAAAATAAACGTGATAGTAGTATTAATTACACTGGAAATCTCCTGAACTGCTTCTGTAATGTGGTACATTACATAAATTTTTGGTGTAGTTGACATCGTGGTATTTTAATAGCGTCATTGCCTAGCTTGAATCTGATAAAATAATGATTGGTTCTTCTTGAACTTAGGAGCAACGGCCTTGCCGCAGTGGATACACCTGTTCCCGTGAGATCACCGAAGTTAAGCGCTGTCGGACGTGGCCGGCATTTGGTTGGGTGACCATCCGGGCTGCCATGTGCTGTTGCCATTTTTCCAGGTGGACTCAGCATCGTGATGCCAATTGAGGAGCTACTCGAATAGTAGCGGCTCCAGTCACAGAAAACCATCGTAACGACCGGGAGAGCGGTGTGCTGACCACACGCCCTTCCTATCCGTATCCTCAGCTGAGGATGACACGGCGGTCGGATGGTCCCGATGGGCCAGTTGTGGCCTGAAAACGGAGTGCTTCTTGAACTTACTTTGCACATTTAAATCCCTCTAAAATAGCTATAATATCTGCAGCGAGGATAGGTGCTACTTTAGGGAAATTGAATTTGTCTTCTCTTTTAGCTTTGCCTTAAATGACCGCGCTTCCAGCTCAATCACTTGTTTAGATCCATCAGTGCAAATCTCTCTTGAGGGAGGCAATGCTGTTAAATTATCATAAAACGTTTTCTTATCGAGAGAACGTCGAATGTATGGAAAGTACATCTCAACGTTCAGTTTCACTAAGGTGTAGGCTTAGGACGCGCTGAAGCAGCTGAAATTTGAGGAAATGGCGACACATTCAGACAACAGCAAAAATGAAAATGAAATGATCGTATGGCGTTGTTGGCCGGGAGGCCCCATGTGGGGAAGTTTGGCGGCCGTATTGAAAGTCCTTTTTAGTTGACGCCACTTCGGCGACTTGCGAGTCAATGATGATGAAGAACACACAACACCCAGTCATCACGAGGCAGAGAAAATCCCTGACCCCGCCGGGAATCGAACCTTTTTTTTTTTTGTAACCATATATATTTATTTAAATATATTAACAACGATACATTTAAAAAAAGACATTTTATTCTATTAATCTATTATATTCCTAGTGATGGTTAATATTACTGTTATTTTATATGTTTCGGGACCCCGTGCGCAGGAAGCGAGAACGCTACCGCAAGACCACGGGCTGCGGACAGACAACAGCAAATCATCGAACTAAAGATCTGCTAATGAGGGAGTTTCTTGTTAAAGCGATACCTGTCCATATAGCACTTAGTAGTAAGTTCTCTAATTGATGTTAACAAACTGTCATGTGAGAAGTGGAAACTTGTCAACAGGAATTTAGCTGTGATGTATTTCCTGTATAGTTCTAACGGTTTTCTTTATACCAGCAAAGCATTTGTTGGAGGAAATAATTGGTTGGTAGCCTTGTGTGAGCAGAGTTTGAGGATCTATACCAGAACGCGGCTACTAGCAGAACGGGTCGATACTTGGTGTGGCTTGAACAGGGAAATTCCCCCAAGTCACATAGTAATCGTGGCGACCTTCAACATATTGCACAATATTTTCTAATAACTTTGGGTTGTCTGACAAGATGTAAAGTTTATATTTTTTCTGGTCACAACGTTTAGAGAGTCACATTTACAAAATTTTGAATCAAAATTTTTCTTGTGATTAATTGAAAATCGCAGCATAACATCATTTTCGCAATATGTTTAGATATAAAGTTGAAAATTGCCTCAAACATGTAAGTCTGAAGATTGCAGAAGCTTCTAATATTAATCTTACTTTTCTATGCAAGTACACAAAGTTACCACAAATTTTGTTAAAAATTCATTGAATCTGTCAAATTATGTATCATATCTCAGGATACCACAGTAATTTTAAATAACACAGGGGATACATATACTTTAACCATATAATTTGTTTTATATATATCAAATTTAATACTGAAACTTGTTAACTGGAAACTGTGTATGACAAAGGCTCTCGCTAGAAATGTAAAAGCAAGTACTTTTCAATTGCGATTCAGTGTCGCCCATGCACTCTGATCTATAATAATCTTTGCTATCCTTCATTACAATATGAGCATTAGCTGTGAAAATTATTTCAATGTGTGTTATGACAATGAATCTAAACTGAATCTGACTACCTACACATGAAACTGAATACAAAGAATGGTTCTCAATAATAGGCAGAGTGACTTCCTCGCCAAACAGTCACAATGTGATTCACACCGTGCCCTGTTACGGAAACTGATCTACTGACTTTGTATAAAAACTTTGCAAACGAAAACTATTCCTGATTCCACTTTAGAAAGTCCATTTAGGCTTGCAATTGCTTCTTACCTTACAAAGGATAACTCAGCTCTGCCCAGTCTGTATACCGCGAAAATGAGAAATGCTGATCCACATGATATGAAATAAATCACTGCATGGCATAATGCCTAATCTGACTATATTTTAAGCTGCTTTCGTCAGTTACCTTTCTTAAAATTGTAGTTCAATGTCTACGCAAGTGTAAGGTGTGACGGTATAAATTCGAGCAGAATTACTTTTCAATTGAGATTGAGGATTAGCTTCAGTGAAATACTTGTAAATGAATAAAAGACTATTTTGAAATTATATTATATCCTTTTAATGACACAGAAGAGAACTAATATGACATAACTTTTCCTCAGCATTATCATACACCAAAAAATTACTTTTCCACACAGTATTTAAATTACGTAAGATTTACTCTTTGTTTTCCTTCATGAAGTACTTTTAACTAACAGTGGAAGGAGGAAGCTAATTATAATACTGAATACACGACTGTTAATTAACCCTGGATACAAACACGTAGATAAAGTTAAACACAATGAAATATTTGTACTACAACACAGGCCAACGAAAAAAATTTTATTTTTACTTTGATAGCTGCTCTTTATAGATTTTTATGAGCTGAATCCAAAATCTAGCCTTAGCTTTTTTGTATCACCCTTAGTTTTCGAGCAATATGCTTTTTACTATGTAATATAAACATCCTGTGCTATGCAGTAAATGGGGAAATTAATGAAACGCTTTGTAACAACATATGTGTTAATAGAGGTTTCACTTGTCAGCTGGAATTTGTTCGTATTCTCTTTCTCTTTTATTTGAAGCTTCTTGTGTAGCATTAGGGATGGACAGGGAAGAAAGTCGGCTCTGCTCTTTCAGAGGAAGTAGGGAGCGGGGGAGGAGGGTATTAGCGAGAAAAAGTTTCGAAGAGGTTGAAATTGTGTGTAAAATTCGTCGTCGCTAAGTGCTCTCATTCCCAAATACTGGATGAATACAGTCTGGGTAACTTGGATACCGTGAGTTACGCTACACCAAACATACAAGCAGTTTATAAATTTAAAATCTGACTTATTGTGATTAGCCTTTGACGATTGATTATAGCACATAATGAGTAGAATATGACTGCGTTTTAAATTTCTAAAGTCGGTCAGTAATTATGTGAAATATCGGAAATAAACTGAAAGCCGTTAGATAGCCAACCCGCTACTCGGGCCGTGTGACGAGATGACAGGTTGGCCCTGTAGTACTAATCGCGCAAACTATGTTGACACTCGGCGTGGTGGCTGATGGAAGCGACGGCAGATGCACTTCCTATTCACAGTCGTTCCTATCAGCCACCGCGCCGAGTGGCAACTTAGTTTGCGCGAATAATAAAGATACAAAACACAGTTAGAGATAACGACGATGGTGATAATGATGATGATGATGACGGTAATATACTGGAAGTACGGCCTGATGTGATATATCAAGTCATTCAATGTGTGAAGAAACGAAATGAGTCTGAAGATCGATGTGCTTCGATTGAAATAATTAAAACTAGTGGAAGATTTTAAAAAAAGAAATTTGCGAATGACGAATTTTCCCAAAACTGGAAGAGAGCTAGGATAAGTCTCGTGCTCAAGAAAGGGTACAGATAAACCTCTCCATCGTTATCTATAAGATGTCCATTAAACCTATTACTAACTGAAAAAAAAATGCTTTGGATTTCAATCAAGCAGGGCAACAGTCTTAGTTTAGAGGTGGATATAGCACAATGGACGATAGGGAAGTTATGGACGTAAGTGTAGAACTGGCAACAAGTTGAAATTGGCAGTTTGTAGGAGAGTCACAGCTTTTAAGAAACGTTTACAGCAAATCAACAAAATACGTACTGACAACTCTCGACGAAAAAGGCGTTAATACCGTCTGTGTCGCTATACTGAAGAAAGTATATAACAACGTTATGGCTTCCATTAGACTTCATCTGGATAGAAATTCAGAAATAAAAGAGCAGTCAAGCAAAGAAAAGCACATCTATACTGAAACACACCCAAAGCGTGTTCCTTGAGGCTTTCCCGATGGGGGCTAGTAGTAGAAACGAATCTGCGCCGAAGACGTCGGATATCATTGTGAAGTCCCAACAATATTTCATCGGCGAAACTTACCGACAGCTTCAGGAGCGACGAGCACGCTTCTGAGGTAGACTGCAGCCTCATGTTTATTTCAGCGTGAGTGGAAAACGCGCAGGTGTGAATGTGGCAATTTCAGTGGCCAATAGCAAAGCATTCCTGATCAGGAAGAGGGAGGAGGGTGGACGGGGGGGGGGGGGGGAGGGGGGGCAAGACTGCCTCGCCACGCTGACTGTCGGCCAATGAGCTAAGGGCGTCTTAAAGCTCCAATGGACAGATGGAACTGGTCATAGTGTGTGACTAGCATGTGACATTCCCCGTTTATAAACAATTTAACTTTTAAAAATTGGATTATAAGATATACAGCTGTACCACTATTTTTTATTGAAGACAGTCGATTTCGGCCACACATCACACCTTCTTCAGATCTCAAAAGCAACTCAGCTTACATTTTCACAATTGCAATACCAACTGAAACTTATAGACTGTTCCATTAACAATTATTAACTGTCTCTGCGTACCCTTTGGTTCAATCTACGAGTATATTGGTACTGCAGTTGAATTACTTATTACTAAAAGGGGATAACTCCTCAACTACTGAAAATGCAGATTTTGTTGGTTTCGGTCTATTGAGAAATAGATGCGTCGACTGCAATGAAAACGGGATGTCTTGCTACTTGTAGAGATCGGACAGAAATGTGCGTTTTTCTAACAAGGGAAAATTCTAAGAGTTGTCACGTTTTAGAAATAAACGTGTAACTGAGCTGGAATCAACCTACATCAGTTCGTGATTTTTTTGTTGTAGAATTTAATTAACTATTCCCTCAGTAATATTAAGATGAGCAACTCTGAGTTTTCAAGTGTAGATGAAAAAAGGAAAAAAGAACTACGAAAGACAGGAAAGCTTGATTATCTTTTAGTATGCTATACTGTTGTATTTTGTACAACGCAAAGGCTTTCATTGAACCATTACAAGGAATATTTATCCGAAAAGACAGGTTTGTAAGTTTCCAGTGTAATGACAAAGCAGCTAAAATTAAAAAAGACAGTGATAACTTCTGGCTGTCGTTTGCCAGAGCATTTTTTTTTATCTCGGGCAGCTGGGAGTTTTTAATTCTGAGATACACCACATCAGACAGATAAAGGTATGTTTTATTGTTATCATAAAGGCTAAGCTCATAATGAAGTGTGCATATTTCTATACTACTACATTGAGAAATTCGTCCCCAAAAACATAAGAGAACTCTACTAGTTTGCAAATGCATGCAGAGGCCATATGGTAATAAGAGTGTTATTGATCTTAACAGGCAGTGCCAGATCTGGCAAAATCTGCCACTGATTCTGTATAAGAAGGCACTCCTATCTACCACCTGAGTGTGACTCTGATGTCGTGCAAAGAAAGTTGCAAATGTGCTGCCGAGTGCTTAGCGTCGATCAGTATATATCATCGAATCATTATATATCATCGAATCCAGCCGGCTTGTTCGCTTTAAATTTTATGCAGGAAAAACAAGCGAAGTAGTGAATTTTAAATCATGTGAATCTCTTTATGCAAAGAGGTCGCCGTATCAAATGAAACAGTGGAAAACGACACAAGAAAAGGACGAAGCATTATATACTCCACAACAGTTTGCGTACTATGAGTACAGAAGCAAGTTGCTTTTAAGCCATATATTGGAAGACTCGAAGTTCATACCTCTACATTGGTGAAAGCCAGCACATATCTTCCCAACAAGAACAAAGGGCTTCCTCAGACAGAAGCATAAGATGGGAAAGTTTCCATAAACAAGAAAAAGAAAGATCTTATTGGGAAATTGCTGTAGTATATTGTGGATCCACAGTATCAAGTCTTTTGTAATTAGCTGAAGACGTGGCCTACCAGCGGGGTGGATGAAGTTGACTGAAGAGCGATTAGAACCAAGTATCTTTTTCAAGATACTTTGTATAAACCTAAGAGACTTTGGTGAACAAATGACCAATCATCTCTTGAAAAATGTTTTGTGTTCATTTTTGTTTGAACTTTTGGAAATTGCCTGAATGCTTAAGACTTATTAATGTTAAACGCACACGATGATTTTGATTCAAAAGCATTGAGAAATCTTAAGTTATTTGGTTGTCATTTACATGTACTTCGTAAAGTGACCACGTAGGGTAATGGTGATTTTTTCTGCTTAACTGTACGCTGAGGACAGATTTATTTACTTTATATTACATTTATTGCACTTTGAATACCACCCTTCATTAATTACAAGTACTTACTTTCACGTAATTTAAGCAAGTGCCATAAAACGTAACTGCTTCCTCGTTTATTGCTATAAGGGAAGAACGCCAGGTGATAAATCGCCATCTTTTCTCATGATCAAGGTAGCCTAATTGCCATAGCTCCGCCTGACATACCAATGGACACTTTTTCACACTGCTTGCAAGTGGTTTTTCACATACCACTATGAGCCAAGAGTTGCAGTTTGTCTTTCTCACCGAATAAAAATTTTGATACGTTACTGGTATTATAAAATGCATATCTGTAGTTGCAAGACTTTAACTTTTATGCAAGATTGTCTGAATTGTTGGCAGTATATGGAATTTTGCACCAGGTTTTGAAACTACTAAGTGATTGCTGTTGGCCAGCGCACTAGATTCAGACTGTAAATTCATCCTGTATCTCATCGTTTGTTATATTTATTACCACATAACAAATTTTGTTTGCCTCTTTTTAGCTAACGCAATTAATGTAATGTTATCCTATATAAACACTCTGCCATTTTTGTATCTTTTGTGCAAATACTTGATAATATCTGTATAAGTCACAATTCATTTTTATCTGTGTTTGCGACATTTGTCATCTGAAAATAGCCTGAGAAGTCGAGGGCCAATTCGCGACCAAATAAACATAATTTTGCAGAACATTAGGACTTTAGTTTTTATTTTTATTTGTTAGGTTCTGCATTTCTGCCTGGTTTTCATTGACATCATTTAGTCTTTGCAATTTTTATCGCTATTGACTCTTGTATTGATCTCATGTCAGTGAATTTAATTCATTTATTCGTGAATATACCGTCGGGATTCGTCCAACGTCAGCTCCCAGGACCGCAAATCAGTTTGCTGCGCGTTATGGCGCAATAGCCGGTCGATTTCTGTCCCATTTTCAAAGCCTTTCATTGGCATCCTTGACACATTTTTTAAGATGCAGCACTTATTTCAACAGGACCCCCAGTAGGAGGTTTAACACACATAGGTAGTAATTACGGACACAAAAAAATGCCGATACGAGAAGCAACAACTGGGACGGAACGCCTCCCTGAATAATTCAGTCGGAAGACGGGTCTCCCCCTAACGAGCGTTTCGTGACGGCAAGTCGTTCTTTTCCTCGCCGTGGTCGATGACTGTGTTGATAACTGCCCAGTCCGTGCAGTGCCATGCAGTGGCAATGGCAAAAATCTCTCGCAAATCGCGCAGGGAAGGGTGAGCTTTAATTCCTGGAAAGTAGCCCAGTTTTACCAGCAAATGAATGTCCTACAATGGCTGCGTTGCTCATCGAGAATATTACAACGACGGGTATCGTAAAAGTCATTAGGAGGAGAGAATTGCTTTCCTACTGATTTATACTTCAGTGCATTCACAAATAATTTTGATAGCGACAAGTGGGCAGTCAGACACGTATCCGCGTCAATTCGCGAATTTCGAAGACGCCCTCGTTGAAGCGCCTCAGGGTTCTACCTCTGCGATCCCTGTACATACACTGTTGACTTAAAACGTTAGGTTAGTGCATAAGTTTAATACACAGAACAGATACACAAACCGTATGGGGTAGCCGCGAGGTCTCAGGCGTCTTGTCACGGTCCACGCGGCCTCCCGCGTTGGGGGTTCGAGTCCTCCCTCGGTCATGGGTGTGTGTGTTGTCCTTCGCGTTAGTTGAAGTTAGATTAAGTAGTGCATAAGCTTAGGAGCCAATGACCTTAGCAGTCTGGTCCCATAAGGCCAGAAATTTCCAAATACACAAAACAGAGATTTTAGTCATCAATAATATATTCACCTTCACTGAACACAACAGTGTGCCAACACCGGTGTAACTTTTCGACTCCGCAACTGTAGAAATCACGTGTTTTTTAGGCGAAGAACTCGCCGAGCCATGTTTGGATCGCCGCGAGGAATTAGCCGAGCGGTCTTAGGCGCCGCAGTCATGGACTGTGCGGCTGGTCCCGGCGGAGGTTCGAGTCCTCCCTCGGGCATGGGTGTGTGCGTTTGTCCTTAGGATAATTTAGGTTAAGTAGTGTGTAAGCTTAGGGACTGATGACCCTAGCAGTTAAGTCCCGTAAGATTTCACACACATTTGAACATTTGAACATGTTTGGGCCGCATTTTCATCCGGAAAGGAGGTTGCTAGATGGTGGTTTGATACATAACGGAAAATTTGAAAATCTGAAGGCGCATGATCGGGTGAATAAAGCGGGTGCGGAATGATTTACCAACCCAACTCCTGTATACTGTTTTTTGCCAGTCTAGACTAATGCGGACAGGCGTTATCATCCTGGTCGTTGTTCATGGATTGCGTCTGCAAGACGTCTCAGTTGTTCACAAAAAGATATCAGCGATGATGGCTACTCCTCGGGGGAGAAGTTCTTGTACACCACACTGTCGGCGTTCCACCGGATGCATAACATTATCTTTCACGGGTAATGCGCAGGTTCTTTTACGGGGAGTTGCTGCTTTGTTTGGGTTCAACCATTCCTTTCTTTTCCTTCTGTTAGCATAAGAACATCATTTATCGTCGCCAGTAGCGATACAGAATATGAATGGTCGGTGTTCTTCACTAACAAATTGATGACGAACAAGTAGAGATGCACATATGACAACACGCTGATTTTTGTGATTTTGGCTTAGATGATGCAGTACTCATACACCTGACCTTTGAATCTTCTCTATCGCATGAAAATGACGCACGATGGTGGAACAATCACAGTTCATGACATTTTCCAGTTCTCGAGTACATTGACATGGAGCATTGTAAATTGATGCGGTTAAAGTATTTTCATCAAACCCCGAAGTTCTTCCTGAACGTGGAGAGTCTGTACTGCCGACCTGAACATTCTCAAAGCGAGGAAAACATTTTCTTGCCATACTCTGTCCAAAGGCATTATCCCCATGGCGCAAATATTTCTGCTGCCTCCACTGCTATCACCACACTATTGCACACAAACAGAAGAATATGTCGGAAATACTGTCACTCCATTTTCTACCGTCTAATGGCTCCACTCACTATCTACAAGTGACAAAATGACAAAATTCAAACCCAAATACCAACAGTGAATTACAAATAAAAAATTAGCGACAGGAAAACGAACATGCAAAACAAAAACTCTACGAATTTATGCACCAACCTAATACTACGACCGCTGTCCATCGTCAGACTGAATGCCTCCACGTCGGTTTGCGGGAACGCGACGTTTAAGGAAAGCATACACACTGATCAGTCAGAACATTATCACCACTTACCCATTACCGATCATCCAGGTAACAGCAGCGTCACCCGGCGAGGAATGACTGCTAGGCAAACACAAGCACGGCACATGAAGTGTCAGTGAGCGTCCTGTCCGTGTGTGGAATGGGGAAGTCGCGCGATCTATCTGACCAAGGGCAGATTGTGATGGCCCGGAGGCTCAGCACGAACATTTCGGAATCGGCACTATTTTTCTGGTGTTCTAGGAATGCGGTGGTGAATGTCTTTAACACGTGGCGGAGTCAAGGTGAAATCACATCCAGACGTCAGGGGTTTGGTCGGTCAACCCTCACCACAGATGTCGGCCGTCATAGGCTGGGCAGACTGATAAAACAGGACAGACGACGAACTGTGACAGAACTAACGTCAGACTTTAATGCTGGGTAAAGTGTGTCTGAACAGACGGTGCATCGAACACTCATAACAATAGACCTCCGCAGCCGACGACCCATCCATGTGCCAATATTAACACCGCGACATTGGCACCTTCGACGGAAATGGTCATGTCATCATCGACACTGGATGTTGGCGCAGTGACAGAGCGTTCCATGGTCTCATCAGTCCCGATACCTTCTTCATCATGCCGATGGGAGGGTGCGACTTCATCTTTCAGGGAAACAGCTCCTTGCACCTTTACTGTTGGACGAAAGTAAGCTGGCAGCGGCTCCATTATTCTCTGGGGGACATTCACGTGGCTATCCATGCGTCCAGTGGAGCTCGTGCAAGGCACCATGAAGGCCAAGGAGTATCGTACACTGGTTGCAGACCACGTACACCACTTCATGTTTCCCGACCGCAGCGGCATTTTTCAGCAAGATAATGCACCGTGTCACAAGGAGTGTGATGGAGTGGTTCGAGGAACACAGTTGCGAGTTCCTATTGAGGTACTGGGCACCCAACTCGCCAGATCTGAACCTGATGAACACATCTGGGATGTTCTGTTTCGCGTCCTCCTGTGGCCACGGAATTTGTGGGGGGAGGGGAGGGGGAGGGAGGGGAGGAGGAGGTTGGGATGAGGGAGATGGAGACGGTAGTCTACATAATCATGCGCGTGAATAAACCAGCAAAGGCTTCCTAAGCCGGCCGCTGTGGCCGAGCGGTTCTGGGCGCTTCAGTCCGGAACCGCGCTGCTGCAACGGTCGCAGGTTCGAATCCTGCCTCGGGCATGGATGTGTGTGACGTCCTTAGGTTAGTTACGTTTAGGTAGTTATAAGTCTAGGGGACTGATGACCTCAGGCGTTAAGTCCCATAGTGCTTGGAGCCGTTTTTTGTGGCTGAATGTGGTGTCAGAGCTCATTGTCCCCCCTCCCCGAAATTTACTGGAAGTGGGTAACTTCTGTCTGCAGATATGGTGTCCAGCGACCGACCAAGGCCTCATTCTTCCCATGCCACGGCGCGTCGCCGCTGTTATCCTTACTGAAAGTGGACATACCGTCTCTTAGGTAGGTGGTCGTAATGTTCTGGTTGTAGTGTAAGTGGAGCAGAGACGAATAAGGAATCACTCAAGCGACGATACAGACCGCAAATGTGGAATTCCGCTGACACGAGCGACCTTGACAAAGGGCAGATTTTTATTGCCTGGCACGTGTGAACGAGCATCACAGAAATGGTGAAACTTACCAGCTGTTCGCTTGGTACTGTCACGAGCACCTATGGAAAGTGATTGAAGAATGGAGAAACCACGAAGAGGTGAAAATATGTTAGGTGTCCACACATCGTTACAGATGGAGCATGTCAGAGGCCTGTGTGCTCTGTAAAGCAGGTTACGTGGTGATTTGTGGGACGACAAAATACAATGATTTTGTGGGCATGTGAGTTTCAGATACTGTTCAGCCTGAGATCCCCTGTTATACCCGCAGGACAGGACAGATAGTTGTGCAAAGGGGCCAAAATGAGTGGCTGCCAATTGCACCCGAACGTACTACTTTATTCATTTGACGACCATTACAAGAGTAAAGAAAACATTAAAAACAGAGAAAGTCAGACATTAATTTTAGAACTTAATTCCCGGCTAAATGCGCCATTCAATCTCACGCCTCAAGGGCAAAACAACATTAATTTAAAACCGGCTGAAGGCGAATCACTTAAGACTCAAAAACAAGAATTTTAATTTTAAAAGGCAGAAGGCCTTATCCTAAAATTTCTTTAAATCAGGCTGAAGGCCCAAATAATCTCACGCCTTAAGGGCTAGAAGCCACACATAATCAACGACAAATATGAAAAGGCAGCACATCCAACGGCGCTCAAAAGTTTCCGTGGGTCCGCCTGGAGCTCAAACACTTACTCTCGCTTAGGTGAGACAGGCAGTCGGCCCAACAATTCTCAATCCGACGGCAGTCCAACCAACAGACAGTCAACGGACCGATCGACAGGATAACTTCCGCTCCACCCGACCAGCACACAACAAGGAGTTCAATGGAACGGCGCAGAAGGTATCGGCGCCCACAACGAATTACATATTCAGCTGTCAAACTACACGCTGTGCTGGACAGCCACAACACGACGAGGAAAATACACTGCCTGAATTTACGTCAACGGCCACAAGGCAGAAGAATCCGCCGGTGCACTTCAGTTCAAAAATAATCGATTTCAGTTAAACTCCACAGGAAGGCGGCTAGAATTTCGCCAACTTGAAAACACACGTTGTTGCTCGTGGGAATGCCCCAACAGCCCACAATGAAATTCAATCGACACACTGTGAACAGTTGGGGCTGGCTGGTAGAGTAAATAAAGACTCAACTTTCGTGTCCGGGATCGGTGAGCCACGGACCTCGTAGCAGTGGGAACAGCCCCTCACACGCCGACCGCGTGTGGCCAGCGGCCCCCGGCCACACACGCGCCACGGAGACTTCCTCGCTGCTCCACGCCAACCGACCAACTGCCCGCATACGGGACAGCCGGAAACTATAAGCTTGTGGCCAAAGATAGTACAAGGGTTCGAATATCGATACATGCTGCTGCTGTGACTCGTGGAGAGAGAGGGTAACAGCATAATGACAGATTAATCACAGAATAGGAACCAAGGTTTAATGCAAAGCATAACACGAGCCAGCCACGGCTTACAGCCCAATTTGTCGAAAATGGGGACTGGTAGCACATTGCCCCTATGTGTTACCATGTTGACTAAATGACATCATAGTTATGATTTCAAAAAAATGTTCAAATGTGTGTGAAATCTTATGGGACTTAACCCCTAAGGTCATCAGTCCCTAAGCTTACACACTACTTAACCTAAATTATCCTAAGGACAAACACAAATACCCATGCCCGAGGGAGGACTCGAACCTCCGCCGAGATCAGCCGCACAGTCCATGACTGCAGCGCCTAGACCGCTCGACTAATCCCACGCGGCCAGTTATGATTTTAGTGGGAGCAGGTTCAACGAGATTGGCAGTGGATCAATCGAAACGTGTAGGCTGGTCAGATGCTTCACATGACTTGTTACAGAAGGTCGATGGTCGTGTGCGGATACACCGGTATCCTGGTGAACCGCTCGCCGAAACACGCACCGCGCCTAGGACGCAGGCCGGTGAAGTCGGTATTATGGTATGAAGGACATTTGCCTGAACTGTTACGGAACCAGAGGAAATAATCGAAAGGACAGTAAGAGCTGGGCAATACATGAACATTAAAGCGGGCCACCTGCATCCCTTCATGCCTGATGCCTTACCTGACAGTGATGGCGTCTTCTAGCAGGATAAGCTGTCTATGCTATGAGGCCAAAACCGTGCTAAAGTCGTTTGAAGAGGAAGACGGTGATCTCACCCTGCAGATGTCTTGGCCATAAAATTCGCCTGATGTGATTCCAACGGAACACATCTGGGACGCTATCGAGCGCCACGCCTGCAAACCACCAGCCCGTATTTTTCGGAAATTTTGTGACCGTGTGAAGATAGCTGGTGGACCATGTTGTAGCGCTTACCGTCGGCATGAAACAATATGTGCCCGAGTGGCAGGCATGCGTACAAACTACAGTTTGTTCAGGAAGGTGCACAGGGAGTGAAGCATAAATCAAACGTGGAATGAGTAAACGAATATCATTGTAAAACAGATGTATTGTAAATATACATTGACGATCTGCGTGTGCTGTAGTACAAAGTCCTTCACCTATGGTGTAGTACAGTCCTTCGCCTATGATGGCCTTGGCATAAGTCTCTGTAGAACAGTTCTATTGCGCCTGACTGAAGTCAAAGTTCCACAAAGCTAACTGTCCTAGCCGTGAGCTGATGCCTCTGAGACGAGGTACTGAATGGCGGTGTACATCATAGTACTGCGAAGTGGCTCCGCTGGCGTCGTCTTGACGTAGGGCTATGACTCGAAGAGTGACGACTACTGGGACTAGACTGGCTGGAATCCCGAAGAGTAACGGCCTGCAGCTGCAGACGGCACCTCAATATACGGTCGAGTCTCGCACCCTGGTGGCGCTGCCACAAAGGGGGCGTGAACCTGGCGCAGCCAGATGTTGAGTGATCACTCAGAAAGACCCACAAGCCACATACTCGTGTCGGGCAGCATCATCAGCACCTGACACAGTTTGAAAGGCATCTCACTGTGGGTTTCCATTCGCCAGGCTGGTCAAATAATGCAGTATCCAGAGGTATGGGGCGTTCTGTTATGTCAGTGGCTGTATGACGGGCTACACGAGAACTTGATGGCTTTCATAATCTTCATTACAATACTGGTTGACCAACTCTATTACAAGGGAGGATCGCTGTAGAGTGCACCAAGTAAATCGCAACCCCTCCATATCTGCGTATGCCATCCGAGAACAAATAATGGATGCCCTGCTACGTTGTCTGACATCCCGCACCACTAGTGCAGCGGCCGGTCTAAAGAATAACAGTCCCACGTGTAAGCTGTCATTAACACCACAACATCAATGGCTGTATTTGGAGTGCTGCCGTGGCCAGGAAGCACGTACTACAGATGACTCGTGTCGCATTGTGTACAATGACGAATCGCGGTTCTGCATTATCCTGGATGACCATCGTCAGCGAGTGTGATGGTGACGTGGAGAGATGTCCATCCTTCCACTGTTTTGAAGAGGCACAGCAGTGTTACTCGTGGCATCGTGGTAAAATGTAAAGGCCGTGTGACTAGGGCCTCCCGTCGGGTAGACCGTTCACCGAGTGCAAGTCTTTCGATTTGACGCCACTTCGCCAACTTGCGCGTCGATGGGGATGACATGATTAAGACAACAGAATACCCAGTCCCTGAGAGGAGAAAATCTCCGACCCAGCCGGGAATCGAACCCGGGCCCTTAGGATTGACATTCTGTCGCGCTAACCACTTTTGTTTTTTTCGTTGTGTTTGGTCGTTGCGGACGTCACATGACATCCGTTCAAGTTCTTTTATTGATCGTTCCACTCAGTTTTTTATTATAGAAGCCAACTGGTTCTCTGACCGAACACGCTGAGCTACCGTGCCGTCGTCCACTCAGCTACCGGGGTCAGACGTGGCGTCATGGTGGAAGAAGCTATCGACTCGTAGCGACCGAGAGAACCCTGATAGGACATTGGTACATCGAGGAAATCCTGTGAGCATATGTGTTACTTTTCATAGACAGTATTATGGCGCCAGTTTTCACCTCGGCATATGGAACGTGTCTATAAGAATTTTCTGCTTGATGCTGGGACACTCCAATGAGCAACAAGATCCCCAGCAGAATTCCCGACAGAAAATGGGCGGCAGCAGCGCAGCAGGCTGTGCTAGTACCAGTATCCAAAATACCAACAACCAGTTACAAAAGTTGTTAGAAGAGGATACAACGACTTTATTACACTCTTCCCAACAGAATCCGTGTATGCAACCGGTCTAGAGGGGGAGCAACGCTATACCGATAAATGAGCTCATACACTATTTGATCAAAAGTAACCGAGCATATATCAGTGGACGTTAATATGGGTGTGTCTACCTTTTGCCTTTTTGACAACTTCAACTCTGCTGAGGAACTTTGAATCAGATGCATGAATGTCTGTGGAGGAATGGGACTCTAAACAGGCCAGTCGATTTTTAAAATGTTGCTGTCCACAAATCATTGCCCCATAGATGCTGACATATGGCAGGGTGCACCGTCATGCTGATCCAATCATCGCCTGCGAACTGTTCCTCTATGTACGCTACTGCATACAGCGCCCTGGTGATGATTTAGCTGTGGTTGTTCCTCCGCGTTTCCACTTCATAGCGCCGTCACCAATATACGACTTGTGTAGCTTTATAAGGACTTAAATGTCTTTCATTGGTTTACAACATCCAATGAAGCCCACGTTCGAAGTCACTGAACTCTTTTGATGACCCATTGTGATGTCACGTTACCGCTTCTCTACTGACAACAAAATACTCCCCGCCTCCTTTTATAATGGCGTATGCGTGCGTATCTAGTAGTCAACTGAGCATTACGTAAGGACGTCTAGATGCTTTTAATTAGGTAGTATACTGTCGTGTTCCTCGAAAATTGTGCTCGATTGTGTAATAATTGATATAACATTACATACCCTCTCCACCTGTCATGTTTCGTTTCGTTTACTCTTCCCCTCCTGGATCTACGTCTCCATCTAAATGTGTGCTCTGCAATTCACAATTATGAATCAGCTTCAAGCCACTTTTTTACCGTTCCACTCTCGAAAAGCGCGCTCTAATTTCTCTCATTTTGTTATGATGACCATTCCTCCCTATGTCGGTGGGCGCCAACAAAATACAGGGTGTACAACAAGAAACTATCATGTTATTTGATATATATGCGTGAACAACGCACTGTTGGAAAGAGAAAAATCTCGAGTTCCCGCTACGTAGCAGAAGTGTGGACCCACGTCAGTTCTAGTAAAAACGGTGTCGGGACAACAGAAAGCGTTCTAAGTTTTGCGCATTGCGAGTCAGTAATAACTCTTCAGCGTTAGTTTAATAATAAGTATGGTTTTGATCCTCCTACAGCACAGAGCATTAGACGATGGCATGAACAATTCCGAGAAACAGGTTGTTTGTGTAAAGGCAAATCGCCGGGCCGTCCCCGAGTGTCTGACACAAACGTCGAACGCATCCGCCACAGTTTCACAAGGAGTCCGCAAAAATCCGTTCACCGTGCAGCTCGACAGCTCAACATGCCCCCGATGTCCTACTGGCGTGTGGTGTACACAAAATTCAGCTACAGCATTCTCTTCGTGAAGATGACAAACACCAACGTGTGGAGTTCTGTAATTTCGTTCATGGCAAGATGGATGATGACAGTTTTCCTCCATGCTTAGGGTTTAGTGACGAGGCAACATACCATTTAAACGGAAAGGTGAACCGTCATAATGTGAAAATATGCGGTACGGAACAACCATATGAAGTTGTATAAAATTTAATGTGTTTTGTCCAGTTTCACGGGAAAAGGCGTATGGTCCATTTTTATTTGCCGAGAATACTGTTCCAGGAAGCACATATCTCGATATGCTTGAGAACTTTCTCTTCCAACAGTTGGAGACTGATTCGATTCATTTATCAACAGGATGGGGCACCGCCACATTGCTATCTGGAAGCGCAGAAATTTTTTAAACAAAGGATGACTGGACTATAGATAGGTCACACTGGACTAAATCATTCAGCCTTACATTCCTGGCCTCCAAGGTTACCGGACCTGACTTTAAGTGATTATTTCTTGTACAGGTTTATAAAAGATTCTGTTTATGTTCCACCGTTACCAACAACAATGAATGATCTGAGACATCTTTATAACAGCAGCTGTGGAAGCTGTCACTCAAGACATGCTCGCTGCAGTGTGCGAACAATCTGAATACCGCGCTGACAAGGGATATTGAACACCAATGAAAAGACATGAAAAAAAAACTTTTTGAGTTTCCTGTCCATCAAAAAACAAAATTCACTGTATGTGTTTATTAATTTCAGAAAAATAGACATGCTAAATCGGATGATTCTTTTTGATACTCTGAGGAGAAAGATAGGTGGTTAAAATTTCGTGAGAATATCCTGCCGCAACGAAAATCGTCTTCGTTTTAATAGCTACCACCCAAATTCGTGTATCATATCCGTGGCACTCTCTCCTCTATTTCGCCATAATACAAAACGAGCTGCCACTCCCTGAACTTTTTCGATGCCCTTTGTCGATCCTATCTGATGAGGATCCCACACCGCACAGCAGTATTCCATAAGACGGCGGACAAGCGTACTGTTAAGCAGTCTCTTTAGTAGACCTGTTGCATTTTATAACTGTTCTGCCAATAAATCGCAGTCTTTGGCTGGCCTTCCCCACATCATTATCTATGTGATAGTTCCATTTTAAGTTTTTCGTAATTGGAATCCCTAAATATTTAGCTTAGTTTACAGCCTTTAGATTTGTATCATGATTACATCTTTGTATCATGACTACATCTAACTGAATTTTAGCGGATTCCTTTTAGTAGTCATGTGAATGAGTTCACACTTTTCGTTATTTAGAGTGAATTGTCACTTTTGACCACATACATATATCTCGTCTAGATCGTTTTGCAATGTTTTTATCATCTAATGACTTTATAAAACTGTAAATAATAAAACCATCAGCAGACAGTCTAAGAGGGTTCCTCAGACTGTCTCCTGAATCGTTTGTGTACATCTGAAACAGCAGAGGGCCTATAACACTTCCTTGGAGAACATCAGATATTACTTCTGTTTTACTCGATGGCTTTCCGTCAGTTACTACGGACTGTGACCTTTCTGACATCACGAATCCAGTCGCACAACCGATACGACACTCCATAGGCACTCAATTTGATTAGATTGATTGACATTAATTGAGAGGGGTATGGGACCAAACGGCGATTCCGAAGTGAGTTACAGAAGAAAGAGGGTCTGTTAAAAGAGACGGACCCAGTCAGGGGAGTCAAATTATAAAATAATGGACATTAAACACCCACAATAAAAGCATAAAAGGTAAGACCAAATCAAAAAACTGGAAAAAAGGGGGCGGTCATGAGAATTTGATTAGAAGTCGCTTGTGAGGAACGGTGTCAATAGCCTGCTGAAAGTCTAAAAATATGGAAACAATTTGATATCCCCAGTCGATAACATAGATAGTGAAGTTTCACAAAAGCGAGAGTTTCTCAATTCGTGTTGTCTGTTTGTAAACAAATCGTTTCCTTCGAGAGAGGAGATTAGTGTTTAATGCAGTTCAGTTTAGTTATGTCATGTTCCGTAGTTCCCTTTCACGATTATTTTATCGATGTGATGTGGAACAAGTCAGATTACAATATTTACATACACACATGAATAGTGCTAATATTAATATTGCTGAAATTTTTAGTTCTACACATGCAACTGCATTTAGAGGTACTTTTTTATGAGTTCTGAAACAGAAACTTGACCATGGAATAGAAGAAGTTGTCCAAAAGAAATGATTTTAAGCTAGATTTAAAACTTGATCTGCTACCTGCCAGACACTTTATGTTGTTGAGCAAATGATCAAAGATTTCTGTTGCTGAAGAATGTACTCCTTTTTGAGCAACTGACAGCTTCAATAACGGATAGGAAAGGTCATTTTTTCCTCAAGTGTTGTACGTATGAACATCACTGTTCTTCGCGAATTGGTTCAAATTGGTTCAAATGGCTCTGAGCACTATGGGACTTAGCTACTGTGGTCATCAGTCCCCTAGAACTTAGAACTACTTAAACCTAACTAACCTAAGGACATCACACACATCCATGCCCGAGGCAGGATTCGAACCTGCGATCGTAGCGGTCACGCGGTTCCAGACTGTAGCGCCTATAACCGCACGGCCACTCCGGCCGGCCGCGAATTGGGATGGATTATTTATAACGAATTTTATTAGTGAATATATGTACTCTGATGGTGCAGTTAAAATACCTAACTTCTTGAATAGGTGCGTACATTACGTCCTTGGGTGAACACCACTAATTATTCTCACTGCTCTCTTTTGTGCAATCAGTACTTTATGTCTAAGTGGTGAGTTACCCCAGAAAACTATTCCATAAGACATTACTGAGTGGAGATACGGGAAGTACGTTAGGAGGCTGATCTGTTTATTACCAAGCCCAGCGATTATATGAGGAGCGAAAGAAGCTGAACTTAATTGTTTGAGAAGCTCAGTAATATGTAATACAATGAGTTCATAAGAGACAGAGCACAACTCGGGTTAGGGAAGGATGGAGAACGACATCAGCTGTGACCTTTCGAAGGTACCATCCCAGCATTTATCGGGAGCGATTTAGGGAAATCACAGAAAACCTAACTCGGGTTGTCCGGACGCGAGTTTGAACCGTCATCCTCCCGAATGCCAGTCCAATGTGCTAACCACTGTCCTACTACCACACTCGGTCGTTTTCTTCAAGGTTATCCGTAATTTTCTAACAGAGCATATGTTCCAACATCCTACTATAGATCGACGTTTGCGATATGGCTCTGTAATTCAGCGGATTACTTCCATTTTCTTTCTTGCCTATTGATGTGATTTCCAGTTTTTAGATTTTTCGACAAGCGAGCGTATATATATGACTGCTAAGTACGAAACTTTGTATCAGCATACTCTACGAGTGTATGATCGAAAATATCAACTTCAGAACAATGTCAGTACGCCGTTACTTCTAGCACTGCCTCGTAAGGTCTCACCTCGCAGCTGGTCAGTGTCTTATAAGTGGGTCATCGCATGCCCGATCGACCATCCAGATTTCCATACAAACAGTTCCACGCCGGGCTTGGCCCAGTTCTCTCCCGCCTGCCGCTTACTTCCTCATGTCGATGTTATCTTGTGCTAGAGCGACAACGTCACACTGTCAGACCCATTTATCATTTTATATTTGTTTTAGTATGCGTCTAGGATTCTCTACCAACATTTGCCATTATTAAAATTTTTAAGCCTTACAATCCATGAGTATTCTCCTCTGCACAATCAAAAATGTTCAGCCACTGTTCTCAGAAGTAATTTTTCAGTCTCCACCGTGTGATAATGTTTCTAAATCGCTTTCAGTATTTACGAAATGCCCCGTACGTGGACGTCCAAAATGCAGTCGTCCAGTGAGAAGTTCTGTCACTCCTATGGTAATGCTTTTTGGCAGTGCTCTCATGACATGCTCTGTCGCAATCTTTTGCCTTTAATTTCGGCTACTGTGTCTGATGTATAGGGTACAAAGGCCACTGTTAAATGATATTCTCTAATCATAACTGTGCTGTCTCTTGAGTTACAAATATTAGGGCACGTGAACATCTTCTCTTCCGTTATAAAGCAGACACACACACACACACACACACATATATATATATATATATATATATATATATATATATATATATATATATATATATATATATATATAACAAACGGTGTATTTCTATCGCTGCTCGTTTAGTTTTTATTGCCGTTTCAAATATACCGGTCATTTTTGAAACACCCTGTATATATATATTAGTTAAGTTCATTATGCATTATAAACAAGATACAAAGAACATATCAGATGTTGGAAGTATGAAACAAACCATTCCACATTTGCAGAGCATTTAAAACACTACAACCATCATCCTACAAACATGGAACAAGAAATGAAAATAATGAGAATAAGCAACCATGACAAACATCTTATACAAATGCAAGAGAACTTCCACATCCAGAAAGCCATAGCAGAAAACAAACATGTGATAAATGAACAAACACACATCAGCACAGGCTCCTTACTACACTTAATAAAGGAAATGATGACATAAAAAAAGTATATAACACCAAAATACACACACACACACACACACACACACTCCCAAAAAAAAAAAAAAATTGCATAACACCAAAATACAGACAGACACACATACACAGCACAAATATATATATATATATATCACACCAAAACACACACACACATACACAGGACATAAACAAAAATAAATAATTAAATACAATAAAACAAAATAAAATAATATGACACCAAAAAAAACACACACACACACACACACACAAGCGCACACACAAATGCATACACGAACAGACCACTGATACTTCGATAGTTACACTCGTAAGTTTGGCAGTAATATTCGATCTTTGGCAAAAACATTTG
Source organism: Schistocerca americana (assembly GCF_021461395.2). Lineage (NCBI taxonomy): Eukaryota > Metazoa > Arthropoda > Insecta > Orthoptera > Acrididae > Schistocerca > Schistocerca americana. Next base: position 105,109,847 of record NC_060126.1, read on the forward strand.
ACAGTCGGCAACAGAAACCAAAACATTGCATTAAAAAAAGCGTTCAGTGCATAGTGCTGTGGAATGCAGAAAAAACAGCAAATTGGCGCTCATAGGAAGAAGAACAAGACCAAAAATGCAACAGGAGCGTAATATGTAAGAAACTGTCTACGCAACCTGTAAGTACAGTTCAAAACATTACTACTTAATAGGAAATACCAACCACCAGAACTGTTTATAACCTATAGGCACAGTGACAAAAAATGTAAATAAAATAGCTAACATATGTACATATTACAGGCCACTGATGATGCCTTGCAGAAAATAAAGGCGAAACGCGTATGGCACTAAAATTGTGTTTTATTCAGTTGCTGTCAGACGGTCCATAAGTGAAAATCATCAACATACCGTAGTACTACGCGCAACTGACGAGGACAGGACCAAAAAATTGAAGATGTTCATTATGCAGTTTCAAAGATGAAATTTATGAAATCTGTGTTTACATTCTCGATGTGTAATGTCTTTTGAAATGTAATGCATCAGTACTGTATACTCTGCCGGCCGAAGTGGCCGTGCGGTTAAGGGCGCTGCAGCCTGGAACCGCAAGACCGCCACGGTCGCAGGTTCGAATCCTGCCTCGGGCATGGATGTTTGTGATGTCCTTAGGTTAGTTAGGTTTAACTAGTTCTAAGTTCTAGGGGACTAATGACCTCAGCAGTTGAGTCCCATAGTGCTCAGAGCCATTTGAACCATTTTACTGTATACTCTCTGACGACGTTAGTTAAAGTCCGGCGATGACATTGTGAGCTGACAACCAGTCAGCAAAATAAAGTAATACTGTAGACGTCCACAATTTAGTGTTTTTTAGTTACAATAACGGTTTTTATGAGTGCTTTTGAATTCCTAGAAAGCAATTTGCTCTCACGCGAACATGATCAATTTTGTTAGATAGTTGAATTCGTGATTCTAATCAAACCTTTATAGGCTTGTCACAGATTACCAGAGAATCTATTCATTGCCTTTGAACACAAGTATAATTAATTATCAGCAGATTTCGTACAAACGGAATTGTGCCTTCGTCACATGCACAATTACATTTTCTTGTTTGTACGCAGCGCATTACATTTGTCAACAGGAAGTTCCTGAATGCCACCGGACAACTGCGAGCAGGACTCGCTCCCCGAGAGCTCCGTACAGATATAATTGAGGCACTCGGGCATAAAACATGGTATCTAACAATTCTTGCCAATTGGCGTTTGTGGCAACGTCGGACTCCTTACAGCTGATTTCATAGATTGGTGAAGGAATCTGTGGGAGATGTGTACGTTGTAAGAAATTATGCTGGTGTTATGTTATGGTAAGTGACAGCTGACTGCAGGTAAAACATTGTAAGTAACAAACATGGCGGCCCGACACAGTCTGTTCCGTAGTGATAAGGAACTTGAATCGAGAGTTTCGAGCACTAACAATAATTCTGACTACAGTTCTTCCCGTAGTGAAAGCCCAGAGTATTATCCTGTGTATGAGTGCAAACAAATCGGATGCAAATTACTCCTTAAAAAGGTAAGAACAGATGCCTTTATTTCTTAATCTGTTTGAAGTAAAAGATGGTATGTACTGCACTTACCAAGTTTTACTGCCTGTTCCGTATTGAAACTTTTCAAAAACGGAAATTCTGAACATTCCTTTCATCAAATATGAACTGAGTACGTGATAACCAAACTTCGTAAAACATAAATACAATGCATTATATAGAAACAACCAAAATAGGTTTCGTTTTGACTCGCAAATTATAAATATGACCACGGTATCTACTAGAGTTATCATGTTTTACGCCCACTAGGTTAAATCACTCAGGATTTTTTCTATTATCATGGTGTAACTCAGCTCTTCAGAAGAAATGTCTACCTGAAACGTAAACATAACACTCTTATCTTACGTCCTGTAGCGTAGCGACTTAAGCGTTTGACTACCAAGCCAAAGGTCACGAGATTGAATCCTGGTCGGATCACGAAGCGTTTTCAGTTAATCTTCGGACCGCTCGTTTTCAATAAGATACGAATTACGCCAGATACAGCCGCGGTTCGGCTTCCGCGATGAACTGTAGATCCCTTCTCTTGCAGGTTGGGGGTACGGGGAACCTCCCGAGTGGCTTCAAGTTGATAGACTAGCAACAGAATCGGGAGGCACGCGAGATTTTTATTATTATCCCTTGCACTTTTTTTTAGAAAGAAGGGTAATGAGCTTTTCGATACAAGTATTCCATGTTTTTTTTTCAGAAATCGACCAGGATTGTGAATCGGCACCATTTACCAGTAGGTCTACAACCAACAGTCAAGATGAAAACAATGCGGATGTAAGGTTACCTACTGTGTTGTGGGCTGATACTGTAATTATAGACACTCTGGACATATTGATTATCCTTGAATTAATGTTTTATATTCCATGATGTACGTTCCTTGGAGAGAAATAAATTAATGTTGTATTGGAATCACGGCGTTGTGTGTCCGTAATATTTTGGTGCCGAAACCCGGGAAGAAATTGCGATTTCCTGCGTGATTTCAACAATTAACGGCTTACTTCACGCTGTAGGAAACAAGAGACGACGTCGGACCGCATCACAAGCTAAGTCCATTCCAATATAATATGATCGCATGAACTGGTTACTTCGAAACAATTTTTGCGGCTTTGTATTGCAAACCTGAAACTTGCACTCAGAGTAGCTAGTTTTATTAAAAGGTTTTCGTTCACTTACGTTTGCGCATACGCTGCTTGTTAAACGTTTAAGCTATTCACAAGCACACTCGTAAACAATCTTACAACAGCCGTCTTTAGTAAGACATAATGCGGGACGAATCAGAGATACAGTTAGCAAACTTCAAAGAAAGCGAACTAGGGAGAGGACTAATGCTACGCGGTTTTGTGCGGCTGTTGATGCTCTTATCATAGAAAGCCCGTTTGATGATTTTGAACATTACAGGGAACGTCTTCAAGAAACTCTAGAGAAGCTCGTTTCATTAGATGACACTATTCATAATTTTCTTTCTGACGATGAATACAATGCAGACGTGCTGTGAGGAATATATAGACAAAGTCAAACACGCTATACAGAAGGCTACAAAAGCAATTGATTACAAGCTTTCAGCCTCAACGTCGCAGATGAATATCACTCACCACCAGTGCTCACACAACCAACTGTATTCCACTCTGTCAAGCTACCAGCAATTAAGCTGGAGTCATTTTGTGGAGATGTCGAAATGTGGTCCCGCTTCTGGGAACAATTTGAATCGACCATTGATAAAGACCCATCCCTTTCTACAGTAAACAAACATGTTTTCCTACGAGGGTATCTGTCAGGCGAACCGAAGTTGCTAAGAGATGGAAGACCTATAACGGCTAACACGTATGAAGAAACAAAGAAAATTTTATTGAATAGATACGGAGATAGCAATCGCATTATACAGGCGCTCCTCGATTGTTTGGATGTGGTAAAGCCTGTACAGTCAGCGACACTTGAAACGCTGAACAGTACATTCCTGGAATGTAACCGTCGTATTAAAGCGCTGCGAGCCTTAGGAGAAGACGTCGTGGCATACGGTAAAATTCTCACTCCGAAAATTCTGCGTGCATTTCCCGCTGAAATGTGCCAGAAATGGGTCATTCATGCTAGAAGAACCGAAGTAGCGGAAGGAGATGTACTGAAACTACTTAACTTTTTGGAAGAAGAAGTTCGTGGTGCTCTCACTGCACGAAAGATTCGTACAGAATATCAGTCACCTCCTAGCTTCACGCCCACTGCATCAGCGCTTCACACAAATTCAAAGCAAGCGAAAAAACTGCGTAAGCCTCAACGAGAAGTACCGGTACAACCATATTGCGTATTTTGCGAAGCTCGCTCTCATTGGGCCCAAGACTGCAACATAGTAACTGACAGCCAACAACGTATCGATAAACTAAAGCAAGATAATCACTGTTTTATATGTCTAAACCGAGGACATAATGCTAGGAACTGCAGTAAGAAGGGCAAGGTCTCGTGTTCTAAGTGCAAGAAAAGTCATCACAAAGCTATCTGTACTGACATTGCTGCCTCTTCTTCATCTTCTCAGCAAATTAGCTCTACATCTGTAGGGAGAAGCGAAGTAAGTTCAGCAGGTTTTACTTATCTTCAGACAGCTCGAGGTTGGGTCAGTGGACCCGCAGGATTAAGCAAACTTACTCGCTGCGTTCTGGATAGCGGTAGTCAGCCAAGCTTCATTTCCAAGTTCCTGGTTGATGAGCTAGGTTTAAGAACTATAGAACATCGTGATCTATCTGTTAACGCCTTTGAAATGCCATCCGCAACTTCAACGCATCGTAGAGTCGTAGAATTCACACTACAGGGTACATGGACTAATTCCAAGACGTCTATGACTGCGTTTGAAAGCACATACTCATTTTCCGCGCACCCAACTGTGCCTTCCGATTTAAGAAAATTTGTACGCACACGGGGACTTCAGTTTGCGGACCAAAGGGATGGTACAGAAGATCTTCCCATCGAGATTCTTATCGGAGCAGATTACTATTGGAAAATCGTTAAAGATTCCCCTCCGATTCGACTAACGTTATCAGTTGTTCTGGTACCTTCCATTCTAGGTTGGATTCTTAGTGGAAGCAAATCAAGCACCACGGCTAACCTTGTGACGGCAAACTACATCAGTTTAGAGATAGCGACAACAACAGACGATATTTTACGACGTTTCTGGAATGTAGAAACAATGGGAATCACAGAAGGTGAAACAACAACTCTGAATCAGAAGGAATTGGCGTTATTGCAAGATTTCTCAAAATCCTACTGTATCGAAGACAAAAGAAGAGTCATGTCTTTCCCCAGAAAACCCAACGTTATGTTATCTAATAATCTTCACCAAGCAGAGAAGAGATTTGCTTCACTGGAGAAAACTGAAACAAATTTACGAGGCGCAAATGATAGAACACATCAAGAAGAAACATGTGGAAGTCACCCCTTCTGGACAGAAAATGCGTGACACATTTTATCTGCCACATCATTCAGTAAAGAAAGAAAAGTTAGGTGTCATCAAGTGGAGGATTGTATTTGATGGTTCGTCGCACGACCAGAATGCACGTTCATTGAATGACTCTTCAGAAATAGGTCCTAATTTACTTCCTGACATTCTTTCAATATTACTGAGATATCGTCTACATCGAGTAGCCTTAATTGCTGATGTCAAACGAGCATTTCTACAGTTAGTTCTTCACAGGAAAGATAGAGATCTCACGAGGTTTTTTTGATACAAAGTAATCGTAGATCAACAAGGAAACTATATTACAACTGACGAAAGGATTACATACCGCTTCACCCGGCTGCCTTTCGGATTTACCTGCAGTCCGTTTCTTCTTGCAGCCACGCTGAAAGAACTTGCTGTAATGCACAAAATGAATTTTCCGCAAGCTGCATTACTTGTTGAAGATAATATGTACATGGGTGATTTTGTAGCAGGTGCTAAAGATGACAATGCCGTAATTAATTTATATTATGAGCTTACATCACTCATGGGACAGATCAGTCTACCAATGGCAAAGTGGGCCACAAATTCAAGCCAACTGATTGGAATATGGCAATCAGAAGGTGTCATAAACACTACAGATACGGAGGTACTGGAACACACAGAGTGATACGCTCAGCGTTGCTCACAACAATGTTACCGACAATGTTATAAACCGTCCTGCCACTAAGCGAGAAGTACTACGAAACCCTGTGTCCCTCACTGCAAAAATAATTTTTCAAGAAATTTGGTCAAGAGGAATTGAATGGGATGAGCTTTTACCCCTTGATCTTAGCAAACGCTGGCGGATGTGGGTATCAACATTGCCATCATGTTCACACATAAAAATGCCCCGATGGGTTGGTGTATCTCGAAACACTGAGCCAAAAATCCATGTCTTTTGCGACGCATCACAAAAGGCCTACGGAGAAGTCCTTTATGTACGGTGCACCACAACAAATATGGTATCAGTCCATTTAGTTTGCAGTAAAAACCGACTAGCTCCCATCAAAAAAATAACTCTTCCACGGCTGGAACTTCTAGCGACACTTCTTGGATCAAGACTACTTCATTATTTCTGTAAGGCCACGAGGTATAATGCAAATCGTGCAACATTGTGGACTGACTCAACTGTAGCCTTAGGATGGATACAAAATGATCCTAATCGATGGAAAACCTGTGTGTCAAACTGTGTTACGGAAATACGACTAACGAATCCGTCACAGTGGAGGCACTGCCCTGATGACGAAAATCCAGCTGATCTAACCTTCAGAGGTACCACAGCAGATAAACTTCACCATGCTTCTGTATGGTTCCGTGGACCTGCTTGGTTAACAAAGAACAGAACACAGTGGCCTCGAATTTTACAGACGGAAGAGCACTCCTTGCCAGAAAAGAAGAAATTAACAGACCAAGTCTTCATGGTACAAACAACGATTCCTATTTTAACAGCTACACGGTACAGTGGCTATTTCAGGCTGTTAAGAGTTACAGGATGGGTACTTCGCTTTAAACGGCACTTATTGAAAGAAAACAGAACATCTGGAGAACTAACAGCATCAGATTTGGGCGAAGCACGCACTTACTGGATTCAAGTTGTTCAACAGCAACATTTTGCGCTCGAACTGCATGCACTATACAACAACATGCCTCTACCACAGAACAGATAGCTCGCTACAACCCATTCTTGGATAATGGTCTTATTCGTCTCAGTGGACGGCTGCAGGTTGCAGAATTAACCAGAGATCAACGCCACCCGATTCTTCTTGATGGATATCATCATTTCACACGTTTACTGATCCAGCAGACTCACATTCGTTTGCATCACCTTGGAGTAAACATAGTGTTATCTGAACTAAGAACAGAATTCTGAATCCTTAGAGCTCGACAGGCTATTAAACATGTTCTACACCGTTGCCTACCTTGTAAGATGGTGGTTCAAACGGTTCAAATGGCTCTGAGCACTATGGGACTTAACATCTGTGGTCATCAGTCCCCTAGAACTTAGAACTACTTAAACCTAACTAACCTAAGGACATCACACACATCCATGCCCGAGGCAGGATTCGAACCTGCGACCGTAGCAGTCACGCGGTTCCGGACTGAGCGCCTAGAACCGCTAGACCACCGCGGCCGGCGGTAAGATGGTGGAAGCTCACGTTGTTCAACAAACTGAGGCTCCATTACCAGCTGAACGAGTTTCACCACTGAAACAGGTTTTGACTTTGCTGGTCCATTATATGTCGGACAAGGACATCTTACGAAGAAAGCGTATATTGCTCTATTCACATGCGCAACAACACGAGCCGTACACCTGGAACTAAGCTCAGATATGTCAACTGACAGATTTCTTCAAGACCTACAAAGGTTTTGTCGGAAGACGAGGAGTGCCCAGCACAATTTACACTGATAATGCTACTACCTTCCATGCCACGCACTTAGAGCTGAAGGAGCTCTGGCAGGCTCTCATGGCAAGCAAGACGCACAAGTACCTCGCGCAGCAAGCCATCATTTGGAAATTCAGCGCCCCACACGCGGCTTAGTGGGGAGGATTCTGGGAACGGATGGTGGGATCTGTCAAACGCTGCCTGAGAAAAGTTTTAGGACAGTCACAGTTGGACGAAAATCGTCTCAACACAATCCTGGTCAGCATAGAAGCAGTACTAAACTCTAGACCAATTACGCAAGGGGGAGAGGAATCTGAGCCACTGACGCCCGCACATTTCCTTGGAGGTGATCGACTCACAACGCTACCTACTGGTCCAGAATCACCAGTTAGAAAGGACTTGTCCAAGGAATTTCAACGGCTGCAGAAGATGGTAGAACACTTCTGGAACAGGTGGAAGAAAGAATATCTGATCCTGCTCAAAACTTCCATGAAACTCATCGACCAAGGCCAGGTTCAGGAAGACTCCAGCTGGGTGATGTCGTTCTTCTACAAGAGGATGTTCGTCCACGACACATGTGGAGGAAGGCGCGGATAGAAGATCTTCATGAAGGAATAGATGGGAAAATACGAACTGTAACCATACGAACTTCAGAAGGATCCATAATCTCACGCCCCGTTCAACTGTTCATTCCTCTAGAAGTTGACCAGGGCGGGGAGGGGGTTGCGGGTTGATATGTGTAATTATAGACACTCTGGAAATATTGATTATCCTTGAATTAATGTTTTATATTCCATGATGTACGTTCCTTGGAGAGAAATAAATTAATGTTGTATTGGAATCACGGTGTTGTGTGTCCGTAATGTACTGCTTCTGGAAAATCTAATCCGCCTAGTAGAGTCCGTTATGCAGGATCGTCGGCACATCTTGAACAAAAGGATACTGTAGATGATCAAGAAAAATCAAACAAAAAAGGTAGAAAAAGGAACGTGGGGTAAACCAACAGGGAAAAAATAAAAAAATTAAGAAATTTAGACACTCTGGAAATATTGATTATCCTTGAATTAATGTTTTATATTCCATGATGTACGTTCCTTGGAGAGAAATAAATTAATGTTGTATTGGAATCACGGTGTTGTGTGTCCGTAATATACTGCTTCTGGAAAATCTAATCCGCCTAGTAGAGTCCGTTATGCATGATCGTCGGCACCTCTTGAACAAAAGGAAACTGTAGATGATCAATAAAAATCAAACAAAAAAGGTAGAAAAAGGAACGTGGGGTAAACCAACAGGGAAAAAATTAAGAAATTTAGGTAAAAGCTATCTGTGTTATCGAGGAAAAGGAAATCCACAAGCACCTAGAGAAGCAGGCCAAGATTGCGTTTGTAAGAAAAAATGTTTTTCAAAGATTGATGCTGACGAACGGCACTCGGTGTTTGAAGAGTTCAATAGAATGGGAAACTACAACGTTCAAAATGCTTATCTATTTGGTCTAACAGATGTTAAAAAAACTTCCAGAAGTACGAAAAAGGGTGGAAGTCCCTCTCGAAGAAAATTTACCATTACTTACAATATCTTGGTTGAAGGGCAAAAAGTAGAAGTATGTAAAACTGCTCTCCTCAACATCCACGGACTGCAAAAAAGTAGGGGGAGAGTCGAAATTTTGGTTTAAAAAAAAAACAATGGCGCTCATACTCCACCATCAGATGAAAGAAGTGCAGATGGGCACCACAAGACAAAGTATTCAGAAGACGATATAAAAAATGTGCATACTTTTATATCAAAACTTCCCAAATACGAAAGTCACTACACCAGGCACAAAAATCCTTATAAGATGTTTATGTCTATGGAATACACAGTTAAACGTTGTTTTTAAGAATATACTCAGTTCTGTTCAGAAAGTGGTAGCAGTCCTGTATCTTCAGACAAGTTCAGAAGAATATTTACGGAAAAATTTAATATAGAATTCAAGTCTCCTAAGACAATGTAAGGACTGCGACTCAATGAGAATTGAACTGCAACAAGCCGAAAATGATAAAAATGACGCTAAAGTCCAAGAAATTGAACACAAAATCGAGAGACACCACCTACATGCTGCTGCCGGCCAAAAATTTTTGCAAGTTGCCCCAGAGAACAAAGAAGCCCTTGTTCTAACATTTGATCTCCAACAGGCGTTGCCCATTCCAAAATTATCCACTGTCCCTGCATTTTACAAAAGAAAATTGTTTTGCTACAACCTCAGCATTCATGATTGTTCCAATAACGTAGGGTACTTTTTTACTGGGACGAGGCTACTGCTACGAGAGGAAGTGATGAAATTGCAAGTTTCAGATTGAAACACTTAACCGTGAATGACATACAGTGCAAGAAACTGATAGTAATATCAGATAACAGCTGCGTTCAAAATAAAAACTGGACAATAGTCGCTCTCTGGCCTTAAATTATTGGCAAGTGGCCGTGTAAAACGTGTTGAACATGTTTTTCCAGTAGTTGGACATAAATCTTGAAAAATACCCAACGCTCACCTCCATTTAATGTGTACAGAATGCAGCAGGGAGATTTCTTTCAAGTTTCTTCAATGAAGGCATTGTTTAGAGCACCCAAGAATGTAATTGCTGCGTCTGTCAAACTTCTGTTGGTCCGCGAAGAACCAGATTCTCTGACTGTCTATAAATCATATTTAGGATCTAGAGAAGAAATATCATTGAAGCTGAAAGGTCGTCCTCTTACAGAAGATCTTCTGGGGAAATTTAACGTACCTCTTCCATTGCTGTATAATACACCAATACCAGTCAATAAGGAAAAATTGCGCGATGTCCTCAGCCTGTTCAAGTATATTCCAAAGGCATATCACGGATATTACACGAGCTAAGTTCCTGAGCATTAAATGTAAAATTATTGTACCTAAAAACTACTAATGAAACAATTGGTAATGCAACTTTTGGCTACTTTATTTTATTTCCAATGTGATTATCATGTTACACCACTGCACTGTAAACATCCTGGTAAGGTTCCATCTATGTGGTAACTGCCACGTACGAGAAGCAACATTCAACGTCAGTTGTTGTGAAACATGGTATCTGGCAGATAACAAGGTAGCAATGTCTCTTCTTTCCTCTGATTTTAGTTATGAGGAGCAGCTAAAACCAATTTTACTTTTCAGTGCACATAGAATATCTGCGCAACATAATTATGTGATTTTTGTTAGAGCAAACTATTTGATATTTTCCTCAAAACTTAACAGCCGGTTGCCCGTAAGTTTTCATTTTGTTGGTTACCATGTTTTACGACCGAACGCCTCAATTATGTATACAGATAGCTCATCTATAGGTTCTGATGAGTGAGTTTGCGATTACCAAAATATGTAACGCAAATGGCCGTATCTGTTAACTTCATTGGCTTAGAAGCTTAAATCTTTACATCGCCAAGGGATTTAAGCATTTGACAAATACTTCAACTTGGTATCTTTACGCGTTTCTGAGGAAAAGCGGTCTTAACACACGCCCAAACTGACAGACATACAACAAACAGAAGAAAAATTTTTTTTGTGACATGATTTCGAACTAACAATTTTCGGATTTTTTCCTTTACTTGTACTCTGAAAAATTGCTTCTTGCCAAATTTCATGATTCTGGGTCTAGATTTTGATGCGTGAATTTGCGAGTATCAAAATGTATGATGGAAATGTAGCGTTGGCAGAAGAGCCAACACCGTGTTACGAGAGCAGGCCGAAATGCACGCGTCTTAGCTCACGCAGGCTGGCGTGAGAGGAGGGAAGAACTACACTGACGTGAGGTCTGGAACATGACAAGGAATGAGTATTCAGAAAGCGGACGTAATTAGTTTGATACATAACGTTAATCCATTAATGATGAACGTCGCTCTTGACGGTACATGAGTCACAATATTATCTGTTCAGAAGACATAGTAACTGAATATGGCGTCTTGCTAGGTCGTAGCAAATGACTTAGCTGAAGGCTATGCTAAACTGTCGTCTCTGCAAATGAGAGCGTCTGTAGTCAGTGAACCATCGCTAGCAAAGTCGGCTGTACAACTGGGGCGAGTGCTAGGGAGTGTCTAGACTAGACGTGCCGCGTGGCGGCGCTCGGTCTGCAATCATTGACAGTGGCGACACGCGGGTCCGACGTATACTAACGGACCGCGGCCAATTTAACGGCTACCACCTAGCAAGTGTGGTATCTGGCGGCGACACCACAGGAAATAACCGTATCTTTTTGAATGCATTGACTAAGAAGCTTACTCTGGCAAGGGACCGTTGTTCTTAAAATTTCATGTTAATTTAAAGTTGATACCTCTACCAGTTCTTGAGAAAAATGCGTTTTAATAGGCGGACAGACGAACGGCAAAAACGTGGTCCTATAATGGTTCTGTTTTTACTGATTCAGGGACGAAATCGTAAAAAGGGACTGGATTTTTTTCTTCACGGTTAGAATTCAAAGACCGATTGGCGGCCAGAGAATGGTAGATGCGAAGCACGTACTTGCAGCAGACGCTCAAGATAAAGGTAACGAAAATGTGGATTTACCGTAGAGAAGATAAGGGCGCACAGTAGACAGTTCTGTCAGCTGATAAGGGGCCGGACTTCACAGGAATGCGGCGTTCCATTACCGTGGACCCCGGGCACTTCGTTGTGCTAATACTGAAGACATTAGCCATGGCAATCTCGATGCGGACAACACGAGGGCAGTTACGTACAAGCGTGAGTCGGTACATTTCCTCGTTACGTCATCATCACACCAGTGACAGACTATGTTGGGTGACAGACTATGTTGGTGTCACTAACTACGTCACTTCCCTTGTACTCTGTGTACCACCAGCTTACACAACTGCGAACTACAAGGGAGTGCTGAAAAGTAATGCCTCCAAATTTTTTATGTGTAAACCCCTAAGGCTTTTGAAATAATACAACCGTCATTAACGTTCTGCATCTTTATTCTTCATGTCTACGACGAACACATTTCTCCGAACGAGCCGGCTTGGGTGGCCGAGCGGTTCTAGGCGCTACAGTCCGGAACCGCGCGACCGCTACGGCCGCAGGTTCGAATCCTGCCTCGGGCATGGATGTGTGTGATGTCCTTAGGTTAGTTAGGTTTAAGTAGTTCTAAGTTCTAGGGGACTGATGACCTTAGAAGTTAAGTCCCATAGTGCTCAGAGCCATTTGAACCATCTCCGAACGAGAGACCACCGTGGAATGTTTCACCTTGTTGACGGAGCCACACAACCCCATCTCCGCTTGCACCGCTTCGTTACTACCAAAGTCAAGTCCTCGCAATTGTTTTTTAAGTTTTGGAGACAGATGAAAGTCTGATCTGGCCAAGTCGTTTCAAAGTATGGAGAGTGATCGATGACGATGAATGCAAGGCGATCGATGACGGTCAACGCAAAGCGTCAGATTAAAGCAGATGTCGCAGTGCTCGTTTAGAATCTGGCATTGTCATGCTGAAGGAGAGTGTGCACCATGTGTGAACTAATTCTTTGAATTCGAATTTCGATTACAGCACCGACATAGTCACGATACACATCTTCATGTTACATGCTACAATTCGGATCCCTCTAGCGGCAGAAGACTGCAAATATGTAGACATGAAGAATAAAGATGTAGAATGTTAACAAAATTCATATCACTTAAAAGGCTTTAAGAATTTTCACATAAAAAATTTGGAGGCATTACTTTTCAGCACGCCTTCGTAAAATTACATTTATTTGTATCTATACGATAATCTATTTTTTGTTTCTTTTTCTGTTGTGGATGTTGAACTGAGTTTACAGTGTCTAGAGTCATACGAATATGAAACAAACCAACTCTGTAGCATGCACCTTATTTAAAACCAGTCTGCAGTCAAGAGGAGATCAAAAGCTTATCTGTTATCATCAGTGAAGCTTCCTTCTCGGCATATTCCAGCTGTTTTCCTCGTGTTCAACAGAATTCATTGTCTCTGTAATACTGTAATTCACACTTTTCTCATTCCTTTCAATTTTTGTTTACTTCCTTCCATCTCACCTAGTAATCCTCTCTTATTACACCCTAAGACAAAAAAGATAAAAAAAACGCACCACGAAGGAATTATACGAATGAGACAGAAATCAATAGATATGATGTACATGTATAGATAGACAAATTATTAAAATTTCAGAAAAATTTGATCATTTATTGAAGAGAAATAGTTTTACAAATTGAGCAAGTTAATAATGTGTTGACCCTCCTCTAGTCCTTCTGCAAGAAGTTACTCTATTTGGCATTGATTGGCAGAGTTGTTGGATGTCCTCCTGAGGATATCTTGCCAATTCTTTCCAATTGGTAAGAAACTTCCTGACAGATCAAAACTGTGTGCCGGACCGAGACTCGAAATCTGGCCCTTTCCCTTTTGCGGGCAACTGCTCTACCAACTGAGCTACCCAAGCACGAGTCACGCCCCGTCCTCACAGCTTCAGTTCTGCCTGTACCTCGTCTCCTACCTTCCAAACTTCACAGAACTCTTCTGCGAACCTTGCAGAACTAGCATTAGCTCGTGGCTTAGCCATGTCTCCGCAATATCCTTTCTTCCGCGAGTGCTAGTTCCGCAAGGTTCGCAGAAGAGGTTCTGTGAAGTTTGGAAGGTAGGAGACGAGCTACTGGCAGAACTGAAGCTGTGAGGAAGGGTCGTGAGTCGCGCTTGGATAGCTCAGTTGGTAGAGCACTTGGCTGCGAAAGGCAAAGGTCCCGAGTTCGAGTCTCGGTCCGGCACACAGTTTGAATCTACCAGGAAGTTTCATATCAGCGCACACTCCGCTGCAGAGTGAAAATCTCATTCATTTCGAATTGGTGTTTTAGATCCTCGAGATCCCAAGTTGGCTGGAGGGCCCTGCCCGTAATGCTCCAAACGTTCTCAGTCCGCAGCTCGCGGTCTCGCGGTCGCGTTCTCGCTTCCCGAGCACGGGGTCCCGAGTTCGATTCCATGCAGAGTCTGGGATTTTCACCTTCCTCGAGATAATTCGGTGTTTGTGTTGTCCTCATCATTTCATCATCATTTATGAAAGTGGCGAGATTTAACTGAGCAGAGGTTGGGAATTTGTACGGTCGCTGATAACCAATAACGTTCTCAACTGAGATACGGTGTCTTTGTTGACCAACGTAGGATTAGGCAAGGACGAAGACAAGTAGTAGAAACTCTCGCCGTTTATGAGCAGGCATTATCTTGCTGAAATGTAGGCACAGGATGGCTTGCCACCCAGGTTAACAAAACGGGGTGTAGAATATCGTCGACGTACTGTGCTGTAAGGGTGCCGCGGGTGACAACCAATGGGGCCCTGCTATGAAAATAAAAGGCACCCCCAATCATCACTTTTGGTTGTCGGGCGTTATGGCGGGCGACAGTCGTGTTAGTGTCCGTTAGTGTCCCACCGCTATCCGAGGCGTCTCCAGATACGTCTTCGGCGTGGAATCTCATTGACTGAAGGAAAATTATTTTCAGTGGTAAGTTCCGCTTCGAACTGAAACCCGATGACTAGCGAAGACGTGTCTGCAGAGTAATAATGGCGTGTGACGAGGGCCTCCCGTCGGGTAGACCGTTCGCCTGGTGCAAGTCTTTCGATTTGACGCCACTTTGGCGACTTGTGTCGATGGGGATGATTAGGACAACACAACACCCAGTCCCTCAGCGGAGAAAATCTCCGACCCAGCCGGTCTGCAGAGTGATTTGATACCAACCTGACTGTCGGCCGCCATTCTGCCCGACAACCAAAAATGATGGTCTGGGGTGCTATTCCATTTTATAATAGGATTCCTTTGGTTGTTATCCGGGGCACCCTTAGAGCACAGCCATACGTTCACGAAGTTCTAGGCGCCGTTTTGTTGCCCTTCACAGCAAGCCATCCTGGGCTTACATTTCAGCAAGATAATGCCCGTCTGCACACAGCGAATGTTTCTATAGCTTGTTAAAGCCAATGTTGGCCAACAAGGTCGCTGGATCTCTTCCCAGCTGAGAATGTTTGAAGCATTATAGATAGATATCTGCAGCCAGCTCGGGATTTTGACGATCTAAGGCGCCAGTTGGACAGAAGCTGGCTCGATATCCTTCAGGAGGACATCCATCAACGCTATCAATAAATTCCATAACTGCTTGCGTTACTGACTTGGTCAATTTGTGAAATTATTTCTCTTGAATAAAACGTCCAGTTTTTGTGAAATTGTAATCATTTGTCTGTCTGTAGATGCACATCATATCTACCGATATCCAGCCACTTATTAATTCCTTCCGTTCTGCTACCACGCCGGTGTGGCCCGTGTGGCCGAGCGGTTCTAGGTGCTTCAGTCTACGGTCGCAGGTTCGAATCCTGCCCGTAATGCTCCAAACGTTCTCAGTCCGCATCTCGTGGATGTGTGTGATGTCCTTAGGTTAGTTAGGTTTAAGTAGTTCTACGTTCTAGGGGACTGATCACCTCAGATGTTAAGTCGCATAGTGCTCAGAGCCGTTTGAACCAATTGTTATTACTCACTTTCGACAAGAACGTAATAAGGAAATCACTTTACACAATTTTAAAAAGACAAATTCTATGTATTCATTAATACAAATTATAACCGAAAAGATGGGACGAACAGAAACAATTGGGCGAATAAAAACGAAAGTTCTATGCTATCGTATCAGAAGTAAAATGGGAATATCATTCAAAGGTTTATTTGTCTGTAGTGAACCCCTCTAGCATGGAGATTATGGATTTCACTTTTCAGTCTGTAACAAACACCGGATGTGATGCTGAATTTGCTTGCTTCCAGTTTATTTGTAAGTTCCAGTCTAAATTATGTTGTTTTAGTTTAAGTACATGGTAAGAAATTTTGCTATTCTATTTCATTAATGTTGTTCGGAAGCTCTCTGTTCCTTTTCGGGGTACCTAGGGCTTGTAGTTTCAAACACATGATCGTTTCCAAAGTTAGTATCAGATACTTAATGTATTAAGGAACAAACCAAGTTCATAATGTTGCAATACCTTAATTAGATATGTAGCGCTGTTTATTTGGTTAACCGGTTAAAAAATTTCACGTCATGCAGTAGTGTTAGTTTTGTACTCATAAAACTCTTTTTTAACACGATAAATTTTATTTCGTATTCTTCTAGAACCAAAACAAATTTTGGCACGTCGGTGTTCAAAGAGAGGACAAATAAATAGAAACACTAAAATGATTTTCTCTGCTCTTTCTGTTCACGCCTATGGGGAGAACAGAAACACCATATTATCATTCTCTTATGTAATCCTAAGGGCCCGGGTACGATTCCCGGCTGGGTCGGAGATTTTCTCCGTTTATTTATTTTATTCTCTTATGTAAAAAAATGATGAACTAGGTCCCAAGACCAGTTACAAGTTTAAAATTAGGCACAAGTCCCATAGTCCAATGTCATTTTGATTTTCATTTTTCTTTTTGAATTATAATTTTTTATTTTAAGGTTGATAACTGTTATTATTCATCCCATTTTCCTGTCCTGTTGTTGTAAATTGTTTATTTTCTATACAAAATTGTTCAGGATGTGTAATTGTATGAAAAAGAGAACCTGCAGGTCCCAGTCTTGCCAAGGGAAATTACATACATAAGTAAATAAATTCCTGGATCAGGCATTGATCCTCAACATCTTTCCCTGCATTTCACTGAAATTTTCTAGCGTTTCAATTACTATATATAAACAGCATCATCCGTGAACAGCCTAATGGCGCTTCAGATGTTAACCATTAGGACAGTGTTACGCATTGTGAACGGTAGTATTCCTACAGCATTCTCTTGGGGTACATTGAAAACTGTTTTTGAGCAACATATCCCTCGCTGTTAAGAATCGCATGCTGCGTTCTATTTGCTAGGCACTCTTCAGTCCAAACACAAAGGCTGCGTTACTATTTTGTTCATTACGTGACCTTCCAGTTCTGACAGTTTAACAAGCCACGCAGTGTCTTTGTTTGAGAGAGGAAAGCATTCGCTAGCAGCCAAGTATACACAGATACCTACCTCTCAGAGCCCAAGCTGCTCAGTCATATGCGATGCGTGACCCCAGAGACCGCCGCAATGTACCTCGCCAGCGCCGAAAGTGTGTTAGTTGCACGTCTTCAGACATTAAGAGAAGATATCGATCCAGGAGTTAAAGCAGCGCACATAGTCGATCTTGTTTGTCCTGCCGTTGAATGATTCCTTACCCTGCAGTCTTCTTTACAGTAGTGAAAATATCCTGTGGGTGACACCACACTCCAAGCACAAGTTGCGCTGATTTAGCCTAAAACATTGATTCTTTTTTGTGTTACACAGCTTACTTAGCATAAGTGCAAACTCCGGTCCCATAATTAACAGCCCCAAACGCAACAGGGTTTGCTGAACTGTTGTGGCAGTTAAAAGTTTGGTTACCGTCTGCATGATTTGGGCGGTGAGGGGTGTGTACTACAGTGATGGGAAAAACCGGTGTTTTAGTTTTGAATAACCGGTATTTTTCCGTGTTGGTTTGATCACGGTTATAAGAGGCGTTTTTTTTTTTGTTTTTTTTTTAACCGGGTGAAAACTGAAGTATCAATTAGCCATAACAGGAGTTCTAAAATTTTTGGTTTTTAAAAAAACCTTTTTTTAAAAAAGAGTAACTTTTATTTGTAATATTTCCATTGGTTTGAAATATTGCGTTATTATAGAAAATGGGAAAAGTTATCTGTGCTATTTTAATATCAGTGTACATAATTCACCGTTTGCCGAACACTAACTGATTGCCAACCATACAGCGAAAACTTTGGAAAACACAGCTATTGTACACAGAGAAATCAAACGGCGCAAATTGGATCTTCGGGAAGGACAAGAGATTTTTAACCATCTAAAGCTCTTGCTTGCAGACAATTTTTTCAAGGCTTCAAACCTATACTGCTCGTTGATTTTTCATACGGCTACTGGCAGCTTTCGCGACTTGCTCATTTCTCAAAACTCTAATATACATTATTTGTGCGTACGTATTCTGTTTTATGTTTTGTGAAGACAATGATTTTACCCATTCTCGTTACTGTATGTTTTTCACTATACGATGACCCATGCACTAATTTCTTTCAACATCGCTTATGTTTTTTCATAGCGTGTTTACGCTTTAACTTTATTACTGTTTGTACTATAATGAACCTGTTTTTTTACGAACGTTTTAAAGAACGTTATCATATTTTACCTTACAACAGCATCCTTTAACACTCTTTATTTCTTATTGTTCTCTCACTGCCGCCGCTCCTCACTGCGTTACCACCTGTTGGCTATTTACGTCGTAAGTGTAGATCAATATCGGTACACGCACCTCCTGCCTTGTTTTCCTGGTGTTTACGTTCTCCGTTTCCTGACAGTCGGCGTGCAGCTCAAAACATGACCTAACATTTTATTTGATTGATTTTATTTCTGGATTGTGACTATTCTTACTTGACAAAACCCTGACCATAGGGATCAGCATATTTAATAAAGTACACAATGATGTGCGTTTACAGCATATTTTTGTCAGACAAATGTCAGATCGCTTCATTATTAGGTGTTTTTCCAACGTGAAATTTTAGTCAGTACTAGTTTTTGTTTCTTTTGGTTATGCTTTATGATATATGTGATATTAACATCCGTTTGTGCCGATCTAGTCCCTGTATGACGCGCAATTTTGACATGTATATTTCCTGGTTTGTAGTTATTGCTGTTACATTGCGTAACGGAAGACCCTCCTCTACCGTTACTTTTACTCAAAAGTAGTTGTCGATACTGGTATTTTTTTCGAATTTTGGACAGGTCAGTACTATCTCAGTTGCTTTTCTGAAAACTTTCATATAATTTTATACACAGTATGTTACATTTCAAGCTAAAATTTATGGAAAGGAATTACTTTATAAAATATTTTAGTTTCAATTTTATAATCAATAAGGACTAGTTCTGAATGTGCATTTAAAATTATTTTTTAACAAACATTTGAAATTACGAATTACTTGCACATTAAAATTTCTATTATTAATTACGCAATCCTGTACTGTTTACTATGTTTATTTATGGATTCATTCATGCAATAATAGTAGAAATTAATACTGCAACAAAAGCTGGTAGGAATTCATTTGCTAAGAAAAATTGTAAACCCTCTGGAATATTGTTATTTCCGCAGAGTTTGGAGAGTCGTAAGTTTGCCTCTGATTTGAAAGGACGTATTATTCTATAACAGGTGCGAACAGTGTAATTTCGGCTTTGTTTATGTGAAAAATCAAAATACTGTATGGTAGACTAAAATGTGAGAGAATCAGTGGAAAATATGTTTACGTAAAAAATTCTGCAACAAAGTCTTCCAATTTATTCACACTCATGCTCATAAATTAAGGATAATGCTGATACATGGTGAAACAACTCTCTGGTGGGCGGTTTGCGGGTTTAAATCACCTCGGGGTATGACCATGCGATGCATTTGACCTGCGGTCGTCGCATGGTGGCAGTGGCAGCAGTCCATATACGCAGAGGTGTGTTGGTGCATGTCAGAGTACGGTGCAGCGAGTAAGTGTGCAGACGTTTCCAGACGTGCTAATGGTTACTGTGTGTTGAAAATTGCTCTAATAATACATATTGATGACGTTATGAGGGGTAGAATACTGGGGCGACTGGAGGCTGGTCAAACACAGCAGGTCGTAGCACGGGCCAACCGTGTGCCACAAAGTGTGATTTCAAGATTATGGGAACGATTCCAGCAGACAGGAAACGTGTCCAGGCGCTACAGTACCGGACGTCCACAGTGTACAACAGCACAAGAAGACCGATATCTCACCAACAGTGCCCGCAGACAGCCACGGAGTGCTGTAAGTAGCCTTGCTCGGTACCTTACCGCAGCCACTGGAACAGTTGTCCCCAGACACACAGTCTACAGATGACTGAACAGACATGGTTTATTCGCCGGAGACCTGCAAGGCGCATTCCACTGACCCCTGGTCACAGGAGAGCCCGTAAAGTCCGGTGTGAAGAACACAGTACAAGGTCACTGGAACAGTGGACCCAGGTTATGTTCACGGCCGAGTCCAGGTATAGTCTGATTCTCAGCTGGTTTTCATCTGGCGTGAACCAGGAAGCAGATACCAGCCCCTTAACGTCCTTGAAAGGGACCTGTATGGAGGTCGTGGTTTGATGGTGTGGGGTGGGATTATAATTGGTGCACAAGCAATCCAGACACAAACAGCGTAATCTCTCTTTCTCACATCGATCCCTATATTGGATTTCCGTGGGACAACATCTAATTTTTGCTTTCGTTGGACACGTGCTATTTTTCATTCCCAAGCGAACATTCTCAAGCATATCTTCAAAGTTCTAAGACCAAGCTTCTGAAGAAATGTTTTGAGAATTATCTCCATCAGTCAACTTTCTCCTCTTTCAGGGTCAAATTGAATTAATCCCACGCCACGGAATGCATATCTTCAAAGTTCGAAGACCAGACTTCTAAAGAAATGTTTTGAGAATTATCTCCATCAGACAATTTTTTGAGGACTCTTTCAGAGTCAAATGGAATTAATCCCACTGCACGGAATGCACTTCTTATATTGTCTTCTTCAGTTGCTGATACATTTTAATCGTTTCCTTCAAAAGTGAGGGGAAAGCATCTTTCGATATTGGCCCATGGGAGCGTTTCCTCCATTGCGTAAGCACTGCCCGCCAAGCAGCTTTTAAAGGTCTGAAGAAACCTACGACTAATGGCTGTAAAATATGAGTACTGTTTGGTGGCAACGAAATAAAACAGATTTTATTCTTCTCACACTAATCGGTTACTGGTAGCGAAATGTGACTTGAGAGGTTGTCTCCTATCATAACTTTTTCTCCCTCCATTGACTTCAGGTAAGGCAGCGCAATAGTAATACAGCAGTCTTCAAACGTAGATAGATCAAACCATCCACTTTTATTTCGGTTATAGCGGGTTCGTTTGGGACCTCCTTGCCAGGTGTCCCATAAATGCTCCGATTTGTAGACCACTTAGGAAGGTAATAGTTTTCCGTCCACAGTGGCAGCCATCATTACTGAAATACTACTCTTAGAAGAAACTAAGATCATTTCAGGATGTAAACGTAGGCACTGTCAACTATAAAATTCCGACGTTTCGGCGACTATTGCAAGACGCCTTCCTCAGGATGTACTGCTAACTGCTGAATGGGACTTACGCGCTGCTTACTGACAAGGGAACCTCCCCATCGCACCCCCCTCGGATTTAGTTATAAGTTGGCACAGTGGATAGGCCTTGAAGAACTGAACACAGATCAATCGAGAAAACAGGAAGAAGTTGTGTGGATGAAAAAATAAGCAAAATATACAAACTGAGTAGTCCATGCGCAACATATGCAACATCAAGGAGAAAGTAAGCTCAGTAGTGCCGTGGTCCCGTGGTTAGCGTGAGCAGCTGCCGAGCGAAAGGTCTTTGGTTCAATCTTCCCTCGAGTGAAAAGTTTATTTTCGCCAAGTTATGATCTGTCCGTACGTTCGTTGACGTCTCTGTTCACTGTAATAAGTTTAGTGTCTGTGTTTTGCGACCGCACGGCAAAACCGTGCAATTAGTAGACGAAAGGACGTCGCAAGGTCATAGGTCAACCGATTCCTCCACAGGAAATCACGTCTGATATATTCTATACGACACTGGTGACGGCATGTGCTTCACATGACAGGAATACGTTGATGATCCACCTAACTTGTATACTTGGCGAATGGGTAAAAATATTCTTCTACCTTGTCCAATTTAGGTTTTCTTGTGGATGTGATAATCAGTCCCAAAAAAGTGATGAAAACATAAGAGTTTTTCACATAAACAAAATAAAAAAATCAAACTTTTCACTCGAGGGAAGGCTTGAACCAAAGACCTCTCGTTCGGCAGCTGCTCACGCTAACCACGGCACTACTGAGTTCATGGTCTCCTTGATGTTGCATATCTTGCGCATGGACTACTCAGTTTATATATTTTGCTTATTTTTTCATAGTTCCACACAACTTCTTCCTGTTTTCTCGATTGATCTGTGTTCAGTTTTTCAAGGCCTATCCACTGTGCCGATTTATAACTAAATCTGAGGGGGGGGTGCAATGGGGAAGTTCCCTTGTGAGCTACCGAGGCACGTCTGTTGAATGGGCGCAAGTTTGATTACTTATATACTATGGAGGAGTGCTGTCGTTGGATAGGGGGTGAGAAGGAAGGATTTTGGGTGTCCTTTTAATTGGTCTTTGCATTGTGTGTTGTCATTTGGCGGAAACAGGCGTTTTCCATTGGAGTTTATTGCTTGCCATTGGTGGAAATGGGCGAATAGGAAATTGAGCGGCTACTGCAGCGTAGCGTTGTTTACTAACTGCCCAGTATCGACTAGGCCGCGTCAGCGCTCTGTTTACCCTCCGCCGCTGTGCCCTACGGCGCGCCTGTTGCTTTGCGAGAGCTGTCCTTCCGCAAAGCTGTCACTGCTGGTGGCCAAGACGCTGGAAGTCGGTACCCGTCTTCTCTATACATGTTGTCGGGTCGTTTGGCTATTTCTATAGCCTGTCTGATCTTCCTCCTCAAACTAAACGCCTGTTTTGCCAGTACACGGGCCACTCGAAATTCGATCTTCACCCTGCACTGTTCCTGGTGTTCTGCCACTGCTGATTTGTTGTATTCTTTGAGACAGATATATAGCTCTCGTGTTCAGTTAACTTTGTGCTTATTGGACAACCCATCTCGTCAACACCACATTCGCACCCGATTTCATGAACTCCGGCGGCACGAAACTTCTCAATTGTATTTTTCGTCGAGCCCAGAATGTCTTTCATTTTGTAGTTGCTACGAAAAATCGGCTTAATGCGTGCCCGACGGAGAATTTTGCCCAGACATTCAGTAAGCACTTGTACGTATGGTGCTTCGTTCTGCATTTCCCTGTTGCCCTCCTCCTTCGGCGCCATGGTTTTGTGTGTCATCCTCATGTCGTAGCCATTAGCTCCTAAAATGGACCTGAGGTTCTGTAGTTCAGCTTTGAGATTTTGTTCATCGCTGATCCTGTAGGGGCCGGCCGAGGTGGCCGAGCGGTTCTACGCGCTACAGTCTGGAACTGCGCGACCGCTACGGTCGCAGGTTCGAATCCTGCCCTCTAGGCGCGCAGTCCGGAACCGCGCGACTGCTACGGTCGCAGGTTCGAATCCTGCCTCCGGCATGGATGTGTGTGATGTCCTTAGGTTAGTTAGGTTTAAGTAGTTCTAAGTTCTAGGGGACTGATGACCACAGATGTTTAAGTCCCATAGTGCTCAGAACCATTTGAACCATTTTTTTGAATCCTGCCTCGGGCATGGATATGCGTGATGTCCTTAGGTTAGTTAGATTTAAGTAGTTCTGGGGGACTGATGACCACAGCAGTTAAGTCCCATAGTGCTCAGAGCCATTTGAACCATTTTTGATCCTGTAGGCTCTCTTAGGAGCCGGCCGGAGTGACCGAGCGGTTCTACGCGCTACAGTCTGGAACTACGCGACCGCTACGGTCGCAGGTTCGAATCCTGCCCTCTAGGCGCGCAGTCCGGAACCGCGCGACTGCTACGGTCGCAGGTTCGAATCCTGCCTCGGGCATGGATGTGTGTGATGTCCTTAGGTTAGTTAGGTTTAAGTAGTTCTAAGTTCTAGGGGACTGATGACCACAGATGTTTAAGTCCCATAGTGCTCAGAACCATTTGAACCATTTTTTTGAATCCTGCCTCGGGCATGGATGTGCGTGATGTCCTTAGGTTAGTTAGATTTAAGTAGTTCTGGGGGACTGATGACCACAGCAGTTAAGTCCCATAGTGCTCAGAGCCATTTGAACCATTTTTGATCCTGTAGGCTCTCTTAGTTAAAGTTTGCAGGGCCGATTTCCTTGGGCGGATGCATGCAGGTACCTGTCCGTGTCGGTGGGCTTACTATAAACTCCAAGTTTCCCATCCGGCTTACGGTAAACTTCTACGTGGAGAAAAGGCAATACCCCGTTCTTTTCTGTCTCCATGGTAAAGTGAATTTCGCTGTGCTGCTGATTTAGATGTATTGTTCCCCTTCTAATTATCACATGCTTCCTCCCAGGGTCGTCACACAGATTGGTCTAGTCATATTTGATTACATTTTTGGAATCGATATTTTTCCATTTTTTCACCAACATTCTGGAATCATGATTTCACTGTCTTACAACTCACTTCAGCGAGTTGCCTTTTAATGTTCTCAGGCAGCCGGGCGTATAATATAACAGAGTGATGCTGTACGAATGAACGTGACCACCCAATCCTGGCATATTACAAGGTAAGCGTTTTTCCCTTCGTCCACCTTTATCAAAATACCCTTTTACTATGTACCTAACATCATCAGAGATAAAAGGAAAACCCCAATGTGCACCCCTTAAAATATCATGGACAAGTGTGTTCTCTTCCGTGGTACTTAAGACAGAAGACCTTCCAATCACTAGAGAATTTGTATTATTAACTTTATTCTCTAACGTTGAACGTGGTACATTAATTTTCCTTGCTGCCTTTTTGTACGGGGTGAGAAGAGGAAGTGGATTACCAAATAACAAAAAAGACGCGCTGTTGTTCGTATCGTAAAGTTACTACTGAAGCATTCATGCTATTTACGATGGTGGTCTGATAAACGTGGTAAATTTCCATGAAAGAATGGAATATTTTTGTTGTATCTTCATGGTTGGTAAGCTTGATTATTCCAAGGATCGTATAAAAAATTTCAATAATATATAACCTACAGTTGTTGACGACAGTGAATTGGTCAGTGCATAAACTACTATTGAAAATGGAGAAAATCGAGTTTCGTGCTGTTATTAAATATCTTCATTTGAAGCACTGGACTGCCGCGCAAATCAAAACAGAGTTGTATGAAGTTCACGGGGACGCTGCACTATCACTGAAGACTATTTACTTTTGACTTAGCGAATTTAAACGTGGTCGCTGAAGCGCCGAAGGTGAAGTGCCCTCCGGCCATCGAGTAGATGTCACCACAAAGTGAACCACTGAAACAAAATCCAAGATATGGTGATTCAAGACCGCCGAATAAATTCGTTTGGTTGCTGGGACGGTAGGCAACTCAACTAAGCGAATACATAATATGCCGCATGGGGAATTGGTTATGAAGAAGCTGTGTGCGAGATGTGTGCTACTGTTGCTCACAAGTGACCAAAACGCATACGGAACAACAGTTCAGCACAATATCCGGCGATGTTTAACTGCAATCTGCAAGACTTTTTGCACCTATTTGTGACTTTTGGTGAAATTTGGATCCATCATTACACACGAGAGGCAAAAGGGCGTCAAAACAATGAGCAAAGGCTGGTGAAAATGCACAGAGGAAGACAAACACCATCTTGTCAGCTGCTAATATGATGGCCACTGCTTTTTAGGATTCCCATGGATTACTTTGAAAAAAGTATAACTATAACTGGATCCTGTTATACTTCATTGTTGAATCGTTTGAAATTTGCGTTGACTGAAAAACGACCAAGGGTGGCACGCAAAAGAAGTGCTCTCTCAACAGGATAATGCAACATCCCACACATCAGCGATAACAGTGGCGAAGGTGTATGAATTTGGCTTTGAAAACGTTTCTCATCTGCGCTATTCGCCATAATTAGCCCCAAGTGACTTCTTCCTGTTCCTAACTTTGAAACTCTGGCTTGCTGCCAAGAAATTTTCGTGACATGAGGAAGTGACAGTTGCAGTCAACGAGTATTTTTCCGATGGCATGAAAAAGCTAGAGAGTCGCTACGACAAGTATATATCCCTCAAAAGAGACTACGTTGGGAAGGCATGCGCGTTGTTTACGAAACAAACAGTTTTTCTTACTTTTTTACCAGACTTACCAAACCACCGTCGAAAAGTTGTCGTGGTAGCTGAAAAACATTACTTGGTACTTCTTTATTTTTCTTCTGGATAAAAAGGTATTTTGGGTGGCCAAGATAATTGAGACACAGTATAGAAGGTCGGTGTGTTGACACGGCTACGGCGAGAAAATGCGCCAAGTACTGTCTATACAAAGCAACGAAGGTCGGAAAGTGGCTCGTGAGAAGCAGTCAGAAGACGTAGAAGTGCCAGCCAAGGAGAAGCTATAGATTCGCCACTGCCAGACTGCCTGCCCGGCCTAACAGGATAAAGTAGTGCACGACCCAGTAAAACACGGAAGCAGACACTGTCTCCTCTGGCATCAAATTGGCAGGTGTGTGTGTCCTCCACCGCACACAGTCGGTAATCTCTTCAGGTCCGCCTCCTCTTCTTCTGCACAAGTGTGTCTCTGTTTCACGGACTCTGTAAAACCACAAGGTTTAATATTGGGTCTTCTATTGGTTTTACTGGGTGTTCATCGAAGGATTTTATGATTTTAAAATTAAATAACATGAAAACATCGATCGATAGAAGTATGTAAGAAACTGTACGTTCTTGTGGAAGCTGTAATAATATTAGCAGAAGCAAAAGGATTTCCATTTCAAGGCATTTTGGTACTGCAATCAGTATTTAAACAAACATGCCAAATTTAATCAGACGCAAAATCCCCAAGATTGGCGATCTTTTACAGAAACTCAAAATTTAGCGCGGACTTCAATCCGAGATGCTTATCACAGTTCCCACAACGAAACTTTGTCTCGAAACCTGGCAGAAAATCCAAAGCGATTCTGGTCGTATGGGAAGTATGTTAGCGGCAAGAAAGAATCAATGCCTTCTCTGCGCGATAGCAATGGAGATACTATCGAAGACAGTGCTGCCAAAGCAAGTTACTACACGCAGCCTTCCGAAATGCCTTCACAAAAGAAGACGAAGTAAATATTCCAGATTTCGAATCGAGAACAGCTGCCAACATGAGTAACGTAGAAGTAAATATCCTCGGAGTAGTGAAGAAACTTAGATCACTTGATAAAAGCAAGTCGTCTGGTCCAGATTGTGTACCAGATAGGTTCCTTTCGGAGTATGCTGATGCAATAGCTCCATACTAAACAATGATATACAACCGTTCGCTCGACGAAAGATCCGTACCCAAAGACTGGAAAGTTCCACAGGTCACACCAATATTCAAGAAAGATAGTGGGAGTAATCTACTAAATTACAGGCCCATATCGTTAACGTCGATATGCAGCAGGATTTTCGAACATATATTGTGTTCGAACATTATGAATTACCTCGAAGAAAACGGTTTATTGACACACAGTCAACACGGTTTTAGAAAACATCGTTCCTGTGCAACACAACTAGCTCTTTATTCACATGAAGTGTTGAGTGCTATTGAGAAGGGATTTCAGATCGATTCCGTATTTATGGATTTCCGGAAGGCTTTTGACTCTGTACCACACAAGCGGCTCGTAGTGAAATTGCGTGCTTATGGAATATCGTCTCAGTTATGTGACTGGATCTGTGATTTACTGTCAGAGAGGTCACAGTTCGTAGTAATTGACGGAAAGTCATCGAGTAAAACAGAAGTTATTTCAGGCGTTCCCCGAGGTAGTGTTATAGGCCCTTTGCTGTTCCTTATCTATATAAACGATTTGGGAGACACTCTGAGCAGCCGTCTTAGGTTGTTTGCAGATGACGCTGTCGTTTATCGACTAATAAAGTCATCAGAAGATCAAAACAAATTGCAAAACGATTTAGAAAAGATATCTGAATGGTGCGAAAATTGGTAGTTAACCCTAAATAACAAAAAGCGTGAGGTCATCCACATGAGTGCTAAAAGGTATTCGTTAAACGTCTGTTACACGATAAATCAGTCTAATCTAAAAGCCGTAAATTCAACTAAATACCTAGTTATTACAATTACGAACAACTTAAATTGGAAGCAACACATAGAAAGTGTTGTGGAGAAGACTAACCATGCCTGTGTTTCATTGGCAGGACACCTGGAAGCTGGCCGCAGTGGCCGAGCGGTTCTAGGCACTTCAGTCTGTAACCGCACGATCGCCACGGTCGCAGGTTCGGATCCTGCCTCGGGCATGGATGTGTGTGATGTCCTTAGGTTGGTTAGGTTTAAGTAGTTCTAAGTTCTAGGGGACTGATGACCTCAGATGTTAAGTCCCATAGTGCTCACAGCCATTTGAACCATTTTTGACACTTGGAAAATGTAACAGATCTACTAAGGAGACTGCCTACACTACGCTTGTCCGTCCTCTTTTAGAATACTGCGGCGCGGTGTGGGATCCTTACCAGATAGGACTGACGGAGTACACCGAAAAAGTTCAAAGACGGGCAGTACGTTTTGCATTATCGCGAAATATGGAAGAGAGTGTCACAGAAATGATATAGGATTTGGGCTGGACATCATTAAAAGAAAGGCGTTTTTCGTTGCGACGGAATCTTCTCACGAAATTCCAATCACCAACTTTCTCCTCCGAATGCGAAAATATTTTGTCGACACCGACCTGCATAGGAAAGAACGATCACCCAAGAAGTTGTTGTTGTTGTGGTCTTCAGTCCTGACACTGGTTTGATGCAGCTCTCCATGCTACTCTATCCTGTGCAAGCTGCTTCATCTCCCAGTACTTACTGCAACCTACAACCTTCTGAATTTGCTTAGTGTATTCATCTCTTGGTCTCCCTCTACGATTTTTACCCTCCACACTGCCCTCCAGTACTAAATTGGTGATCCCTTGATGCCTCAACACATGTCCTACCAACCGATCCCTCCTTCTAGTCAAGTTGTGCCACAAACTTCTCTTCTCCCCAATCCTATTCAATACTTCCTCATTAGTTATGAGATTTACCCATCTAATCTTCAGCATTCTTCTGTAGCACCGCATTTCAAAAGCTTCTATTCTCTTCTTGTCCAAACTATTTATCGTCCATGTTTCACTTCCATACATGGCTACACTCCATACAAATACTTTCAGAAACGACTTCCTGACACTTAAATCTATACTCGATGTTAACAAATTTCTCTTCTTCAGAAACGCTTTCCTTGCCATTGCCAATCTACATTTTATATCCTCTCTACTTCGACCATCATCAGTTATTTTGCTCCCCAAATAGCAAAATTCCTTTACTACTTTAAGTGTATCATTTCCTAATCTAATTCCCTCAGCATCACCCGACTTAATTCGACTTTATTCCATTATCCTCGTATTGCTTTTGTTGATGTTCATCTTATACCCTCCTTTAAAGAGACTAACCATTCCATTCAACTGCTGTTCCAAGTCCTTTGCTGTCTCTGACAGAATTACAATGTCATCGGCGAACCTCCATGTTTCTATTTCTTCTCCATGGATTTTAATACCTACTCCGAATTTTTCTTTCGTTTCCTTCACTGCTTGCTCAAAGTACAGATTGAATAACATCGCGGAGGGACTACAACCCTGTCTCACTCCCTTCCTAACCACTGCTTCCCTTTCATGTACCTCGACTCTTATAATTACCATCTGGTTTCTGTACAAATTGTAAATAGCCTTTCGCTCCCTGTATTTTACCCCTGCCACCTTCAGAATTTGAAAGAGCGTATTCTAGTCACAATTGTCAAAAGCTTTCTCCAAGTCTACAAATGCTAGGAACGTAGGTTTGCCTTTTCTTAATCTAGCTTCTAAGATAAGTCGTAGGGTCAGTATTGCCTCACGTGTTCCAACATTTCTACGGAATCCAAACTGATCTTCCCCGAGGTCGACTTCTACTAGCTTTTCCATTCGTCTGTAAAGAATCCGCGTTAGTAATTTGCAGCCTTGACTTATTAAACTGATAGTTCGGTAATTTTCACATTTGTCAACACCTGCTTTCTTTGGGTTCAAATGGTTCAAATGGCTCTGAGCACTATGGGACTCAACTTCTGAGGTCATTAGTCCCCTAGAACTTAGAACTAGTTAAACCTAAGGACATCACAAACATCCATGCCCGAGGCAGGATTCGAACTTGCGACCGTAGCGATCTTGCGGTTCCAGACTGCAGCGCCTTTAACCGCACGGCCACTTCGGCCGGCGCTTTCTTTGGGATTGGAATTATTATATTCTTCTTGAAGTCTGAGGGTATTTCGCCTGTCTCATAGATCTTGCTCACCAGATGGTAGAGTTTCGTCAGGACTGGCTCTCCCAAGGCTGTCAGTAGTTCTAATGGAATGTTGTCTACTCCCGGGGCCTTGTATCGACTCAGGTCTTTCAGTGCTCTGTCAAACTCTTCACGCAGTATTATATCTCCCATTTCATCTTCATCTACATCCTCTTCCATTTCCATAATATTGTCCTTAAGTACATCGCCCTTGTATAGACCCCCTATATACTCCTTCCACCTTTCTGCTTTCCCTTCTTTGCTTAGAACTGGGTTTCCATCTGAGCTTTTGATATTCATACAAGTGGCTCTCTTTTCTCCAAAGGTCTCTCTAATTTTCCGGTAGGCTGTATCTATCTTACCCTTAGTGAGATAAGCCTCTACATCCTTACATTTGTCCTCTAGCCATGCCTGCTTAGCCATTTTGCACTTCCTGTCGATCTCATTTTTGAGACGTTTGTATTCCTTTTTGCCTGCTTCATTTACTCCATTTTTATATTTTCTCCTTTCCTCGATTAAATTCAGTATTTCTTCTGTCACCCAAGGATTTCTACTAGCCCTCGTCTTTTTACCTACTTGATCCTCTGTCGCCTTCACTACTTCATCCCTCAGAGCTACCCATTCTTCTTCTACTGTATTTCTTTCGCCCATTCCTGTCAATTGTTCCCTCATGCTCTCCCTGAAACTATGTACAACCTCTGGTTCTTTCAGTTTATCCAGGTCCCATCTCCTTAAATTCCCACCTTTTTGAAGTTTCTTCAGTTTTAATCTACAGGTCATAACCAATAGATTGTGGTCAGAATCCACATGTGCCCCTGGAAATGTCTTACAATTTAAAATCTGGTTCCTAAATCTCTGTCTTACCATTATATAATCTATCTGAAACCTGTCAGTATCTCCAGGCTTCTTCCATGTATACAACCTTCTTTCATAATTCTTTAACCAAGTGTTAGCTATGCTTACGTTATGCTCTGTGCAAAAGTCTACCAGGCGGCTCCCTCTTTCATTTCTTAGCCCTAATCCATATTCACCTACTATGTTTCCTTCTCTCCCTTTTCCTACTGCCGAATTCCAGTCACCCATGACTATTAAATTTTCGTCTCCCTTCACAATCTGAATAATTTCTTTTATTTCATCGTACATTTCTTCAATTTCTTCGTCATCGGCAGAGCTAGTTGGCATATAAACTTGTACTACTGTAGTAGGCGTGGGCTTCGTATCTATCTTGGCCACAATAATGCGTTCACTATGCTGTTTGTAGTAGCTTACCCGCATTCCTATTTTCCTATTCATTATTAAACCTACTCCTGCATTATCCCTATTTGATTTTGTGTTTATAACCCTGTAGTCACCTGACCAGAAGTCTTGTTCCTCCTTCCACTGAACTTCACTAATTCCCACTATATATAACATTAACCTATCCATTTCCCTTTTTAAATTTTCTAACCTACCTGCCCGATTAAGGGATCTGACATTCCACGCTCCGATCCGTAGAACGCCAGTTTTCTTTCGTCTGATGACGACATCCTCTTGAGTAGTCCCCGCCCGGAGATCCGAATGGGGGACTATTTTACCTACGGAATATTTTACCTAAGTGGACGCCATCATCACTTAACCATACAGTAAAGCTGCATGCCCTCGGGAAAAATTACGGCTGTAGTTTCCCCTTGCTTTCAGCCGTTCGCAGTACCAGCACAGCAAGGCCGTTTTGGTTAGTGTTACAAGGCCAGATCAGTCAATCATCCAGACTGTTTCCTGGCAACTACTGAAAAGGCTGCTGCCCCTCTTTAGGAACCACACGTTTGTCTGGCCTCTCAACAGATACCCCTCCGTTGTGGTTGCACCCACGGTACGGCTATCTGTATCACTGAGGCACGCAAGCCTCCCCGCCAACGGCAAGGTCCATGGTTCCGGGGGATAAAATAAGGGAAATCAGAGCTCGTATGGAAAGGTATAGGTGTTCATTCTTTCCGCGCGCTATACGAGATTGGAATAAAAGAGAATTGTGAACGTGGTTCGATGAACGCTCTGCCAGGCACATGAATGTGATTTGCCGAGTATCCATGTAGATGTAGATGTAGATTGTGGTGAAAACAACAGTATTGGCTGTAGAACTGATTTTATTGCTTTATTTATTCATGACGCGCTTTTCACGCAATAGAAGACATCTTCAGGTCGACTAGTATTGTTAGTAATGGGGCTTTGGGTCTCATGATAAGAGCATCGACCTAAACAGACTGCCCTCGTTATATATAGTAAAATAAATCGAATCTAGTATGTGCTCATGTCATATATTAAAAGAAGACCCGATAATCTTGCAGATCTGTGTAGCATAGACCAGTGGATACAAGGCCAGATCTGTACATAGTCTGTCACATACGCTGGAGGCACCGTTCTTTGTTCAACGGTCTGATGCGCTATACTGAGTTCCGATTAATTTTTCCATGCCTGACGAGGCAGTCAGTTCTTGCCGATGCCCAGTCGTAGCACCCAAAACCCCTTACCTAACTTCTGGTCAATCTGCAGTGTATTAAGCGAAACGCGTGTTATGGATAAATAAAACAATAAAATCAATTCTGCAACGAAGATTGATGTTTTCGCCACATTATGCGGAATTGTCGAAGTAGTAGATAGTGCTAAGAGATGGTGCTGTAATCACAGCATATGATAATACATACTCCGCACGACGCTGTGTGGTGCATAGTGGAGGGTGCCCTGTACCACAACTAGTCATTTCTCCTGTTCCACTATCAACCAGCGAGGGACAAACGACTGCCTATATGCCTCTGCACGAGCCCAAATCTCTTTAAAATTATCTTCGTGGTCCTTACGCGAAATGTACATCACCGGCACGAGAATCGTTCTGTAGTCAGCATCAACTGCCGGTTCTCTCAATTTTCTCGGTAGTGCTCAGCGAAAAGAACTTCGAAATCCCTGTAGTGATACCCATTTGAGTTCCCGAAGCATCCCTGTAATACTTGCGTGTTGTTCGAACCTACCGGTAACAAATCTAGGAGCCCGCCACTGAGTTGCTTCGATGTCTTTCTTTAATCCGACCAGATGCGCATCCCAAACACTCGAACAGTACTCAACAATGGGTCGCATCGGTGTCCTATTGTGGTCTCCTTTACAGATTAACCATACTTTCCCAAAATATTCCCAGTAAAGCGAAGACCACTGTTCGCATCTCCTACCGTTATTCTTATATGTTCATTCCATTTCATATCTCTTGTCAGCGTTACGTCCAGATATTTAGTCGACTGTGTGAAGCAGCGGAGCACATATGCTGTAGTCGAACATTTTGGGTTTGTTTTTCCTACTCATTTGCGTTAACTCACATTTTTCTACTAACTAATCTTTGTTCACATAACCAGTAATATTAAATGTCTGACAGACAGGAGACCTAAATTTGAAAGTAAGCTGAAGAACTTCGTTCTAGACAGCTCTTTATATTTCATAGAAAGTTTCTGTTTAGAAGCTCGGGGCTTATTTAGAGAAAAATTTATGTATATTGACATGTGTTACTAAGCTAAACAGTTTTCTATAATGTGTAATCGGTTGTAAACGGTCAGCGTACAGTGATGTTTAAATATCAGTTAATTTAACATTCTTTAACTGACTTGTCCACGTCATTATGATGTACTGCGCAGAATGAGTCCTGGAATATGGAATTACGCAACTATATTTAACGTTAGCATCAACATATGTACTCCGCAAGCCATCTTAGGCGCATGGTGAAGCGTTCCTTGTACCAATCTTTCCTGTTCCACTCGCAAATGACGTGAGGGAAAAATTAAACTTTATCATCTGTATGCTTCCGTAAGAATTCTAATTTCTCTTTTCTCGTGTTTCCATCCCGTACCAAACATAATTTCTGTTCTCTCGTCTTCCCATTGCGTGCGCGAGATTTATTTTCCTGATTGTAGGATCGTTCTGTAATCGGTCGCAAATGTCGGTTCTCTGGACTCTCTCAGTGCATGCTTGGCAGAAGGAACATTGCATCTTTGTTCTTAACAAAACAAGAACTGCAATACTGTATTTATCCACTAATACCAGGAAGCGACTTTTAATTACATTGTCCTCCCCTGTACGAGGTTTACATAATGTCTGCACGAACACAGGTTGCATCACGGTAACGGCGACATATGGATGTTTGGTTCTGGCCGTCGGTCGTGCAGGGATAGCCAAAACGCTGAAGGCAAGCGGGATATCCGGGTTTGAGTCCTGATCCGGGCACACATTTTCTTTGTTGTCGTTCCCTTATACGGCTGATGGTTATTCGCATTCGCAGCTGCGAATGCCTTTCATGTGTATCTCAATAGTGTTTCACGAAGAGAACTTCTTCGCTCCAGAGATTCGAATATGAGTTCACGGGGCATTTCCACAATGCCCGCGTGTGGATTGTACCTATCGGTAATAAAACTAGCAGCACGCTGCTGAATTGCTTCGATGTGTTCCTTAAATCCGATGTGGTGAGGATTTCAGTCACTGGAGCAATACTCAAGAACATGTCGCAAAAGTGCCCCTTTCATAAATGAGTTACTCTTCTCTAGGAATCACCCAATAAACCGAAGTTGATTATTCGCCTTTCCTGCTACCGACAATACGTGCTCGTCTCGTTTCATATCGCTTTGCGACGTTAGGCCGAGATGTTTAATCGATGACATTGTGTCAAACAGCACGCCATCAATGCTGTATTCGAACATTATAGGAGTGTTCTTCTGTTCATCTGCATTAACTCGCTTTTTTCCACATTTAGAGCAATGTTAGAAGTCTACTTGATTGCCGACTGAAGTTTGTTCATTGTGGAGGTACATCGGAAGTGACCGCTCATGGTGTAATCAAATGATGGAGAGTTCAAAGATAGTGTAGCGGTTGTAATCCCCAAGTTCTTCATGGTCGTCCTACTTTTTCTTTGCCTCCATTTTTCCTTCCTACAGGTGGGCGATATCTAATCATACATCCTATATGTCTACCTTTTATGTTCTCTTGCGTCTCATTTAGCTGGTTTGTTTCCTTTGCTCTTCTTAAAACATCTGTATTGGTTATATTTGCAGTCCATGATATCATTAGCGTGAATCGTCAACGCTAAATTTATTTATTTTCCGAGTCAGAAGACTGGTTTGATGCGGCCCGCTACGAATTGCTGTCCTGTGACAATTTCTTCATCTCAGAATGGCACTTGTACCCGCGTCCTTGATTATTTGCTGGATGTGTTCCAATCTTGGTCTTCCCCTACAGTTTTTACCCTCTTCAGCTCTCCCTAAAACGATGGAATTTATTCCCTGATGCTTTAATACATGTTCTATCATCATATCCCTTCTTCCTATCAATGTTTTCCGTATGTTATTTTCTTCGTCAGTTCTGTGGAGAACCTCCTCATTCCCTATCTTAGCAGGCAACATAATTTTCAACATCCTTCTATAGCAGCAAATCTCAAACGATTTAATTCCCCTTTTCCCACAGTCTATGATAAACTTCCATACAAGGAAGTGCTGAAAACGTACATTTTCGGACATTTATTCCTTGAATTAAGTCCTGCGTTTGATAGCAGTAGACTTCTTTTGGTCAGGACTGCTTCTTTGCCTTTGCTACTCTGCTTTTTATGTCCTCTTTGTTTCGTCTGTCATGCGTTATTTCAAATCCAAGGTAGCGCAATTTTTTAACTTCATCTACGTCATGGTCACCAGTTTTGAAGTTACGTTTCTCGCTAATCTCATTTCTGTTACCCTCCGTCAGTGTCGTCTTTCTTGTACTCATTAGACTGTTCATTCCATTCAGTAAGTCCTGTAGTTTTTCTTCACTTTTATTGAAGATAGCAATATGATCAAAGAATTTTATTACTGATACGTTTTCATCTGAATTTTTATCCTGCTTTTGAACTTTATTTCTGTCATTGCTTCTTAGATGTCTAGATTTAATAGTAGGGGTGAAAGACAGCATCTTTGTCTTACAACCTTTTTAATCCGAGTACTTTGCTCTTGTTCCTCCATTCTTATAGTTCCCTCTTGTTTCTTTTGTTGTTGCTTCATCTCCCTCGCTCAATAATGGACGGCGGTGGGCTATCAGCGGTAGAATATTCCGCTCTGCAGCCAGGATAATTAAAAAACATGTAATGAGAATGAGTAACAAACATTAGGAACGTATTTCTGTTTTAAATTAAAAATCAAAGACGGACAGCTAAAAAATGAAAATATACCCACTTTAATAACACATCGCAGAATGGTGAAATTCTTTTGATAATAAAACATCGAAGCACTGCACTTTCACGTAACATCTGAAGGACTTGCACTGGGTGATATGTACTGTGGGAGGAGGGAGTATGTTCCACAGCGCTGAGGGATAAGGGTTGCCTTGGGATATGACCCGGAGTGTCTGTAGATGTAGAGACGAAAGGAAGTGTGTGTGTGAAGGCGCGGCAACATTCCAGGATTGGTGATCAGGGGGGAGACAATGGAGTTACTGGACTCTTGTTTGCGGATAGTATAGAAGATGCGGAGGTGTGCGATGTGAGTGAGGAGGGGTGGGAATTTGATGATGTGGCAGAGGATCCACGTGAGGGAGGTAAACGGACGCCAAAAAACCAGATGGAAAGCATGGCGTTCTAGGGTTTGGAGAACCTTATAGATTTTTGGTTGAGAGAAGATTTATGCAACATTTGCATAGCAGAGGATGGTTGGGATCAGGCATTTGCAGGTGTGGAAAATACTGGAGCAGTGTGTTCCCTAAGTTCGGTCTGTTAGTACTTTTAGTTCATGTGGCAGTGAGAGGAGACAGTAGTAGTAGGTCAGAATGAAGGGGACTGTGTCTGTGACAGAGAGACACAGAGAAATAATGACAATGAGTTCGGCGGCTTGAGTGACTGAGAAAGCGGGCGGATGAGTCTGACGACCTTATAGCGATGGACTGATGAGTGTGAGTGAGTTACAATTAGGGGAACTTGTGGGAGTTTGAGGTGAATTGCATTTTTGGGGAAAATTTTAAAGATTCTGAGGGAGGTAGAATGAGGCAGCAAGTACTGCATTTTTCGGCCAGTCTTCTAAATAAACAGAAGCATATTCTCCTTCTTTGTGCTCCGATAAAAGCATTTTTCCGCTGGTAACTAACGAAGAGGTTTTGAATCGAGTTGAAAAATAAGTTTACGGCACAACTTGACTAAAAGAACTGATTGTTTGACAGGACGCCACGTGAGACATCATGACAGCGCCAATTTGGTACTGGAAGAGAAAAAGTTGAAAAGGGATATCAGGACTAACAGAGGCGAAAATGGTACTAAAGTTGTAGAGGAAGGTCAAAGATTCAACAGCGTAAGCAGGTTCAAGCGCATGTACGCCGCATTAGTTATTCAGAGATGAAGAGGCTTACTCAGGTTGACTAGCTAGGAAAGCTGCATTAAATCAGTCTTCGGGCTGAAGACCGCAGCAGCACCCATCATTGGCGAAAGATCGTTTAAAAATACGAGGCTTTGCCTTCTGTTGGCGAACAGTCACACCGTTTCGGTCAGGCTGTAAATTTTTTTTAAAGAAATGTTTGTATTTTCTGCAGTAACCCCCACTCCGATCGCCCCTCCCCTCCTCCCCCCAATAAAGTCCATGAAAATTTCGTAAACCAGTCTTTCTAAAACTATACTTCATTTGCTATTTATTGCAAAATATTATCTGCAAACAAAACAAACGTGGCATTTGCATAGTTTACTCCCACACTGGAGCACTAAAATCAAACATAATACAACAGAGTCTACAATGATTAAGGTTAGGTCTTAGCAATCAGCAATTTCCACGTTTCCCAAAACTTCTTCATTCACTGGGACGTGGCTGCTCGTTCTTCTGCAAATATGACATACTTCTTCCTTTCTGATGGTTTGAATGTCAGCCGTGTGTATTTCTTCTTCGGAAGCAGTTTCTCTTCTCTGTGATGAATTTGGTGTGTGGTGATTTTCAGTTGATCCAGATCACTTCGTACTTCTTTAAACCAGATGTTTTTGGTTTTACTGTTCCAGAAGTAGTCAAAAAGTTGCTTCAGGATTCTAGTATTTGGTAGGCGAGATACGTGGGTGAAAAAAGGAAGCCTTCTTTTCCGCATTGTATCAATAATGGATTCACTTTCTTTATATACTGCTGAAATGGGCAGAGGTCTCCACTGCCCATTAACTTGGTGTTTCTTACTGATAATTGTTCCGAGTATTCTTCCATCAACTTTCTGCAATTTGTCAGTTGTTGCTTGAATATTTAGTCTGAATAGTGTTTCACTTGCATATGTTGCTACCGGTTTAACGACGGGGGAGTAATGTTGAAATTTAGCATTTATTGAGAGAGATCGTTTTTTGTAAGTTGGCCAAGTGTAACTTGCTTGAAGGCTACTTGGTTGAAGGCATATGCGACACTCATCGGTGAAGAGAACGTATGCCAATCCTGACCAGCCCATTCAGCATATTGTTGGGCCTACTTGTATTGCGCTGCGTGGTGTCGTGTTACAAAGATGAACCTCCCCGTAGACAACGAGAGTGAAGTTGCGCTTCATGGATCCCATTGCGCAGAGTTTGAGTAGTAACACGACGTCCTGTGGCTGCCCAAAAAGCGTTGTTCAAAAAGTCACAAAGCCGTACCGGCTGCAGCATGAAAGAAGCACAGTGCTACCACATAAATCCTGTCAAGATACGTGTTTATCTGGACATCGTTGCTTCTTACGATGCTATCTGGACAGCATCTGTGCAGAAACGGCAGAGTGGCAAATGTGAGCTAAGAGTCAGACTTAGGATTAGTCAGGCTTAGACCAAACCGGTCTGGGTCAATTCCTTCTCAACTGCAGTTAGAAATGAGAGAAGTTGTGTGTGGGAGGACTATCATTCCCATTCCAGCTGCCACTTGCGCTGTTCTCAGCGTTCGTCCGAGCCATAATCCGCAGGTTGCGGTCATCCAATGCAGTAGTGGCCCTTGAGCAGCCTGAGCGAGGCATGTCATCGACAGTTTCTGTCTCTCTGTATCTCCTCCAGGTCCGAACACCATCGCCTGGACAATTCCCTTGTTGACAGCCGTTCATGGCACAAAGTAAAAATGCGGACGCGATCGAACCGCGGTTTTGACCGTCTAGGCATGGTTGAACTACAGACAACACGAAACGTATAACCCCTTCCTGGTGGAATGACTGGAAGTGATCGGCTGTCGGACCCTCTCTGTCTAATAGGCCGTGCTCATGCATGGTTGTTTACATCTTTGGGCGGGTTTAGTGACATCTCTGAACAGTCAGAAGGACTGTGTCTGTGATACAATATCCACAGTCAACGTCTATCTTCAGGATTTCTGGGAAACGAGGTGATGGAAAACTTTTTTGATGTTTGTAGATATGTAGAGTTCTTTATAGCAATAACTTCGACGCCAACCCTGGCGCATGCTGTTTATTTCTTTTTCCAGTGAGCTTTCTGTCTCAAATACTATGACGGAATTATTACCTTTAATAAGCAAGAGTAACTGTGCGACCTCACCAAGGATTCTCCAGCAGTTAACTAATAATATATTTACATTTCAGAATTTTAAACATAGCTGCACAACAGCAACGGTTCCACGTAATAACATTATAAACAGCCGACCAGTTGCAATGGATAAAGAATTCTTTACCTAGGTTTCAACAAATTTAAATTTGTCTTCTTCAGAAGGCGGCAATTTTACATTAGTAAAGACTAATATACCATCGCCGTTTTTACAAATGTCGGCATAGATCCATTTGTCAAAATTAAAATATAGCCCTAGAAATAGGGTTTGTCACGTAAATATAAATTAGTACATGGATCTTGCAGAGCTCACAACCGACATTTTCTTTTTCCGACCAGCAAAGTTGAAATTTCTGCTCTAAGAGTAGTGCGGCTATTCTGTCTTGGATTTCGGCACGCTC
This sequence comes from Schistocerca americana, assembly GCF_021461395.2. Taxonomy (NCBI): domain Eukaryota; kingdom Metazoa; phylum Arthropoda; class Insecta; order Orthoptera; family Acrididae; genus Schistocerca; species Schistocerca americana. Next base: position 105,150,106 of record NC_060126.1, read on the forward strand.
GCCGGACTGTCTGAGTCTCTGGTTTAGGCCTGCAATTCACCTCCAAACTAGAAGACTGCAATCAGCTGTGGGTACGATGCTGCAAATGGTGAGCAGTGCTTGCACTCTGCGTGCAATGCTAGCTACCTAAATAAACCGAGGATAGTCTCAGAACCCAGGCGGAAAGCGTCATTCGTGCCGACGTGATTCACTTTCCCACTTGGTTGAACCGAAATCGTTCATTAGCCGCCGGCAGAGCCCCGCCTCCATAAAACTTCCCAGCAAACATAAAGCATACAAACTGGCATTCTTTCTCGAGCGACTTGCTATATCCACGACAGTGCCTGATGTTGGAGCTCCAAGTTACCACCTTCTGCAGCGTTACCCACGATAGTCGCACAACCCTCTTCTGACACATTTAATAAATTTAAAAACCAGTGTTTCAAAACAGTGTCCATCTTTCCATAACACTCGCTGGATTTTCTGAATCAAAATATTAGCTTTGCATTTTCGATTAAGGTATGTAGAAATGATCCTGCACGATGAATAATAAGTCTGTTTCCTTTGCCAGTAGGCACTTTCAGAGCACCACTGCCCTTGTAATCCTGTAAGATGTGCTTCCTGGCGAGATTCTGACTGAGTCGACCCTCATCGAATAACTGGTAATGATGATTTACTTTAATAATTATGTAAATTTATCCCAGAAAAGTTGTGCTGCGACGACAGGATTCTCCATCACTGCCGGCCGGAGTGGCCGTGTGGTTCTAGGCGCTACAGTCTGGAACCGAGCGACCGCTACGGTCGCAGGTTCGAATCCTGCCTCGGGCATGGATGTGTGTGATGTCCTTAGGTTAGTTAGGTTTAATTGCTTCTAAGTTCTAGGCGACTGATGACCTCAGAAGTTAAGTCACATAGTGCTCAGACCCCATCTCCATCATTACGTGTCTTCTATGGTTGCATTCTCCGTACCTGAATCCGAAAGATCTCACAATTCTCCCACTTGAATGAAAGCCCACTTGTGAACCCACGCAAATTGTGGAAGGCGTCTGCCATCCTTTATCTTGTGGGATACTCGCCACGGTCGAAACATTTCAGCACAGAACAGTGAACGACATCTTTTTAAAATTCGTCCAAATCAGTGACATTCATCTTTCACTAATATCTTTCCTCGGAGTTTTAAACGTCATTTCTTGAGCACAAATTTTCCTTCTTCATAAAGCTGCACATATTTTCTCCACTGCTCGGTGTGGAACACCACTCGCCTTTGCTGTTGCAGTCTGTGGTGCCAACAAGATCTAGTCACTTCTGGGATAGTGCTAAGAATTTCGTATACCTTGCATACGACTCCTTTTGTTTGGCTCCATGTGTTTTGTAACTCAGTCGTTAAATCGCAGATACAAACAGCGATAGTACACAGTGAAAATCAAAGCTCTCTTCGCTACATTCACTTGCATATAGCGAACGAATAGGCGAATGATGAGTAGGAAAAAAGTCACAAAGCCGTACCGGCTGCAGTATGAATCAAGTACAGTGCTACCACATAAATCCTGTCAAGATACGTGTTTATCTGGACATCGTTGCTTCTTACGATGCTATCTGGACAGCATCTGTGCAGAAACGGCAGAGTGGCAAGTGTAAGCTAAGAGTCAGGATTAGACAGGCTTAGACCAGACGGGACTGAGTCAATGGCTTCTCAACTGCAGTTACAAATGAAAGAAAGGGTGTGTGGGCGGACTATCATTTCCCTTCCAACTGCCAATTGCGCTGCTCTCTAACATAAGTACATATCTACAGAGGTGGACTAAGTACGTTAGAGGTCCGGGTCAGCTAAACTAAATGGAGCGTCCAGTCTACTTGGAACTGATATAATTGTGGGGCATATTTTTTTAAAAGCTGAATGAAACACACACTACTGGCCATTAAAATTGCTACACCACGAAGATGGCGTGCTACAGACTCGAAATTTAACCGACAGGAAGAAGATGCTGTGATATGCAAATGATTAGATTTTCAGAGCATTCACACAAGGAAACCTACAACGTACTGACATGAGGAAAGTTTCCAACCGATTTCTCATAAACAGCAGTTGAGCGGCGTTGCCTGGTGAAACGTTGTTGTGATGCCTCGTGTAAGGAGGAGAAATGCGTACCATCACGTTTCCGACTTTGATAAATTTCGAATTGTAGCCTATCGCGATTGCGGTTTATCCTATCGCGACATTGCTGAGCGCGTTGGTCGAGGTACAATGACTATTAGCAGAATATGGAATCGGTGGTTTCAGGAGGGTAATACGGAACACCGTGCTGGATCCCAACGGCTTCGTATCACTATCAGTCGAGATGACAGGCATCTTATCCGCATCGCTGTAACGGATCGTGCAGCCACGTCTCGATCCCTGAGTCAACAGATGGGGACGTTTGCAAGACAACAACCATCTGCACGAACAGTTCGACGACGTTTGCAACGGCATGGACATTCAGCTCGGAGACCGTGGATGCGGTTACCCTTGACGCTGCATCACAGACAGGAACGCCTGCAATGGTGTACTCAACCTTGGTGCACGAATGGCAAAACGTCAGTTTTTCAGATGAATCCAGGTTCTGTTTACAGCATCATGATGGTCGCCTCCGTGTCTGGCGACATCGCGGTGAACGCACATTGGAAGCTTGTATTCGCCATCGCCATACTGGCTTATCATCCGGGGTGATGGTATGTGGTGCTATTGGTTACACGTCTCGGTCACCCCTTGTTGGCATTGACGGCACTTTGAACAGTGAACGTTACATTTCAGATGTGTTACGACCCATGGCTCTACCCTTCATTCGATCCCTGCGAAACCCTACATTTCAGCAGGATAATGCACGACCGCATTTTGCATGTCCTGTACGGGCCATTCTGGATACAGAAAATATTCGACTGCTGCCCTGTCCAGCACATTCTCCAGATCTCTCACCTATTGAAAAGACTGGTGAATGGTGGCCGAGCAACTGGCTCGTCACAATACGCCAGTCACTACTCTTGATGAACTGTGGTATCGTGTTGAAGCTGCATGGGCAGCTGTACCTGTACACGCCATCCAAGCGTTGTTTAACTCAATGCCCAGGCGTACTGATTCCTCAGGATCTGTACATCCAAATTGCGTGAAACTGTAATCACATGTCAGATCTAGTATAATATATTTGTCCAATGAATACCCGTTTATCATCTGCATTTCTTCTTGGTGTATCAATTATAATGGCCAATAGGGTACATGTTTCCGCTTCTTTGCTTTGCTTAAATTCTCAATAATGTAGTTGAAATCTACTTCATTTGAAACTGTTCGACTGCTACGGTCGCAGGTTCGAATCCTGCCTCGGGCATGGATGTGTGTGATGTCCTTAGGTTAGTTAGGTTTAAGTAGTTCTAAGTTCTAGGGGACTGATGACCACAGATGTTAAGTGCTCAGAGCCATGTGAACTATTTTTTGAAAGTGTTCTTTCAATTAATAAAATGGATAGGTTTGGCTAGTCATTCTTGTTTCATCGTAGATCAAAGATAATTTTTGATTAGTTCCAATTTAGAAATACTTCGCTCGCATGATGTGACTGAGACACAAGTGGCCAAGAAGTGTGTGTGTGAATTCTTAAGGGACCAGACTGCTGAGGTCATCGGTCCCTAGACTTACACACTACTTAAACTGCCTTATCCTAAGAACAACACACACACACACACATGCCCGGCGGAGGACTCGAACCTCCGGCGGGAGGAGCCGTGAAATGAGTGACATGGCGCCTGAAACCGCGCCGTCACTCCACGCGGCGGTCAAGAGGTATTGGATTATAAGTGATGTACAGAGTAATGATTCACTTAAGATCAATTTAATTACAAATTTAAGGATTTCTCGTGTTGTCCGTCTACCAACAAGGTCCACACTTGTATCAGTTGCACGTACATGCCCACATTATTTTTTTTTCCGGCGCCTGCACCTTTATCATGCTCATCGTAAAGTTCTGCGAGGTTCTCTATTGTTACAGCCAGAGAGCTGTTGAAAACTTCAAGCGTAAATTTTGTTTCAACAGTTTGTAAAATTTTTGTGTTTTCTTCATGGCCGTGTATTGCTGCGATAATTTTTGTGCAAACTGGTCTGTGCAATCAAACGCTTATCGACGAACTTCTTTTTGAATTGATAATCCAGCGTCATGAGCTAGTTCATCCGGCATTGTTTCATTTGCCCCCCTTCTTCCTCCTTGATTTATGGTAATGTCCACATCATTGCATTTTTTAGTGCCAGAAGTAACAGCATAGTCTGCGGTTATAGTCCATTCCGTCACTAAAACCTCAATCATGGTTTTTAATTTGTCGAGCCCTATATCCAAAGTCATTTCTGGAGGCTATAAATATTGTTGGACGAAATTTACTTTCTCCAGTGTCGTCCGCCAAAAGTTGATGTACGTCAAATTGGTTGTTGTGGATTGGCAGGAGACCAACCCATTAAATTGAGAGGAAGCCGAAAGGCACGCGTTTAAGCTCACGCAGGCTGGCGTGAGGTCTGGAACAGGACAAGGTAATTAGAACTTAGAAAAAAGGAGGTAACTGGTAGAATACTTAACTTTAATCCATTAATGTTGAACGTAGCTCTTGTCTGTACATTCTTTACAATATCAATAGCAACTGATAATGGCGCCTTGCTAGGTTGTAGCAAATGACGTAGCTGAAGGCTATGCTAACTATCGTCTCGGCAAATGAGAACGTATTTTGTCAGTGAACCATCGCTAGCAAAGTCGGCTGTACAACTGGGGCGAGTGCTAGGAGGTCTCTCTAGACCTGCCGTGTGGCGGCGCTCGGTCTGCAATCACTGATAGTGGCGACACGAGGGTCCGACGTATACTACCGGACCGCGGCCGATTTAAAGGCTACCACCTAGCAAGTGTGGTGTCTGGCGGTGACACCACATTGGTAAAATTACATATACCTGTAAGGAGAAAGCTTGCTGCAGATCTAGAATCAAGCTTTGCTTCGGATGGATCTTGCGTAGGTTTGCAAAGTGCTCATAATTGTTTTCACGTTTTCCTTAATAGTGACGCATTGTTCAAATGGTTCAAATGGCTCTGAGCACTATGGGACTTAACATCTGAGGTCATCAGTCCCCTAGAACTTAAACCTAATTAACCTAAGTACATCACACACATCCATGCCCGAGGCAGGATTCGATACTGCGACCATAGCGGCCGCGCGATTCCAGACTGAAGCGTCTAGAACCACACAGCCACAAGGCCGGCGACGCGTTGTTCATCTGCGGAAATTTAGTTATAACTTACAGTATCACAGATCTTTTTGAAAAAATTACTCGTCAAGATATTCATTTTTGCTCCACTGTGTATCACTTCCGTGGTTGGTATTCCAGCCACAATAGTGTAATCTGCCGCCTGAACCTGGTCTTCAAACAGTTCAGTACATAACATGAAATCTTCGCATAATTCGTCGCGTATATCTTTTCCGCCTTATACCGTAGCACGCGTGTTGTTGCGTCATAACGTGTGCCCCATCCCATTCCGCGATCGATATCCTGCGGCAGTCCTGAGCGGTCCTTTCGGCATGCTGCTGGGGCCATCTGTACCGCGCTGCATGGTGTCGTGGTTGCAAAGATGAACCTCCCCGTGGACGACGGGAGTGAAGTTGCGCTTCATGGATCCCATTGTGCAGAGTTTGAGTCGTAACACAACGTCCTGTGGCTATACAAAAAGCGTTGTTCAGCAGGGTGGCGTTGCTATCGTCTAATAGGCGCTGCTCATGCATGGTTATTTACACCTTTTGTCTGGTTTAGTGACATCTCTGAACAGTCAAAAGGACTGTATCTGTGCTACAATATCCACAGTCAACGTCTATCTTCAGGAGTTCTGGGAACCGAGGTGATGCAAAACTTTTTTTGGTGTGTGTAGTTTCACCTAGGAAACCTTGAACTGTTTTGCACGTGATTGTGACCGTTTTCATTTCCAGGTCCAGCTGGAGGTGGGGCGCCGTTGCTGGAAGCGACCTGATTCCAGCCACGTACTGCTGTCGATCGCGGAGTAGAGTGTCGTCGCGTTAGCATTGCCGTCACTGTGCTTGGCGTCCTCCTGAATCAGATCGAGTGAATCCACCACAGACAAGAAGTATTCTACTGTGTCCTCCGGTGCACGAATTAATTTCTCGCGGATGCTTATCGACAGTTAACCTTTCCCCTACAACATATCTGTGTGCCAGTGCGTTGTCCTAGTAGCATGTTTTTCCCTAATACTTAACAAAACATTTTCTGATACTAACCTGCTTCTGGTTGTAGGTCTCGGGATTGAATACTTCACGTCTTAAGTGATCTTTGACATGCTCTGACCAACACTTCGCAAGAATAGCGTGTTCAAAGTGATCAAAAGTTAAACAGGTTTCGAAAGTAGTCGCGGCCCACACCGCGGATTCACCTTGCACATACAGGGTGACACACTGGAGGCGGACGGTTTTGAACTGCGTAGTACCGAGGGCGCGGTGGTGGGGGGTGGTCGTGGTGGGGATAGTTCTGATCCACACAAGATGCCATTTCATTTACTCAGTCACTATGGAGCAGAGGGACTTGCAACGTCGAGTGTTTGTCCATGACAGTTTCGTGAAAAGTGGTGAGTATGTTATTGCTATGCAGCGATTGTTTCGTGCGCGTTTTAGTGTCGGTCGACATGGAGCTGTTCCGAGCCGTAACACTGTCCTCAGATGGGTGGGAAACTTCCGATCAACTGGAAACATACTGGATAAGAAGCATCCTGGCCCGAGACGCAGAGTAACGACAGTAGAAAATGTTGAAAGGGTAAGGCAAGCGGCAGTCAGAAGCCAGGGACGGTCAGCTAGACGTCATGATGCTGAGTTACGAATCAATCGTGAATCGGTTAAACGAATTATGCATAAAGAATTAAAATTCCATCCCTACAAAATGCTCATTGTGCAACAACTTAAGGAAACTGATTTTGCTGTAAGAGAAGACTTCGCTTACAGAATGCAAGTTATTTTGGGATCGAATGAAAATGAAATTTTATTGCTGAGCGATGAAGCTCATTTTCATTTAAACGGGACCGTGAATAAGCAAAACCTGCGTTACTGGGCTCCAGAGCATCCACATCTTATCCACCAGCGTCCTCTACACTCAGAAAAAGTAACAGTCTGGTGTGCTCTTGGCTCTGTTGGCATTATTGGACCTTACTTTTTTTAAGAGAACGGGGCCACGGTCACTGTTAATTCGGTTCGTTACATTCGTATGCTTGAAACATTCTTGAAACCAGAACTAAGAAGACGACGAATCCCTTTAAAACGCGTTTAGTTCCAGCAGGATAGGGCTACATCGCACACCGCAAACACTTTGATGACAATTCTTAGACGCATGTTTCCAGGCCGGATTATCTCACGTTTAGGCAATGTTCCTTGGCCTCCCAGGTTCCCGACTTGTCAGTATGTGACCTTTTTTCTGTGGGGTACCTTAAGAACTGTGTCTATAACCACAAACCACGAAATGTGGACGAGTTGAAGAATGCAATCATTCAAGAAATTGCTGCCATCCCTGCAGAGATTTTAGTCCGTCATTCGAAATGATGGACATCACCTTGACGACATAATTTTTTACAAATAACTTTGTTAACTAAAATGGCAAATAATGAGCTTTGATTTTGTGTGAATAAACATGCATTAATTTTAAAGTTGGCTGAGTATTATTTCATTAAAAACCGTCCGTCTCCCGTGTGTCACCCTGTATGATACTACTAACTGTATTTTTTGTCTCTCACTTCAAGTTTTAGGTAGGATCCCCTCAAAACTCCAAATTAAAATCGAAGCTCTCCTCTAAAATCACTGACATTAACGTGGATGCTGCCTCCACTGAATCATACGAACCTTCTAGGCACGGGCTGCTAGAGCTTTGGTGACACGGAATAGATTGATTATATTGACTTCCATTCGCACGTGTCGACGTAGGCATTGTCTCAAGCGGTGAGTTATCATCTCGAGTTCTTGTTTCGGTCAGAGACCTGCGTATTACCAATGTTACATCAGTCAGCTAAGTTACGAGCTAACATGTCTTATCTGACCGAGCTCATCGTATCCTATCGTTTCCCCTGAACTCCCCAGTGAAGATAGAACCTCCGCGCCAGCGGATTGTACCGACGCACGTATTTCCTTTCCGGGATTTTCAAGAACGACAGTATTTTTCTCTGAAATGCATTCGTTAACCATTTTGTTAAACTGTTCACCTCGAGAAGATAGGGTTCTGTTTATTCTCTGTTCTTTCTGAAGAGAGAAATTGTTAATTTTGACATACTTGCTTCCATTTTAGTCTGAGTACCTTTCAATTGCGTAACATCCTCCGAGTATTTGCTCACTGCACCCTTTATTTCACGGTATGCTTCGTTAAGACCTCCTGTTTCAGTTTTTGCGGAATCGAAAGTGTTGGTATTACGATAATTTATATCTTTAACTGCATCATCGGACATTTTGTCCACCCTAAAGGACTATTCCTTTGCAAATTTTCATTCATTTTAGTAGGCTACGATCGATTTTATGGTTTAGTTCTGTATCACGAGAAGTTACCCTCGCAGCTACTCTTTCATCAATTTTATTTGCTAATCTCTCAAAGCATCGAACGGTGCCAGAGTTGGCATGTTCGGCGTAACTTCCGCAAAAATTGGCGGTTGCACGTCAGCCTCCCCGAACAAATCATTAACATTAGCAACTGAGGATTCTGAATTGTCAGTATCAAAATCTGCTTCTTCCATAATCGGATCGGCAATATTGCTGCCGACGGCATGGACTTATTTTTCTGAAGTACAAGGATAGCGTACCAATAGGGACAAAAAGGAGGCATGAAGGGCGCCAAAACAGAAATAACAATCATCCATTTATTGCACCATTACACACGCACATCATGATATAAGAGACATAATGACAAACAGTGTGCATAATGAAGGCCGCACAATTTTACCAATGTAAGAAATTAACATAATACTAGCATAAAATTAACTAAAGTGCCTTGAAGGAAATGTTTATGAGAAGAACACGACGGGGCCGCAAGGGAGGAGGCAACACAATACTCTTAACTCAGGTGCAACAAAACAAACAACGGGCACCAGGCCGCGCCAACAACGGACAAAAAAATGGTTCATATGGCTCTGAGCACTATGGGACTCAACTGCTGAGGTCATCAGTCCCGTAGAACTTAGAACTAGTTAAACCTAACTAACCTAAGGACATCACAAACATCCATGCCCGAGGCAGGATTCGAACCTGCTACCGTAGCGGTCTCGCGGTTCCAGACTGCAGCGCCAGAACCGCGCGGCCACTTCGGCCGGCTAACAACGGACACGTAAGGCACGCAACTACTCTCTCAGTTGCGGTTCCGCGCGTTCCACCCAAGTAATAGCTACCTGAAACATTTTAATACTTGGAACAGTACACCAGTGATCAGCAAATTAAAAAAAAAAACTATAACATGACATAGAAATACAATAATTTATGAAAATCACGTCATATGAGTATGAGCTTAAGGTCTTTCGGTAATTAACAGATTACGAAAGGTAAAGGGCCATGTGCCACTATTAAATCTTGCGTAATTACACTACTAAATTCCTCAGTACCCAAGTTGCAGTTAACGCAACAAGAATTACATCATTTAAGTGATAATGTTACTTTAAAATAATAATAAAATTATTTCATACAAAAGTGGACCAAGAATGGTCCGATCAGTACTCCCGAGTGAAGCGGTTCACACAAATGGTACTCCACGGCTCCGAGCACACAGCCCCATACAAAATGCAACACAACCACAGAGACCCGGCGTACTACCAGAACCACCAGGCAGTAAAACAAAATCGTACTAAGCCAAAACAAGGACCGACTTTTAAAATGACGAGACCTATCCCGGACCGGACAACAGACCAAATGCTGGGAAATCCATAAGAAATCTCAGCCAACTTAACACAAAAACAACAATTTATGAGCAATATGCAAAACACAAGACCTCTCAGTCCAAAGGCTTCCGTTTAGTCGCGAAGGTGGCTCCGACCCGCCTGCTGAGGTGCCAAGCGTAGTACAGAGTGCCGAATCAAGCTTAACTTTCGTTAACGGAAAGCGGAAGCACCACAAGACAAAATAAACTCCAATCTAACCGCGCAAGGCAAACTCTAAGGAGTGCCACTCGAAGACTATGCACTTGAAGATCAAACATAAAGCACCCAGACTAATGTGTCGCTGAACGACGCACTTCCATAACCAGCGTCTAGTAGAGCGTAGCCCATCGATATACATCCACGGGACGGTAAACGAGGATAGCAATCCCAGCGACGGAGAGACAGGACGACGAAATGACATCCCGCCGCACATAGAAGGTATTTCAAACTCAGGCTCGACAAACAACAGGCGAGATTTTACTCCTCTTGCGAATCAAGTTAAATGGCACACCACGCCGCTGTCCACACTATTAACCGTAAAATCATGGTCCGGTCTTCCCATCGGGCCCCACTCGGCGTCCAGACGAAAACAACCCCAGCCGAGCCGAGCTGTCTTCACGCCAAGGCAGCCACCTCTTGCCTCCTCACACGCCTCCAGCTAAGCCCCGGCCATCGATCACACACGGAAACAACCGCCTAACGCCAAAGCGCCATCTGAGTGACAACTCAGCACTAAGATCGACACGGACTTGGAAATAAGCGAGCACCGTAACAGGGTTTCATTTCCATCTTTTTTAGTTTCCCGAATTTCTTCATAATTTTGATCTCACAGAATCTCGTAATATTTAAAAGCCGAATTATTCGCAGAATTTGAATTCCCTCACTCAATAACTATGCTCTGGAACAATTATTGACTACTACAGACAGATAAAATGGATGCTGACAGAAGAGCGGCTAGCTCTCCATCTTTCCCATACGCGACGCAATAGTGGCCTTATTTGACAACTTCCGCACAACAATGAAATTACAGTTAATAAAGTTCGTCACTCAGAATCCAAAATGAGCCAAGAGCTATTTAGGAAAAACTGAAGAAAAAAAATGGCTCTGAGCACTATGGGACTCAACTGCTGAGGTCATTAGTCTCCTAGAACTTAGAACTAGTTAAACCTAACTAACCTAAGGACATCACAAACATCCATGCCCGAGGCAGGATTCGAACCTGCGACCGTAGCGGTCTTGCGGTTCCAGACTGCAGCGCCTTTAACCGCACGGCCACTTCGGCCGGCAAAAACTGAAGAAAGTTGCCGAACATAAAAGGCGGGATAGCTATGCAGGCATCGCTTATCATTTCCTTACAATGTTGCGTCACGTCATAATAAACTTCTCCTTGTAGAAAAATTTAATCCCAATTCTGGATCAATGTTATGTTGACATCAAGCGTCTTTGTGGTATCTTTTATTCTTTTAAGTTATTTATTCATAACAATGTTTATTATACATCAATAACCCGCTACCTAATTAATTAGTGGATCCTACAAATTTGCAATAACGTCACATGCTACTAATGTATGGTAGTGTTTAGTTAATTCTAAATGGGTAAGCTAACTATATTAATTACTCTACTGGGAACTACGTGCTATTCTACTGCACTACACTACCTGCAGCGTTGCAGGTGTGCCAGCAAAACTATAAACCTACTACTATGGGCGTGCCTATCGAGCTAACACCAGTGGGCATGCCCCTGACACTGGACTGGTCCTAAGAACTTTACTACCGCTGCAGGATACTAAACTACTAGTTTCAATCTGTTTCTACTAAACTACTCTATTACTATCTTGAAAAATCCCTAGTGCGATGTTCTACACCGGTGAGAGATGCATCTCCATTCTAGTTCGTGGTGTGTCGGTCGGCCAGTCCACGCTCTGGCGGTGGAGGGCAGGTGCGTAATTACTTCTTTTGACAATTCTATACTTTCATTGATTATCGCTCACATGTTCGCTTAATATATTAGTGGATACCTCGTTAGCCAAGCTGTTGAGGATATCGAGGGTGTTCTGATATCTTAGTAGATGATGAGTGTCGTAACTTGCTGGTTGTCGTCTTCAGTCGGCTGCCACATCATCGTGTATGGGGCACTCATAGACCACGTGGTCAAGTATGCCCCCCAAGGCTACGAAGGCATTGCCCGCTTCCCAAACTGACCCAGGTATGTCGGATAGGGTCCATGTCCTGTGAACAAGTGTAACAGAACTCTGCTAGGTTGAAAATACATAAGTTTCATTCGTTCCGTGAAGCTTGGTAAACATTGATATGTCTCTGACGTCTTGTCAATCTCCCAGGTCTCTTGCCACAATCCCCCCCCCCCCCCCTTCTCCGTCTGATAGAAATTTTGTCTTGAACCCCTGTGATCTCAGCTGTCTTTTCAATTTTCCCCCTCTTTACCCAATAACAGGTTGCCTGCTCCCATACTTTAATGTCAAGTGGGCAAAGCCCCATTATAACTAGCAAGGTCCCAGCTGGACTTGTTCCGAATGCTCCAATTTCCCGTAGCAGCATATTCCGTTGCACTCTTTTCATGGCCATGGTAGGAATGACCCTCATGTGCCCGTGCGCCCACTCCAGAGCCGTACCCCACAACCAAAGTAAGAGTAATGTTGTGATATAGTTGAATTATATTTGTCAATAGGTGGACACTTTTATGTCCAGTTCCAATAAGGTTGTTCAGTACCTCCAGCGATCTCTCAGTCACAGTCTCTACCTGTGTGGCGAAGTTCCATTTTTCGTCAACAACGACTGCCAGGTATCAGGCCTCATGACGCTGAAGAACTGACAAGCCATCAATTCTGACAGTTGGGTTTCTAACTGGTTGTCCCTTTAACAACAGATGTGTAGATTTATTTGGGGCAGTCTTCATTCTAGCTTTCCGACACCAGTCAGACAGCAATGATATTGCACACTCCTACTTTGGTTCTAGGTCCTCGCGGCTACAGCCGCCTACCAGCAGGAGGAGGTCGTCTGTGTAGGCTTTCACCTTTAACACATCATCACTGCGTTTTAGTCCATCCAATAAAGGTTCCGTATTAACATCCCAAAAGAGTGGCCCCAGGACAGAGTCCTGTGGGCACATCATTGTTATTCTCTTACTAACGCACCTGCTGGGGAGCGATAGCCAGACCTCCTTTCCCTCACAATAGCTCCTTAGACAGCCATGTAGCGGCCCTGGACACTCCCTCTCCCGCAAGCAGGAGAAGAGTGAAGGCCACCACAGAGGATCAAAGGCGCCACATATCCACCGTGACGCTGGCAATGTACTGGCGCAGAGCTGAGCCACAGACCTCAGTCGCCAGGGCATTAGCATCAGATGATGATTGCTCTGGCCGAAAGCTGAACTGGCTGTCATTTATCCTGCACAGCACTCTGTGTGCTGCCAGTCTGTCAGCTAACACATTTTCAAACAGTTTTCCAAGGACGTCTAGTAGGAAAATAGGCCTGTATGGCTCTGCCAGTATTGGATCCTTGTTGGGACATTTGTTTATGATTGTCACATTGGCCTTCTTCCAGATGGTCGGGAATTCCTGCGTTCTCAGGCATTCATTGTACAGCCTAGTTAGAGGCGCAACTAGCTGTGGGGCGAGGAACTTTCGCTATGGTGCCGTCTGGCAGTGAGGCTCTCTTAAAAGATTTTATTTGTGCAGCCACTTACTCTTCTGAAAACCGGTATACCATGGCGTTATTAAGTATTCTGCTTGATCTCCCTTTCTGGGGCGACGTTGTTCGTCTGTATCCACCCCTGCATCATCATCATCAGGCAACAAGGACTGGAGCAGTTTCCCACCAAGATTCCATCATCCGCGCTCCAGCCCTGATGGGGACAACACTGATTTTCTCTCTCACTAATTTATAAGAAACGCCCCAGGGGTCAATTGCCAGCTGGTCCAGCACATACTGCTCCCACCTGCAGAGTTTAACAGCTCTTAGCTCCTTCTGCAAGAGCTCCTTGGCTTCCCGATATTGCTGAAGCCAGTACCGTTTATCTTCCCAGACGAAGCTTCGCTGGTAGTACCTCCTTGCCCTTCTGACACTGACACACTTGTCCCAATTTGGCAAACTATGGTGATGGGAAGCCGCTACGGCTTTACTCCTGGGTGGCACGGCCGATTTCACTGCTGTGTTAAGCGCTCGAACCAGTTCTTCGGCATGTTCCTCTAAGTAGTCGTCACCCTCTGGCTATGTCAGAATGTCACACACCCTTGCCAGACACTCCCAATCAGATCGATTGTAATTGAGCTGAACTTCAGCCTAGTTTCCAATGGCATTCTCTGCCAGTTAATTTAAATGTTATTAAGTTGTGATCACTTGTGGTAACTCTGTTACGCACTGACCAACTCTTAACATTGTCCGCAGCATCAAGTGACGCCAAACTGATGTCTGTGTCAGTACCTTCACTCCCACCGCCATTGTAGGTGGGGGCATTACCTGACCTGTTAGCCACCACAAGTTGCAAGGCCATGATTGTTTCCTCTGCCCTGCCTCGATTGGCATCTCGAGTGTCACTGAACCAGAAGGGGGTCTTCGCATCAATTTCTGCCACCAAGATGACTTCCCGCCTCCGCAACGCCTTAATTACACCAATGAAGTGGGCCAGATACTCCTCAAAGATGCCACCTTCCTGAAAGTACATATCGACTACATAGAGGGCTTAAAGCGAGCACTGAAGCTCTACGACGTTTCAGTGGCTGTTTGACAATTCTGAAATGATCGTAATTCTCAGCGCTTTGTTGGTGACAAGTAGGGCAGATTTTGGCTCATCACCAAACCTTATAACCTGCCACGTGGTGGCAGTGAAGGCGATCTGTCTGGAAAGGGAGTATGACTCCTGCAGACAGAGCACATCCTGTCTCCTCTCCTCCACCACTTTACGTAGCTCTTGCATTACAAGTTAACTATTATGTGTGTTTAGAGGTCCTACACTTAGTCCATACCAAGGAAAGTAAGTGTGAATGTCGCAATCAGGCCACATCTTCCAATCAAGCGCTATGCCCCTGTTGGCTAATACTGATTGTGTGTCCAAATCGAAAGTCTAATTTCGTCTTTCAAAAACCTTCTTAACAATGTTCCTTAAGGCTCCAAAGTCAGTGGGGAGATTCGTCTACTTCAGCCTCTATTGCCGAGAAGGTGACTTTCCTCCCGTATTTGTGACCTACCCGGACCATCGGCTGCAAAGCAACGGCCGGGACAGCCAGCTCCTCCAGCTGTGTGAGTTGCATAACAAATTCTATATTTGGATACAACCTTATTGGGTCAGTTACCATCCCTCTGTTGGACGAGTGACTTGTACAGGAGTTGTTGGGGTAGTGCTATCAATCGTAGTATCCTGAAGATGGCCGTTCTGCACTTCATTCCTTGGCATAACCACCGTGGTAGGCCAACCATCACAGGACGCCCTATTTGCCGTTCCCGGTCGTCTGCCGGCCTGTATCCCCAGCTGTGGGACAAGAAGGCTCCAGTTGGAATTTAAGGATCGGTTTGGATGCCAACATCCACGGTTTCCGTTCTACGTCTTCGAGCTTCCGTGGTTAACATCAGAAACTCCTTAAATTTGCTGGCACTTGCGGCATCTATACTCCTTTTGCTCGGGGACATTCTTTTGGGTATCCTGGGCCCAGTAGCAGCCTCAGCCATAATCTATCCAAGAGATTAGACGCTGCTTCAGCATCTTATATGTGCGGCAGGTCCTACAAATGTTGTCGCATGACTTTTTACCCCTTCTCATGCAGGGTATACATGTACTTGTTTCGCTGTAACTTCTTCTCCCCACGTGGGCTTCTGATCCTACTTGCAGCAGGCTGGCAAGTTTTATCCTCCTGTGATCAATTAGGTCAGAAACATGAAACAAAAAAGACAGATGTGTAAAACGTGTTCAAATAATTTATCGCGCTGCACGTTGGGGACAGGATGATGCATTGCTCTTCTGTGGAAATTTAGTTATACCTGGGGTTGAACATAAAATTCGTAAATGTTGCGATCAGTTTAATTTTATACACAGTTCAAAAAAAGTTTTACATCATCCCAGTTCCCAGAAATCCTGAAGACAGACGTTGACTGTGGATATTGTATCACAGACACTGTGCCTTTGATTGGTTCAGCGATGTCACTAAACCTGCCCAAAGATGTAAACAACCATGTATGAGCAGCGCCTATTAGACGGAGGGGGTCCGGCAGCCGATCACTTCCAGTCATTCCGCCAGGAAAGGGGTACACGCTTCACGTTGTCTGAAGTTCAACCATGCCTAGACGGTCAATACCGCGTTACGATCGCATCCGAATTGTTACTTTGTGGAAGGGAGGCCTCCCAACAAGGGAATTGTCCAGGTGTTTCAGATTGAACCAAAGTGATGTTGTTCGGACAGGGAGGAGATACAGAGAGACAGGAACTGTCGATGACATGCCTCGCTCAGGCCACCCAAGGGCTACTGCTGCAGTGGATGACCACTGCCTACGGATTATGGCTCGGAAGAACCCTGACAGCAACGCCACCATGTTAAATAATGCTTTTCTGCAGCCACAGCACGTCGTTTTACGACTCAAACTGTGCGAAATGGGCTGCATGAAGCGCAACTTCACTCCTTTCGTCCATGTGGAGGTCCATCTTTGCAACCACGACACCATGCAGCGCGGCACTGATGGGCCCAACCACATGCCGGTACAGATGGGCCCAACAACATTCCGAATGGACTGGTGAGGATTGGCATCACGTTCTCTTCACCGATGAGTGTCGCATATGCCCTCAACCAGACAATCGTTGGATACGTGTTTGGAGGCAACCCGATCAGACTGGACGACTTAGACACACTGTCCAGCGAGTGCAGCGAGGTGGAGGATCCCTGATGTTTTGGGGTGGCTTTATGTGAGGACGACGTACGCCGCTGGTGGTCATGGAAGGCACCGTAAGGGCTGTACGATAAGTGAATGCCGTTCTCCGACCGATAGTGCAACCATATCGGCAGCATATTGGCGAGGCATTCGACTTCATGGACGACAATTCGCGGCCCCATCGTGCACATTTTGTGAATGACTTCCTTCAGTATACCGACATCGCCCGAGTAGAGGGGCCAACATGTTCTGCAGACATGAACCTTATCAAACATGCCAGGGATAGATTGAAAAGGGCTGTTTATGGATGACGTGACCCACCAACCACTCTGGGGGATCTACGCCGAATTGTCGTTGAGGAATGGAACAATCTGGAACAACATTGCCTTGATGAACTTGTGGATTATATGCCACGACAAATACAGGCATGCATCAATGCATGAGGACATGCTACTGGGTATTAGACGTGCCGGTGTGTACAGGAATCTGGACCACCACCTCTGAAGGTCTGGCTGTATGGTGGTAAAACATGCAATGTTTGGTTTTCATCAGCAATAAAAAGGGCGGAAATGATGTTTATGTTGATCTCTACTCCAATTTTATGTACAGGTTCCGGAACTCTCGGAACCGAGGTGATGCAAAACTTTTTTTGATGTTTGTTTTACTAACAAATACCTGCGCAATCAGTATTTCTTAGTGGGGTCAGTATCTGACGAAACCAAGCCCGATGGAACCATTTATCAAAGACAGATGGCCGAATCATTCACAATAATTTCTTGCACGTAATAAGGGCAAGACACATTAAAATAATCGACACTTAATATCAGAGCCACGATTTCAAATTAATGACCGAAAACAAAGCGTATTCCGCCGTTACGTCTCTTCACAATGATATGCCGACTTTGATATTTCAATCAAAAACTATGAGTATGTGAATTAGGGTTATGCAAACATGTGAATATCCACACAGGGTGGCCTTATGATAATAAAAATAACAAAAGGCTTTTTATATGGTTCATATTTAACTCTAAGAATAAATCCAGAAAACATCAAGTTGACTTAAAATAAACGTCTGCTCTCTAAGGCACGCTGAGAATAAGGACATAAGATAAATGTACATAGACACACTCCTACCACAAGACAAACGAAAGATACCTTTTAGTAATTGATTTGTTTAAGTCACAGGTTGATTTTATGTCCTTCGTTTTCTTTGGGATTACTTTTACATTGTATAGTTCTTGAGTCACAGAGATTCACGAAACATTTTCCTGCATTGAAATAAAATAAAGCGCACACATGCCGGAAAAACAGATTCCCGCTGAAAGTTACAAGAAAAATTACTTTAACTGAATCGTAATGAGCATTCCACTGAGTATCAGACAATGGTTTCAAAAATTTGATCTTTTTTTCCTACAAGTAATTCCTGCCTACACCGCACAGCAAAACTAAAGGCTCACATTTTTGAAAGCTTGTAATTGTCTCCCATCCTTACACATAAGTTTGAAATTTGTCTGTAAAGTTCCTCTGTAATGACGCAAAAGCGTAGTGCCCTACACGCCACCTTCTGGCTCAGTGACGCTTCGAACACCGTGGTATCGACAAATATATAAAAAGAAAGGTCACAGCCCAGAGTTTCATGAGCATTTTAAGGTGGATTAATAATGCCACATTAGCCCCAAATTTAATCAAAATTCTGCCCAACACCAACGTGGACCTGACACATGATGGGAAGGCCGTCACACAACCTCTTACCCACATTTCACCCATTATTTTGCCGCCTCTGCGATGGAGGTCTGTTGTGTACATAGTTCCGCATAGTCAGTGCGTACACAACTTTCCCACCAGGGCGCGCCCCATTATGCACAACAGCGCAGGCGCAGCGCTCGTCCATCTCCGCACTACGAGATGGCGCTGCCATAGAGACGGACCAAATTCTGCTTCTGCCAATCCGCACATTAATATGAAACGCAGCCAATGAGATTGCTGCTAACGTAGAACCTTTTCTCCTCGCGGATCACACTCGCGCAGTGATACATGAACACGCGAGGTATTATAACGAGTGTACAGACCTCCGACGAGCCAGTCTGCAGTTGTCTGCATTTGTCTGCACCAGTCTGTACGAGTTCTACATTTGTCTGTACCAGTCTATAGTCAAGTTTCAGTGTACACCTCAGAAGATTACCATATTCCTGTACATAGCCATGAAGATAAATGTATAGACACTTTTGTCAAGTATCAGAGATATATGTGAGAATAAGATTAACGTACCAATACCAAAGGAACTTCATATTGTCAGTTGTAAATAGCATCCAGAACCAAGTTAAGTAATTTTTATGCTTGTTATTATTTTAATAAATGTGTGTGAAAATTAATCAAGTTCTGTTTAAAGTTGGTCACCGTCAATCTGCTACTCTAAGTGTGCAAGTGGCATTACTATCGTCTGACCTAACGGCAGAAGATAAACACGCGACAATAAGACCACGAGACATATTTCTGACACTCGCCTACTTCGTTAGAGCGACAAATCAAATAATCTGATGGTGCGTGTACTGAAGGTCTTACAGTATGCACACCACAAGGTCAGAACCACGAAGCCCAGAGGTGAAATCAGGTGGTTTTCTTACGGGAAACAGAGGGAAACATTTCACACACACCGCCGCTCAGAATGACGCGAAAAGGCCTCATGGCGTGGTATAAAGGACGTCAGTTAATCCTTTCCTTGGGGCATTGATGCCTACACGTTTCGCTGTCCAAAACGACGGTTTGCAATGCAATTAGCAACGGGACAATGTTCGACAATGCTACCACCCCCATGGCTTTTTAACCCTACTGTAGAGACAACATGGAACTGAAACCATATTGAACTTGATCTGACCCCTTTGATGTGAAGTGGGACAGTAATTTTTGCCCTGGTATACAGGGTAGAGCCACTAGGGATCGTTCGAAATCACTCGACGAAATTTGAACATGACCCAAAACACCAAAGGGGTTTTCTGCTTTCATAGCGGCTCTGTCTCGTATCCTGCTTTGGCGTTATCCGGAGGGGGAGGGTGGAGAGGGTGTGGGGTGTCGCTACATTATCATGTGCGTGAAAAAATGGCAAAGGGTTCCTCTAAGCCCCCCCCCCCCCCCCCCACTTCGACAACATCCACGATGTACCTATCCGAAATTACGACACTGATTCAGCATCGTGGCTGCTCTAACGTCTGAGGATTAGGCAGACCCTTCGACACTCCCTAGCAGCAGTTTGCCGACCTTCAGCTGCTAGACTACATCGGAGTCGAAGTTTTCCATAGGTTCACCTGTGGTCTACGGGTTTCAGTTCCGTTTCAGCCGCGCTAGCGAGTGGCCGCTGTTAACTGCTGCGCTGCACCTCCGTGTTGTTTGCATCGCTGTACTTGTGCTCTTCGCCGAGTGCTGTCCGTCCGTTAATCTCCATGTTCATCCATATTCCTTGTGATCTGATCGCTCTTTCCAGTCTTGCTGCTGCTAATAAGAATTTCGGTTGTTTAATCGAAATTGCGTCGCTGTTTTAACCATAGCTATAAACCTCAGGAAGAATACTCTGATATTTGCTTTTGACACCGAATCCCGTCCTGTTCAGCCGACATCCCTGGAAATTGATGACTGGATTACACAGGTAATTGGTCTCAATTCTGAAACCGCCCATACCTGGCAACTGGATCAGGAGCCGGCCGCGGTGGCCGAGCGGTTCTAGGCGCTTCAGTCCGGAACCGCGCGACTGCTACGGTCGAGCGTGCGAATCCTGCCTCGGGCATGGATGTGTGTGATGTCCATAGGTTAGTTAGGTTTAAGTAGCTCTAAGTCTAGGCCATCACAGAAGTTGGGAAGGAAAACATAGGTACAAAGAAGGTAGCTGCGAAGAAACCATGGGTAACAGAAGAAATACTTCAGTTGATTGATGAAAGGAGGAAGTACAAACATGTTCCGGGAAAATCAGGAATACAGAAGTACAAGTCGCTGAGGAAAGAAATAAATAGGAAGTACAGGGAAGCTAAGAAGAAATGGCTGCAGGAAAAATGTGAAGACATCGAAAAAGATATGATTGTCGGAAGGACAGACTCAGCATACAGGAAAGTCAAAACAATCTTTGGTGACATTAAAAGCAACGTTGGTAACATTAAGAGTGCAACGGGAATTCCACTGTTAAATGCAGAGGAGAGAGCAGATAGGTGGAAGGAATACATTGAAAGCCTCTATGAGGGTGATGTGATAGAAGAAGAAACAGGAGTCGATTTAGAAGAGATAGGGGATCCAGTATTAGAATCGGAATTTAAAAGAGCTTTGGAGGACTTACGGTCAAATAAGGCAGAAGGGATAGATAACATTCCATCAGAATTTCTAAAATCATTGGAGGAAGTGGCAACAAAACGACTATTCACGTTGGTGTGTAGAATATATGAGTGTGGCGACATACCATCTGACTTTCGGAAAAGCATCATCCACACAATTCCGAAGACGGCAAGAGCTGATAAGTGCGAGAATTATCGCACAATCAGCTTAACAGCTCATGCATCGAAGCTGCTTACAAGAATAATATACAGAAGAATGGAAAAGAAAATTGAGAATGCGCTAGGTGACGATCAGTTTGGCTTTAGAAAAAGTAAAGGGACGAGAGAGGCAATTCTGACGTTACGGCTAGTAATGGAAGCAAGGCTAAAGAAAAATCAAGACACTTTCATAGGATTTGTAGACCTGGAAAAAGCGTTCGACAATATAAAATGGTGCAAGCTGTTCGAGATTCTGAAAAAAGTAGGAGTAAGCTATAGGAAGAGACGGGTCATATACAATATGTACAACAACCAAGAGGGAATAATAAGAGTGGACGATCAAGAACGAAGTGCTCGTATTAAGAAGGGTGTAAGACAAGGCTGTAGCCTTTCGCCCCTACTCTTCAATCTGTACATCGAAGAAGCAATGCTGGAAATAAAAGAAAAGTTCAGGGGTGGAATTAAAATACAAGGTGAAAGGATATCAATGATACGATTCGCTGATGACATTGCTATCCTGAGTGAAAGTGAAGAAGAATTAAATGATCTGCTGAACGGAATGAACAGTCTAATGAGTACACAGTATGGTTTGAGAGTAAATCGGAGAAAGACGAAGGTAATGAGAAGTAGTAAAAATGAGAACAGCGAAAAACTTAACATCAGGATTGATGGTCACTACCTAGGCAGTAAAATAACCAATGACGGACGGAGCAAGGAGGACATCAAAAGTAGACTCGCTATGGCAAAAAAGGCATTTCTGGCCAAGAGAAGTCTACTAATATCAAATACCGGCCTTAATTTGAGGAAGAAATTTCTGAGGATGTACACTCTTTGATATAAAACTCGACCGGCGGCCGGCCGCTTCAGAGGCTAAGTCCGCGCCGATCGCGACATGGGACAAAAACACTGGCCAACTCGCTAATTCTCTAAGTCCAGTTATCTGCACAATCTGGCAACACTGTAGACTGCCGCACTTCCTAGAGGAAAACTTGTCCCAAGATAGAGATACCCGGGGCTGATTACGCCTGTGGTCTAGCCATAGCCGGCACGGTAGCTCAGCGTGTTCGGTCAGAGAGCCGGTTGGCCTCTGTAATAAAAAACTGAGTGGAACGATCACCCACCGAACTTGAACAGGATGTCTTGCGACGTCTGCAACGACCAAACACAACGATCAATAACGAACAAAATGGAAAAAAAAAAAGCGGTAGCGTGCGTTGTTTTCTGTTCGTAATGTCAGTGGATCGAGAGCAGCTGGCATAAAATATTTTTATAGCCTCTTCTGTCTGAATGCTAAAGACGTGAATGTAATGGTAGCGCAGATTCAATCTATTTCGCTTTCTGACACACCGATCTCAAAATTTTTTCCAGTAACGATTTTGCGGCAGATTTCCTGCAGACTGTCCTCCTCTGGACGCCGTATGCGGCAAAGCTCCGGGATCCATTTGCAGGCTACTGGCAGCGGCCGTGGCGACAGCAGCGGCGCTGCACTCCCCCGTTCTTTATCGAAAGCGCCTGTTACCGCTCATCGCTTTTGATGATTTAAAACGCTTTATTATTAAATGTTGCTCCACAGAAAATTTCTACGATTTCCATTCACGCTCAAAAGCAACGGAGACAGACGCCCTCGTTTCATTTCCTTTCAAACTCAATTATTTGTGCAACTTTCGGTCAATGTTCGGATGTTTTCGTCAAGCCAGAGTGAGCGTCTGTGGTGTAAAGTGTATTACAGTTCTTGTCTCATTCCTTATGGTAACTCTATGCGATAAACTGTGTGAATACCTTGCAATGCATGCTCTGTAGCAGTGCAGGACACTGCACATTTGGAATTCCATGTATGGGTTCATGAAGTATTTAATGTTGATCGGAAGTGACGGTTAAGGTCATCAGATTTAGACCAGAAAAATATGTCGTTTTGGAAGTTTCAGAGAACGGAACGGAATTGCAAACGCCGGTGTTAGAAAACGTCTACAGTTAAATGCTATTGCAAAAATTTAGAAGTGGGGAACTATATTAATCAACATGTGCACGTCATAAACAACCTTCTGACATGTTAGACCTATATGACGAACAAAGCTCAAATTTATATCGTTGACAGTCGCTTTGAATCTTTTCAGGATCTATTTTACAGTGAAGCACCTTGGCATTTGCAAAGCAGACATCCATGATATTAACTTAATTTACTAAGTCGAAATCGGACGAAGATTGATGTTTAAAGGCATTCTTCAGATTTCGTATAAAGAATTTTTACTAGCAGTTTGCAACTCCATTAATCAAAATGGAAAATAAAAGGTTGTAGTCAGCAGCTTTCACCGAGAATGGAACTGCTATGTCATACAGTACGAGCACCGCAACGCACAAGGGAACCTCTTTTTTTTTCAATTTTGCTTTTTTTCTTTTACTTTTTTTTGACAATTACCCCTTTTTTCTCTCATATTTTGAAGCCCCTTAGGAAAATGGCACTAAAATAAGAAACTAAGTGCCACCGCCACTTTTCATCCTATAATAAAAAAAAAAAATCTGGTCCACTTCAGGCGTTGGCTCCTGACTAAACCTACCCCAAGAGCTGCCTATATACCAGGGGAAATATGGGAATTCAAGGTTAGGGCTATCCTTACAAACAAAACAAAATCTTCCTTTTTCTGAATTTTATTTTTATTTTTATTTTTATTTTTTTTGTTTATTTTTGTTGTGTCATTGATCAGACGCTTTCTGCGCCCCACTGGTAATATGTTGAGTCACGTCTTCTCGAAATTGGTGTGTTCCATTCAATAGTCCAGAAATGTTCATTGGTTCAAACAGGAAACCTTCTTCACTCTTGGCTTAACACATTCCAGCTGCGAGGCGGGTCGTGGAAAGCACTCCCAAGGAAGTTCGAGAAAAATTGTCTGTATTTTGGGTGGCGGACAACGACATAATGACGGTCGTTGAGGTATGTCCAAAAATCGAGTACAGAGCCTACAGTTTGTCCAAATAGGTAGAGAATGGCATGTCCGCGAATCCAATTCACAGCATTGGCCTTTGTCCGAGGAAAATAGTCACGTCCCGGAACTAATAATGAAAGGGGAGTATTCCGATTCAGAATGTCCCGCGTTAGAAAAGCCACAATACGACGAATAACCTCTGAGCTAACGACACACTGGCGACAACAGACGGACTATAGTCACTGCGATGTTGCCTGAGCCTCGGAACGCAACCTTAAAACGCACAAACAGGTGTTACTTATGTGAAGAGCGCCGTTCTTGGAGTCCAGAAATTAATTATACTTTCTAAGTGTCTCATCTTACAGTGGATTATATCGTACGAGTCTTCGATGTGGAAAACGAATGTCAAGTGAATTTAGCGAGGTAACGCCGGCCTACACCCGGAAGTAAATGCACTATCAGAGTGTTGACAAATACTTGCTACAACGCTGCCATTTCTCGGCTCTCTTACAAGGCAGCTCTTCAGCGAAATGCTTGCCGTGATTCTCCGATACGGTTCTTCAGAGTGGAGACGCGCGCGCACGTTTGGTTTTTATGCGGCGTTCTCCCCTGATGGTTTCTGACGTCGCCTTGTGGGCTATGTATACATTTGAGACATTCGATTATCATTAATCCAGAATGATACATTATATCATTTCAACGTAGGGAAAGCAAAACGGGTCATTCAATGTTTCTCATTCAACATAAAGCATGTGAGATAATTTTCCGTAACGTTCATAATCATCTAAAAATACAAACGAAGTAAAAATACATCTGAAGCTTATTCGAATTGAATATAATGTAAGATACCAAACGCTTTGAACCTCGATGTCGAATTTGTCCACGTGCAATCTTTTGCAGCATACACATACACTCCTGGAAATTGAAATAAGAACACCGTGAATTCATTGTCCCAGGAAGGGGAAACTTTATTGACACATTCCTGGGGTCAGATACATCACATGATCACACTGACAGAACCACAGGCACATAGACACAGGCAACAGAGCATGCACAATGTCGGCACTAGTACAGTGTATATCCACCTTTCGCAGCAATGCAGGCTGCTATTCTCCAATGGAGACGATCGTAGAGATGCTGGATGTAGTCCTGTGGAACGGCTTGCCATGCCATTTCCACCTGGCGCCTCAGTTGGACCAGCGTTCGTGCTGGACGTGCAGACCGCGTGAGACGACGCTTCATCCAGTCCCAAACATGCTGAATGGGGGACAGATCCGGAGATCTTGCTGGCCAGGGTAGTTGACTTACACCTTCTAGAGCACGTTGGGTGGCACGGGATACATGCGGACGTGCATTGTCCTGTTGGAACAGCAAGTTCCCTTGCCGGTCTAGGAATGGTAGAACGATGGGTTCGATGACGGTTTGGATGTACCGTGCACTATTCAGTGTCCCCTCGACGATCACCAGTGGTGTACGGCCAGTGTAGGAGATCGCTCCCCACACCATGATGCCGGGTGTTGGCCCTGTGTGCCTCGGTTGTATGCAGTCCTGATTGTGGCGCTCACCTGCGCGGCGCCAAACACGCATACGACCATCATTGGCACCAAGGCAGAAGCGATTCTCATCGCTGAAGACGACACGTCTCCATTCGTCCCTCCATTCACGCCTGTCGCGACACCACTGGAGGCGGGCTGCACGATGTTGGGGCGTGAGCGGAAGACGGCCTAACGGTGTGCGGGACCGTAGCCCAGCTTCATCGAGACGGTTGCGAATGGTCCTCGCCGATACCCCAGGAGCAACAGTGTCCGTAATTTGCTGTGAAGTGGCGGTGCGGTCCCCTACGGCACTGCGTAGGATCCTACGGTCTTGGCGTGCATCCGTGCGTCGCTGCGGTCCGGTCCCAAGTCGACGGGCACGTGCACCTTCCGCCGACCACTGGCGACAACATCGATATACTGTGGAGACCTCACGCCCCACGTGTTGAGCAATTCGGCGGTACGTCCACCCGGCCTCCCGCATGCCCACTATACGCCCTCGCTCAAAGTCCGTCAACTGCACATACGGTTCACGTCCACGCTGTCGCGGCATGCTACCAGTGTTAAAGACTGCGATGGAGCTCCGTATGCCACGGCAAACTGGCTGACACTGACGGCGGCGGTGCACAAATGCTGCGCAGCTAGCGCCATTCGACGGCCAACACCGCGGTTCCTGGTGTGTCCGCTGTGCCGTGCGTGTGATCATTGCTTGTACAGCCCTCTCGCAGTGTCCGGAGCAAGTATGATGGGTCTGACACACCGGTGTCAATGTGTTCTTTTTTCCATTTCCAGGAGTGTAGAATGATGATTACCACGAGAATGAATAAATATGTTGGTACAGGTAGAAGCAAGAAGAGACGCAGTCAACAAATATTCGATTCCTCATAGCATTCATTTCATTTGAGGCGTAAGAAGAGTTAAAGCGGGATATTACTTTCGTTAACACGAAAGATATACCGCACATATTGATAACGAGAAAGTCTGCGTCTTCATACGTTTCCTCCTTGAAATCTGTATGCTCTATTATATACAAAGTAGCCTGATCATTGTTTCAGTAATGTTACCCTCTTGTTTGACCCCGTAACGATGAACAGATTCCAAATGCATGTCTCTGCATGAAAGTAGCTGTTCGAACCCTTCCTGGGTTGCTTTTTGTGTTTTATTGCTTGGAATTCCTGAAGCACTGTGCCTTCCCCCTCGTGGGTTAGGTCTCAAAACTAAACCGCTTTTTATCCAATGGTATAATTTATTCAGACAGCATCAGCACAAGACTACCAAAAAAAGCCTTCCATTTACAGTTGCAACACTCTAACCAGCACTGACCGAAGTGTAATCCACGGTCATGGTCCGAAATTAGCAGCTGTCTGCTACTGTGGCAAAGTCCGTACTACACTTTCGATTCTGCAGCACCATTTTATCTGGTAACACTGTGTAGTTGCAGAGTTGTGCCAGCATGTCTGTCCTCACACTGTCAACTTTATGTATCTCACTTCTCCTGTAGCGTTGATCACGAGGAGCCGAAGTAAATGAGTGTATTCTGCATGACGTAACATTCAGTATTCCCTTCTTTCAAAAAAATGGTTCAAATGGCTCTGAGCACTATGGGACTCAACTGCTGTGGTCATCAGTCCCCTAGAACTTAGAACTACTTAAACCTAACTAACCTAAGGACATCACACACATCCATGCCCGAGGGAGGATTCGAACCTGCGACCGTAGCAGTCGCACGGTTCCGGACTGCGCGCCTAGAACCGCGAGACCACCGCGGCCGGCTCCCTTCTTTCATAGCCACTCTTCATGTGCATCGATACCAAATAGGAATGTGAAAACTCTTGCGAGTGAGAGAATGAGAATAACAATCCTAACAAGAACAATCAAATAATGAATGATGTTTATTCCAACACAGAACGAGAATGGCTTTAAATGTAAAAATCTATATCTATATCCATATCTATTGATCTTTGAGTTGGCACAATGCAAATATATTCTTAGCATTTAGTTACTGACTTTAGTTCGGAATGTTTGCAGAGAAAAGGAAAAGTCGGTTCTTCTCGCTAGTGTAATATAATGTGAACCAGCAACTACCCTTTCCTTAGAACACGACTCCAGCAGGTCCCCAAGTAGGTACCAAGGCACTGCTGCATTCTGTTCCCTGACATTGCTCTGATGATGGTTAATGCAGATAGTTCTGATTATGAAATACAAAACGTATTGCAGGTTAGTTCCTGGGATAGTAACATTAAATTTGCGTTTTAGGCGGCACATGAACGTGACGACTATCCATATTACTCATCAGTATAAAAAGACAATATTATGGGAATTTAGCAGGATTACTCAACATGAATTCTGAAATTGGGTGACTGACCGCACAGGTGCTAAACGTCGTCAAGAGTATACGATGTCCTACTCGCATTAGGAATATGAAGATCGTCTTCGACAACTCGCAACTTTCACATTGCTATCTCCACCCTCCTCCAGACAGCCCTCGGTGGAGTTGCACTACGTTGCCGATGTAATGGAAGGCCTTAAAATCGACAACAGACCACATATTGAAAAATACAAGCGAGTTCTCTTGCAGCGTAAGCTTATTGTAACTAATCTAAAAATTATTGGAGAGGAACATTGTCCTATTCAAAAAAAGTAAAATGTTACACACTGTTGACGTCAAACGGACATTACCTATGTCCTGTCTTGTGTCCTACTCATCTATAATATCAAGTGTACTGTCAAAATGATTATATATAATGGATGATAATGTAATGCATTGATACCAGATGGTGGGTTCACAACAGTATTGATGCGAAAATAAAACAGAAGTTCGCAAAAGTGCAGTTGTGCATTTTCGTACGTTTTCACCTCGAGATGTACAGTCGTGCTCAAAAGTATCCGAACGATCTTAATTGCATTTCGCCTGATTCGCATGCAACCGGCATAACGCAGCTGTCTAGCAGGTCCTCTAATTGCTCCTTGGTACAGTCGTTTGACTATTGAAAATGGTTCCAACAAGTCACCACTAGAAAACACTGCTCTGTACCGCAATAACTCAAGATGTAAAGTAATACCACGATACTACAAATATCAGGGAACACCTTATCACAGATAAGACTGTCCTTAAGGCTTGTAAGCTCACATTTATTACAATAAATGACATACCTGAAATGTTACCACTCTCATTATTACGTCAGATTGGTAATGCACGTAGTAAGTTTGTCGTATTCATGATTTCCTCTTCAAAGTAACATACCGTACTTATTATTTAACACAAAACGACATTAAAAATTTAAGTTATTCACGAGCAGCTAGTTGAGAATATGTATGAACTTCAAATGACACGACGAACCGTCTTGTTCCGCATATGGATTCAAACCCAGCTCATGCAGACTAAGCAAAGATTTCGTTACTGACGGAAACTAACAGTCATTCCTGATTAGGCATACAGAGAGTGATATACCTCGATTTTAGACAGTATCAGTTAGCAAATATCAACTTTAAATTGCATAACGCAAACATGTTTAACAGACGCGAATTCCTACCCAGCATCTATTGTCCCTGTTAACGAACTACGAGAGATGTTAAATATTGCTTCTTCACAAGTAACTTACTTGAAATGCCGTGAGGTAAAGCTTTGTGTTGGACACGGATTCGAACCCAGAACCTAATCGGATTGCTATCGAAGCACAGTCAAATGTGACATATCGGATTTTCGCGGCAGTAGCTAGATGTTTTAACTGAAATGACGAGACGAAACATTAATTTTTTCCTTCCCAGGACTCCAACCCGGCCCCTGGAGCGTGCTGTAACGGCTGATGTGCTTAGCTTACAAAATTAATCACGGTGGAAAAAATGTGAGTCTATTAAATGGTTAAGTAGAAGCAAGCTTCATATAAAAACAACTGTGAGAGTTACTGATTTATGATGCTTAGTTTGCAGTCAGTTCTGAGTATTATTAGTAACTACGCTCCAGTCCCTAAACCTAGTTACAGTAAGCGAATCAGACGCATTACGTATTCCAGGCCGTAGCAGCCGCGACTTGGAGACACCAGCTATGGTCACTTCCTAGCCCGCTGTAGGATCACATCGGTTCGTCTTCTTCCTGCTGGTACTGTAACTGAGATTTGGCAACAAGGCAACGTATGTTTGGCAACTCTGTGTTCGACGAGTTACTTCCTGGTGTGCACGGAATTAAGCCTCAAAGTTCACTTGATTTTACCTGTCATTTCCATTGAATAATCTGAGTTATTATCGCTTGAAGGGTAACAAAAGATTGTAAATTTACGGTTTTCAGCCCAGGAAAGTCGTTGCAGGTGGAAATCGCAACTAATCTTGACCTTTAAATAGCGGTTTACGAGTTCTAGGCACTATTGCCTTCGTAAGGGGAAACTCACACCTATACCTCTTCGCCAGCTCTGTGGTAACGTGCTGACCTGTGGAAAAGCGTCTGTTATGGTTCGCAGTTCCAGTCTCACTGACTACAATGTTTTTATCCCTTCTGTGAAAGAGCTACAAGCAGTCGGATCAAACATCAATAAGGAAATCGCAAGAAAATACTTTCGGCTCATAGTGCAATGTTGAAAAACTTACAATGCTGCACAACAGGTAACGCCTCTTTCCGCTGCTGACAAGAGAATTTTGGGTTTCTAGGAATACGTAACTATATTCATGAAATGCCACATTTGCATACCTCTTGAGTATGACACAGCATACCAATTAAACACAGACCCAATCAAAATCTAAGTGAGTAGTATTTTACTCATTCGTGTCGATAGAGGCACGTTTGTGTACAGATACTCGGTTTTATTAAAACATACTTTCGTCGTAAGGTTATCGTGGCTACTTTTATTTCATTTCTTATAATACAGTGCACAATTTTCGTAAGGTTTCCTTTAGTGTTGTTAAAACAATAGTAAACATGAGAGAGAAATTAATCAGCAACGATATATGCGAATTCTCTGATGTTACCTATGACAGTATGACAATGCACGTGCAGTTTATTGATTACATGCATGTAGAAAACTTGTTCTGAGTTAAAGCTGTCAAACAAAGTTTGAAGAAGAATAAAATCTCACTACCACACGACAGCTAATGTAGAAAATACTTTTCTGGCATATTATGGCACGATGCGCTCTCCCTACACATCTTCGAGATGCATCTGCTGCCTGCTGTCTATTAAACCTGAATAGAACAAAATGTCACAGTAGTTAGCCCTTTTTTCACATGCAACTACTTGGGGTTGAGAAATGAAGGGAATTATGTTCAAAGTTCCATTAGATTGACAACCTCAGCAGACAGCAGAATTGCGTTTTAGAAAATGTAGCACTGAATGTATTCAAACTCGCGACATCTTATCTACACTACTAGCTGACACGTAGCTACAACAGCTCCAGAGCTCGACAACTATTCCTCCAGAACTTTTGGATTCCACAGCACTGTGAGATTATGCATATGGCCAGGTCTTGACTTCTGAGAGACAAACAGTTACAGCTTTTCTTTTTTTTTTTTTTTGCTGGATGACGTTTTCTACTGACAGATAGCGCAATAGAATAGCTCAAGTGGAAAGGAACACTTCCTATTTAAACTTCTGCATCCTACACTGTTGGCAGTTCTGTGTAGGTGGCAGTTACGTGATTTTATTTCGGTGATTACAGAATGGAGTGGAATGTATGCACTGGGTAGCCGAGGCAGCTAGTTCATGGTGATTCGGTCGACCAAGTAAATGAATTTACTGAACATGGTGCAAATTACTACAGGACGCCTGTGTGTCAGAATTCTCATCCAGTGTGGCGCAACGGCGTTACGATAGAAAAATGAGAGAAGAGGATTTCGTGGTCTGTTGGATGGATGGTACGTTGTTATGCCTATGGTCTGGGTTCGATTCCCACTTCTGTCAATGATTTTAGATTGGGAGAGACAGATTCCATTCCCTCCTGGCTACACCAAATGAAGAAGATATAATGGCAGTGTGGTCTGAAAATTCACATTAAAGATGATTTTCCTTCTCTACCAAGTAGACGGTAGGTTGAACCATAATAAATTCTGGAATGGCGACATGTAGAAACTCTATCACCAGTAACCTTTCTTATACTAGTTATTTATTTCAAGTGACGAAACAAACGCTATGTATGGTCACAGGACACTTATTCCATCTTTTATCTGAGCTTCTGTATGGGGATAAAATTGGTTCTGAACTGGGAATGCAACTCAGACTGCCCTTAACGCGGAATTTGATCCCTTCGTGACAATACAGCTCGGCTACAATTTGTTGTATGTTCAAAATTGCAGATTCCTCAACATCTCCACATATTACGCGTGAGTGGGATCGAATCCTGGCCCGGCACTAAAGATTTAATTATGTATTATCAAGCTCTAGCATGAGAACACCTATCTGCTGGTGGATAATAATTTTGATTTTTAATGTATTTTCATTCGTTGGCAACACTAACGATATCTGACGTTTTTAACTCCCAGTGAGACACAGAACTATTTGCGAGATGACTGTAAGTACAAGATGTTATTCTGAGCAGCTGGTGGAGAAAAATTCGGTAGCTGACGTCTCTTTGTGTGTAGTCAACAACGATAGTGTGGGGCTCTACTCCCAGTGAGCGCTGAACTCTTCGTCATATTATTTCTAGTTCAAACATGCTCACATATCACTGCTGGCGCAACAGACCCATATTTAACGTTCGTTTTCTCTAGAATATAACAGCGATAGGTGCCGGGTTGGAGTCCTGGGAAGGAAAAAATTAATGTTTCGTCTCGTCATTTCAGTTAAAACATCTAGCTACTGCCGCGAAAATCCGATATGTCACATTTGACTGTGCTTCGATAGCAATCCGATTAGGTTCTGGGTTCGAATCCGTGTCCAACACAAAGCTTTACCTCACGGCATTTCAAGTAAGTTACTTGTGAAGAAGCAATATTTAACATCTCTCGTAGTTCGTTAACAGGGACAATAGATGCTGGGTAGGAATTCGCGTCTGTTAAACATGTTTGCGTTATGCAATTTAAAGTTGATATTTGCTAACTGATACTGTCTAAAATCGAGGTATATCACTCTCTGTATGCCTAATCAGGAATGACTGTTAGTTTCCGTCAGTAACGAAATCTTTGCTTAGTCTGCATGAGCTGGGTTTGAATCCATATGCGGAACAAGACGGTTCGTCGTGTCATTTGAAGTTCATACATATTCTCAACTAGCTGCTCGTGAATAACTTAAATTTTTAATGTCGTTTTGTGTTAAATAATAAGTACGGTATGTTACTTTGAAGAGGAAATCATGAATACGACAAACTTACTACGTGCATTACCAATCTGACGTAATAATGAGAGTGATAACATTTCAGGTATGTCATTTATTGTAATAAATGTGAGCTTACAAGCCTTAAGGACAGTCTTATCTGTGATAAGGTGTTCCCTGATATTTGTAGTATCGTGGTATTACTTTACATCTTGAGTTATTGCGGTACAGAGCAGTGTTTTCTAGTGGTGACTTGTTGGAACCATTTTCAATAGTCAAACGACTGTACCAAGGAGCAATTAGAGGACCTGCTAGACAGCTGCGTTATGCCGGTTGCATGCGAATCAGGCGAAATGCAATTAAGATCGTTCGGATACTTTTGAGCACGACTGTACATCTCGAGGTGAAAACGTACGAAAATGCACAACTGCACTTTTGCGAACTTCTGTTTTATTTTCGCATCAATACTGTTGTGAACCCACCATCTGGTATCAATGCATTACATTATCATCCATTATATATAATCATTTTGACAGTACACTTGATATTATAGATGAGTAGGACACAAGACAGGACATAGGTAATGTCCGTTTGACGTCAACAGTGTGTAACATTTTACTTTTTTTGAATAGGACAATGTTCCTCTCCAATAATTTTTAGATTAGTTACAATAAGCTTACGCTGCAAGAGAACTCGCTTGTATTTTTCAATATGTGGTCTGTTGTCGATTTTAAGGCCTTCCATTACATCGGCAACGTAGTGCAACTCCACCGAGGGCTGTCTGGAGGAGGGTGGAGATAGCAATGTGAAAGTTGCGAGTTGTCGAAGACGATCTTCATATTCCTAATGCGAGTAGGACATCGTATACTCTTGACGACGTTTAGCACCTGTGCGGTCAGTCACCCAATTTCAGAATTCATGTTGAGTAATCCTGCTAAATTCCCATAATATTGTCTTTTTATACTGATGAGTAATATGGATAGTCGTCACGTTCATGTGCCGCCTAAAACGCAAATTTAATGTTACTATCCCAGGAACTAACCTGCAATACGTTTTGTATTTCATAATCAGAACTATCTGCATTAACCATCATCAGAGCAATGTCAGGGAACAGAATGCAGCAGTGCCTTGGTACCTACTTGGGGACCTGCTGGAGTCGTGTTCTAACGAAAGGGTAGTTGCTGGTTCACATTATATTACGCTAGCGAGAAGTACCGACTTTTCCTATTTGGTATCGATGCACATGAAGAGTGGCTATGAAAGAAGGGAATACTGAATGTTACGTCATGCAGAATACACTCATTTACTTCGGCTCCTCGTGATCAACGCTACAGGAGAAGTGAGATACATAAAGTTGACAGTGTGAGGACAGACATGCTGGCACAACTCTGCAACTACACAGTGTTACCAGATAAAATGGTGCTGCAGAATCGAAAGTGTAGTACGGACTTTCCCACAGTAGCAGACAGCTGCTAATTTCGGACCATGACCGTGGATTACACTTCGGTCAGTGCTGGTTAGAGTGTTGCAACTGTAAATGGAAGGCTTTTTTTGGTAGTCTTGTGCTGATGCTGTCTGAATAAATTACGCCATTGGATAAAAAGCGGTTTAGTTTTGAGACCTAACCCACGAGGGGGAAGGCACAGTGCTTCAGGAATTCCAAGCAATAAAACACAAAAAGCAACCCAGGAAGGGTTCGAACTGCTACTTTCATGCAGAGACATGCATTTGGAATCTGTTCATCGTTACGGGGTCAAACAAGAGGGTAACATTACTGAAACAATGATCAGGCTACTTAGTATATAATAGAGCATACAGATTTCGAGGAGGAAACGTATGAAGACGCAGACTTCCTCGTTATCAATATGTGCGGCATATCTTTCGTGTTAACGAAAGTAATATCCCGCTTTAACTCTTCTTACGTCTCAAATGAAATGAATGCCATGAGGAATCGAATATTTGTTGACTGCGTCTCTTCTTGCTTCTATCTGTACCAACATATTTATTCATTCTCGTGGTAATCATCATTCTATGTGTATGCTGCAAAAGATTGCACGTGGACAAATTCGACATCGAGGTGCAAAGCGATTGGTATCTTACATTATATTCAATTCGAATAAGCTTCAGATGTATTTTTACTTCGTTTGTATTTTTAGATGATTATGAACGTTACGGAAAATTATCTCACATGCTTTATGTTGAATGAGAAACATTGAATGACCCGTTTTGCTTTCCCTACGTTGAAATGATATAATGTCGGCGTCAACAGCCTTCTTCCACGCCGGAAGCTGAAATTTGTATCATTCTGGATTAATGATAATTGAATGTCTCAAATGTATACATAGCCCACAAGGCGACGTCAGAAACCATCAGGGGAGAACGCCGCATAAAAACCAAACGTGCGCGCGCGTCTCCACTCTGAAGAACCGTATCGGAGAATCACGGCAAGCATTTCGCTGAAGAGCTGCCTTGTAAGAGAGCCGAGAAATGGCAGCGTTGTAGCAAGTATTTGTCAACACTCTGATAGTGCATTTACTTCCGGGTGTAGGCCGGCGTTACCTCGCTAAATTCACTTGACATTCGTTTTCCACATCGAAGACTCGTACGATATAATCCACTGTAAGATGAGACACTTAGAAAGTATAATTAATTTCTGGACTCCAAGAACGGCGCTCTTCACATAAGTAACACCTGTTTGTGTGTTTTAAGGTTACGTTTCGAGGCTCAGGCAACATCGCAGTGACTATAGTCCGTCTGTTGTCGCCAGTGTGTCGTTAGCTCAGAGGTTATTCGTCGTATTGTGGCTTTTCTAACGCGGGACATTCTGAATCGGAATACTCCCCTTTCATTATTAGTTCCGGGACGTGACTATTTTCCTCGGACAAAGGCCAATGCTGTGAATTGGATTCGCGGACATGCCATTCTCTACCTATTTGGACAAACTGTAGGCTCTGTACTCGATTTTTGGACATACCTCAACGACCGTCATTATGTCGTTGTCCGCCACCCAAAATACAGACAATTTTTCTCGAACTTCCTTGGGAGTGCTTTCCACGACCCGCCTCGCAGCTGGAATGTGTTAAGCCAAGAGTGAAGAAGGTTTCCTGTTTGAACCAATGAACATTTCTGGACTATTGAATGGAACACACCAATTTCGAGAAGACGTGACTCAACATATTACCAGTGGGGCGCAGAAAGCGTCTGATCAATGACACAACAAAAATAAACAAAAAAATAAAAATAAAAATAAAAATAAAATTCAGAAAA
Organism: Schistocerca americana; assembly: GCF_021461395.2. Taxonomy (NCBI): domain Eukaryota; kingdom Metazoa; phylum Arthropoda; class Insecta; order Orthoptera; family Acrididae; genus Schistocerca; species Schistocerca americana. The sequence continues at coordinate 105,186,357 of NC_060126.1, forward strand.
AGGAAGATTTTGTTTTGTTTGTAAGGATAGCCCTAACCTTGAATTCCCATATTTCCCCTGGTATATAGGCAGCTCTTGGGGTAGGTTTAGTCAGGAGCCAACGCCTGAAGTGGACCAGATTTTTTTTTTTTTTGTTATAGGATGAAAAGTGGCGGTGGCACTTAGTTTCTTATTTTAGTGCCATTTTCCTAAGGGGCTTCAAAATATGAGAGAAAAAAGGGGTAATTGTCAAAAAAAAGTAAAAGAAAAAAAGCAAAATTGAAAAAAAAGAGGTTCCCTTGTGCGTTGCGGTGCTCGTACTGTATGACATAGCAGTTCCAATCTCGGTGGAAACCGCTGACTACAACCTTTTATTTTCCATTTTAATTAATGGAGTTGCAAACTGTTAGTAAAAATTCTTTATACGAAATCTGAAGAATGCCTTTAAACATCAATCTTCGTCCGATTTCGACTTAGTAAATTAAGTTAATATCATGGATGTCTGCTTTGCAAATGCCAAGGTGCTTCACTGTAAAATAGATCCTGAAAAGATTCAAAGCGACTGTCAACGATATAAATTTGAGCTTTGTTCGTCATATAGGTCTAACATGTCAGAAGGTTGTTTATGACGTGCACATGTTGATTAATATAGTTCCCCACTTCTAAATTTTTGCAATAGCATTTAACTGTAGACGTTTTCTAACACCGGCGTTTGCAATTCCGTTCCGTTCTCTGAAACCTACAAAACGACATATTTTTCTGGTCTAAATCTGATGACCTTAACTGTCACTTCCGATCAACATTAAATACTTCATGAACCCATACATGGAATTCCAAATGTGCAGTGTCCTGCACTGCTACAGAGCATGCATTGCAAGGTATTCACACAGTTTATCGCATAGAGTTACCTTAAGGAATGAAACAAGAACTGTAATACACTTTACACCACAGACGCTCACTCTGGCTTGACGAAAACATCCGAACATTGACCGAAAGTTGCACAAATAATTGAGTTTGAAAGGAAAAGAAACGAGGTATGAAGCATTTATAAATTCATCGAATGTAGCGAGGTGGTTTAATTTCGTCCCAGTCTATAAAATTAATTTCGGGCCATACTCAACTCTTGCCGATTAATGTAATATAATACCCGCCTACTAATCAGGGCGTCTGTCTCCGTTGCTTTTGAGCGTGAATGGAAATCGTAGAAATTTTCTGTGGAGCAACATTTAATAATAAAGCGTTTTAAATCATCAAAAGCGATGAGCGGTAACAGGCGCTTTCGATAAAGAACGGGGGAGTGCAGCGCCGCTGCTGTCGCCACGGCCGCTGCCAGTAGCCTGCAAATGGATCCCGGAGCTTTGCCGCATACGGCGTCCAGAGGAGGACAGTCTGCAGGAAATCTGCCGCAAAATCGTTACTGGATAAAATTTTGATATCGGTGTTTTATGTCAAAGAGTGTACGTCTGGAGTACAGCATTGTATGGTAGTGAAACATGGACTGTGGGAAAACCGGAACAGAAGAGAATCGAAGCATTTTAGATGTGGTGCTATAGACGAATGTTGAAAATTAGGTGGACTGATAAGGTAAGGAATGAGGAGGTTCTACGCAGAGTCGGAGAGGAAAGGAATATGTGGAAAACACTGATAAGGAGAAGGGACAGGATGATAGGACATCTGCTAAGACATGAGGGAATGACTTCCATGGTACTAGAGGGAGCTGTAGAGGGCAAAAACTGTAGAGGAAGACAGAGATTGGAATACATCAAGCAAATAATTGAGGACGTAGGTTGCAAGTGCTACTCTGAGATGAAGAGGTTAGCACAGGAACGGAATTCGTGGTGTGCTGCTTAAAACCAGTCAGTAGACTGATGACCAAAAAAAAAAAGTCTAGGGAACTGATGACATCAGATGTTAAGTCCCATAGTGCTCAGAGCCATTTGAACCATTTGAACTGGATCAGTAAAAATACTGTGTTTTTGTCAAGTTAATCAGTGCTGCGACTGTTGATAAAGTGTTACGAAAGTGGGGCTATGAAGTAGATTTTGTGCATAGAAATGGTTATAAAAGTAAGGTTTCCATCTATAGAGTGGACATTCATTACAAAAGCGTTCGTGTCTTGAATCTTCCCATTGAAATTGAAAATGATAAGATTAAGGAAGCTCTTTCAAACTATGGGGACGTTAAATCAATTGCAAATGAAAGATGGTCGCCTCGCTTTAAACTGCAGTGTTTCAACGGGGTCCGCTGTGTAGAGATGGACGTTAAGACGAATATTCCGTCTCGCATAACTGTTTGTGGGTATAAGGCACAAATTGTTTGTACAGGGCAGAAAGCTACGTGTCATAATTGTAACGAAACCGGCCACTGCAGCCAGGAATGTCCGCGGCGAACTGTTGTCCTTAAAAGTAATTTGATACAGCGTCAGAAGCTTACCTTAAATGATCTGTAACCAAAGAATAGCCCGGATCAACTGGTTGAGGATGTTAACGCAACGGGCCAAGATGATGTCTCCATTCACGATAACTGTCAATTTCCCCCGTTAACAACAGAGGGAAACCCTGTTACCACTGCTCGTGAAACTGAAATGCAACCGAAAAAACGACCTCTGGAGACAACTGATAGTTGTTCAGAGGACGAGCTGTCCTGTCCAACTCCCTCACTTCGCAAGCAAAAACAGTGCATGAGGAGGCAGAGGAACCGGAAGGCAAAATGCGAATGGAAACTGATCAACAGAAAGATAATACACATACGGTACCAGAAAATGAATGGGGTGTAATCAGTACTAATTTGCAATAAACAACAGGTGCAGTAGCCGATTGTAAAAATCAGCAGCTATCTGTTAATAAACAAATTTAGGGAGAGGTTGCTTCCCTCGATCAGGTAGTAAGTGATATTAATAAAGAACGAGGAAGTGGTGGCTAAACTGAAATCACGGTCAACACCTCAGGGCAGGCGCCGGCAACAGAAATTGCGAAAGCGACGCCACCAAATGAGAACGTAGCTCGTAACCAAGGGAAGGGAAAATCCGGTAAGGGCGATCCAAGCCCAAAGAGTGTTCGGTCCGAAACGTCCTACACGAATCACTGGAGGAAAAATCAGAAAGTTTACCAGGAAATCAGTGTGCTTGCGGTACAAGAGAACACATCAGAAGTAGAAAAAAACGGGACAGTAACTAATAAACTTACTGAAGTGGTATTCCATGTTCAGCCTTCCGAGAAAACTGTTATAGTTTAACTGAATCCTGAACCACAGAAAATTAAATTAGTTCAGCAAAACAACTAAATAGTCGCAATGACACAATCTTATTCTGTCGCTACTATAAACATAAATAAAATTAGGTCCGGTTTGAAATTATCGGCCCTTAAGGAATTTTTGTACGAATCCGCGACTGATATTGCCCTGTTACAAGAAGTTCTAATTTCAGATTTACTAATTCCCGGTTTTGTCAGTTACATAAATATGTCACCCGAAACAAGTGTTGGAACAGCTGTTTTGGTGAGGGAAGGGATTACAGTAAGCGAGGTGGAACGACTGGAATCCCGAAGGGGAATAGGACTAAATATCTATGATGTGACTATCATCAACTTGTATGCCCCTTCAGGAAGTTCTCACCGAACTGACAGGGCACGTTTCTTCAAAGATGACCTCATATATTTGTTAAGAAAAACTCTAAGACTGCTATTACTTGGAGATGATTTTAATTGTGTTTTAAATCGAAAAGATCAGTTACCGTACCTAATTTTAATTTCTCAAGTGAACTAAAACAACTAGTTACTGGTTTAGAATTAAAGGATATATGGGAAATCAAATACCCCTCCATTGTTGAGTTAACTTTCGTCACGGCAACATCACGTAGCAGGATTGATAGATTATATATTTCTAAAAATCTTGAAACTTCCGTTAAAAAAAGTAGAAAGCATTTCTACGTACTTTTCAGACCATTCAAGTGTCTTAGCTTACATAAATCTAACAAGACAGCCAGTTCGTCGATTCAAGGATCAGTGGAATTTGAACACTTCCTTGTTAGTAAATCTTGATTTAGAAGACCTGATTAAAGAAACATGGGCAATATGCCTGCGTGCTCGTAGTAGATATGCCACTGCTATCGAGTGGTGAGTTAAAACGGCAAATCCAAAGTTGAGGAAGGTTCTTATTCAATACAGTGCCCAGAGCGCAAGAGAACTGAAACGCACTATAGAATATTACTATTCCGTTTTGAGAAATCTGTATGATCAAGTCTGAGCAGGTTCCTCACTTCGGATAGCAGACATCAAAAAAGTCAAAGCCAAGTTACTTAATATCAAGAGAAGTCAAACGGAAGGGTTGAAAATAAAATAAAAGGCGAATCAGAAGATGAAACTACTTCCCTGTATCATTTAGTGAAGCGTACGAAAAACTGGAGAAGGACTTTTCTTGATGAAATTTGAATAAAACACGGAACGATCCTCAGAATCCAGCAGGGTATCACGGACGAGATTTAGCACTATTATTGCGAGCTATATTCTGTACATCAAAGTAGTGATGCTTCCTTGGAAGAATTCCTTGACATCCTAGCCCCCAGCTGACAGAAGGTGGCAACGAAAATTTTCTCGAGATTGTCAGTGAAGCGGACGTGTATGAGGCTCTGTGTGCCTCAACATCAAAAAATCTCAAATACAAGCTGGTCTGTCAGCAGAGTTTTTCATCCGTTACTGGCCAATAGTCGGTGCGAAAATCATGGACATTGTAAATGAGGTTATTCAGAGTAAAATGATTCCGGCTGAGTTTAAGGAGAGTAAAATTGTTCTGGTGCCAAAAAATAATAGAAACAAAGATTTAAATAATTTTCGTCCAATTTCACTGCTGAATTCTCATTATAAATTAATAGCTAGAATGGTAAACAAGAGAATTTCATGCCTTACAGATAAAATTATTAGTCAACGTCAGAACTGCGTGCAAGACAGAACCATTTTTCGAAACCTAGCAGAATTCAGGGATATCATTGTAATAACTTCTGTAACAAACATAAAGTGTGCTTTCTTTTTTTATATTTTTATAAAGCGTTCGATGCAGTAAATCATGAATATCTTCTAAAGACAATGAATAAAATAGGTTTCAACAATAGGGTCATACAGTTGATTAAGAACATAGCAACTGGAATAAATGCTACAATAGCGGCGAATTGTCAACAGTCCAGGCCGATGCAGATACAACGAGGTGTTCCTCAAGGAAGTCCACTGTCCATGTCTCTCTTCGCCATTTCGCTGGAACCTTTCCTCCGACATGTCCATGTTACATTAAAAGGCTTAACATTATCAGGAAATAAAACAGTTATAACAGCCTATGCTGACAATATAGGGGTCATTATAAGGAATAATGACGAGGTAACCACGCTAGTGATTGATTCGTACTGAAGAGCATCTGGAGCCAATGCAAACGAAAAAAAAAAGTTTAAATCTCAGAGGTTTTGATAATATAAACGTCGAGTTAGTTCGACAACATAAAACACTTGGGGTCACCGTGACAGCACGCCCCATGAAAATGGCGGCTTTAAATTGAAAAGTTGCAGCAGATAAAGTGCAAGGAGCCATTATACAGAATTTAATTCAAAGAACAAAGCATATCAACTCATGCATCCTTGCTAAAGCTTATAATACTGCCCAGCTGTTTCCAATACGTACTGACAACGCTAGCGAGGATAATAATGTCCAAAATCAAAAACTTTTTGTAGAGAGGTGAAGTGTTCAAAGTACCTGTTAAAGTAGCCACTTTAGATCCTAAAAATAGAGGACTAGGATTAACTGATATAACAGATAAATCATTTGCACTTTTTATCAAAAGGCAAGTTAATTTAATAAGAGACTCGCGAGAAAGCATAACCAGCCAACTTTTCGTGATCTCGAAGGGCAACGGCCTTGCTGCAGTGGATACACCGTTTCCCGTCAAATCACCGAAGATAAGCGCTGTCAGGCGTGGCCGGCACTTGGATGGGTGACCATCCGGGCCACCATGCGCTGTTGCCATTTTTCGAGGTGCACTCAGCCTCGTGATGCCAACTGAGGAGCTAGTCGAACGAATAGTAGCGGCTCCGTTCAAAGAAAACCATCTTAACGATCGGGAGTGCAGTGTGCTGACCACACGCCCCTTCTATCCGCATCCTCAGCTGAGGATGACGCGGCGGTCGGATGGTCCCGATGGGCCACTTGTGGCCTGATGACGGAGTGCTTTCTAAACCTCGAAGCGTGCTTCCCACCGATTGACATGCAGAATATCAACAGTCGTTTACAGCATGTGAGGATTTTCTATGTTGAGTTTAGTTATGTAAGTGTCGAACTCAGGCAGTCACGACACTTAACATCAAGAGCCATAATGCGGGAATGAAAGAAAAGCGAAGGAAGGGACAAAATAGAACCACAGTTTCCAAACATAGAGTGGACTGAGATTTGGAAAAACATTAGTTCTAATGTGCTCACGTCTAATATAAGCTGAAAGACTGTACGCAATCTGACTCTGTGAAACAAATTTATGTCAACAGTGCCATCTAGTTGACACAATAATTCATAGATATACTTGCAGTGGTCACACAAATAGTTGGAAGTGGATCCGGGAGCAAATAGCTCTGATGACGAGGACATCCTCTGAGTATATATCGCTGTCAGTGATACACAGGCCTGAAGCATGCTATTTCCCAGAGGCAAAAAATAACACTGTGTACTGGTTGCTGGGAAATTACGTCCTTAACAAGTTAGGATCCCACAGCACCATAAATTTCAAGGTACACATGCTGTGTGAATTCCAAAAAATTAGAAGGTATTCGAATCACAAGAAAAAGTTCGGTAATAAGTTAAAAATTATATTTGAAAGGATGGGCATTGGTTAATAATAAAAAGAAGACTGTGTTGATAGTGATGTATTGTAGTTACCTTAAGGATATTATTTAAAATTTTACTGTATGTTTTTGGTGTGTGCTTTTTCTACTTCAGAGGGCAGTTTTTGAAATTTTATAAACTAATGTACAGAACGTATGTGACAGTCAGATAGTGTGTCTAATAGTTTCGAAACACGAAACATTAAAGCTGCATTATTGATTTATATTAGAAACCTGGAAATTGACAGTTTTTATGGAAATGTCCTTATCGATTGGTTAAAACCATAAAATTCTATCTGATATAATGTAATACTCAATGGCTGGCACATTGCCCCACTTATTATATAGGTCTGATCACTTCACATACTTAACATTCAATTAATGTCAAGAAAGTGTAGTTGGAAGGCTAGTCAACTTTATAATTCCTCCTTTCTGCCATTCTCAAATATTTCAGAAATTGTGTAATATGACTATTAAATTGTTTTTATGTGTGATGGGCATAATCTTCCATATTCTGTATTTTGTGACTTCCATACATGTGTGAAATGCTCATAGCTAGTCTGACTAAACTGAGAAGGTTAAAGATCAGTTTCTACCCTTAACCTCTCTCGCATAGAGACGATTTCCTTGTGCACATTAATATATTAAAAATTATCCCACCAACTTGCTGATATCCTTCATAAATAGCTATTTCTGCTTCTGTAAAGATTGGACCACATCTAATTCAAAGTGCAGATTTTATTTCTTCATGCTGAAGTTTGAATGTCCTTAAAACAAACTTTTCTTGATGTTTAACTTAATTCTTTCTGGTAATTTAGTCAGTAACACAATCTTCTATTGTATTTCTTTAACATCAGCATAACTGCAATGATCAAACTGTTTTTGTTTGAATCATTTCATGTATAACACGTGTACATGGTTAGTATATGTACTTAGTAGGTATGTGGAATGTGTAGCATTCTTATTTTAATAAATGTTTTTATATATAAAAAAGGTAGTGTCTTTGATTCATAATCAAAATGTCTTCAGTCCCGGGTTCGAATCCAGCTGCTGCTTAAATTTTGATTAATAATCAGCACTGGTGGCCGAAGACATCTGGCATAAGAAGTCATCATCATTCTGCCAACGGCCTTGTCAAAGAGGACAAGGAGCGGACAGAGGTTCTCTCATCCTAGGGGTGGGAAACTGTCCCTAACGGCGGAAGAAGCAGCAATGATCAACGGCATGAGGATGCAGAAGGCAATGGAAACCACTGCATTAAAGACACATAATGTGTATTCACAGGACATGTGGCCTGCAATTGAAGAAGTGTCATGATGATATCTTCATTGGCAAAATATTCCGGAATAGTCCCCCATTCGGATCTCCGGGAGGGGACTGCAAGGGGGAGGTTACCATGAGAAAAAGATTGAATAATCAACGAAAGGATAACGTTCTACAAGTCGGGGCATTGAATGTGAGAAGCTTGAATGTGGTAGGGAAACCAGAAAATCTGAAAACGGAAATGCAAAGGCTCAGTCTAGATATAGTAGGGGTCAGTGAAGTGAAGTGGAAAGAAGACAAGGATTTCTGGTCAGATGAGTACAGGGTAATATCAGCAGCAGCCGAAAATGGTATAACAGGAGTAGGATTCGTTATGAATGGGAAGGTAGGGCAGAGGGTGTGATACTGTGAACAGTTCAGTGACAGGGTTGTTCTTATCAGAATCGACAGCAAATCAACACCGACAACGATAGTTCAGGTATATTTGCTGGCATTGCAAGCTGAAGATGAAGAGATAGAGAAAGTGTATGAGGATATTGAAAGGGTAATACAGTATGTAAATGGGTATGCAAATCTAATAGTCATGGGGGACTGGAATGCAGTTGTAGAGGAAGGAGTAGAAGAAAAGGTTACAGGAGAATACGGGCTTGGGACAAGAAATGAGAGAGGAGAAAGACTAATTGAGTTCTGTAACGTTATAGCTAGTAATAGTGAACACGCTGTTCAAGAATCACAAGGGGAGGAGGTATCTTGGAAAACGCCTGGTGGTACGAGAAAATTTCAGTTAGATTAGATTACGGTCAGACAGAGATTCCGAAATCAGATACTGGATTGTAAGGCGTACCAAGGAGCAGATATAGACTCGGATCACAATATACGGGGTGTTCAAAAAGTCTCTCCACAGTGCCATGTGATTGTTAGCTGCACGTGCTGTATGCCCCAGTGAATATACCGAAATAAGGAATAGCTCAGTGAAATAACATTTATTAATTTATTGAATATTCATTTTTACTTACAAATTTTCACATTAAATGTTGAAAGTGTCCCCCCCCCCCCCCCCCCCCTGTTGTTGAACACACAATTCAATTCGTCTAATCATGTTTCCAAACACAAGCTGTAACATTTCTTCTGTAACGGAAGCAGTGAAAGTGGATATTACAGTTTTCAATTCATCAATGGATATCCCTTCCATTTTGTTGAACGAAATTTTTGAACCATCAATTCATCAATGGATATCCCTTCCATTTTGTTGAACGAAATTTTTGAGCCATTGACAATAATGCAGTCTCTTGCCATGATCAGTATTTTTCAGTTCTTGGATGACTGTCACTTTGTATGGCAAAAGTTCTAATTTTTCCTTACATCTATGTGGGCCATTCCGACACTACGTTGATTTCCTGGGAGAGTTCTCTTACTGACTTGTTTGGACTCATGGACATTTTATTGGCAATATCAAGTAGTTTATGCTCAGACAAAATGCTAGGATGACCACTTCTCGGTGCATCTGTCACTCAACCCATACTTCGAAAGTGTAGTCTCCGGGAAAACTGAATTAAATGTTCGACGAACTGAAACTATGTATTTACCACCAGCTTTGAACACTTGTTCGGCTAAAACACACGTTCTTCAATGGTTAGCATTTTAACAGTGACAAAAATGAAACAAACGAACAAAGGAACTAAACTTAAACGTTCACGTCAACTCGTAATGACACACACCAATGATACGACTGACGCTGGCTCATATAAACGAAACAGTGGAATGTTGGGAGAGTCCACATGAGGGGAAGTAACCCAGGCAGGTGAACAATCATACAGCACACGTGGCTAACAATCATACAGCACTGCGGAGTTATTTTCGAACACCCCATAGTAGTGATGAAGAGTAGGCTGAAGTTTAATACATTGGTCAGGAAGAATCAGTATGCAAAGAAGTGGGAAACAGAAGTACTAAGGAATTATGAGATACAGTTGAAGTTCTCAAAGGCTATAGATACTCAATAAGGAATAGCTCAGTAGGCAGTACAGTTTAAGAGGAATGGACATCACTAAAAAGGGCCATCGCAGAAGTTGGGAAGGAAAACATAGGCACAAAGAAGGTAACTGCGAAGAAACCATGGGCAACAGAAGAAATACTTCAGCTGACTGATGAAAGGAGAAAGTACAAAAACATTCAGGGAAAATCAGGAATACAGAAATACAAGTCACTGAGGAATGAAATAAATAGGAAGTGCATGGAAGCTAAGACGATCAAAACAACCTTCGATGACATTAAAAGCAAGGTGGGGTAACATTAAGAGCGCAACGGTAATTCCACTGTTAAATGTAGAAGAGAGAGCGGATAGGTGGAAAGAATACATTGAAAGCCTCTATCAAGGGGGAGATTTGTCTGCTGTGATAGAAGAAAAAACAGGAGGCGATTTAGAAGAGATAGAATCAGAATTTAAAAGAGTTTTGGAGAATGTAAGGTCAAATAAGACGGAGGGGATAGATAACATTCCATCAGAATTTCTAAAATCATTGGGGGAAGTGGCAACAAAATGACTATTCACGTTGGTGTGTACAATGTATGACTCTAGTAACATACCATCTGACTTTCAGAAAAGTATCATTCACACAATTCCGAAGATGGCAAGAGCTGACAAGTGCAAGAATTATTGCACAATCAGTTTCGCAGCTGATGCATCCATGTTGCTTACAAGAATAATATACAGAAGAATGGAAAAGAAGATTGAGGATGCACTAGGTGATGATCAGTTTGGCATTAGGAAAAGTAAAGACACCAGAGAGGCAATTCTGACATTGTGGTTAATAATGGAAGCAAGACTAAAGAAAAGTCAAGACAGATTCATAGGATTTGTCGACCTGGAAAAAGCGTTCGACAATGTAAAATGGTGCAAGATGTTCGAAATTCTGAAAAAAGTAGGAGTAAGCTATAGCGAGAGACGAGTCATATACAATACTTTCAACAGCCAAGAAGGAATAATAAGAGTGGACGACAAAGAATGAAGGGCTCATATTAAAAAGGATGTAAGACCTGGAGGTAGCCTTTCTCCCCTACTGTTCAATTTGTACGTTGAAGAAGCAATGATGGAAATAATGATGACATTGCTATCCTGAATGAAAGTAAAGAAGAATTACATGATATGTTGAACAGAATGATCAGTCTAATGAGTACAGAGTATGGATTGAGAGTAAATCGAAGAAAGATGAAGTTAATGAGAAGTAGTAGAAATGAGAATGGTGATAAACTTAACATCAGGATTGATGGTCACGAAGTAGATGAAGTTAAGGAATTCTGCTACCTAGAAATTAAAATAACCAATGACGGACAAAGCAAGTGGAACAGCAAAACCAGACTACAAAGGCAAAAAGAGCATTCCTGGCCAAGAGAAGTTAGTATTAGGACAAAGCTTATCTAGTGCAAAGTACCGTTATCCAAGATAGCGGCAATGACTTCATCCTTGATGCCAGCCATGATGTCATCTGATGACATCATCCAAGATGGCGGATATTGGTGGGAACTTTGAATTTTGGTGGGAAGATAGGTCAATTGGGCTACCTCCATCAACCTAACCCTCTCTCCCAGAAAATGGTGGGAAGTTCAAATTCCATCAGGACAATGCAACACACCTCTACTAACATAAGAAAATGGCAGGAAGATAGGTCACTTGGGCTATCTCCGCTAACCTAAGAAAATGGCAGGAAAGAAAGGGCATTTGGACTACCTCCACTAACCTAAGTCATCCGACCGCCACCTCTTCCGAGGAATTAGTGTGAAGTTTGAATTTTGGCAATAAAGAAATGTCACTTGGGCTATCTCTACTAACCTACGAAAATGGTGGGAAAGAAAGGGGAGTTGGGCTACCTTCACTAACCTAAGTCACCCGACTGCCATCTCCTCCTAGGGATTGGTGGGAAAAGGAGCCTGTGCTGGGCTGCTGGAGAGAGAGGAAGGAGTGTACTTTATTTATTTTGGAACAATTTATTTAAGGGTGGATTTTATAAGATAGTATATTTATCACAGTGATACGGAACACACGCTCTGACATGCTTGGGGTCACATCACACACCCCACAGACATGTAAACTACTCCTAAATAATGCTCTGCAGACACACAAACAACTCCTAAATTACCAAAATAATTTCAGTACAGACATGCAAACTCCTCCTCAATAATGCAGTACACTGATGTACAGACACGAAATCAACTTGTAAACTGTCCAAATAATGCATAGCACAACCTACAGACCTGATCACAAAATAATGCAACAGACACGCAAACAATGTGCGCACGCACTGGCCACTGCCTCCCTGTCCACTGGACTGCACAGGAGACTACTGCGCATGCTCCCAGAAGTCAGGATGCACCAACAGCCCCATGAAGGGACGCAGCCATCAGCTGCCAAGCCACACACAGGTGCCCGTTCGGGTCCCTAAAGCATGAGGCAGCAACATCCCTTTCGTACTTGGTACCTGAGAAATTCCTCTCGAAATGCATGTTCACCTAGGCACCATTCCTGACACGACCGGCTGGGAGTGAAGACCTATTTGCAGAGCGCTTCGACGCCAGACGTAAGCCAGTGCAGGCCATCACTCTTACTCTGCTGCCAACGGCAAGTGAAAGTTCTTTGAGTGTTATACTGACATCCCATGTCTATCTAAATAAGCGCCAAATCATCCTCTGGATCGCGCATCCATGTATTTAGCATTGCTGGCGCAATGACACATAGCTGTGGTGTGGGTCCAGTGCGAGCACCATTCGCCATTGTTTTCTGCAGATGAGACTTTCAGCAGCAAGAAACTATTTTACACTGATAGCCATATTGCACCAACAATTAAACCTTGCAAAGTGCCCTAAATATCGTGAAATATGGAAAGACTCTTACTCAATTACACTGCTCTCCCGCTGAGGACAAGAGATTGAATATTAGACCATGGAACCGATCTCCAACCCAGTAATATATCGCCATGTACTGTGTCGATGTAGTTAACACACAATTCATATCTTGTGCCATCCAAAATTAGCCCTCTTACATAATTCATACATATACCATGAAGACAGACAGTGCATCCCGACTTCTGGGAGCGTGTGCGGTAGTCTCCTGTGCAGTCCAGTGGACAGGGAGGCAGTGGTCGGTGCATGCACACATTGTTTGCGTGTCTGTAGGCTTTGCTATGCGTTATTTGGACAGTTTACAAGTTGATTTCGTGTCTGTACATCAGTGTACTGCATTATTTAGGAGGAGTTTGCATGTCTGTACTGAAATTATTTTGGTAATTTAGGAGCTGTTTGTGTGTCTGCAGAGCATTATTTAGGAGTAGGTTACAGGTCTGTGGGCTGTGTGGCATAACCCCAAGCATGTCAGAGTGTGTCTTTTGTATCAGTTTCAAAGTCAATCCCTAAATAAATTGTTCAAAATAAGTAAAGTACACTCCTTGCTCTCTGCAGCAGCCCAGTACAGGCTGAGTCATTTTACCTCCAGAGAGTCATCTTGGGTTATGTCATGGAACGGACAACAGCACCCTCTGGTGACAGTACTGTGTTCTAGGTCAGACCACAGGGTAACCACACTGTTTCCTGCCATTTTCCAAACTGTCTCAGGTTACGTCACGGAATGGACGACAGCACTCTCTGGTAGCAGTACTGTGTACTAGGTCCAGCCCTGATGGTGAACACACTGTTTCCTACCATAATCCCCCATCTTGGAGAATGATACTTGCATCATCAGCGACATCATGGCCGCCATCTTGTATTACATCACGGAATGGACAACAGTCCCCTCTGGTGGTAGTACTGTGTACTAGGACAGTTGGACTCTGGACCTCGTGGCAAACACACTGGATGGTGGTAGTGCCTCATATTGTTTAAGTACATACTGGTGCATGATTTTAACAGTTGACAATTAGCAAGCATATTTGCAGAGTCTTTTAGATAGATTATTATTTTGACAATCTGGACATAAATGTATTCCATTATTTACGAGTGGTTTGCAGGTCTGTAGGCTCTGTGGCGTGACCCCAAGCATGTCAGAGCGTGTGTCCTGTATAACTCTGATAAATATACTATCTTACAAAATCCATCCCTACATACATTGTTCCAAAATAAGTAAAGTACACTCATTCCTCTCTCCAGCAGCCCAGCGCAGGCTGAGTCCTTTTCTCACAAATCCCTAGAACAAGGTGACTTAGTTTAGTGGAGGTAGCCCAGCTGCCCTTTCTTTCCCACCATTTTCTTACATTAGTAGAGGTAACCCAAGTGACCTTTCTTTACTGCCAAAATTCAAACTTTGCACCAATCCCTAGGAAGAGGTGGTGGTCGGATGACTTAGGTTAGTGGACGTAGTCCAAATGCCCTTTCTTTCCTGCCATTTCCTTAGGTTAGTAGAGATAGCCCAAGTGACCTATCTTCTCGCCATTTTCTTAGGTTAGTAGAGGTATGTTGCATTGTCCTGATGGAATTTGAACTTCCCACCACTCTCTGGAGGAGGTGGGTTATGTTGATGAAGGTAGCCCATCTGACTATCTTCCTGTTAAAATTCAAAGTTCCCGTCAAAATCCGCCATCTTGGATGACGTCATCAGATGATGTCACGGCCTCCATCTTGGATGACGTCATTGCCACCATCTTGGATAACGGTACTTCGCGCCAGAAACAGTTTTGTCTCAATACTGAATTCTGCTAATATCAAATATCGGCCTTAATTTGAGGAAGAAATTTCTGAGAATGGACTTGTGGAGCACAGCATTGTATAGTAGTGAAACATGGACTGTGAGAAAACCAGAAGAAAAGAGAATCGAAGCATTTGAGATGTGGTGCTACAGACGAATGTTGAAAATCAGGTGGACTGATAAGGTAAGGAATGAGGAAGTTCTATGCTGAAGAGGAAAGGACTATGTGGACAACACTGATAAAGAGAAGGGACAGGATAATAGGACATCTTTTAAGACATGATGGAATGACTTCCGTGGTACTAGAGGGAGCTGCAGAGGGCAAAACCTGCAGAGGAACACAGAGATTGGAATACATCCAGCAAATAATTGAGGATGTAGTTTGCAAGTGCTACTCTGAGATAAACAGGTTAGCACAGGAGAGGAATTTGTGGTGGGCTGCATACATCATATCAGTCAGAAGACTGATGGAGAAAAAAAACAGGTGCTCATCAAAAATGCATTTGACACAGAGTGTTGCCGAACTTGGTGGTCTTGTAGGTACTCTCTGCCAGTTTATTCATGTACATGATTATGTAGACAGCCGTCTCCTCCTCCCCCACTCCAACCTCCTCCCTCCACCCCCCCCCCCCTCCCCAATTCCGTGATCATGCCACAGGAGGGCACGAAACAGAAGAGCTGTAAAAACATACAACCACTTTGTTGTGTTGGATCACGTTCAAATTTCGCTGAATAGTTTTGAACACTCCCTTGTGGATCCACCCTGTACACCAGAGCAAAACCTGTCGTCGGACTACAGAGGGATCAGGTCATATTCAGAGGGATTGCAGTCCCACAGTGCCTTACACTAAGGTTGCAACGGCCAGGGGTTGCTCCAATGTGGAACGTTGCCAAGAACGCAGCCTTATTGCTCATCGCACTGCAACCTGTCGTTTTCGTCAACGAAATGTGTGCCAATCAATGCCTCAAGGAAAGTAGTGCTTTCATTGACGCCATTTATGCCACCTACTGAAGGCGATTCGTGTCTAATCTGAGTGGTAGTGCGTCTGGAATATTTTCCTCTGCCACCTGTGAGAAAACCGCGTGATTCCAACGCTGGGTATCACGATTCTGATCTCTATCGCAGAGGCGGGAAAAGATGCGTTGAAATGTGGGTAAGAGTGGGTGCTGCACGCCCACAGTGGGGTTGGACAGATTTAAGTAAATTTTGGTGCCAATGTGACATTATTAACCCACCTTCACATAAGCTTCTGAGCTGTGGCCTTTTCTTCGCATTTGTCGACAACTTGTTGTTTGAAGCATCGCTGAGCTCGAGGATGACATCGTAGGACGCCACGTGTTTGGCCCCATTAGATAGGAAGGTTGTAGGCATCTTTGAGCTAAATTTCAGACTTACGTGTCAGATTAGGGGACAATTAATGGGTTCTGAAAAAGTGGTCCTTTAATTTTATTGTGCAGTGTGTGTGTATAGAAGTCAAGAAGAATGCATCTAACTTCTCTATAGTTCCAAAATATGCAACGCTAGGCGAAACACATGAGAATGCAGGAATTCCACAAAGGCTTAAGGAATGGTTAGCGCAGGGCCTAAACAGATCTTTTTGACTGACTTCTCGAATTTTTTGTTGTACTCCTCTACGTACACCTGCCAATGACATGACATCACAGCGCACATTTTTCCATCTGCAACTGAATGGCTTTTGACACATTCTCTAGTTCACCTACTTGGATTTTCATATTCATAAAATAATCTACATAACAATAAGGTATAACCTTTGAAAAAGTAACCTTTAGAATGTTACACTTCAGTCGAAACATTAATAAATCGCTGGTAAGCACTTCACTGTACTTACACACATATTTCTAAACCACACTTATGGTACACCTGTGTAGGTGGAATATCAAAAAAACTTTTCATGTAGAATAACTGTGTCTAGCAAATAACTGGTTATCATCCATTAAATTTCGGGCATGCAGCCGCGCAAATAAAATTTCCTCCACTGATATTTTGGCCGCGTATCGTCCGGCCATCCTCAGAGTGAGTCACAAGACTGACGACAAGATGCCAAGTGTGGCCTTATATGCTCCACCGTGGCGGTACTGCGCATGTGGGTCATAGATGCTGGTCGGTTGCAGAGACATACGCTTACACATGCACCACCTGTGGCGAAGGTGTACAGACATTCGATTCGCTTATTGATGTTTGATCGGTGGCGGTGACGTGATGACGACTTCTCTGCAGTTTGATTACTTAAAGTAGTAAAGGAGTTTTGTTGTTTGGGGAGCAAAATAACTGATGATGGTCAAAGTAGAGAGGATATAAAATGTAGACTGGCAATGGCAAGGAAAGCGTTTCTGAAAAAGAGAAATTTGTTAACATCAAGTATAGATTTAAGTGTCAGGAAGCCGTTTCCGAAAGTATTTGTATGGAGTGTAGCCATGTATGGAAGTGAAACATGGATGATAAATAGTTTGGACAAGAAGAGAAGAGAAGCTTTCAAAATGTGGTGCTACAGAAGAATGCTTAAGATTGGATGGGTAGATCACATAACTAATGAGGAGGTATTGAATAGAATTGGGGAGGAGTTTGTGGCACAACTTGACTAGAAGAAAGGATCAGTTGGTAGGACATATTCTGAGGCATCAAGGGATCACCAATGTAGTATTGGAGGGCAGCGTGGAGGGTAAAAATCGTAGGAAACCTAGAGATGAATACACTAAGCAGATTCAGAAGGATGTAAGCTGCAGTATGTACTGGGAGATGAAGCAGCTTGCACAGGATAGAGTAGCATGGAGAGCTGCAGCAAACCAGTGTCAGGACTGAAGACCAGAACAACAACATCCGTTTGTGTTCTTATTATCAAATACTGGATGAATAAATTCTGTGTAATTTACGCTCCATTTTAAGCGGAAGTTGTAATGGAGTCACGAATGATGGCGGTAGACCTAAGGCTTGTTTTGCGCACCTACATCACGAATTCTCCGACAGCCAATGTGTATTCTGCTAAGAAAATTATGTCAACTGCGAGCATTAAACAAGATTATAGTGAGTTATTTAGCGAATTTTCATTCCATTTGTTGCCAGCTATCATCACTGATGCTGATGGTAAGCAACAAATTCTATATAAGCAAGCAATAGACATAATTTGCCGGATAGTAGCTTTCTTCAAGAGCGAAGCACACATATGCGCATGCCGCATCTGTCGCCTGATGATGATGACGTTTGGTTTGTGGGGCGTTTGACTGTGTGGTCATCAGCACCTGTACAAAGTCTCAATTTTTACACAGTTCAATCTAGCCAGTGTCACGAATGCTCATGATGATAATGATGAAATGATGAGGACAACACAAACACCCAGTCCCCAGGCAGAGAAGATCCCCGACCCAGCCAGGAATCGAACCTGGGACCCCATGATCTAGAGACAGCAATACTAGCCACTGGACCATGAGCTGTGGATGCATCTGTCACTTGAAACAGGCAATAATGCAATCCCTGTCCATGCCTCAACCTGCACAGACTGCCATCATTCATCAATCGGACTATAGTTTTTCACATGTCGGAACATTCATGATGTCTTATCTCCTCAACAATCTGTCATACAATGACGTACTTTTGTAGGCACATTCAATGCTGTATGTGGATATATCTAAAAATGTGTTGGAAACACAATTAGTAGCAAAGAAGAAATAAATTAAAACATCATGCGTGATGCACCAGTTTTCTGCATTAACAGCGAAAATTTAATAAGCAAATAAGCAATAAACCTTTCTTCTTTTCATCATTTTATGTGGGTGCAAGTGAGGAGGAGGGGGGGGGGGAGGGGGTGGCAGAGTGTGTGTGTCATTGAGAAAAAGTTTGGCAATAGTTTGAGATTACCTTTTTTATGTAGTGAATGAACGTGTGAATCACAGATGCAACAAATTTTCCAAATGCTTTCCTGTACACTCCTTTCCTTTGGGGTTTACCTTTCATATATTGTTTGCATCCATATCTGCCAGAATACATTATCATGCTCTCATCATAATCCAAATCTTGCTCAGGCTGAAAGTGGGGGGAAAACACTTTGCTTAGCATATTTATTATTAGATGAAGTTTTCACATTTGATCATTTACTTTCATGTGTGTCTTATCACAGGGGAGAATGAATTAATTGCTTCAAATCTCTCTCTCCTCATCATGTTGTGCACCATTTCATTTCTCATGTCCAATCCTGCATACAGATAATAGCATCTGCTTGGTAGAGGAATTCAATTTCCTAGAAAACATTTTATCCTGTCATGGGCTATTTTGGGACTTAGACTGTTCTTGAACAAAGCATATTTTGTCAATTCAGTGATGAGAAATTTAATTACCTGTTGTTGTTATGGTCTTCAGTCCAAAGACTGGTTTGATGCAGCTCTCTATGCTACTCTGTCCTGTGCATGCTTCTTCAAATAATAACTACTGGAACCTACATCCTTCTGAATCTGTTTACTGTACTCATCTTTTGACTTTATCTGGGTCTCCCTTTACAATTTTCCCCCGCACTTCCCTCAAATACTAAACTGATGATCCATTAATGTCAGACATCTTTCTGTCAAGTTTTGCTCCAAATTTCTTGTCTCCCTAATTCTATTTCAGTACCTCCTCATTAGTTACGTAATCTAATAATCTAATCTGCAGCATGTTTCTGTGACACCACATTTCAAAAGCTTCTAGTCTCTTCGTGCTTAAACTCTTTATCATCCATGTTTCAGTTCCATACATGGCTACATTCCAAACAAATATCTTCAGAAAAGACTTCCTAACACTTGATCTTAACAAATTACTCATTTTCTTAATTATCTAACCATTCCAAAACAATTAAAGCACTGAATGGAGACGTGTTTCTGTATTTACTATGACCACTTCAAGAAATGTGGCGATAACACTTGGCAGTCCTCTCTTCTCCATTTTTTGATTACAATATTTAAGATCTGTTTCACTTTTGTTGGTCAAAACCACATCTGCATCAGCCTGAAGTGACTTGGTTTAACATTACCTATCGTCCACTCCAATCTTCTTCAGACTCTTCATCCAAACTACATTTGCTTCAGAAACTCACTAAATCTCTCTGTTACATCTTATTCCTCTCCTCCTGCCCATGACTATCCAGGATTTCATGCACAGACACTTCTCTGAAGGGAGGGAGTCATTACATTGACTGTGTAGTCTATACATAGGTAGAAGTACTCCAAATTGAGCGAAGGAAACTGTTAATACAAATATCTGCACTTAATTAACAGAAAAAGACACAGACAAATCACACGCATGCACAACACAAGTCTAGAAGTGACTGACTCAGAGATTATTGCTACATTGGAGCTGCAGCTTTGTCCAAAGAATTTCCCCGTTGGAATACTCGATTGGCACTAGGTCACCACAACTGTTCTACCTAACATGATGTATATTCTACACAAATTAAAAAGTGGATTATGAAGGATAGCAATGAACAGCATTTTGTGGCTGATCTGTAACGTAAATTGCAGTTGTTTCAACTGTATGATCAAGCAAAAGTTGTAAAAATTGTATGATATAATGTGATAGAAAATAATACTTACTTCCCATAGAAGTAGTCTTGAATAATTTAAGCACCAGACACTGACCTTGTCCTGCTTACTACTAGCAGATACCCACCTAAATATCAATAACAGAACTTTCTTATCTGAAAGATATATGATAGGCATTCCAAATGTACGCATTGTTGCAAACAGGAGAAAAAAATGGCTATAAGTTACGTGACACATACAAGATGGTCAGAAACAGTCTAGAAAGCTTTCAAGGGTGTTGCATAGTAGGTTGTGCTGAGAAATAATTGTTAAGGAAAATATTTGATACAAGCACTGTTTCAGATTTAATTAGCTTTGAAGTTAGCCATTCAGGTTGCTGCACAAATAAATTCAAGCAGCCATCAGAGACGGTGTTTCCAGATGTAGTCTTTGTTTGATTTCCTACAATTGGAACAACAGAGCAATACAAAAATTGGTCATGGGACGACAGCAAGGATCAAACCCAAGCCAACAGCTGAGCAGTCTTGCATGCTATCATTTATACTATGAGAATGCACACACAGTTACCTGATTGGCTAACTTCAATGCCAATTAAATCTGAAATCATGCAACATACTGAATTATTTTCTTAACAGTTACTTTTTAGCATAAACTAATGTGCAATACACTTGCAAGCTTATCAAACTGTTTCTGATCACTCTGGCAGGCAGAAATGGATTAATGTAAACAGACAACTCTTTCAGTGATCTCCAAATGGCAGTTTGAATGATATCTCTCAACAACAGTAGCATAAAACATTGGTGGAACCCTGGAAGAGAAACAGTGTATCTGTGATATTTTTGTCACATAAAAAGTGTTTCATGTATCTAAACAATCTAAAATTTTGTATACATAATTTTTTTCACCCTGTACATAGGAGCAAACAGTCAGTTGGTCAAGTCTGCTAGGAATGCACACACACAGAATTTTAACATTGAACCATACCACAGTGCATGACATATTCCTTGTAGCATCTGTCACTGAAGTTGGGTAAGCATTTCTGTGGCACCTCAGTGCATATTAAAAACAAACCTCTGACAAAACATACTGCTCTTCTTAATATCTCTTTTATCCTATATCAGTTCTGCTTGCTAAAGGACTTAGAGAAGCAAGTAGGCCTACTTAAGTGTAAATCAAACAAGGGTTTCGTAAACCACCTCCTTCACAGGTGTACTACACTTCCCCAGTATCTCTTCAATTTTAGCTAACAGTGGCATCATCTGTAGGGGGCACAGCTTTCATTGCAATTCACTCAGAGATAGAACCACCATAGGTCACATATTACTTAATTTATTAATTATTTTCATTCAAAAGATGCAAACATCTGCAGATATTCATTGACCTGGTAGCAACAAGTTAGATGTTTAGTGCACTGCTCAGTACCATCATCAGCACGATCACTTTCTGTTGATGAAGGGGTGTGTGGTGCTCAAAACTTCTAATATGCTTCTAACGAAGCTGGCACTCACCTTTGTCAAGCAATTTACAGTCAATACATCAAATATTATATTGCACGTTGCAGTTTTATCTGTACACTATTTCTTTCTGGTATCTGCCTTTTCTATTAGTTTTACCTGATCATTCCACTTTGGTTTGTTTCATACTCACACTCCCATATATTTAATGAATGTTTTCATTTCCTGTGACTGCTCAGCACTCGTGTATTCAAATATGTGGAAAAACCCCATCATTGTTTATTTCAAGTATGTTATATCCTTGAAGTGTGATTCTGTGAAATCTTGAAACCAATAATATAAGGCAATCACAAAGTCATTAGACTGAAAAACTATTTCCCAGTCACAGCTTCCACGCATAGTCCTGATCAAAGTTTCGTTTCTGGTGTGAGGAAGCAGTGGATGCACAATACATCCACAGTAGCAAGTTCAATTGCAAAATCAGTTTGGATTCTTTAAAAAAAATTAAAACAAAATTTAAAAAGAGATTCCAAAGCACTTCTTAGAATTTTTTTTTTTTTTCGCTTTTAATTTCTGCCAGCATTCAACACATATCCATTTTGGCAAAAATTCCTCATAGGCAATACCTCATTTGAATGTACTGGACTTTTATATAGTATATGCACATAGTAGTCAGCTAGTTCATACCAATTATCAAACACATTATGTACTCTCTTTTTCCATCAGTGACAGAAGTTCTGAACCTCCTTCACATCCATGACTTCCAAGAGAAGTACCACCATGTCAGAATATAGCTACCATTTTCTTAGCTGTTGAAAATGAATGAGTAGCATCCTTATAGATGTTCCATAACTTCCAGTGAATTTCCATTTGAGATAAACCATAAAAAAAATTGATCAAATATTTTGTGAAATGATCTGTCTAACAGGAAGAAATAAAATGGATTAGAGAAACATTTGATGCATCTCAGCTGCTGTACAAGATTTCAAGCATCATTCAAAGGAGTGTCAAATATTTCTCTAACCTATTTGATTTCTTGTCCTACTTTCAGACAAATCATTTCACAGAACATCTGACCACCAATTTTTTAAATGCCTTTTACACGCGAGTGCGTGCGTGCGCGTACACACACACACACACACACACACACACACACACACACACACAATTTTGTCCATTTCGTTGGCTATGAAAATTAAGACAAAAATTTTGCCTCTAGTTACTTGTTTTTTGTTAATTAACCTTATTACTTCTGAGCAAATGAACCAGTTTTGGGAAAACAGATCTCATGCTGCCAGTTTTATACTCCATTTGTCCATTTCCCTCTCACTGTTTGGCTACAAAAATTCAGACAAAAATGCTTAGTGTAATTTATAGGAAGTCTGTTTTCACACCACTTAAACATTTGACCAAACGAAAATGCCCATCTCCATACTGTGTGTGTTCTGCATTTACTTTTCATTGTGCAATAAGCTTATATGTCCTACTGAATATCCAACTTTGTTTGCCATTGTAATACCATTACTACCTGATTTTCAATTCTGAAACCCGTTAAGTAACTTTGTTTACACAATACAAAATGGGGACAGATGATACAAAAAATTATTAGATTACTATAAAACAGGTGAACATCATATCCCAGTTAATCCTAACAGCAACATTTCATTCATTCATGAAACAGAAGTGAGGAGGCTTGTTACCCAAGTATAAGGGGCAGCCAAATGAAAACGAGACAGATGGGGAAAAAAGAAAGTAAACTGTTTGTTATTTCAAAAATTATTACCATAACTGTTTATACATTTATCCCACTTTGAGACAAGGTGGTCAATGCCTTCAAAGAAAAATGTTTGCAGTTGCCTACCATAAATTACCTTCCCACAGTAGTTTACTGACAATAATCATAAATAATACACAGCTTGCATTTTAGCAGTCATCACAATTCTGCAAGCTAAAAATAGTCCAATGAAAGACAGCTACATAAAACAATATTATGACAGGAAAGTTGCCACGCACCTTATAGCAGAGATGGTGAGTTGCATATAGGCACATCAAAAAGACTGTTGTGACTATCTGCAGCTCAGCATTTCCACTATATGCTGAGTGGCAACTTTCCTTTCATAATATTGTTACATTCCAGCCTGAATTTTGCACTCTTATATAAAACATTGATCTCCGTAAATGTTTTTGTTTGGTGGCCTCTGTGTCCAGGGGCTAAAATTAATTTATCAAAACTTTCCAATCTGTTGGTCCAGGTTTTCTTTTACAAATGACTGAAACACTACAGTTTCCCACTGGTTTTATTTCAGAGCCTTTCTTGAATGCAAACGTAACATTTGTTACACTTTTCATCACATAGTTCATCAAAACAGATTCATATCTTTAACATAGGACATAATTTCACAAAACAGAGATGAAACAAAACTTTCCAGAGCAAAGCCATAACCAGTACCAAACACATAACACAGACTACTTTCCTTCACTATGCCTAGAGTTGAACTAAACTGAGACAAAACACAGACCACTTCACATGGTGTCGATTTATGGCCAAAGACTGTCGTATATCAGAGGTAATCATCAAAGAGGTTATATTGATCTGTATTGGGACATAAACTATGTACATCAGAAAAGTAGAGATTCATACATAATTGTAAAATATAAGTTGAATTAACATTAATAATTATTTCATTCAATTTTGTTTAAGTTGGATATAAGTGTTCGTCAATGACTACATTTTTAGAGTGAACATATTTTTGTATAAAATGTATACCAACTATGTGCTTAACTATCAAGTAGAATAAAGAAATAGAAACAATAGATAAATACAGACTGGAGCAGCTCCCCAATAAAAGCTTAGCACTACACAAATATCAACAAAAAGTAGTATCAAGTGGTTCATTAACAGTGAGAGGAGCACTGATTGAGTCAATTTGTAAGAACAAAAATAATAATTGCATTGTTATAATTACTGCCCCCCCCCCTCCCCACACACACAACAACAACAATATCACAATCACACACAAACATACATATAACATTCTGTGACTTTATAAGACCTACTACTTACAAAAATATAGTCATCTTGTATAGTTTAAATATAAGTATATTTCTTTCTGTGCATGTACATTTTAAGCCCAAATGTCTTCCATTAATTAACTATGTGATAAAAGTATTAATATTAATTAACTGTGCTATGACAAAACTGAACCTTAATTTTTTTGTAGAGCTGTTGCTTAATTAACTGTGTTGTAAAGTACAGGTAAAGTGTAAAACTTATTTTTTTTTCACACATGGCACATACAGGATGTCCCATGTAAAACCAGTACACCTCACACCTGAGATTCAATTAACAATGAATTAACTAAAAAAGAACAGAGAGTACAGGGTGGAGCACTGTAAATTGCTGAATTGGGAACGAAATAAACAATAATGAACACTTTAAAAACTTACATTTTTATTGTTCTCATATTGGAAGTTTCTAATTATGTGGATTAAACAGTACATTTGGCAAATGTCTACCTTCACAATCCACACGCTGTCACTGTCATTTTTTGGAATTCTCATGCACTCTTTCAAGCATGTCTTCTGGTACTCTTGCAATTTCAGCCTCAATATTGTTCCATAGGTCTTCCAGGGTGTTGGGATGGTTGCAATATGCCTTTGACTTTAGGTAACCCCAAAGGAAAAAATTACAGGGGCTAAGTTCAGTGATCATGCGGGCCAGTTGACATTCCCCATCTGAGAGATTAGCCTTCCAGGAAATGTTTACCTTTAAAAGTTCATCGTAATGCCCACTGTGTGTGCAGTGACATCATCTTGTTGAACCCAGGTACCCTGTAATTGCATTGACTCAAAAGCCGACTGGAGAAACTCTCGCAGCATAGTCACGTAGCGATCCGAATTCATAGTTACAGCACGACTTTCCTGGAAAAAGTAGGGGGCCAATGATGCCTACTCATAATATGATGCACCACACAGTGATGCAGTCTGAGTGCAAGGATATCTGGTGAATTTGCCTTGGATTCATGTCACTCCAGTATCATATATTCTGTTTTTTTTTACACACCCACTGAGGTGAAAACATGCATAATCAGAAAAGAACACATTTGTGTCACAGGATATGGTTGCAAGCATGTCTCCACAAGATGTTCTTCATGTTACATAATCCTGTACTGAAAATCGCTGGACCACGCACATTTTATATGAGTGAAAATTCGTTTCATTATGAAGAATCCAGTGGAGAACATCTTGAAATGCCGAGAGCAAGTGCGTGTTTCCAAGCTGATTGCGGTACTGCTGCTCTCACTCGTTCGACATTTTGTGGTGTTGTAACACTTCTCTCAGGTCCTCTTCATATAAATGACACATCCCCTGTTGTTCTGAATGCATTTACCCAATTTAAAATTGATATACAGGAACACATCCACATGGGAGTTCTACAAATCGCAAACGAAAAGCACACTGCACTGTAATGATCGAGTGGGAATTCAAGAAATACACTTCAACACAAAATGATTGCTCCTCAGGTGTCCACTGTATTATCACAACTGAACAATTACTGAATACAAACCTCCCATCAGTCACTATAAACCACGCCCAATCTCTCCTCTCTTCGACCAACAGTGCCATCACGACGTGAATTCTAAAAAAGAAATTTACCAAGTTCCATCATGTAGTAACATTAAAAATTGTGTCGTTACTTGTTTATAGGTGGCCATGGACATATACGCATTACTAATTTCATGTGATGATGTTACCAGCAACACACACTAATTCTGTGGGTATTATGTTTTTCATTTCTCCAGTAACATTCTCTTTAAGATTGTCTATTGTACGAGGATTGTCAGCACCCACTTTGCTTTTTAGTATGCCCCATAAATAAAAATCACTCAATGTTAAGTCTGAGGCTTTGTGGTCAGATGCCTCTACTGACACATCTGTCTTCAGGGAACACATTGTTGATGTGAGCCTTACTTTGGTTGAATGTGTGAGTTGCTCCATTTTATTGGAATATTGCGTACAGCTTCTCTGGGCCTGTAAATTGTGCAAAGAAAGAGTCAAAGATCTCCACGTATCTGGCATTGTTTAAGGTGCAATTGAAAAATATGGGGTCAATGACATGCATGACAAACAATGCACACCAGACACCTATCTTCTCAGAACGAAGAGACTCAGAATATTTCAGCTGTCCTGTGACCAGTACCTGCAATTCTGGAGGTTTAGATAATTTTACAAATTAAATTAGGCATCATCTGATATTAAGTAAAGCAAGGGATCCAAGTAATTGTTAGCAATTGATGTTAACAGCCAGTGTGAACTCTTTTTCCTGATCCTCAGTTTCAGTACTTGTTCCACAGCTTTTAACTTCATATTTTTTAGTACACAGTGACACAATGCACAAAGATACACCAACTTGCTGTGATGACATCCTTATCGACCTGTGGGAACTTCTCAAGATGTCCACATAAATTCTGTCTATAGTTTCAGATATCCTAATGTTGGTCGCCTATTCCTCTGACATTCTGAACAGATCCTACAGCCCTCCATTTGTTGTACAGATCTTGAATATTGCTGGTCATCGGGAGTTTCCTACCAGGATCCTTCACTCAAGGCATTTCTTTACATTCCTTGACGGAGTCTGTCTTTTTGTAACATTCCACAATATCAATTCACTGTTCTAAAGGGTACTGCCCCATTTCTGTAACACCTCAACAATACAAGCTTCTCACAACAACTGATGAGCAAACACACAACTGCATTCAACTTTCCAAAAAAGTGCAGTATAATCAAATTTCAAAACGGTGTTTTCAATTGACAAGCAATTAGACTAGAGATGATTAACTTGTAGATGAGGTGTACCAGTTTTATGTGGGACGCCCTGTAAAATTAAACAATGGAAAATCCAGGATATGCAACTCACACCCATGTATGCAGTCTCAGGCAACTTGAAATCACACTGTGAGCAGCAGCACCAGTGCATGATTGGAGTGGCAACTGGGTGACGGTAAGAAGGGTGCGGGATGGGGGGTGGGATAGTATAGTGGGTGTGGCAGACAGTGAAGTGCTGCAGATTAGATGGAGGGCAGGAGAGAAGGTGGGTAGGGGGAAGTGGCAGAAAGGGGATAAATTTAAAAAAAAATTAAAAGATGGGGTGTGGCAGTGAAATGACGGCTGTGTAGTGCTGCAATGGGAACAGGGAGAGGGCTGGATGGGTGAGGACAGTGACTAACAAAGGTTGAGGCCAGTAGGGTTATGAGTACATTTGATGTATTGCAGGGAAAGTTCCCACCTGCACAACTCAGAAAAGCTTGTGTTGGTGAGAAGGATCCATATGGCACAGGCTGTGAAGCAGTCATTAAAATGAGGGATATCATGTTTATCAGAGTGTTCAGCAACAGGGAGGTCCACTTGTTTCTAGGCCACAGTTTATTGGTGGTTATTCATGTGGACAGACAGCTTGTTGGTTGTCATGCCTACATAGAATGCAGCACAGGGGTTGCAGCTTAGCTTGTAAATCACATGACTGGTTTCACAGGAAGCCCTGCCTTTGATGGGATAGGTGATGTTAGTGAATGGACTGCAGAAGGTGGTGATAGGAGGATGTGTGGGACAGGTCTTGCATCTTGGTCTTTTGCAGGGGTATGAACCATGAGATAAGGGTTTGGGAGCAGGGGTTGTGTAAGAATGGATGAGTATATTGTGTAAGTTTGATGGACTGAATATCACTGTGGGAGGGGCGGGAAGGATAGTGGGCAGGACATTTCTCATTTCAGGGCACAATGAGAGGTAATAAAAACCCCGGCAGAGAATGTAATTCAGTTGCTCCAGTCCTGGATGGTACTGGGTTACGAGGGGAATGCTCCTCTGTAGCCAGACTGTGGAACTTTGGGAGGTAGTGTGAGACTGAAAAGATAAGGCACGGCAGATTTGTTTTTGTACAAGGTTTGAAGTATAATTATGGTCAGTGAGGGCTTCGTGAGACCCTCAGTATATATTGAGAGGGACTGCTCATCACTACAGATGTGATGACACAGGTGACTAGGCTCTATGGAAGAGATTTGTTGGTAGGGAACAGGTGCCAGCTGTCGAAGTAGAGGTATTGCTGGTAGTTAGTAGGTTTGATATTAACTGAGGTACTGATGTAGCTATCTCTGAGGTGGAGGTCAACATCTAGGAAGGTGGCTTGTTGGGTTGAGTAGGACCAGGTGAACCAAATGGGGGGAGGGGGAGGGGGGGGGAGTTCTGGAGGAATGTGGATAGGGTATCCTCACCTTCAATGCAGACGGAAAAGACGTGATCAATGAATCAGAACCAATTGAGGGGTTTGGGATTCTGGGTTTTTAGGAAGGATTCCTCTAGATGGCCCATGAATAGGTAGGCATAACATGGTGCCATGTGAGTGCCCAAAGCTGTACCCTGGATTTGTTTGTAGGTAATGCTTTCAAAAGAGAATTATTTGTGGGTGAGGATATAGTTGGTCATGGTGACTAGGAAGGAGATCGTTGGTTTTGAATCCATAGGGCATTTGGAAAGGTAGTGTTCATTAGCAGTAAGGCCATGGGCATTAGGAATGTTAGTTTACAGGGAGATGGCATTAATAGTGACGAGCAGGGCACCATGTGGTAAAGGGACAGGAACTGAGGAGAGTCAGCGGAGGAAATGGTTGGTATTTTTTATATAGCAGGGTAGGTTCCAGGTAATAGGTTGAAGGTATTGGTCTATGAGAGCAGAGATTCTCTCAGTGGGGACACAGCAATGAGCCACAATGGGGCGTTGTGGGTGGTTGGGTTCATGGACTTTAGGAAGCATGTAGAAGGTAGGAATGTGGGGAGTGGTAGGGGTAAGTAGAGATGGACTCTACCGAGAGGTTCTGGGATGGGCCTAAGCATTTTAGTAGTGACTGGAGATCGTGCTGGATTTCTGGAATGGGGTCACTGTGGCAAGTTTTGCAGGTGGAACTATCTGACAGCCGGCAGAGTCCTTCCACCAAGTAATCCTTGTGGTTCAAAACAATGGTGGTAGAGCCTTTCTACACAGGTAGGATTATAAGCTCAGAATCAGTTTTTAGATGGTGGACTGCAGTTCTTTCTGTGGATGTAAGGTTAGTTTGCATAATGTGGGATTTGGGGAATGATGGTGAGACAGGGTTTAAGTTTAGGAAATTCTGGAAAAAGTCTGATTTGTCAGGTTGGTGGCAAAAAAGTGTTTCCACTGTAGGGCCCGAGAGAAGGAGAGAAGGTCTTTAATAACTCCTGCATAATTGAATTTGGGAGTGGGGAAAAAGGTGAGGCCTTTGGAAAGGACTGATATTTCTGTGGGACTAAGGCTTCTGGAGGAAAGGTTCATGACTGTGTTGTGGGTCTGCTGTATTCTATGTAGGCATGACAACCAACAAGCTGTCTGTCCACATGAATGGCCACCGACAAACTTTGGCCAAGAAACAAGTGGACCACCCTGTTGCTGAACACGCTGACAAACATGATATCCCTCATATCAATTACTGCTTCACAGCCTGTGCCATATGGATCCTTCCCACCAACACCAGCTTTTCTGAACTGCACAGGTGGGAACTTTCCCTACAGTGCATCAAACATTACTGTAACCCTCCTGGCCTCGACCTTTGTTAGTCACTGTCCACACCTATTCAGATCCTTCCTTGTTTCCATTCCAACACTACACAGCCATCATTTCACTGCCACACCCAGTCTCTTAATTTCTTTTTATTTCTTTCCTTTCCACTCTTCCCCCCGCCCCCCCCCCCCCCCCCCACCTTCTCACCTGCCCTCCATCTAAACTACAGCACTTCACTGTGTGCCACCCCACCATACTACCCCCCCTCTTCTCGCCCCAGCCTCTTCCTTACCCCCACCCAAATGTGCCACTCCCATCATGCACTGGTGCTGCTGCTCGCAATGTGGTTTTGGTTGCCTGAGACTGCAGACATGTGTGCAAGATGCGTTTGCATGAGTGTGTGCGCTTTTGTGTATGTGTGTCTGTTGTTGAAAAAGGCCTTAATGGCCGAAAGCTATAACTGTGTGAATCTTTTTGTTGTGCCTATTGCAACTCAGCATCTCCACTATATGGTGAGTAGCAACTTTACTTCTCTAACATTGTTACATTCCATCCTGGATTTTACATTGTTTGATCTTTGCCTCAAGGCTTTTCTTTGAGCCTAACGCTGTGCTTGTTTCCTTTGTTACTACTTTCTTTTGCATCACTATACTCAATGTTCGTCCCTCTTTCTCTTCGTTCCTGTGTTTCTGTTGTCGCCTTACATACTGCACTGCACGCTCTGCTTACAAGCCACAGTGTATCAACCATCTTGGCTGTGTGCCTCAAGACCCTGCTGATTGTTGATGCATCATCTTATGTCCCACATTACTCCCACCAATATAATTAAGACTATAGTCCTGCAAAACCCTATCAACCAGGCTCAAACCCCCTTGCAGTACCTTCTCTCCATCTGCAAAATTCTCCTGCTATGTAATCCCAAATTCCTGGAACCCATAACACACTGAGACTCTTGCCCGGCAGCAACTTTGAGCAACATGCACAATGCCACCTCAAAAAGCTCTCCATCCTGCTCACTTCCTACTCCCGCCTCAGAGTACCACAGTCCACCATCTCTACAACAACCTGCAAACCTCACCCACGTCCTCTCATAGCTGACAAACCCTGTCTCGCAAATCTATTACACTTACCTCACCCTCCAAAACTCCCTCCCACCACCACACAGAACCCAGAACTTAAACAGACCCGCAACACAGTCATGAACCTTTCCTCCAGAAGCATCAGTGCCACAGAAATATCAAACCTTTCTGTAGGCCTCCCTCCCAAATTCAATCAAGCAGGACTTGTTAAAGACCTTCTCTCCTTCTCCCAGTCCCTAGAGTTGAAACACTTTTCTGCCATCAACTAAACCAATCAGACTCAACCAAAGACCAATATCAACTCTTGTCTGACCCATTTCACTCCTCCATCCAACCATGAGCCACTCCCACTGTCCCCTAACCACACTATGTCAACTTTCCAGAATTTCTTAACCTCGGAGCTTGCCACACCATCATTCCCCAAATCCCTCAACATGCAAACTAACCTTACATCTGCAGAAAGAGCTGCAGTCTACCATCTAAAAACTGATCCTGACCTTATAATCCTACCTGCAGACAAAGACTCCACCACCGTCGTATTGAACCATAAGGATTACCTGGCGGAAGGTCTCTGTCAGCTATCAGATACTTCCACCTACAAACCTTGCCACAGTGACCCCATTCCAGAAATCCAGCAGGGTCTCCAGTCACAACTCAAATCCTTAGGCCCATCCCAGAACCTCTACCTAGAGTCCATCTCTCTACTTACTCCTACCATTCCCCACACTCCTACCTTCTACACGCTTCCTAAAGTTCATAAACCCAACCACCCACGACCCCATTGTGGCCGGTTGCTGTGTCCCCACTGAGAGGATCTCTGCTCTCATAGACCAATACCTCCAACCTATTACCCAGAACCTAACCTGTTATACAAAAAATTCCAACCATTTCCTCCGCTGACTCTCCACAGTTCCTGTCCCTTTACCACACAGTGCCCTGCTCATCACTACTAATGCCACCTCCCTGTACACTAACATCCCTGATTCCCATGGCCTTACTGCTATTGAACATTACCTTTCCAAACACACTATGGATTCAAAACCAACAACCTCCTTCCTAGTCACCATGACCAATTATATCCTCACCCACAATTACCTTGAAGGCATTACTTACAAACAAATCTGGGGTATGGCTATGGACACCCACATGGCACCATCTTATGCCAACCTATTCATGGGCCATCTAGAGGAATCCTTTCTAAAAACCCAGAATCCTAAACCCCTCACCTGGTTCAGATTCACTGATCACATCCTTGCTGTCTGGATTAAAGGTGAGGACACCCTATCCACATTCCTCCAGAAACTCAACAACCCCCCCCCCCCCCCAACAAGCCACCTTCCTAGATGTTGACCTCCACCTCAGAGATAGCTACATCAGTACCTCAGTCAATATCAAACCTACTAACTACCAGCAATACCTCAACTTCGACAACTGCCACCCATTCCATACCAAGAAGTCCCTTCCGTACAGCCTGGCCACCCATGGTCATTGCGTCTGCAGTGACAAGCAGTCCCTCTTGGCATATACCGAGGGTCTCACTGAAGCCTTCACTGACCGTAATTGTCCTCCCAACCTTGTACAAAAACAAATCTGTCGTACCTCATCTTTTCAGTCTCACACTACCTCCCAAAGCCCCACAGTCTGGCCACAGAGGAGCATTCCCCTCACAACTCAGTACCATCCAGGACTGGAGCAACTGAATTACATTCTCTGCCAGGGTTTCTATTACCTCTAATCATGCTCTGAAATGAGAAATGTCCTGCCAACTGTCACTCCCACCCCTCCTATAATGGTATTCTGCCATCCACCAGATCTACACAATATACTCGTCAGTCCTTACACAACCCCTGCTCCCAACCACTTACCTCATGGCTCATACCCCTATAAAAGACCAAGATGCAAGATCTGTCCCACACATCCTCCTATCATCACCTACTGCAGTCCGGTCACTAAGATCACCTATCCCATCAAAGCCAGGGCTACCTGTGAAACCAGTCATGTGATTTATTAGCTAAGCTGCAAACACTATGCTGCATTCTATGTAGGCATGACAACCAACAAGCTGTCTGTCCGCATGAATGGCCACAGACAAACTGTGGCCAAGAAACAAGTGGACCACCCTGTTGCTGAACACGTTGACAAACACGGTATCCCTAATTTCAATGGCTGCTTCACAGCCTGTGCCGTATGGATCCTTCCCACCAACACCAGTTTTCCTGAACTGTGCAGGTGTGAACTTTCCCTGCAATACATCCTACGTTCCTGTAACCCTCATGGCCTCAATCTTTGTTACTCACTGTCTTCACCCATTCAGCCTCCTCCCTGTTCCCATTGCAGCACTACTCAGCCGTCATTTCACTGCCACACCCCGTCTTTTAATTTCTTTTTATTTATTCCTTTCCACAACTTCTCCCCTCCCCCCTTCTCTCCTGCACTCCATCTAAACTACAGCACTTCACTGTCTCCCACCCCACCACACTATCCCTCCCCCTCCTTGCCCCAGCCTCCTTTTTAGCCCCACCCAGTTGCCACTCCCATCATGCACTGGTGCTGCTGCTCACAGTTTGGTTTCAGTTGCCTGAGACTGTAATACATGCGTGCGAGTGTGTATATGTGTCTATTGTAGACAAAGGTCTTAATGGGTGAAAGCTATAATTGTGTGAATCTTTTTGTTGTGCCTATCATGACTCTGCATTCCACTATAAGGTGAGTAGCAACTTTCCTTCTCTAATATTGATACCCTGTATAACGTTTCCTAAATTTGCTAATTTATGATTAAGTTTTAACAAACAAAACATTTCCAGAAATTATCTTCTAAAGACTATGCAACATGTTAGTGATGAAAAATGAATTTTGCTGTAAGTTACAAACTAAGAATATTTACTTCTGTCAGTGACGTAATTTTTTTTTAAATTTCAAATCTAGATTTATACTTTCAAGAAGGTACGACATATTGCTAATAAATATTGATGCCATATTAGTATAAACACACATGCCAAACTTACATACGTAACCAAGCACAGTGTAAATACATATGTGATTATAAGAAATCATAAGTTGCAGACAGGCACAGTTAAATGACACTTACATCAAAGCTTTCAGCCACAGCCTTCATCAGTGAAAGAGA
This sequence comes from Schistocerca americana, assembly GCF_021461395.2. Taxonomy (NCBI): domain Eukaryota; kingdom Metazoa; phylum Arthropoda; class Insecta; order Orthoptera; family Acrididae; genus Schistocerca; species Schistocerca americana. The sequence goes on from NC_060126.1 coordinate 105,220,870, forward strand.
GACACACACTCAAGCTAGCACAGCTAATGCACGCATGACCACAAAACTCCAGCATCTGGGATGGAATGCAACTATCACATGGGATGCAAGCAGCAATGTGGAGGAGGCAGGGAAGAGATAGTAGTGTACAGGTGGAGTGAGAGACGAATGCTGTCTGGTGGAGTGTGCAGGGACTAGACTGCAAACAGGGCAGTGTCAGAAGATTGTGGGGCAGGCAGTTGAGGAAAATAGAGCAAAAAAGGAGATGAGTGGGGAAAGATGGGTGGATATGTTGGCGGACTATTCTTCACAGTACTACTAGGACTATACTTCACTATACTTCAAGCATACGAATACTGAGAAGCACAAAAGGAGATGAGTGGGGAAAGATGGGTGGATATGTTGGCAGAGGCCTGCAAATAAACATAGTGGGAGATGAGAATGGGGATGAGATGATAGGGCACAGGAGGTGGAACCTATTGGGTGGAAGGTGTGGGGACACTACATTACTGTAAGTTGAGGCCAGGATAGTTACAGGAGCACAGAATGTGTTGTAAACATAACTCCCATCTGTACAGTTCAGGAAATCTGGTGGTGGAGGGAAGGATCCAGATGGCTCGGGTAGTGAAGCAGCCATTGAAATCAAGTGTATTGTATTCAGCTGCATGTTGTGAAACAGGGTTGGCTAATTTGTTCTTGGCCACAGTTTGATGGTGGAAATCCATCCTGGTGGACAACTGGTTGGTAGTCATACCATTATAAAAAGGAAAGATATATGAACAAATCTGCAGCACAGCCATGGGCACCGCATGGCACCCTCCTATGCCAACCTTTTTATGGGCCATCTAGAGGAGACCTTCCTAGCCTCCCAAAACACCAAACTCGTAGTCTGTTTCAGGTTCATTGTTGATATCTTCATGATCTGGACTCAGGGCCAAGACACTTTATCTTCATTCGTTCATAACCTCAACACCTTTACTCCAACCCACTTCACGTGGTTCTCCTCAACCCAGCATGTCGCATTCCTAAATGTTGAGCTCCTCCTGTCTGATGGCTCCATCCCCACCTCTGTCCACATTAAACCCACCAACCACCAACAATACTTGCATTTTGACCACTGTCATCCCTTTCATACCAAAAAATACCTCCTATACAGCCCGGCCACCTGGGGATGGCATACCTGCAGTGACAAAAACTCCCTTGCTCAGTATGCTGTGGGTCTCACCAAGTCCTTCACAGACAGGTACTATCCTGCAGAGCTAGTCTGCAAACAGATTTCCCGTACCATTTCCCCTCATACCTCCAATCCTCCCACGAGCCCCAAGAAGCAGCCACAATGGAGTATTCCCTTCATTACCCACTACCACCCTGGTCTGGAACAACTGAACCACATCCTTCACCAGGGCTTTGATAACCTCTCATCATTCCCTGAAATGAGTGACATCCTACTCGAGATACTTCCCGCCCCTCCTAAAGTTGTGTTCCATCATCCACCCAACCTCCACAACATCCTAGTCCATCCCTATGCCACTCCCAATCCCAATCTGTTGCCACAGGGAAAACCCAGGTGCAAAACCTGCCCAATCTACCCACTCACCACTTCCTATTCCAGTCTTGTCATAGGTTTGTCCTACCACATCAGGAGCTGGACCATCTGTGAAAGCAGCCATGTCATTTACCAGCTCTGCTGCAATCATTGCACAGCTTTAGTCTCTTTCCCTACTCATACACTACAATCAAATGGTTCAAATGGCTCTGAGCACTATGGGACTTAACATCTGAGGTCATCAGTCCCCTAGAACTTAGAACTACTTAAACCTAACTAACCTAAGGACATCACACACACCTATGCCCGAGGCAGGATCCAAACCTGCGACCATAGCGGTCTCACGGTTCCAGACTGTAGCGCCTAGAACCGCTCAGCCACTCCGGCCGGCCCACTACAATCCATTCCCATTCCAGATTGCTGCTTGCACCCCATGCAATAGTTGCATTTCAGCCTGAAATGCTGGAGGTGGCAGTCATTTGTGCATAAGGTGTGCTTGTTTCTTTGTGAATTGTGTATGTCTAACTTTTACTGTTGAAGGCTGTAGCCAAATGCCTTATGCAAGCGTCTTTTAATTGTCTGTCTGCAACTTGATGTGCCTTTTTTTACAGTAAGTAGCAATCTGTCTTTTCCTACATTGTTGATATTCCAACGTGGATTTTCCATTGTTTGAAATCATAAGATAATTACTTTTAGTTGCCCACTAATTACAATTTCTGTGTGTTTTTTAATAACTGATGACTGACAGGCTAAAAGATGTTCTTGTATACTGAGTAAATTAACACACAAATTTATGAAAGCAGTAATCAATGTGGAAAAGCTATCTTCATACTTAAAAATATTTTTAAAAACAAACATTAATTAAATTTTCCAAAATGGCTTGTAAGATCTCACAGGTTTTAATGATATTATTTTGTTTCTAGTTCATAGGTCACTTTTACAATAAAGTTCATTCCAGATTTTTCAATATCTTCTATTTGTACTTATTTTTCTACACAATTTCTTCTTGTCACAGTCCTAGTTCATTTATCAGTCAAACTTTTGGTTTAATGTTGCATGTGTTTTCATTAATTTACAGTGTGTTTGCAATGCAGTCCTCTTCTTCAAGTTACACCCTAATGCAGTTGAAACATTTTTAATCCTGTTATGCAGGTTTTAGAACAGGTATACACAATTGCATAAAAGTTAAAGGGCAGCTATGGATTCCTGATTCATAAAATCTACACTTAGAGAAATTTAACATAACTTCTATTATCAGAAAACTAATCTTTTAAAAATGTACATTTAAAAATATAAGCATAAGATTAACATTTTTATAAACTTAAGAAATATACTGTGTATAAGCTTCCTTTTTTGTAGATTGATATAGAGGCACTCTATACTCACATTCATTAATTTAATATTCTTATTTCTGGTCTGTAAGCTTTACTACTAGCATGGAAAATGAAGAGGATAGACAGCTTCATCTCTTTGATATGTCTAGTTCTTATCCTAATAATGTTTTTGTGTCTGCAGAGGCATTTCACTCTGCTGTGAAACAAAAGATATATTCCCTAAATTGCAGTGAACTAATGACAAAATGAAGAAACTAGTAAAGACACTTCACTGTACTAGTTAGACAAATAAAAACATTGCAATTTCCCAAAGAAAATTAAAAAGACTGTAAATTCTAATTACTATAATCAACCATCATACACCTTGTTTGATCAAAGTGGTGTTTCAGTCCATTACATTGGGAATATGTCAAGTGCTCAAGAGGAAAGATGTAACAATCAGGACTGACAACTCCATTGGCTCTTACTTCATAAAAAAAAGAGTGATAGAAAGTGTTAAGAAAATTATTTCCCTCATAAGATATGGCGTAGCAAAACAAAACAGCAAATTTGTATACAAAAACTAGAATAATCTGTCCCATAAGCATGATTTTTCTGACACGCACTTCCCATTCACTTTCTAATCAAATCTTTGAACTGCAGTATTTATAAGTACTTCATATGGTCATTACACAAAATTATTTAGGTCTCAGTTTCTAGTGCAAAAATTGACAAAAATTATATTACACATGGACACTTTAGAAACAATATGAAGTTAAGTATCCACAGAAACATTTAAGAGTAATTAAAAGATATTTTGCATAATCAGATTCATTAATTCAGTTCATTTTGATATTACTAAAGAAATTTTAAAATTAGCACTGGCGTTTTATTATGTTAGTGAACATGAGAAAACAGTTCTGTGTTCACATACTATGTATAGCTCCCAAAGAAGTATTTTGCATTGAAACTTATTACTAATCTTGCGGTAATTACCTCAAAATTATATTCACAGACAACCAAATGTTGTCACATAGAAGAAGGTGTAATTAGGTGAATGATGAATACTAACTTCACTTAATGAAGGTTTATTCAGCACTTGCACATACAAGAGCACGGAGTGAACTCCCTCTGGCCAGAACACATATGGTATACATACAGTTACAGAACATACCAATACAATGATTCTTGATATTTGTGGACACTTCTAGAATGTCCTCAAACCACATATAGAAATTAAAATTTTACAGTTCAGGTGAGTTTTGAACTCACAACCCTGCATCATAACCGCTACACCACAGTGGTGGTGCTACTCAGCTTCTTCTGCAACACTGTTCCCTCCTTAAGAGAACAGTGTCTCGGTGTTACATCCTCCTAGTCCGGGAACAAGTCATTGGTCCTGCACACTCAGACTCCCAATGACTGATGTTCGCCCTGGTGGTGATCTTCTTAGAACTTCTTTTTCCGCTATGCTCTTCATCTCCTTTCTGCTTGTTGCCTGTTGCTGGAGCTTCAAATTTACCCTGGGTTGCAAGATTCTTATAGGGCTTCATTCGAAGGACATGGACCGTATCTCTTATCTTTTGTTGTCTTGTGTCAGGGTCAAAATCTTCAACTTCATAAGTAACATCAGACAACTGTCTTACAACCTTATAAGGTCCAAACTAGTGCCTGAGGAGCTTCTCAGAGAGACCAACCTTCCAAACAGGAGTGAAGATCCAGACGAGGTCACCAGGCTGGTAGACAACAGGGCGGTGGCTCGCGTCATACCTTTGGCAATTGTTTTCTTGAGCCTGTAGCATGTGGAATTGAGCTAACTGCCAAGCTTCCTCAGCTCTGGTTAACACCTGGCTGATGTAGCCATCATCCACATCATCAGGATGGAACAGAAACACAGTGTCCATCGTCATAGTTGCTTCACGCCTATACACCAGGAAAAATGGCGTAAATCCGGTGGTGTCTTGTTTGACGGCTTTGTAGGCAAGTGTCATGTAAGGTAGCACCTCAGCCTAGTTGCTCTGCTCAACACTGACAAACACTGAGAGCATGTCGGTCAAGGTCTTATTAAGGCGTTCAGTATGCCTGTTAGTTTGCGGATGGTAGGCAGTTGTCATGTGATGAGTAATGTTGCTCCAACAATTTATCTCTGTCACAAGATTCGATTGAAAAACTTTCCCTCGATTCGTAATTAATGACCTTGGGGCACCATGTTTTAATACAATGTCTTCCATGATGAATTTGGCTACCTCTAATGCTTCAGCTGTTTTTACGGCTTTTGTAATGGCATAGCGTGTCAGATAATTAGTGCAAACAATAATCCATCTATTGCCACTAGCAGATGTTGGAAATCATCCGAGGAGGTCAATCCCAACATGCTGGAAAGGTATTTCAGCTGGTGGAATTGGTATGAGTCAGCCAGGTGGTTTCTGAGGAACCGCCTTTCTCCTCTGGATTCTCCACAGTGCGCACATAGTGACGGACACTCCTAAATAAACGTGGCCAGAAAAATCTCTTGCAGATCTTGTCGTATGTCTTAATAAATTCTAAATGTCTGGCCTCAGGTGTTTCATGGAATTTCTGTAGAGCATCTAAGCGCATGTGTCTAGGAATCACTGGTAGCCACTTCTTTCCAAATGGATAAAAGTTTTTCTTGCAAAGTAATCCATTAACTACCTTAAATTGTTCTTTCACATCCTCTGACTGATTTAACACAAGCATAATTTGAGATATCTTGGTGTCCTTCTGCTCAGCAGAGAGATCCTGGAGTGCAGCAAGACAGTCACTATCTTCATCAAAGTCTTGATGGTCTTGCACAGGGTTTCTTGAGTCAGCATCTTGGTACACTATGGTAATGTTGTATTCTTGAAGATGTAGTGCCCACCTGGCGAGTTGTCCTGTTGGATCCTTAAGATCTGTCAACCAACAAAGTGAATGATGGTCTGTAACAACCGTGAATGGCCTTCCATAGAGATACTGTTGAAATTTGCACATGCCCCAGATTACATCAAGACATTCTCTTTCTGTAGTTGAGTAGTTTCTCTCGGCTTTTGTAAGTTTCCTAGAAGCATAGGCTACAATCTTCTCTTTTCCCTTTAAAATTTGCACCAGAACAACACCGATCCCATACCCACTGGCACCTGTGTGTAGTTCTGTAGGTGCTCTCTCATCATACAGACCAAGTATACGGACAGTCGTCAGAGCTTTTCGCAGCACATTGAAAGAATATTGTTGAGCACCACCCCAGATAAATTTAGCATCAGCTTTTAACAACTCTTGGAGTGGCCTGGCTTTGATACAAAAGGCTTTGATAAAACAACTGTAATAAGAACATAATCCAAGGAAGCTTCTCACATCTCTAGTACTTTTAGGAATAAGAAATTCTGCTAAAGATCTCACCTTTTCTGGGTCTGGCCGCACACCTTTGTTTGCCACAAGGTGTCCAAGTATTCTGATTTCTTTTGCTCCAAAGAGACACTTTCTTGGATTAAGTTTCAATCTGCCTTGTTGGAGACACCTAAGAATGGCCCTCAGTCTTCTCAAGTGTTCATCGGATGTCTCTGTCAGCTATAATGTCATAAATGTCGTAAATAACAAAGACACATTGTCCACTTCAGGTGACTTAGAAGATTATCCATCATCCATTCAAAAGTTGCTGGTGCATTATATAAACCAAACGGCATTAGCTTAAATTCATACTGGTCCTCAGAGGTGATGAATGCAGTTTTCTCACAATCAGCCTGATTTACTTCGATTTGCCAGTATCCCGAGTACATGTCCATAGTTGAGAAAAACTTAGCTCCCTTCAGACAATCTATTGTATCGTCAATTTGTGGAAGAGGGTAAACATCCTTTTTAGTTATCTTATTAAACTTCCTATAATCAACAAAAAAGCACCAACTGCCATCCTTCTTCCTAACGAGAACCACTGGTGACGACCATGGGCTCTGCAAAGGCTGAATGATGTTTTTCTTCATCATTTTCTCTACCTCGTCGCAAATTATTCAACGTTCCATTGCTGACACATGGTATGCTCTCTGGCTTATTGGTTGATGGCCTCCAGAGGTAATCTGGTGCTTCACCATCAGTTTGTCTAATTTGCTCTTCACCTGTGGACTGAAGCATTCAGAGAACTCTTGAAACGGGAAGTAGCTTCTACTGTTGTTCCTTAGTGAGATCTTGTGATAGTCGAGCTAGAACATCTTATCTCATAGTGGTAGCGCTAATTTTGCGCACAGACTCAGTATGGGAGGTTTCTATTATGCTCAGCTGTTCTGCAATTAACAGCTCAGCGTTTGCTATGCACATGCATCGTGGAAGGATCTGCAGTTCTCTGTGACAGTTAACTATCCACAATTCACCGAATCCATTCTTAAACGAGATGACAGAGGCTGGGGTGACCAAGTTATTCTTCAGTGGTATGCTTCTCTTACATTCCACTACAAGATCCATGGGTTGATGCATGGGATGACACATGAAAGTTACGTTTCTAGCACTGACTGCAGGAATGATCACTCATCCAGCACACAGTCTTCACACACTTGAATGCGCATCTTCCTGTACACAGTATCTCATCTCATCTAGCATAATCCTCGAGTGACCACAATCTATAATTGCCTGAGATGCTTTCAAAAAGTCCCATCCAAGAATGACATCACGACTACACTCTTGTAAGACAATGAATTCTAAGGGCTGTGTATGGCCACTTATACCCACACTAATGACACGTCTTCCTGTAGGTTTTACATATTTCCCATTAGCCACCTTCAGCAGAGATGTTTTGTTGTCAATTAATATGGTTTTCTGAAATTGGTGATGGTACTTCTCCGAAATGACTGAATATTATGCTGCAGAGTCCACAAGAGCTTAGGCTGGTTGGCCATCCATGACGATACCAACGTAGTTTCATATCATTTTTGTAGTGATCGGGGGAGGAGGGTTTTTCTCTTTGGTGGCCTCACCTCCAAGGAAGGTCACACCCTTTAGTTTTCCAGGTTGCGGTGGCTAGGTGATCAGCTGGAGCTTCTAAATGTCGATGGAGACCTCGATCGGCGTGTTGGGGAGCGTCCTCTCCAGCAGCTAGTTTGCGGTGATGGTGACCTACATCGTCCTGCACCCACATCTTCTTGTTCATCTTTGTCGTCACAGAGTTGGCGTCGGCTAAGATCAGTCTGCTGTCTTCTGATGCGGGTGTCATCAAATATCCGCCACCTTTCTCAACAATAGCAAACCACATGTCCTGGTCGTCCACAGTGTAAACGTACTGGTTGGTTATCCTGAGTCCTCCAGACATCAGTCTTCCTGGGTGCCCAAACAGGTTCCTCATGCAACATTGTAGGAATGTAACTTCACCTGGGTCTCAACTTTTTCACCATTTTACAGGGAAATGAAGGACGAGAGACTGGGTTCAATGTCTGTTCCATTTCCTCCCTTATGACCTCATGAAGTGTTTCGGTATTTTGCTTGCCGTGCAATCCAAGTGCCTTCTGAACATCCTCTGTAACTATCTGATGAAGAACACTTGTGAAATCAGTTTCTTCCTCCATCACAGACATTGATACGAAGTTTGGAAGAAGTTCAAACTTCTTGGGTGTAATTCTTAGAACTTGATACATGTCCTCAACAACACCCTTCATGACATGTGCAACCTTATCTTCCTCCTTCATTCTAGGATCCACTATTTTACACAGCTCCAAGATGTCCTGAATGTAGGATGCTGTAGTTTCTCCTGGACACTGTGTCCTGCACTTTAATTTATCTTCAGCCTTGCACTTCTGTTGTTGTGTGTCACCAAAATACTTGCACAATTCCAGCTGGAATACTTCCCAGCCTGTGAACTTCTCCTCGTTGTTCTCATACAATAGCTTGGCAGTGCCCTCCAAGTAGAAAAATACATTAGCCAAACACATGGTGTCATCCCATTTGTTAAATTTGGCTACACGCTCATATACCTTCACCCACTCGTCACCAGAGAACCCGAAAGGATGTCTCATGTGGTGGCACACAGTTGCTGTCAGCGTAATGTCCTCCTCTTCTTATGTCTCTGTTGAATATGGCTCCAACTTGGGTTTCTCACCGCGTAAACAGTGGCTCTGTTGTGACATGATGGGAGAAACTAAGTCGTCAATAATGTGCGCTATCACAAGTTCCAATACCCAGCATTTCCACCAGAATAATGTCACATAGAAGAAGGTGTAATTAGATGAATGGAAAACACAAACTTCACTTAATGAAGGTTTATTCAGCACTTGCACATACAAGAGTGCGGAGCAAACTCCCTCCAGCCAGAACCATACGGTATATATACAGTTACAGGACATTCCAGTACAATGATTTTTGATATTTGTGGACACTTCTAGAATGTCCTTGAATTGCATATAGAAATTAAAATTTTACAGTTCAGGTGAGTTTTGAACTCACGAGCCTCCATGGAACAGTCTAGTATCATAACTGCTGCACCACAGTGACGGTGCTACTCAGCTTCTTCTGCGATAATATCATGATGGAACATTTCTTCATTTAAACTTCAACTATAGAATTTTTTTATAACAATCACCCCCACAACATATGTTCACTTTTACTTTACTTACATTTTATATACATGTCAATCACTTGTTTAACACTAGGAGGACTGCAAGCAGGCTACCTACAAGGACTGACAGGGCCAAATTGGCCCCATGTTTATTTTTGTTTATTTGATCAGATTGTGATAGGTAATGGAATGTAACACACATATATAGCTTTTGTTGCTTTTTATTAATAAAATAAACAAACACACACACTCTCCACCATAGTTCACTGCTGTTTACTGCTGCACTTGTCACACCACACTTGTCTTCTCTTCTCACATTTGCCACATACTGCTTTCTCACAACCTGAACAAACAGTAGCAGTATGGTTTCCTTTACATGAGACACAAATTTTACACTTCTCTCTCTCAGTTGCCCTCTGTGGTCCGCCTTTAGTGTCTGCATGATTCTGATCTGGTTCTTTATGTCTTGATGATACATACTGCGCTCGAAGCTCTTCACACAAATCAAAAATATACTTCCGCCTGCTAAGTCACATACCAGTCACTTCCTTATACAACACCCAGGAATTTATGGCAGCCAAATTATGAATGTTGTAAAATACATGCATTGGCCAACGTCTTGTACCGGCTTTTGTGGACTACATCCTTGTCATTTGATCGACAACGTCGACCCCAAATTTTGTTTCATTGTAGAATTGCACTGTTTCAGTATCTGAGACAAGAGCGAATTTGTCAGCCTTGAGGCATTCAGATCTAGTGGGCTTGGTGTCAAACCTCATATACTTCATTATTTCGGTCCCATAGTATGTCTGAAAAACTGAGGAGCCCATACTGTTGACCATAGGCTTTTGAGAGGAAAATTCTTTGCCCCATACACTCCTCTTGCCTACATTATGGCGACAAAAGCATCCAGTTCTTCAGTGTCTACTGTCCAGGAATCGTCTTGTGTTCGATGACGAGCCTCAGCTTCAGTACAGTGCTTGATGTGGCGCATCATGGAAGCACTGAAAATTAACCGCCAAGCACTAAGAAGTTTCCCACTTTGAATTTTCCTTTTAGCATATGATGTTGGTCCTGACTTCTCCCGCAAAATGCTATGACTTTGTAGACAACCTTAAAACATATGAAAAAAGAAGAGTATTTTTAGAATGTGTAATGTACTGATATTATATGAGTATATCTGTTCTTGTAATTTTACAAACTAAAACTCTACACAAAGAGCAGAAATATTACTGACCTGCATTAGAACCCACTGGTACAATTTTCCACACAGTCCCATCTTTTGCTGTTTCTTTTTCTCCATTAGGTTGCCCAGTATCAGTTTTTGACTGACTTCCGGGGGAAGCAAATGTTGTCCGGGTTGTTAATCTTAGACAGCTAGAATTTGGAACATCAGAAGGCATGCTGGATGTAGAAGCTTCATTTTCCCCTAAATTTAGTGGAAAACTGTCCTGGGCTGTGTTTACATCATCACATTTGTTGCACGAATCACATTCTTCATCTGCACACACTGGAACTACTACACTTTCTTCATTGCCCTGATCGCTATCGGAAAACTCAAATTCTTCACCTGAAGTTTCATCTTCTATTTTTCTCAGTTCTGCTAGTATTTCAGCGTCTGTTAGCCGCTTCTTGTATTCGTAGCTCATGATTGCAGGGACAACTCTCAGATACCGTCACAACAGACAATAACTGAAATCCCTGCGTCAACTAATCAACAATCAGCACTGGATTGAATGACATTGTTGTTGCATATTTGAACAACAAAGGGACAACAGTTGATGTGATTTCATACACAGTATTGCAAAGAAGTAGCCTCTAAATACAGAGAAATGTTGAAGGGGGCAAATTGGCCCCGCCGTCCTTCTAGGTGGTAAGCTTCATATTTCACAACCTAATAAAAATAGGACACTCCAAAATGCGGTGGTTAATATTTCATATGACTGATGAAAAGTCACAAAATATCAAGTCGCTCGAACTTTTGATTTGCTCAGAAAACAAGTGAAAAGATCGAAAAGGGGCGAATTTGGCCCCTCTGTCCTTCTAGTGTTAACACAAGTGTTCTGGTAGTAATTATCTGTAGTCAGAATCAGTATTAATTAATTCAATGTTCCTCACAGGTTAGCATCATATCCTTACAATCTCAGCAACATATAATTATTACACAACAGCAGGTTGAAATCCACATACTTCAAAACCAAACCCCACCACTATGACATCACAAAATTATCATAGCAGTCACAAACAAAAATACCACAGAGGATAGTATAAAATCATATTTCTCTTTGTTCAAAATCTGTATAAGGTCAACAAATGTATGTAATATTCTGAAATTTAGAACACAATAAATCCCTAACATGTCATCAACCTACGATCATAATTATGAACTTCATCATTATCACTATCACTATCATTAACATTATCATTATCACCACCACCACCATCAAAATAATAATCTTAACTCATCACTTCAAATCACATTCTAAATATTATCATCAGCCATATTATATTTCCATATGATTTTCATAGCCTCCAAAAGTTTTAATGTAATGTCTATGTAACATGTTATTCATTTCTATATATTCAACCATACTCAGAAAGACTGAATGTATAAACAGTGAGCATTTTTTTCTTTTTTAGAACAAATGTCAAATCTTTTATAAAAGTGCAAAATTTTCCTAAAATTAGCCTTACTTATTTAAATTACAAAATATCCTGAAACATCTCCAACACTTCTCTAACACAACATAGGAATCTTTCACTGAGACAGATATTTACTCTTGTAACTTTTCTGGCTTCAGCTAGTGCAAATATGAAAAAAATTCTTGCTTCATGTTGCAATATTTTCAAACATTAGTATAAACAATTTCATTTCTTTAAAAAAAAAAATCCTAATAAATTTTCTTATTAAATAGGCAATAGAATTACTGTGGGATCACTCTTAGCACTTGGTATCTAAATAACTACTAGCACAAAAGAATCTTCACCTATTGGGAGAGGATGGACAGACAGTCAAGGAACATGTGTAAAGGTAGGCAGATGAGTAGAAGAAAACCAGCAGTACGAGAAGACGAAAATGCAGAAGTAATACTGCAGTGGCTGGGACCCCTGAGTGTGACATATTCACGGTGTATACAGAAAACACAAATCCCCAAGGACAAAATTTCTAATGCTCATCTTCACCATCATTGACATCTGCATCTGTTTCTAGTAATGAAAGTCTGCTTGCTTATGATAATTTTTCCACATCCTTCTGCAAAATGCCAACCAGTAATGGACGTACACCACGCCTATGTAACAATGACTCAAATTCGAAACGATATTCTACGATTCCTCATCGTTGCATAGTTGTGTCCAGTTCTGGGCAACCCACATCTATGCCTTTAGTGCTGTAGCCTGTACAACCAGCAACTTTGTGATATGACAAATGCCATTTGTGAAGCTCGTTCATTCACTAATGTTTGATTTAAGCTTGATTACATAAAGCCATTTAGTATTGAGTTAAATTTTCTTGTTGACATCAGTGCTTAAGCATTAAAGCCACAGCCTCCCAAAAAGCTTGCTTTCAACATCCTACATTCACAAACAGTTGTATAACCTGAAAGCAAGGGGAAATTACAGATGTTATATCTCTTGAGGATGCAGCTTTACTGTATTGCTAAATCATAATGGCATTCTCTTGGGTACAATATTCATGAGGTAAAATAGTTCACCATTCAAATCTCTGGGACGAGATTTACTCAGGAGAATATTGTTATCAGGAAAAAAACTGACAGTTTATGGATCAGAGATATGTAGGCAAGTTAGAGAATTTAAAAAAAGAGATAGATATGTAAAAGTTAGATGTAGTAGAACTGAAGAAGTGTGGTTGCAAGAAGAATAGGACTTCTGGGCACATTAGTCCAATGTTGCCAGCACAGTATTAGAGAGGGGTAATGCAAGAGCAGTTCTAATAATGCAGAATAACATAAGAATGCAGAAAAGCTAATATGAACAGCCTAGTGACTCCATAATCACAGCCAAGACAGAAGCCAACACCAATCACAGTAACACAAAAGTATATGCTTACTGGCTTGGCAGATGAAGAGACTGCAAGAATGTACAATGAGAGAAAAAAATTTCAGGTAGTTAAAAAGAGACAAAAATTTAATTGTGATTGGAGACTATTATTCAGTAGTAGGAAATGGAAGAGGAAGAATGATAGTAGGAGAACATGGAGATCGGGCAGAGGGAGGGTTCCTATGGTTAATGGTCATATACATGGAACACATCTAGAGGGTTACAGATGGATTACGTAGGGTGCTTCAGGAGGAATAGTAGTATTTTAGAAGGTGGTACTATACACTAATTTGAATAAAACATTCCATATATAACCCATGTCCAACTTTTACTGGTTACAAAGAGAAATTTTCACATCGCATGTTGGCACTCAAGTGGCTAGGGGTTTCTTTATCAGTTGACATTGTTTTGTAGTTCAAGTTGTGCTAAAGTTTCACAGTTCAATTTTTCAACTGTGATTACGGCTTGTTGGCCAGTTCTGCTGTATTGTTTAAGCGTACCTCACGTACGTGCAAATTCCAAGCATGCTGATATGGTTTCATAATGAAAATGCTGGTCCTTGTAGAAAATGTGGTGCACAACATCCTAATCACAGAGTACCAGGTTCAAGACTGTTAAACTTGTGTTTCCAATAAAACTATGTGAGACTGGTGCAGTGCCAGCAGTCATATTTCATCTGATATGCAAATCAATAGCGTGCGAATGAACTGGACGACTGATTACATATATTTGGTAAAATATAGTCCTTCAACAAGAAATGCAGAATTTCTAAATGTATCACTGTTTCACATACAAAAGTATGGCAGCATTACACAAGCATGAGAAATAAAATAAAATTATATTTTTCTTCAATATTCTTTTTCTTGCTGTCTCAGTGTGATGTATCTGCACAAATATAAAGCAGAAATATTTATAATCTTGTAAATAAGTGAAACCAAAGATGAACTACATCACCAAAATATTTTTGGGTAGTTATACTGATGTGTAACGAGTATCTGCTATGACTTACTGACTGATGTATGACTGTTTTGTCTTCACCCCTGGCTGTGAATTGTAATCTGATATATGCTGAATAATAACTAATTATATCCACAGAAAAGTATCTGCAATTATTGTAGCCCCCAACAGATTTCCCTTACATGTTTTCATTACATGTACTATCTGTTCTAGAGAAAATATTTTGGGAAGGATAATGCATACTGTTCAAAGGCCTACAGACTGATAAGGTATCGTGTCTTGCTATTTAAGTATTTTCATTTCAAACAGAACCTGCATCTTTTTTAATACAAACTATGAATCAGTTTTGCCACCACTATCTATGGTGGAAACTAAATTAATGCTTTTCATAGTCGGACCATCAGCCTGATACACTCATTGGTCAGTAAGCAATAGCCATTTCATTTTCTTTTCAGGAAGTTAAATTAGTATTCTACAACATAAGTGATATTTTCAGATGTTTGGATTTAAATTCCATATGTCGTGCTGTGTGTCCTTTAGATAACAAATCTATAATTTATGCACCATATACTCTTGAGCAGATTTAATTACCTCTATCATTTGTATTTGTTCCTTACTCCTGGTTGAAGGATAAATTACGAGTCTCTGTATGTGTCATTTACAGTGAGTTCAACACCTTCAAAAAGGAGATGAGGGTAGACAATTGGAATTTTGTAACTGGCTGTTTGCATATTGCTGAGTAATCCCATTAATATTGTTTACTGATGATGTCACTTTCACTAATGTTGGTATCAGTAATACTCTTCACATCACTGGTTCAACAAAGACTCACATCCCTTTGTAAACACATTTTGAAGAATGTTTATCTGTAAATGTTTGGTGTGATACAGTAAGATATACAGTTGATGGGGTCCCTTGTGTTACTGCATCATGTTACAGTGCGCCATTATCCAAACTTTCTTGGAAATGAGCTTCCAGCATTACTGGAAGATACTTCTTTGGCAACAAGGATGGGTATACTTGTATTCTTCCAGCATGACAGGGCTCTACCCATTCTAGTCCTCAGGTAACACCTCATCTAAATCTAACATGCCCCATAATAAGGATCGGCAGAAACGGACCTATTTATTGGGCACCAAGGTCTCTGGACCTTACCTGTTTTGGTTTTGCCTGTGGGGATGGCTAAAAAGTAAAGTCTATAAACAACAAGTAAACATAAGAGATGAATAGATTTTTCACATTATGAGTAGTGCTGCCCTCTTGAAAAAACACTAAGACAACCTCAGAAGAGCTAGACATGGTATTCTCAAGAGAATACCTAAGGGTTCTGAAGTCAGAGTAAAACTTTATGAAAATTACTTCTGCACTTAATCTTATACATTTGCTTGAGTCATTCTTTGAGCATTTGTTTGGATAAAATTCTAATAACTGTATCTCTGTAATCAATTGGACACCTTACATAGAAGTAGTTATTCGAATTAGCCTACAGCAGCGGTAGATCACATGTAAGCACTGTGAAACTACAGCACTTGTTTCCTCTTGATACTAGAGATGAAATTTAATTTAATGAGCCATTTTTACTTTTGTACAACATATAATCCTTAAGCAAGTCAGTAGCCATAGTTCATGGAAAATATACAAAAATCTTTGTATGGAACTGTGCATTTCATAGACCCAGTGGTATGGGGCTTGACTGTTGCATGCATGGGCACATAGGGAGCTGCACACAAGGCTGCAAGGAAGAGGGAACACTGTTGCTTCTGCAGTGCCGACCCTAATGTGTTGGTGGAAGGTAGTTTTCCTTCTCTGTTTCACTGTATGTGGTGTGCTTAACTGTGTACCACTCTCTTGAATGATTTAAAGTACGGAGTTACATTATCTTGCTTCCAGCAATTCTATTTTGATTCATTTTAGTGAGGCATTAGACTTTCAATGAGCATAATACACTCCTGGAAATGGAAAAAAGAACACATTGACACCGGTGTGTCACACCCACCATACTTGCTCCGGACACTGCGAGAGGGCTGTACAAGCAATGATCACACGCACGGCACAGCGGACACACCAGGAACCGCGGTGTTGGCCGTCGAATGGCGCTAGCTGCGCAGCATTTGTGCACCGCCGCCGTCAGTGTCAGCCAGTTTGCCGTGGCATACGGAGCTCCATCGCAGTCTTTAACACTGGTAGCATGCCGCGACAGCTTGGACGTGAACCGTATGTGCAGTTGACGGACTTTGAGCGAGGGCGTATAGTGGGCATGCGGGAGGCCGGGTGGACGTACCGCCGAATTGCTCAACACGTGGGGCGTGAGGTCTCCACAGTACATCGATGTTGTCGCCAGTGGTCGGCGGAAGGTGCACGTGCCCGTCGACCTGGGACCGGACCGCAGCGACGCACGGATGCACGCCAAGACCGTAGGATCCTACGCAGTGCCGTAGGGGACCGCACCGCCACTTCCCAGCAAATTAGGGACACTGTTGCTCCTGGGGTATCGGCGAGGACCATTCGCAACCGTCTCCATGAAGCTGGGCTACGGTCCCGCACACCGTTAGGCCGTCTTCCGCTCGCGCCCCAACATCGTGCAGCCCGCCTCCAGTGGTGTCGCGACAGGCGTGAATGGAGGGACGAATGGAGACGTGTCGTCTTCAGCGATGAGAGTCGCTTCTGCCTTGGTGCCAATGATGGTCGTATGCGTGTTTGGCGCCGTGCAGGTGAGCGCCACAATCAGGACTGCATACGACCGAGGCACACAGGGCCAACACCCGGCATCATGGTGTGGGGAGCGATCTCCTACACTGGCCGTACACCACTGGTGATCGTCGAGGGGACACTGAACAGTGCACGGTACATCCAAACCGTCATCAAACCCATCGTTCTACCATTCCTAGACCGGCAAGGGAACTTGCTGTTCCAACAGGACAATGCACGTCCGCATGTATCCCGTGCCACCCAACGTGCTCTAGAAGGTGTAAGTCAACTACCCTGGCCAGCAAGATCTCCGGATCTGTCCCCCATTGAGCATGTTTGGGACTGGATGAAGCGTCGTCTCACGCGGTCTGCACGTCCAGCACGAACGCTGGTCCAACTGAGGCGCCAGGTGGAAATGGCATGGCAAGCCATTCCACAGGACTACATCCAGCATCTCTACGATCGTCTCCATGGGAGAATAGCAGCCTGCATTGCTGCGAAAGGTGGAAATACACTGTACTAGTGCCGACATTGTGCATGCTCTGTTGCCTGTGTCTATGTGCCAGTGGTTCTGTCAGTGTGATCATGTGATGTATCTGACCCCAGGAATGTGTCAATAAAGTTTCCCCTTCCTGGGACAATGAATTCACGGTGTTCTTATTTCAATTTCCAGGAGTGTATAAAGGTTAAAATAAACTTTGAAATGTTATCCAAAATAGACTGCATTTTCTTTTGTGGAACACTTGAAACTCCCATATATGGACTTGATGAAAAAGACGATTCAGTAAATTCTGGAGTATTTAGAGGTTTACAAATATTTCACATCTAAATTAGCTTCAGATTTGAAGAATAACTTAGAACTCAGTGCTGTCTTCAAAGGTGCTTCCAAGGCCACTGAAAGAGATGCTTGGCTGCATACTACGAAGGAGGTATGGGTGGAAGTTAGAAAAGCTTCCTCTGCAGCTCTCGTGTCTGATGACCCAACAGATATTTTGGAACACATTTCAATCATTCTTGTTCCACATTACATGTCAAATGGAAAAATATTTGAACGTTTTTGGGGACTTTACTCCAGAAACAAAAATTCAGATGGCATATCAAAGCATATTTTAGAACAATAGGACATAATCCTTCAAGGAAATGGACAAAAAAAGATGACATTTGACAGTGCAAATGTCATGAAAGGTAAACCAAGAAAAACAGGAATGCAAGCAAAAATAAAACCAGTTTATCGTAATTCACATTTCATTCACTGCTATACACATCAGCGTAATTTAATAATGAGAAACACAGCAAGTATTGCTACAAATGGAAGAGTATTTTTCTCAGACATTCTAGCTATTCCAGTATTCTTCTCAAGATTACCATTCTTAAGAAGTACATGGATTCCATGCCCATCTTCCACAAGGTGGAACTTCACGATAGTTCATGAAAATGTGCCACCTTTAAAATATAAAAAACAGCCTTACTGAAATTCAGTGAAAATAAAATGCAGATCAAACCATTGCAGATGCAACAGGAATTTTAAAATACATGAATGATTTTTTGTAAGATTATGCTTCATTTTTAAATAATTTACAACCAAATGTGGTCTCAAAAAATTAGTACGTTGAAAGTTAATGAATATGTAACAATATTCAAAACTGCTATTTTATACTTAAGAAATTCAAAGTACAGCGAGAATTCTTCAAAAATACTCATGACAGAAGCTAAGAAAGTGTGTGACTGCATATGTGTTGACGAAACGGACAGATATTATTCTACCAAATACTTAGCAGCACGAGAAATGCTTTGCTACTTTTGAGAACGAACATCATACACAATAGATGGTACTGTCCAATGAAGCATTTTCCACGAATGATGAAGCAGAGCTCAAAACTGAACTAAAAGTATACTGTATGTTTGATATTCATGAATACTGAAAATTAAATGAGCTCCTGTAATTTATCTTGAGGGGAAAATAGAACTGCACAATGATGTTCTTAGTGAAATTGTGAAACGTATAAAAATCCTCTTTACAGTTCAGATAACTATATCTGAGGTACACCACTGCTTTTCAACACTAAAAAGAATAATAACTTTTCTAAAAAGCAGTATGAAGTTGAAAAGACTAAATGTGCTTGCAGCATTTTCAAAAGAGAAAAAACTAAAGTCAAGGAGAAAATTACTGAATTTTTGGACAAACTGAAAGAAGAAGAATAGATTTCCTTGTTTAATAAATAGACCAAACTTGAACAGTGACAATTTGGGTTATAGTAAGTAAAAAATATAAAGTTTCATAATAAATTTTCTTTTTATACATGTTTGTTTTTCTTTACACAATTTTAAAACAAAGACTACAAATTTTTTGGGACAGCACCTCCACTAATTTTGGCTGCATGGCATCACTGGTCTACATAATACTGGCAGGCTGCCCTGGCTCCATATGTGCAGCACCAAGTACATACAGCCAGACAATTTTGTCTCGCACAGCAGTGATTTTGTTTACGAACCACTGTGTATAGTTACAATTTAAATTCACTTTACAACTCTAGGTAACTGAATACCATCACATTCTTATAGTACAAAGCACCATCGCCGACCCACGCATAACTGGTAGGAAGCACGCTCTGCCACAAAAAGTGGTAGGAAGCACTCTCCACCATGCAACATCTGTATGGACCAACATCTGTCATGTAACACTGATAATGAGAGCCTTCTGCCAGGCAGAATCGTTTGGATGCACGCACTGCTACACAACATTAGTATGAAGCAACCCCTGGCACAGATCAGTATGAAGTATCTTTTGCCGCATAACATTAGTATCGCAGTCTTTTTCATGTACGGATGATTCCAAGGAGTTCTATTGTTAAATGGCAATGGAACTGTTTACAGAGCAGCAGGAGACTTTCAATTCATAATCATGCAGCCAATTTGTATGAAATATTTCTAAATTGTACACACAAACCTTTCTTGTTACTCATTCTATCTGTTAGTGCAAATTGTACCAAAATCAGTACACCATCTGTTCAAAAGTATCTAGACAGTCGTATGTCATGCAGAACTGACCATTAAATGCTACAAGAGGTGGATCTACAAGTGTATAAGAAGGTGTCGAGTACTGTATTGTCAGCACAGAAGCAGTAACAGCAGAATGGTCAAGTCACTGAATGTCACCTGAGTAACAAATCCATCAGAAACATTTAAAAGCTGCCCAAGTCGACTGTTGGTAATATGACTGTGAAGTGGAAATGCTAAGGAACAGCCACAGCTAAACCAAGATCAGGTGGACCTCATGTTGTGACAGAATTTTACTTTAGGATTACTAAAGGTGGATGTAAAAAATCACATGAAATCAGCCAAAGGAATCACTTGTGAGTTCCAAAGTGTTACCAGCAGTCTAACCGGCACAATGATTGTACAGTGCTCAAGCAGCTCCTCATAAGCCATGAAATTCTGTAGTCAGTGTTAAGCAATAATTGAAGTGAGATAAAGAATGATGCCACTGGTCAGTGAATGACTGAAAACAAGTGATTTGAAGAGATGAATCATGCGATACCCTCTGGCAAGCTAACGAAAGGGATTGGATGTGGTGAATCTGTGGAGAATGTTATCTGCCACCATGTTTAGTATCAACAGTGAAGTATGCAGGTGGTAGTATTACAGCAAGGGACTGTTTTCTGTGGTTAGGCACCTGTGATACAGTGATCTGTGGACAATTATCCTTGAAATGGACTAGCCTGGCCATACTCCTGACCTGAGCCCAATAGAACACTTATGGAATGAGTTAGAACACTGACTTTAGTCCAGACCCCAGCGTCCATCATCACTACTTTCTCCAGTTTTGGCTCTCGACAAAAAATGGGCCACCATTCTTCCACAGATATTCGAACACCTCATTTATAATGTTGCCAGCAGAGTTAATGGCATCAAAGGTGAAGGATGGATACACCCAACATTAATGTCCACTAATTGGTGTCCAGAAACTTTTGATCAGATAGTGTACATATAGAAACTCTTTGGTCTAACCCCACACAAGGGTGTAGAGGCCTCACATAATAAGCCACTTGACAACCTGCCTCCATGAATCTATCTTGAGCATGTTGACTCCTTGCTGCAAGCCATTCCAATCAGAGTCTTAATTAATACAGCAATCCTGAAAAAACCGTATATGAAGGTAAGCTGATTTCAAGATCAGATTTTATACTGCAAAATATTTTCTGGGACAGATTGATCACTGGCCATAATTCATTGGTTATGAACTGCAAATTAAAACTGATGAAACTGCAGAAAGACTGAAAATTAAGGAGACAGGGAACTGTATAAGTCAAAGAATTCAAGAGGATGGTGAGAGTTCCACAGGCAGCATTATGCACCAATTGACTTAAACAAGGAAAATAAATACAATAGGAAATATGTGGGTAGTTTTGAGAGACAAAATAGTGAAAGCAGCAGAGGATTAAATATGCAAAAAGTCAAAACCCAGAAGAAATCCTTAGATAGCACAGGAGTTACTGAATTTGACTGACGAAAAGCTGTATGAATATCCAGAGGTCAGACAGGAAACCAGTATGAAACAAATAAGGGAAGGCTTAAGGTGGGAGGAATATATGTAGGTAAATATGATACCACAAAACAAATTTGACAGAGGACTGAAAGACAGAAGTTGAAACAATACCACTGAGCCAGATGACATTCTTTCTAAGTACAAGAATTTAATAGCTCCTATTCCAAGGAGGGTCACTACTGCCACATGTGATTACTGCTAATCCATTAGTTAAGACATCAAGGTTGTGAACACATTATTTATAGAAAAATATAAAAGCTGGTAGAATTTGACCCTGGATAAGATCACTCTGTGTTGGAATGTGTGAAGCCATACTGGCCCTACAACTTATCTTAGAAGATATGTTGAAGAAAAAGCTTTTGACAGTGTGGACTAGAATCTACTCTTTAAAACTCTGCAGGTAGCAAGGCTACAGTAAAGGAAGTGATAGGTTATTTTCAACTTGTTTAGAATCCAGACTAGTATTAAGAACTGAAGGAGGACTGAGTGAGACAGGGTTGTAGCCTGTTACCAATGCTATACAATGTATACATTGAGAAAGCTGTGAAGGAAACCTAGGAGAAATTTGTGAACAGTATTGAAGACAAGGACAAGAAATAAAAACTTTGAAGTTCATCAATAACATTATAGTTCTATCAGAGTCAGCAAAGAAATTGTAATGCCAGCTGAATGCAATAGATAATGCTTTAAAATAAGGTTATAAGATGAACATAAATAAAAGTGAAAAAAGGGTAATGGAATGCACTCTAACTGCATCCGGCAGTGCTGAGGGAATTTTATTACAAAAATTAGACAGTAAAAGTAGAAGATGTGTTTGCTATTTGGGCAGCAAAATTAATTAACAGTGACTAAAATAGAGAGGATATAAGACAAATGGACGATACATAATAAATATTTCTGAAAAACTGAATTTCATTATACTGATTATAATTTTCTGAAAATATTTGCCTGGACTGTATCCTTGTATGAAAGTAAAATGTGAATGATAAACAACTCAGATAAAACAAATGAAGTTTTGATCTTGGTGCTACAGGACAGTAATAAATATCAGATAAGAAGATTATATAACTAAGAAGTATTGAACCAAACTGAGAGATAAGTATAGGGTAATTTTAATCAAAGTTAAACTTTCAAAATACGGTAGAAATAACACCACTAGTCAAAATGACGTCAAATCCCAATGGAACATTATCAGAGGAGGAGGAAAACATATGCCAGAAGAAAAAAAAAATAGTGTGAAAACTGATCATTAAATGGTGCTGTATGTGTCAGAATACATAAATGAAAACACTTGTCATGCACATGATTCACTGAAGTTGGTATAAACATGCCGGGTACAAGGTTTTTCCTCCTTTCGCACCTGTGATGTTAGATGACTGTCTCAGTGCAGGATTGCACTCTGCTTGTAAAGCTGTATTACAAGAATGGTGACTGTGCACACGTCATTCTGCAGAAGTTCCGGACACTGATGGGTTTTGAGAAATGCGTTGGTTCGATGACTGCCATGGGTCTGGAGAAAATGATTCGGTCAAAAAAAGACAGGTTTCTTTCGGTGTGCAACCTGGTGAAGGGAGGAAACAAACTGATTCAACGTCAGTGGAATCAGTGACCACAGCGATGCAGGAGGAGATGAGTGGTGGCGTGCGGACACTGGACATACCTGTGAACACGATGCATAAAATTGTACAAAACATCCTTCTTTGCTACCCATTCAAAATTACCCATGTGCATGGGTTACTTCCTGTTTATCTGCCAGCAACAGACCTTTCCTTTAGAATTTATTGCTCACATGGAAGTGGACAATGATTGGCCGTGGGACAGTTTGTGGACAGACAAAGCCCATTTCCATCTGACAGGATATGTCAATACACAGAACTGTCGAATATGGGCAATGGAAAATCCACACGCTTATCAACCAGTACCACTTCATCGTGAAAAGGTCACTTTGTGGTGCGGGTTTGGCATCATTTACCATAGGGCCATATTTTTTCAAAGAGACAGGTGCTTCCAGTCCTGTTACCTGTATCGTCAGTGGTAAGCACTATGAATGTCTTTTGCACAACAACGTCATTCCAGCTCTCCAACAGCATGGATGGAATCATTTTTATGTAAGATGGCACAACTCTGCACATTGCAAATCCAGCTATGCAGCTGCTGAAGCGCCATTTTGGAAATGCTAGAATTATCAGTCACCATTTCCCTACAGCCTCGCTGTCCTGATCAACTGATCTTAATCCGTGTGACTTCTGGCTGTGGGGCTATCTGAAAGATGATGTGTTCAGTGTTCCAATTGCAAATTTAGCCGCATTGAAAGCACACATTGCACAACACATTCTGAACGGGACCCTGGAAACACTTCAATTGATTGTGGAACATGTTGTTTCTCAGTTTCAACTTGCAGAAAACGGTGGACAGCATATTGAACATGTTTTGCACCAGTCACACGGAAATTAATAATCCAATTTGATTGACACTTTTTATGTGATTTTTGGCCTCAGGGCAATTAAAACCCGATTTCTCCCATACAATGTGATATGACCTTGCCGTGGGGGATGGACTTACGTAGCTAACGGTATCACACCTGTACACCCACACACACTGAGTAGTACAGTTTGTTTAATGTCAAGTGTACACCTTAGGCATTGTTGTATGATTCATTTGTTATTTGTAGTCAACCACTATTAAGTTATGATGCTTACAGCACCATCTATTGGTTCATTTTGTAAATATTTGTCTTCTGCCATACATTTTCCCCCTTCTCCGATAATATTCCATTGCAATCTGAAGTCATTCTGACCAGTTGCGTTATTCCTACAGTGGTTGGAAAGTTTAACTTTCATTATAATCACCCTGTATATTTATGACAAAACTTGTCTAAAAGAAAGGAATGGTGGATAGATCACAGCTGAGGCATTATTGAGGATGATGCAAGGCAGCAATGATTATCATCATCATCATTACCAACATGCAGAGTAGTTTATAATACATTAAAGTCCACCTCCTCTCCCCAGCACTTCAGGGATGGCCTGACGGTTCACAAAATTTTGTAACCTATATAACACTGGCATTTGTGTCAATGAGGATGGTGGGATCTCCAAGGGCTGCCCTGATATAAGTTTATTAGACAACGTATCCAAGATATGCTAAACCGAAAAGTGGCCCACCACAAACTTCACAGAGCGCTGGATCCTCCTGCCACAGGAGGAAACTTTGCGTTAAAGGGCTCTGTTGTGTGTGCAGTCTCGTGAGAAGCACTTTCTTTCACTGGTGACGTTGGTATGATGTCTTCCACGCCTGCATGGCTGATTTGACTGACCATCGTTTGTTTCTCATCACTTTCAACCATTCAGTTTCCTACTGATTAGCCTGTCAGATAATGAGATGATGGCATGCAAAGAGATGCCACATCAATGTACAAAATCATCCTGACATTCTCCTTTGGCTGCTTTGTCGGCTAATGACCACATTGCAATGGGGTTGGAGACACTGTCAGAGATCATGGATTAGCTGAATCAACTGGCCTACCAGATACATTTGGTGGATTGCATGTAACACCCTGAGAGTCAGAAGAGACAAGAAACCTTGTCCTGTGACGCATTCGAGTCCACTCCATTGCCGTCATAATGCCACATAACTCTGCATCATGATTTGTAAATTGTTCTGGGAGGCACATTTTGAAAACCCTTTCAGAGAAACAACCTGAACAGAAAAATGGATTCTCTTGCTGGGATCCTTCTGTATAAACAATGATAAAACTGTGGTACATAGTTAAAATTTAAGAAAACAGAGTTGTAGAAACGTAATCTGAAGTGCAAATTTTCTAGTACTGTGTCAAGCTTCCACGATTCCAAAGTCACTCACAGAAGAGAGAGAGTCCGCAAAAAGTGGACAGATCCAGTCATAGGAGTCAAACTATAAAACAAGGCAGTTAAAACACACACAAAGTAGAAGGCATACAAGAAGACTAAATCTAAAAACTGGAAAAAAAGAGTAGTCGTTCCACAGGGGCTCCAAGACTGAGAAAACATGAAGAGAAGGCCCCAACCACAACCATCCTGCCCCTGCTCCAGGAGTAAAGCAAAAGCTCATTTTCATGGAGAGTACTGAGGACCATTTCAACCATCCATGAATCGTCTGCTCATATTAAAATTAAGGAATCTGGAAGACTATACTTAATATGAAGGGCCAAATGATAAGGACATTCCACCAGTATATGGGATACTGTCTGTCTGGCTCCACAACCACATTATTGGGGTGGTTCATTATGCAAGAGGAAACAATGGGTGAACCTGGTACGATCAATGTGTAGACGGCATAAGACAGTGGACTTCTTCCGAGAGGAATGGAAGGAAGAGCACCAAATGGTGATAGTCTCCTTGATTGTGCAGAGTTTATTACTGAGAGCAGTAGCATACCAGATGTCATGCCACTTTTGGGCAAAGAGAGATTTAACGTAAATCCACTGCTGGAATCATTAAAGGGAATGGGGGATAAGTATCTGCTTCTCTAGCCAAACGGTCAACCAGTTCATTCCCTGGATGTCCACAGCATTTGGGACCCAGAGAAAGACAACAGAGCAGGTGGCACAGCCAACGGCAGAGAGGTGGTCATGGACAGCAGAGACCAAAGTGTGACGAGAGTGATATCGGTCGATTCCCTGCAGGCCGCTCATTGAATCAGTAGATATTAAAAGTCTGTGGAGGAAAGCCTGAGTAACAAAATGGAGGGCCCTATTGATGGCTACAGCTCTGCTGTGAACACAATATATGATCCCGGCAGTAAATGGTGTTCCAAGCCAACAGGAGCGTGAAATCATATCCCGCCTTATCAGTGTAGAAGACGGTAGCACTCTGGAACTCTGCGAGGATTGAACATACAAAGTGCTGGAAGGCCATAGGGGTTACAGAGACCTCAGGACCCTGGAATAGGTCAGTACTAATCTGTGATCTAGATACCATCCAAGAGGGGAGGGGGGAAGGGGGGGGGAGGAAATACATGGGGCATGTTCTGATGAGTGAAGATAGAGATCCCAACAGAGGGAAGTGAGGCACATTCAAACCAGCAATCTCATTTGTGGGTGATTATCGGGAGGAGACATCCCTTGTTTGCGAAGAGGATGAGGTACACGGGATGGTCAGGGAATCAGCAAATGGCGACTGTGTAAGAAAACAGAAGTTGGCTCCATTGTTTTTTTAGAGGGAAAGGCTCCAGTAGCCAGATGCACCCCACAATGGTAGACAGGATCAAGAACTTTCAGAGTGGACGGAGCCTCTGAGGCATAAACCTGACTACCATAATCTTGTCTGGACAAGACCAGAGTGCAGTAAAGATGGAAAAGAGTAGCACAGTCTGCACCTGAAGATGTGTAAGTCAGGAGGTGGAGAACATTAAGCTCCCACATGCATGTAGTCTTCAGGTGGAGAATATGGGGCAGCTACACCAGCTTTTTATCAAAAATAAAGCCCAAGAAATGGGACTGTGCTACAGCATCTAGGAGCTGGTCGCTTAAATGAAGTTCTGGATCGGAGGGCAATGACAAATATGCATAACGTGTGTTTTGGAGGGAGAAAACTGGAATCCACGGGAGGTGGCTCATGCAGAAGCCCATCAGATGGCAACTCGGAGTCAGTGTTCAGCAGATGCTACTGAGTGGGAACTGCACCAGATGCAAAAATCTGTTGACATACAACACCGGGGTAACCAGGGGCCCAACAGATATTACAAACCCATTGATGGCTATGTGGAAGAGTATGACAATTAACACTGAACCCTGTGGGATATTCTCCCGAACCCAAGGGATGCTGAGTGAAGCGCAAACTCAAACCCGGAAAACTCACGGATAAAAATTGGAAGGGGACCACAAAACGAAAGCCCTAGTCATGGAGGGTAACTAAAATGTGATGGAGCCGAGCCATGTTGTATGTCTTAATGTAGGTCAAAGACTGTGACAAGGTGCCAGTGGCCAGGAAAAGCCTGTGGGATTGCTGTTTCCAATCTGAGCAAATGGTCTGTTGGAGATCGTCCTTCCTGGAAGCTAGACTGATATGGGGACAGAAGGCTCTGAGACTAGAGTACCCAACACATCTGGAAGCTAACCATCCTCTGAAGGAGTTTAGAAAGTACATTTGTCAGGCTAATTGGGCAGAAGCTGTTGAGAGACATGGGTTCTTCCCAGGTTTGAGGACGGGGATAAGTATACTGTCTCGCCATTGCGAGGGGAAAGCACCTGTGACCCAAATGCAGTTGAAGACCATGAGTAGTTGTTGCCTCTTGGTAACGTCTAAGTGTTGGATGATGTGGTTGTGAATGGAATCCGGGCCTGAGGCCATGTAATGTGAAAATGTAAGAGCCTACAAGAATTCTCATTCAGTGAAGGGTTCATTATAGGGTTCAGCTTGGTGGGGGTTGAAACAGAGGAAGGTCTGTTCACCTCGGCATTTCTGCCAGAAAAAGGTAGCGGGATAGGAAGATGATGCTGATGCTGTTATAAAGTGTGTCACAAGGTGTTCTGCAAGGACCAATGGATCAGTATACAGAGCACCTTGGAGGATAAGACCCTAGACGAATGACTGTCTGGGGCCCCAGAAGGCCATGGAGCTTGGACCAAACATAGCTATGAGGAGGCATACATCCCCAGGGAGGAAACATAGTGCTCGCAGCCTTAGCATCGAGACGCTTAAAAGCGAAGAGATTGGTCTCTGAAAGGTGTCATTTAAATTACCGCAGTGCCCGTTGGCGGTCCTTGG
Source organism: Schistocerca americana (assembly GCF_021461395.2). Classification (NCBI taxonomy): domain Eukaryota; kingdom Metazoa; phylum Arthropoda; class Insecta; order Orthoptera; family Acrididae; genus Schistocerca; species Schistocerca americana. The sequence goes on from NC_060126.1 coordinate 105,249,233, forward strand.
CCCACCACAGTACCAGTCAATGGTGAGGAAGGCCTGTGGATAGGTGGACAGCAATGCCAGTGGCATGTAGAATAGTGGCAAAGATGCCCTGCACAACCAAATCAATGCAATTTGAGAGAGTGCGGTCGAAGTGCACAGCAGACATATATAAAGGTCAATTGATCCTGTGGACTGCCCAACATGGGTGCCTGTCTGCCTGGCACCGGCAGGGGAACAATAGAACCACTGAAAAGTGGTCACTGTCACAAACATCATCGTAGAGTGATCATTGTAGGGAAGCCACAAAAGCAGGGAAGATCGTGAGATCGATAGCAATAAAGGTGCCATGAGCGATGCTGAAGTGGCTAGGGGAACATTCATTGAGGAGACACAAATCAAAGTCTGTAATAAGTTGGTCAATTAGAAGATCCCTACCCACTGAAGTAGCACGCCACCAAAGCAGGTGGTTTGCACTGAAGTCCCCCCGAGGAGGAGATATTGAGGGCTGGAGTTACTGTATTAAGGTACACGGTTCAACATAAGGAAGTGGCCTACCTGGAGGGAGGTACACATTGCAAACGGTTATTGTCGGAGTTGTTTACACTTTAATCACTACTGCGATAGAGAGCACTGTGTGCACCCGACAGCAAATTGTTGCTCATGTCGGCACCAATGACTCCTGCCGTCTGGGTTCAGAGGTCATCCTCAGTTCATACAGGCGGTTGGCGGAGTTGGTGAAGGCGGAAAGCCTCGCTCGCAGGGTGGAATCTGAGCTAACTATCTGTAGTATTTTTCCCAGAACTGATTGCGGTCCTCTGGTTTGGAGCTGAGTGGAAGGCTTAAACCAGAGGCTCAGACGATTTTGCGGAGATCTGGGGTGCAAATTTCTTGAGCTCCGCTATCGGGTGGAGAAATGTAGGGTCCCCCTGAATAGGTCAGGCGTGCACTACACGCAGGAAGCGGCTACAAGGGTAGCGAAGTACATGTGGAGTGCACATGTGGGTTTTTTAGGTTAGAGAATTCCCTCCCTAGGCCCGACAAGACGCCTCCTGAGACGCGACAAGGCAGTAGTAGGCAAAACGCAACAGGGAATAACAATATTAATGTGGTGATAGTAAACTGCAGGAATGTCTATAGAAAGGTCTCAGAACTGCTCTCATTGATAAACAGTCACAATGCCCACATAGTACTAGAGACAGAAAGTTGGCTGAAACCAGATGTAAACAGTAATGAAATTCTAAACTCAGATTGGAATGTATACCACAGAGACAGGCTGGACAGTGAAGGGGGAGGTGTGTTTATAGCGATAAAAAGTGTAATAGTATCAAAGGAAATTGACAGAGATCAGAATGTGAAATAATTTGGGTGAAGGTCACGGTTAAAGCAGGCTAAAACATGGTAATCGGATGTCTCTATAGGCCCCCTGGCTCAGCTGCTGTTGTGGCAGAGCACCTGAAGGAACATTTGGAAAATATTTTGAGTAGATTTCCCGACCATTCTGGGTGGAGATTTTAATTTGCCAGATATAGACTGGGAGACTCAAACGTTTATAATGGGTAGCAGGGACAAAGAATCCAGTGAATTTTTTTAAAGTGCTTTATCTGAAAACTACCTTAAGCAGTTAAACAGAGAACCGACGCGTGGCGATAACATATTAGACCTTCTGGTGACAAACAGACCCCAACAATTTGAAACAGTTAACGCAGAACAGGGAATCAGCGATCATAAAGTGGTTACTGCATCAATGATTTCAGCCGTAAATAGAAATATTAGAAAAGCTAGGAAGATTTTTCTGTTTAGCAAAATTGACGAAAAGCAGATTTCAGAGTAAGTACAGATAGTGTTGAGGATCAGTGGACAAAGTTCAAAACCATCGTACAATATGCATTAGATGAGTATGTGCCAGGAAGTTTTAAGATCATAAGAGACTGAAAAGAGCCACCGTGGTACAACAACAGAGTTAGAAAACTGCTGCAGAAGCAAAGGAAACTTCACAGCAAACATAAACATAGCCAAAGCCTTGCAGACAAACAAAAATTACACAAAGCGAAATGTAGTGTGAGGAAGGCTATGCGAGAGGTGTTCAATGAATTTGAAAGTAAAGTTCTATGTACTGACTAGGCAGAAAATCCTAAGAAATTTTGGTCTTATGTCAAAGCAGTAGGTGGAGCAAAACAAAATGTCCAGACACTCTGTGACCAAAATGGTACTGAAACAGAGGATGACAGACTAAAGGTCGAAATACTAAATGTCTTTTTCCAAAGCTGTTTCACAGAGGAAGACTGCACAATAGTTCCTTCTCTAGATTGTCGCACAGATGACAAAATGGTAGATATCGAAATAGATGACAGAGCGATAGAAAAACTATTAAAATTGCTCAAAAGAGGAAAGGCCGCTGGACCTGATGGGATACTAGTTCGATTTTACACAGAGTACGTGAAGGAACTTGCCCCCCTTCTTGCAGTGGTGTACCGTAGGTCTCTAGAAGAGGGTAGCATTTCAAAGGATTGGAAAAGGGCGCAGGTCATCCCCGTTTTCAAGAAGGGACGTCGAACAGATGTGCAGAACTATAGACCTATATCTCTAACGTCGATCAGTTGTAGAATTTTGGAACACGTATTATGTTCGAGTATAATGACTTTTCTGGAGACTAGAAATCTGAAACCTACTCTGTAGGAATCAGCATGGGTTTCGAAAAAGATGATCGTGTGAAACCCAGCTCGTGCTATTCGTCCACGAGACTCAGAGGGCCATAGACACGGGTTCCCAGATAGATGCCGTGTTTCTAGACTTCCGCAAGGCGCTCGATACAGTTCGCCACAGTTGTTTAATGAACAGAGTATGAGCATATGGATTATCAGACCAAATGTGTGATTGGATTGAACAGTTCCTAGATAACAGAACGCAGCATGTCATTCTCAATGGAGAGAAGTCTTCCGAAGTAAGAGTGATTTCAGGTGTGCCGCAGGGGAGTGTCGTAGGACCCTTGCTATTCACAATATACATAAATGACCTTGTGGATAACATTGGAAGTTCATGAGGCTTTTTGCGGATGATGCTGTGGCATATCGAGAGGTTGTAACAATGAAAAATTGTACCAAAATGCAGGAGGATCTGCAACGAACTGACGCATGGTGCAGGGAATGGCAATCGAATCTCAATGTAGACAAGTGTAATGTGCTGCAAATACATAGAAAGAAAGATCCTTTATCATTTAGCTACAATATCGCAGGCCAGCAACTGGAAGCAGTTAATTCCATAAATTATCTGGGAGTAGGCATTAGGAGTGATTTAAAATGGAATGATCATATAAAGTTGATTGTTGGTAAAGCAGATGCCAGACTGAGATTCATTGAAAGAATCCTAAGGAAATGCAATCTGAAAACAAAGGATATACGTTGCAGTACACTTGTTCGCCCACTGCTTGAATATTGCTCACCAGTGTGGGATCCGTACCAGGTGGGGTTGATAGACAAGATAGAGAAGATCCAACGGAGAACAGCGCGCTTCATTACAGGATCATTTAGTAATCGCGAAAGTGTTACGAAGATGACAGATAAACTCCAGTGGAAGACTCTGCAGGAGAGACGCTCAGTAGCTCGACACGGGCTTTTGTTGAAGTTTTGAGAACATACCTTCACCGAGGAGTCAAGCAGTATATTGCTCCCTCCTACGTATATCTTGTGAAGAGACCATGAGGATAAAATCAGAGAGATTAGAGCCCACACAGAGGCATACCGACAATCTTTCTTTCCACAAACAATACGAGACTGGAATAGAAGGGAGAACCGATAGAGGTACTCAAAGTACCCTCCACCACACACCGTCAGGTGGCTTGCAGAGTATGGATGTAAATGTAGATTGCTTTCAGGTTGGTGTGAAGGGGGATCCAGTCACTAACGACATCAGTGCGAACCAAAGTGCAGACTCCTCCAGATGCTATCCTGATGCAAGCATGGTTCTGACACAATGCCCAATAACCACGAAACGTCGGAGAGTGATCATCACCGCAGCGTGTTTTTTGAAAACCAAAACAGAACACACAACAGGAGGAAACAAGGAGTTGCATTTCCAGTAGGTGACGATAATATCCACTGCAATTCCACTGGATTCTGGATTATCGGTGGCAAGAGCCCATGTTAGACATAAAGAAGCTGAGGGGTGATAATGTCACTCAAGTCAGTGGTCATCACCAACAAAGATGGGGTGACATCCATAAATGTTGTGGGAGGGGAGATGGCACCTCCGGGGCACCGGAGAGGGTGGGGGGGGGGGGGGGGGGGGCGGGGCGGCTGTGCTGTGACTGTGTTTCTTCTTCTTCTCCGCCTTCTCCTCCTCTTACGGAGATGGGCAGGGCATAGAGGTAGAACAGGCTTCTGCAAGAAACGGAACCGAGAGAGTGGGTGACCTTGGGGTACACAGATGCTGCGTCTTATGGCTGAGCTGTGGTAGCAGGCTTGTGGCGGGAGAGACACTGTGGTGGTGGAGAGGGTGGGGGGTTGGGGGGGAGCGGCGTCCCAGGGGGCAACCCCCATCACTTGACCTTCTTTGGAAGGGTCTCTCCCTCAAAATTAATGGTGTTTTTCTTTCTTTTTAGGTCAAAAATTGCACCTACCAAATGGTTTTTGCATATGAAGAAATCCTGTCTTGCAGTCTCCAGTAGGATTAAGTTGTCAAGAGCAGAATAGTCGCAACTGAAACCACACTGGGCGCAACAATGGTGACCTCTGGGATTCAAGGAGCCAGATGAGGTGGCGGTTGACCATGCACTCAAGACTCTTACCCATACTACACTTACGGGCTACACTCCGGTAAGTGTTGTGGTTTCCATAATGAAATTAATATTACTTCCTCTCAAGTTGTGGGATATTCTTCATCAAATGAGATCTGATTGAAACAAGATAGGAGCTTGCCTTTGGCTCCGGGGCACAGATGACTAAACATGGTATAATAAATCTGATCTGGTCATAGAGTTGTCTCTCTGGCCAAGGACAGAGCTGATTCCCGTTCCCACATGGGAATGGAAGATTGTAGATCAGCCCACTACATGAGAAGCAGTGCCTCCCCATTTCCACAGCCCTATGGAACACAAGGAATTTGTGCAGATGATGAAGTGATGGTAAGAAAGTGTTCAGCTAAAACCTGAGCTATGTCACTAGGTGCCTCCACCAAAGCCCCATTTTGCAACAAGGCTATAAGGTGAAGTGTACTCCCCTTACCTGAAATCTACATCACTGAGTCTCAGAAGTGTGCAGTGGAAGTGGGCCAATTACTGGAAGTCATGAAATCCTTTTTGAAGTTCCTCTTTCATTCTTTGATCACTCATCGCTTGTGCTCTTGCAGACCTGAAGACAAGAAAGTTTTCTTTATTTCGATGGTGTCTGAATTCCAGCAAAGCTACACGCCTGGCGCCATTAGTCATTCTGCCAAGGGACAGGTCATCGTCTGAGGTAGTTGCTAGAGTGGGGATGGAATCTGCTGCAGCTTGTTGGATCTCACAGCTGATATGGTCCACCATCCTGAGCACAATGCTGCTGTTCAAAGATGGTGTGCTGAATGAATTGCAACCAGTTTTCCATTTGAACCATGTGTCTACATGGTCTCCTGTCATCCACCATCCATGGCAGCAGCGTAAATGGCCCTTGGCACTTCCAGGCCCATGCCCTTACTATCCTTCTCTCCCACCCCATATAAAAATCATCCGCTCCACCCTTAGCCTTGTCTCCAGCAACATTGTCCTCATAATGGTGGTAGCCCCTTAATGCAAATCAGTCTCTCATGGGCCAGTAGGTGTTATTCTTGCAAATACTATCAATGTCCATACAGGTTTCACTGCAATAGGAAAGTCTCTGTGAGTGCCACTGATTAAAATGATTTGCCCTCATCTTTCTCCCTTAGTGATGGTTATTAACTAGTAAGGTCAGGAGGAACATTAGTTTTGCCCGACTTACTGGTTCTCCCATATGGATATCAATATGCTTGACAACAAATTCACCACTGGAAAGGTCGAGAGCTTGTCAATCCAACAGTTTAGCTGTCATTTTCTTTGATTTTGAGTGACTTTTTCCTTACTTAACGGAGGAGTTGTTCATGTAGGTACAGAGCTGACAAGTGCATGTACTCTTACTTTAATCTGTGGTGAAGGTTCATGAGGAGGCATCACACTAGGCAACTGGCTTCTTCAGTGCTGATGCAAAAGAATTAAACACCGGAAGTTTCATAGCTTTGGACATTTTTCAGTTTCACCATAACGTATGATCTCTTCACTTTCAACCCCAGAATTTCTTTTTCCTCATTATATTCCCCACACTTCCTGTTCCACACTGGGTGATCCCCGGAGCAGATTATACATTTCAGAGGCAGTGTACAAGAGTCAGGCAGTTTGAGAGGTGAGCCTCCATAATTTCCACACACAGCCATAGTGGTGTGACAAATTCTTTTACATTTGAAGCATCACACTAGGTTGCATTGGGTTGGGTTGGTTGGGAACAAACTGCCCAACCTTAATACAGCTATAGCCTGCAAGAACACATTCAGGTAATTCCAGAGAGTTGAACATTAGAATAAATGCAGTTTTCTTACATTGCCACTGACTCGCAATTCTGTCGTTCATATTTTCCCATTCTTCATGTAGCCCCTCGGGATCCATTTCCAGGTAACCACGCCTTTACAAAAGTTGAGGGTGTTATGCAACTTGGGCACAAGACGGTAGTCACCTAAGGTCTTCCATCCCAAAAACTTAGGTAGCTAGTTTGACATGGCAGTTTAAACCAGGAAGTGTTCCATTAAAAATTTTTTTGGATCTAATAATACCCTCTAACATGTTGTGAATATAGAAAGGGGAGATCTTCTGAAAGCTTGGAATGATCATATAAATTAATTACAATGGAAGTGTTATGGCAGATTAGTGTCCTGTTCTAATTCTCAGACTACTACTAAGGTGGGCTCACCAAATGAGCTCTCTTTGTTGGGTGGGTGTAGGCCTGTTTGTACAGAAGTATATGTGAACTGTGGTTGCTTCATAGAGATTCTATGAGCCACTAGGGAAACAGATGTAGCCCAGACAGAACTACAAGTACCTGGGCAAGCCTTATACAACTGAGGGACAGCACACCTATTACAGACTGATTTACCTCAATTTCCATTCACCTCATAGCATGTAGCATACCTTGAGATTGAAGATTTTTTTGTTTGTACCTTCCTCATGAGCAAGGCAGTGAAGCCAAGGTCCCTGTTATCTGAAACACACAATGTTCCACCAGCACACCTAATGATGCTTCCAAAAGCATGCCCAAGGTTTATGGTAGGCATCTAGCAGCAATAGCCAGTCCCCAGCTGGGGAATCCTGCAGTCACTGTACCATTACCCAACTATTGCTGGTGAAGTTCCCTGAGAAAAGCACAGCCCAGCATTTCCAAGTTGTGATATACTCATCATCATGCCCCTCTGCTGAAGCCTGCCTGGCCATGCCAGTAGCTATGCTACCGCCAGCACAGCCCTGCTTCAGCATCATTGACATATGCAAACCCTCCTGCCCATCATTAAAAGTGCCTATGATAATGCAGTGGCCAGTGGGAAGATCAAGGCATCAATGAATCAACAATTTGCTAATGGAGGGAAGCGTGGGGGGGGGGGGGGGTTATTTTAAAGGGATAGCAAGGCTACATCACAGTAAAAGGTTCAGATGTAGGTTGCACGAAGAGCTGCATTAAACCAGTATTTGGACTGAAAAACAACAGTAGGAAGTTTGTAGTTGTAATGTATGCCAGCACGTTAACCTATTCACTCAGAATTTCCTCTTTACATTGCAACATAGAACCCTACTTAGTTTTTTGTCTTATGTTAATTAGTAACAACTTGCTTCCATGTAGGATGCATGCAAAATTATGCATCTCACTATGGTGCAGTTTTGCTACTGCAGGTTCAAGAAGAGGCAGCGACTGCCCAAACAGGGAACCTCATAGCTATTTAAAAAAGGAATCCACAATGATGTGCCAAGCAGCTTGCATTTATTTTGTGAATCAGTCAGCACAGAGAGAATGTCGTAGGAATGTAATCAAGGATAGACATCTTTTCCCAACTATTGTTAATCTTCTTGGCTATAAAGCCATCAAATGAATTTTCTAAGTAAAAGCAACATTTCATGCCCTTCCATAGATGATTCCTCAGGAAATATTAACAATTTCAGATGTGAAAGCCAGCGTTTTTCAGTTACCTTTTTCATTTCCATATAAGGACATTTGCAAATCTTTTCATCAAATGTTCAGAATAACTGGATGTGTGATTTTTATTTTGCCAAAAAGTTCTCAAATGTTAAAAAGAAACAACTGCAACATTATCTGATGTACAGATATAGCCTTTGAAATTTTTACAATGGATTGATTATTGCACCATCTCTGAAAAAATTTTAAGCCAAGAGCCATGATTCCTCAGACAGTCAAAGATTCCTGTACTACACGATAGGAATGCAATATATCTACTTTTCAAGACTGTAAAGGTGTTCTCTTTCTATATTATTATATCATGAAACGACAAACTGCATGAATTTTTTTTTTAAAAAAAAAAAAAAAAAGGAAAGAAAAATTTTAATCTAACTGAATTCACTGAAGTGGGCATAGGCATTTTGGAAATCAGATGGTTTTATGGCCCTTGATGGCAGATTTACCAGTGTCCTTTAATAGGAATGCATTCATTTTGTGAAATAACTAATCTTTGCAAGACAATGACCCATGGACACATTAGATCACTCAAGGAAATCACCTGTTATCTTCACCAAAGACAACCATGAAGGAAAAGAATAAAATGTCTAACAATAATGGGAATTCTTGGACGGAAAAATACATGAAATAAGGGAAAGGCAACCATTTACAGATGACTCATGCCCGACACATATAACATGTAATAGAACATAGCTATAAATAGCTTTTGAGCTCTTGCTCCTTTTCTAGCACACACACTATGACTGAAGTACTGATGAGACTGTTTACTGAAAGCAGTTGCCTAAGAATAGAACACGTAAGGGACAGACAGGGGGAGAGAAGGGGAGGGGAAAGGAGAGGGAGGTGGAGATGATGTGGAAGACAGGAAGGGGGGAGGGGGGGGAAGGGGGAGGAAGGGGTGGGGGAGGAAGGGGGAGGGGGGGAAGGGGGGAGGGGGAGGAAGGGGTGGGGGAGGAAGGGGGTGGGGGGAGGAAGGGGGGAGAGAATTTAGGTCAGAGTCAGGAGGATTGCCAGAGTATAGGATACGCTGCAGACAGTTTCTATCTGTGTAGTTCAGATAAACTTCTGCTGGAAGTAAGTATCCAAACGGCCCGTTTACTGAAGCAGCTGTTGAACTCTTAGTGTTGTGGTGCACAGCTTATTCAGCAACTGGATGTTTAAGTTTGGGTTTGCCACTGTCCATTCATGTAAACGGACAGTTGGTTACTATTCATGCCCACATAGAATGAATAAGGTACTGAAGAAACGCGTGAACTGAAAGTGCCGGGTCACCACAAATCAAGTAAACAATATATGACTGTATGACAACTGTCATTGTTTCATCCAACATGGAAGGCAGTGGCTGTAGTAGAAATTCTGCCACAACAGCAATCTTTTAGTCACAGGTTGAGTGAATCGCTTCACATTAATAAATGTACATCTCAACCTATTTTCAGTTTAAGTAGTGAGGATGTATGGAATGGCACAGAAATGTTTTACAATGGTAATAAACTCTGAAATCATAAATGTTGCCAATCATCGTAAGTTTCAAGTTATCTCTGTTTTCTACTGGCTTGTCACCTCAAACTTTAGGGTAGAGTGGACACAGCCCATAACTCTGTAAACACAAAATAGCATGTTCCTGATCATACTGTGGAAGAGTTTTACTGAAAGGCATCCATATATCTTATGGCAGAAGGCAGTGAAGGGCAATCTACCCAATGCATGTAATCAGTGTTCAAGTTGGTGCAGAAGCTGCTGCATCATTAAAGATAATTCATCAAATTTCTACACTACAAGAGCAAATATCATGTACACAAGAGGACATTGTAGAGTACAGTGTAACGATGACAGAGAATGCTGCTCAGACACAGACATTACATTAGAATTTGCATACGTTAAAGTCATTCTGTCACCCATCAAAACATTTAAAAATAACCATGAAATGTAAATAAGAATCATTACAGTGATGCACATATCAATCTGGGAGAATGCAACAGTTTGTCCATCAATAAGGGAACATTTTGCAACATCACAGAGGGAAAGTAAATAGTGTGCTATGGTACACTCAATTACAGGCTAAAACAGCTTTGCATTATTAACTAATGCTCTTCCAGTAGCACCCTTGGATGTATTTGAAAATGGTTTTTGTGAAGTAAGTTTAATACTATAATTAATGTTCAATTTGCTAAGAATTATAAAAAGTATCATCTGGGAAATTCTTTGATTTCTATAATGATGAAACTCCATAAGACCAGATTACTTTTAGTGTGATACACACATCAAAAAGTTTTGCACCACCTCAGTTCTGGAACTTTTACAGAAAATTGGAAGAGAGATCAACATTAACATCATTTCTGCCCTTTTTATTGCTCACGAAAACCAAACATTGCATGTTGTACCACCATACTGTGAGACCTTCACAGGTGGTGGTCCAGACTGCTGTACACAGCAGTACCTCCAATACCCAGTAGCACATCCTCTTGCACTGATGCATGCCTGTATTCGTTGTGGCATATTATCCATAAGTTCATCAAGGCACTGTTGGTCCAGATTGTCCCACTTCTCATCAGCAATTCGGCGTAGATCCCTCAGAGTGGTTGGTGCATCACATTGTCCATAAACAGCCCTTTTCAATCTATCCCAGCCATGTTCGATAGGGTTCGTGACTGGAGAACATGCTGGCCACTCTAGTCAAGCAATGTCCTCATCCTGAAGGAAGTCATTATCAGTTGGATGTTGGCATTCACACAACGTACAGCTGTTATGACGCCTTTCATGACTACCAGCGGCGTACGTCGGCCCCACATAATGCCAACTCAAAACAGCAAGGGAAACTCCACCTTGCTGTACTGGCTGGACAGCGTGTCTAAGGCATTCAGCCTGACTTGGTTGCCTCCAAACATGTCTCCGATGATTGTCTGGTTGAAGGCATATGCGATACTCGTCGGTGAAGAGAACGAGCAGTCCATTCAGCATGTTGTTGGTCTCATCTGTACAGTACTGCATGGTGTCGTGGTTGCAAAGATGGACCTTGCCTTGGATTTCTGGAGTGAAGTTGCGCATCATGCAGCCTATTGTGCACAGTCTGAGTCGCAACACAATGTCCTATGGCTGCATGAAAAGCATTATTCAACATAGTGGCATTACTGTCAGGGTTTCCACGAGCCATAATCTGTAGGTAGCGGCCATCCACTGCAGTAGTAGCCCTTGGGTGGCTTGAGCGAGGCATGTCATCAACAGTTCCAGTCTCTCCACATCTCCTCCGTGTCCAAACAACATTGCATTGGTTTACTCCGAGATGCCTGGATACTTCCCTTGTTGAGAGCCCTTCCTGGCACAAAGTAACAATACCGACACGATCGAACTGTGGTACTGACTGTCTAGGCATGGTTGAACTACAGGGAACACGAGCCATTTATCTCCTTCCTGGTGGAATGGCTGGAAATGATCGGTTGTCCAACACCTTTCGCCTAATAGGCGTTGTTCATGCATGGTTGTTTGCATCTATGGGCGGGCTTAGTGATGTCTCTGAACAGTCAAAGGAACTGTGTCTGTGATACAATATCCACAGTCAACGTCTATCTTCTGGAGTTCTGAGAACCAGGATGATGCAAAACTTTTTTTTTTTTTTTAGGTGCATAATTGTTGAAGGTACAAGATGTACTACTACTACTACTACTACTGCTGCTGCTGCTGCTGCTGCAACTACTACTACTACACAAAAGTTATTCTGACACTGTTTTCTATGCATAAGCTCTATTTTTATACTGATCTGGTGATTATAATGTGTTTTCATCATTTTTAGTCTTAAAGCATGCATTTGAGCGTGCCCAATTCATTCCTATTTTGTAGATCACATTATTTTGTGTAGTGGTCTGTCTGTGCTACTTTCTGCCCTATGTTCCATGTGATTCTGGAGGCTCCATTTGATCAATGAAGACTGTTTAGTCTGCCTGAATCCCACCCATGTGAACTTTGTTATCTTTAAAATAACAGATGACAGGTGATTTAAGTCCGGCAGCAGAAAGATGCAAATGGAGCATTAGAAAGATGCAAATGGAAACAAAAAAATGAGCAAATAAAATGATGGTAAAAAAGTTGTGAATATCACACACTTATGAAATAAAAGATATTACTCACCTTGTCCCGGCCCATTAGTGTACGAGCACAATGCTAGTTAGTTCCGCAGCGACCCATTATCTGACAACTTTGCGAAATTTTAAGTCTTATTTATGTGCCTACTAACCATTCATTCAATGCCTCAATTGCATACTGAATTGTTATCTTCATTCCTATCAATATTTGTATTCCACCCATGACTTTCACTATCATTTTGACAGGGCAATAAATAAGGTGAAAAGAAGGACAAGATAAAAGGGGTTGTGAACACGAAAACACAAAATGTCAAATTTAGACAGTTGGATTCAGTCAAAACAGTTCTGCCCCAGAAATGGAATGCAAGACACCACCTTCACCAACCCAATGCTACGAGTGTTTTCATTTCCTTATGAGCTTCTTAAGGAATACTAGTTACAAAAGCTATACACATCCAATCCATGCTTGCTAAGAAAATATGAGGAAAGGAATTAAATAACTCGTCATTTGAGGGACGAGACATTCAATTCAAACGGGTATTCGTTTTCTTATTTGCCGACCTTCACCAGTATTTCATGTTTGCTTCTTGATTTTATCACAAGAACTACTGAATATTATCTATCATCTAATCTTGATGTTTCTCAAAACTTCACCATCATGCAGAAATGATATGTAGAATAAGTGTATCAAAATGCATCTGTAACACCCCAACTTACATGCTTCGGCAACAAATTGTGGACTTTAAGTTACCTCATATCATATGAATCATACTGTGTGCTTGTAAAATATTCCAATGTTCTTTCCTGTTTTAAACTTACGAATTCACATATTTCAATATGATATCACTCATGTCTGTGTACAAGAAACTTATAACTACTATCTCCGAATCACTGACATTTCTAGAGTTACTAATATTGTTACAAACTTCAACAAGGAAATAAGTTTTATAGTCTTTGTACAGCAATCTAATTCTATGTATGTTCTTAACAATACTAAATTTACATTAAGGGCTAATACCAAAAAGAACAACTACATATTAAGATATTTCACAGCAATTTATATTACAGGTTTTTTTGAGTGGAACACACAGCAAATTAGTAAATTAAATATGTAAAATTTATTCACATCTTTATCTTTTAATGAAAACAATCATTTATACCATACAATTAAATATAATTGTTTTAACAGAAACTGTGAAATATGTATACAATTAAGCTGACAACAAATTGGAATAAAACTGCACTGTAAATTCCAACTGACAAACTGTATTGGTGATAGAACAATACCCATACTACTTTCACATATAGTAGTCTCAAAAATCATGTGTATCTGGGCTGGTGTTTATCAAAGTGACAAATAGTACCAAGGGCGTTTCTTTATGCACTCATGCACACCAGTGTTGGCAACACCTGACAAGCACCCATGCACCGCTTCACCTGGTGAGTGTAGATGGTGCTAACACTGTCACAGAGGGGGGAGGAGTGTTTACTACACTTTCGGTGCACACTGTACATACACCAGAATTACAATCACAAACAAATGTTCAAGTTGTGTATCACAAAACCTCTCCTCCCAAAGTCCAGGCAGGAACTGCATCATTTCACAGACTTTAATCGGACGGTCGCTTCTCACTATGCTTCTTGGTGAACTCTTCAGCATTTTTCACAAACTTTTTACGGTCTTTGAGATACTCTTCAGCCAGGTCAGCACGAAGTGGATGTTCAGGTTCTGGGTCATTCACAAGTGCTACCAACGCCTGGATCACTAACAACAACAAAATGAGAGTTTCACAATCAGCATTTCATCTAAGATATTTTTAATAAACATTCGGTATTTCAAATACATACATGTATTTACAAATGTCTGCTTGTGTCTGTGTATGTGCGGATGGATATGTGTGTGTGTGCGCGCGCGCGAGTGTATACCTGTCCTTTTTCCCCCTACGGTAAGTCTTTCCACTCCCGGAATTGGAATGACTCCTTACCCTCTCCCCTAAAACCCACATCCTTTCGTCTTTCCCTCTTTCCTGATGAAGCAACTGTTTGTTGCAAAAGCTTGAATTTTGTGTGTATGTTTGTGTGTCTATCGACCTGCCAGCGCTTTTGTTTGGTAAGTCTCATCATCTTTGTTTTTAGATATAAATACATACATAAGATATCTTCAAAAGTAAATGGGGCACCACCTCTCATCCCTTTTCTTATTATTGTAAATTGTAATTTAGATCAACACTTTACAATTACATACAGAAGTACAACACAAAGCGAATAATACTCTTGAATCTGTAGTGAACTGTTTCAAATTTTCAATTTATCCATCTTTAATACCTGACAAAATTCTAAAAAGAATAAATTCAAGAGAACTCTGAATACAATTTAATCGCCACATAATTTATCTTTCTTCTTTCATTTTTACTTAGTAATAGTCAACACATAGTGCGATGCTTTATGTAACAAAGCTCAACCATGCATATTAATAGTACATTTATGTGGAGTTTTAACACAGTATTCACTTACAATAATGAAGAGGGAGAAAAAAAAATGAAATCAAATAAATATCAGATACTACATCCAAGTTCTTTTGTAACTACTGATAACTATCAGCATACGCTCTGCATTTAGGAAGTACTTCCTTTTATTTTATGAAATCTGTGTTTACATAATTGGTATTAGCACGATGAAACAATTAGGATAAAGTGATTACATACTTTCAACTTTGTACGCTATGATGGTACCAGCCAATGTCCACAAAATCAGCTACCAAATACTCATGAAAATGTATTTCAATGGTTAATTAATTGGCTTATGTAGAATATTTTTAGTAAGTGAAGGCTCAATATCTCAGTAAAATAAAATGAAGCCCATGACTTGAGAAACCAAAAGAAGCTTCATTAATTAAAACATCTGGGCTAAAAGGCCGTGGTCAAACAGTAGAAATTCTTCCTCCTGACGTTTTGTTGCCAACTGCGGGCAACATCTTCCAAGGCAACTAAATGACTTGCCTATTTTTCTACACAAAATTTTTACTCAGGTACAAATATTACATAATCTGACTAATTTGATTTATATATTCAGAAGCAGAAGGTGTTTATAGAGGAACAAAAAATATAATGAGCTTGAACATATATTTGTCTGAACAAAACATTATAATCACAA
Source organism: Schistocerca americana (assembly GCF_021461395.2). NCBI lineage: Eukaryota > Metazoa > Arthropoda > Insecta > Orthoptera > Acrididae > Schistocerca > Schistocerca americana. The sequence continues at coordinate 105,264,660 of NC_060126.1, forward strand.
CTGTTAATTTCTTGACAAATCTGTAAGTGTCTTTGTGTTTTCCCTTATAGAAAGGACATGTGACATGAGGCTGTAAGACCTGACTTTGTAAACCCTAGAATGTACTCACAAATGAATCTGACATACAGTAATCACTCTAAACATATTCAGGGTCAGCAAGAAGTATCGACATTCTTGAAAGCACTAACTTACCTTATAATGGCTGTAAAATGCAGGAGCAAAGAGGGGAAGGGGGCATGTGAGATACTTTGTCACTATTTCAAATGGTTCCCAAAAAAACTTTTTTTAAATTAAAATTTTATTGTGTGTTTTTTTGCGATATAAACTCTTTAATACTTTCATCAATGTCTATTTGTACCTCTTGTTCTATCACCAAAATAGCTACATTTGTTAATCTTAACATGGACATTGCAGTATTTAAATAATTTTGGATCTGTTTCAACCCAGAGAAACTTCTCTGACAACTTATCACTCACGGCAATTGTGTGGAATATTCACAGCATTATAATTATATTAGTTTACCCTTCTTCAACTTTGGCCTCAAAATGAACATTAATAAACCCAGTAAGACAGAATCAATAACTTCTTACAGTCTACAGGCTTTCATAGATACAAAAGCTTGTAGGTGCACACACTCACTCTTCTCTGTCAACATCCTGAGAAGCTCGGTCGAGGTTGCATTTCTCATCATCATGCCCAGCATTAGTGCAGGTATTTTAGGTCCAATTCCATAGTTGGTGGACCCTATCCCGAATTTCACCAGTTACTCTATCTAATGCAGAAAACATTTCTCATTTTAAATAATTTTCATTCAAAAAGTCGGCAGCTCTACTTGCATCACCAGAAATGTGGTGACTCCTAATTCATCTTGGAGGGCCAATAAAGATTCCAAGTTCCTCACACAAGCTCTTAGCTTAACTTAAAACCTTGACTGTGGATTCCTTTCATTCCTTTTCCAATATAATCTGTAACGTGCTTATTTTCTGAGCACAAGACCTCTGTTTGCAAATAACGACATAGATACTCTGCAAGCCACAGTATGGTGCATGATGGAGGGTACCATGAACCAATACTAGTCATTTTTCTTCCTGTTCTTCTCTAGCATTGTCAAAATTTCCTTGTAATGATTTCGTGTCATGTTTACTGTATCACCTACTGTGCGCCAATGTGACCTGAATCCTCTTCAAACACATGCCTGTAGCAGCAATCAGAAACTCCCACCAATATGTGACCACAGAAAAAAAAATTACATTTAACAATGTTCCAATGTGATGATGAAATCACCTCTACCGAAGCTGCATGCCAGAAACTAGATTCAATGAGTGGTTTGAGCAGGGCACAAATTCTGTATTATGACTGATACATTTTACTCATTGCTGCACATCTGCCTGTCTTCTGGCCACTGCAGCAGCATCTCATAAGCTTCCCTCTACAGTTCATAATGGGAAGTCCATTGGAACTGCACTTACACGCTAAAGCCATCAGCTGTTTTGTTTTTTACTTCACCAATTCCAAAAAGTTGTCTCTATCCACGCTGGTGCCACTTTTCCTGTGGCCAAGTAATGCCGAATTTTGTTAGTTTTGTTACTATATCAAGCATAATAGTTAGTCAGTTAGTTGGAATTCCATGCAATTTTTAAATTTCTTTTGCCACTACTTTTTGCTCCTTTTTATCAATAGTATGTTGTCCTTGAAGACTTGCTTCCAGTTCCATCCATTCGCTAACATTCTGGCTGTGGGTAGCACTTTATTTATGGTTGGTGATATTGGGGTTCAACATTTTACAACAGCTATGTAGTTCTGCAAATGAATGTATTTTATGGACAACATGAGCCCACAGTAATACTGAATTTCAATGTTAGAAATGTGATTCAGTGTCACTTGAACCCAAATAACATGCCAAAAACAATGGGCTCAGTAGCCCACTTTTGCATGTTATGTTGACAAGTTTTTAAATCAACATGTTTATATCATTTACTTTATGAAAATATAAAATTGACTATGGATAAAATTTTAAAAGGTGTGAAATTTGAAGAGAATCACTTACCAATAATCTATCCTTCCATGGTGCATGTATAGACGAAAGTTGAGAAGTAAACGAAACAATTTTTTTACTGTAACAGAATGGGTCTTATGGTGGCCAGTATATGAATTAACAAATCTGTCTGTACTAAAGGCATTGCCTCTACCTACTCGAAACTCATAATACTAACAATTTCATCAGTAACTGTTGTGTGTGACAACAGACCAAAACCTTTTAGCACTTTGGGTTGAAGATGAACTTTAGGGCTGATGTAACCATAGTTTACAGCAAACTTGTTTAGGTCAAATCTTGCAACTATATTTGGAACCACTTTCACTTGTCCTGTTGCCTTGAAATTCTGCCTAAGTGCCTGGGTGGACTTAAGCTGGGGGCTTGCATGCCTAGTGTGAACCACTCAGAACAGTGAGTGAAGTGTTTCGCATGGATCACTACATCTTTTTGAGCACTATTTGCATTCTGTGCAGTTCAACTGTGTTTTCCAGCACTAGCATGACCGGAACTATCGTACCTGAGAGGGCTGACACAAAGCAAGCAAAATTGTGTGTGTCAGCTGCACAGACAGGATGGATAGCTCATGGAATGAAGAGGAGTCAGAGCTCCACCCACAGGAGACCAACATGCATTCCTTTAGGCCAGGCCAGAGCATCAGAGCAAATCCACAAAACATGAGCTGAACAACCCACGATGTAGCCCAACTACAGAAGATTCGACAGAAGGATTGTGTTCGTGGATGATTAAACACACACACACAATTCCACGGAGACAATGACAAATGCCAACCAACCAACGCAAACATCGACCAATCACAACCCATGGAAGTCCAAGACAACCAACCAGAGACCGGACAACTATGTCAAACTGGTGTTCGCAAGAAAAACAAAAAATGGAACCAATTCTTGGAAATGCTATCTGCCAGTAAGAAAATCAATAAATAGCAAAAGCAAATTTGAACTGTTTCAAACGGAAGATACAAACACTGCAGAAACTCAACCATAACTGTCCACTTCAGCCCCTAATAGCCATTTTTAATAAAAGCCAACACTCCACCAAAAATTATTGAAACGGGAAAATACACTGAACTTAATGCCATACTCAATCAGAAATGCTGGACCTGTGAGTGCAATATGTAAAAGTGACCAAATTAAATGCCACTTTCACTCCCTAGACAAAGAGTTGCAATCCAATTCTTTCAAGAGAGAAAGATGCCGTTATATGCCCATTAACCGCAAACATATAGAGGATGTTAATTCATTATCAAATGGATACTTGAAGTTCTGGAAGAGGAATTTCATGAAGAACTGAAGATACTTAAATTCAATGTCACATGTTTCCACCAATTCAAGAGATGAGACCTACAAAAAAAAAAGTAGTTCATTCATCAACCTACGTACTGTGTCATACTTCCCAAAGGACCTCAAAATGATGCAATATATGATATAAATACATGTTTACTAAAAGAATAAAAGTAGGAAGATTACAAGACAATGGGTGGGTCTGCATTTTCAAACAGCATTTTATTGTACAACGCCAACTAGGTGTGTCAAATGTAGAGACAATCACCATTCTAAGAACTGAAAGCATCGTCACAATGAACCACATAATTGTGTACATTGCAATCAGGACACCCTGCTTCCTTGACAGGATGTGATGAGTATCAGAAAGCTATCAAATCATAACAGCTAAACACAACCACCCCAGCCCACAGAAACAATATTCCAAAAAGCAGTCTTCCCACCAGTGCGAACACTGGAAATCACAATTCAAACCAAGACCAAACCCGGCAATGAAAAAATCTCAGTGACATTATAACACAAAAAAAGGAATGAAATGACAAAACCAAAAATCTGAACAATACCTGGTGCTAACAGAAATTATGAAAGTTGTCTCCAACATAGGATCTACTGTCTCCTCCTTTAAAAGATGCAACATCATAGCCAAAATTAAGGACATAGCAAGACAGTTCAAAAAATTCAACTGACCTTCTCCCAAAAAAATCTAGTTTTGATATATATAATGACAATCTTTCACAATGAGTAATGGACATACGTCTGTACTGAAAAAAGCAAGTCACATTTTGCATATACAATGCAAATGGCATCAAGAATAATAAACCAGAAGTCACAGATTTCATTGAATGCCGCAGAGTTGGTGCTATGTTCATATTAGGCAATCCAGCGATTCAAAATTAGAAACATGACTGGCTACAGCACTGGCAGACCTTACAGGAGAGGAGGAGATATCACAATATTTTTGCAGTCCTCATTCAAACGCAACTATGAAACCATCTTGCAGCCAATGTCCCTATAAGCAACAGCAGTAACTACAGAAATATCGGATGGGAAAATTTTGTTGACATCCACATACTTACAACCAGGGATTGATCTAGAAGACGACGGAGGGGTATCTGTTGAGAGGCCAGACAAACGTGTGGTTCCTGAAGAGGGGCAGCAGCCTTTTCAGTAGTTGCAAGGGCAACAGTCTGGATGATTGACTGATCTGGCCTTGTAACAATAACCAAAACGGCCTTGCTGTGCTGGTACTGCGAACGGCTGAAAGCAAGGGGAAACTACGGCCGTAATTTTTCCCGAGGGCATGCAGCGTTACTGTATGATTAAATGATGATGGCGTCCTCTTGGGTAAAATATTCCGGAGGTAAAATAGTCCCCCATTCGGATCTCCGGGCGGGGACTACTCAAGAGGATGTCGTTATCAGGAGAAAGAAAACTGGCGTTCTACGGATCGGAGCGTGGAATGTCAGATCCCTTAATCGGGCAGGTAGGTTAGAAAATTTAAAAAGGGAAATGGATAGGTTAAAGTTAGATATTTTGGGAATTAGTGAAGTTCGGTGGCAGGAGGAACAAGACTTCTGGTCAGGTGACTACAGGGTTATAAACACAAAATCAAATAGGGGTAATGCAGGAGTAGGTTTAATAATGAATAGGAAAATAGGAATTCGGGTAAGCTACTACAAACAGCATAGTGAACGCATTATTGTGGCCAAGATAGATACGAAGCCCACACCTACTACAGTAGTACAAGTTTATATGCCAACTAGCTCTGCAGATGACGAAGAAATTGAAGAAATGTATGATGAAATAAAAGAAATTATTCAGATAGTGAAGGGAGACGAAAATTTAATAGTCATGGGTGACTGGAATTCGAGTGTAGGAAAAGGGAGAGAAGGAAACTTAATAGGTGAATATGGATTGGGGCTAAGAAATGAAAGAGGAAGCCGCCTGATAGAATTTTGCACAGAGCACAACTTAATCATAGCTAACAACACTTGGTTTAAGAATCATGATAGAAGGTTGTATACATGGAAGAACCCTGGAGATACTAAAAGGTATCAGACAGATTATATAATGGCAAGATAGAGATTTAGGAACCAGGTTTTAAATTGTAAGACATTTCCAGGGGCAGATGTGGACTCTGACCACAATCTATTGGTTATGACCTGTAGATTAAAACTGAAAAAAGGTGGGAATTTAAGGAGATGGGACCTGGATAAACTGAAAGAACCAGAGGTTGTACAGAGTTTCAGGGAGAGCATAAGGGAACAATTGAAAGGAATGGGGGAAAGAAATACAGTAGAAGAAGAATGGGTAGCTCTGAGGGATGAAGTAGTGAAGGCAGCAGACGATCAAGTAGGTAAAAAGAAGAGGGTTAGTAGAAATCCTTGGGTAACAGAAGAAATATTGAATTTAATTGATGAAAGGAGAAAATATAAAATTGCATTAAATGAAGCAGGCAAAAAGGAATACAAACGTCTCAAAAATGAGATCGACAGGAAGTGCAAAATGGCTAAGCAGGGATGGCTAGAGGACAAATGTAAGGATGTAGAGGCTTGTCTCACTAGGGGTAAGATAGATACTGACTACAGGAAAATTAAAGAGACCTTTGGAGAGAAGAGAACCACATGTATGAACATCAAGAGCTCAGATGGAAACCCAGTTCTAAGCAAAGAAGGGAAAGCAGAAAGGTGGAAGGAGTATATAGAGGGTCTATACAAGGGTGATGCACTTGAGGACAATATTATGGAAATGGAAGAGGATGTAGATGAACATGAAATGGGAGATACGATACTGCGTGAAGAGTTTGACAGAGCACTGAAGGACCTGAGTCGAAACAAGGCCCCCGGAGTAGACAACATTCCATTGGAACTACTGACGGCCTTGGGAGAGCCAGTCCTGACAAAACTCTACCATCTGGTGAGCAAGATGTATGAAACAGGCGAAATACCCTCAGATTCAAGAAGAATATAATAATTCCAATCCCAAAGAAAGCAGGTGTTGACAGATGTGAAAATTACCGAACAATCAGTTTAATAAGCCACAGCTGCAAAGTGCTAACACGAATTCTTTACAGACGAATGGAAAAACTAGTAGAAGCTGACCTCGGGGAAGATCAGTTTGGATTCCGTACAAATACTGGAACACGTGAGGCAATACTGACCTTACGACTTATCTTAGAAGAAAGATTAAGGAAAGGCAGACCTACGTTTCTAGCATTTGTAGACTTAGAGAAAGCTTTTGACAATGTTGACTGGAATACTCTCTTTCAAATTCTAAAGGTGGCAGGGGTAAAATACAGGGAGCGAAAGGCTATTTACAACTTGTACAGAAACCAGATGGCAGTTATAAGAGTTGAGAGACATGAAAGGGAAGCAGTGGTTGGGAAGGGAGTAAGACAGGGTTGTAGCCTCTCCCCGATGTTATTCAATCTCTATATTGAGCAAGCAGTAAAGGAAACAAAAGAAAAATTTGGAGTAGGTATTAAAATCCATGGAGAAGAAATAAAAACTTTGAGGTTCGCCGATGACATTGTAATTCTGTCAGAGACAGCAAAGGACTTGGAAGAGCAGTTTAACGGAATGGATGGTGTCTTGAAGGGAGGATATAAGATGAACATCAACAAAAGCAAAACGAGGATAATGGAATGTAGTCGAGTTAAGTCGGGTGATGCTGAGGGTGTTAGATTAGGAAATGAGACACTTAAAGTAGTAAAGGAGTTTTGCTATTTGGGGAGCAAAATAACTGATGATGGACGAAGTAGAGAGGATATAAAATGTAGACTGGCAATGGCAAGGAAAAAGTTTCTGAAGAAGAGAAATTTGTTAACATCGAGTATAGATTTAAGTGTCAGGAAGTTATTTCTGAAAGTATTTGTATGGAGTGTAGCCATGTATGGAAGTGAAACATGGACGGTAAATAGTTTGGACAAGAAGAGAATAGAAGCTTTTGAAATGTGGTGCTACAGAAGAATGCTGAAGATTAGATGGGTAGATCACATAACTAATGAGGAAGTATTGAATAGGATTGGGGAGAAGAGAAGTTTGTGGCACAACTTGACCAGAAGAAGGGATCGGTTGGTAGGACATGTTCTGAGGCATCAATTTAGTATTTGAGGGCAGCGTGGAGGGTAAAAATCATATGGGGAGACCAAGAGATGAATACACTAAGCAGATTCAGAAGGATGTAGGTTGCAGTAGGTACTGGGAGATGAAGAAGCTTGCACAGGATAGAGTAGCATGGAGAGCTGCATCAAACCAGTCTCAGGACTGAAGACCACAACAACAACAACAAACAACGAGATTTAAGTTAAGTGTGAAGCACATAATGTGGAATTCAGATCAAGAGAACACAAGAGGAAGACAACTTTATGACCTTGAGGAATGGCACAAAGCAACAGAATAAAATATTTTTATTCACCTTTTAGTATTTTTCCATTCAACTGGTTTCGTCATAGTTTACAATGGTATCAAGTTTTATACAATAATCAATTATTTATACAGAAAACAACACAGAGAATAACTAGCTTATTTAAGAACAAAAAGATTTTCTGTATCACTAACAATTAATTTCTAGGAATTCTTCAATTGAATAGAATTCAACGTACTTTAGCTAGCTCATAATTTAGTAATGCTGCATGAGCTAAGTATGGTAGTTTATTGAAAAATTTTACACTCAAGTATCTATAATTATGGGACCAATGGCCTTGCTGTACTGGCAACACCGGTTCTCGTCAGATCACTGAAGTTAAGTGCTATCGGTCTTCGTTAGCATTCGAATGGGTCACTGTCCAGGTCCGCCGAGTTCTGTTGGTGAGCGGGAGTGCACTCAGTCCTTGTAAGACCAATTGAGGAGCTATTTGATTGAGAAGTAGCAACGCCGGTCACGGAAACTGACCATGGCCAGGAGAGCAATCAGCTGACCACTTGCCCCTCCGTATCTGCATCCGGTGATGCAGAAGGACTGAGTATGACACAGTGGATGATTGGTACCATTGGGCCTTCAAGGCTTGTTTGGATGGTGTTATTCATAATTATGGATCATAGCAAGTCTTGAGAATGGCAAATCCACACATCTTCTAATGTTGAATTTTTCCAGTTTTTCTCTGGTATATATCAAACATTCATATACAGAGTTGTCCTAAAATATAAGTCAAAAATGTAAAGGCAGGTAGAGGGGACCTAAATAAGCAGATTTCATATGGAAGTGTGTGTGTGTGTGTGTGTGTGTGTGTGTGTGTGTGTGTGTGTGTGTGAATGACACATTACAGTGCTAGCTTGTACAGTAGTGATGGGACTCTCATATACTAGGCTTTTCATATGACTCCACAAGAACAAAACCACATAGGTTAAATGGGGAGAATGCAGTGGCTATGTATCTGGACCGCCCTGTCCTGTCCACTGCTGGCCGTAGACAGTGTCCAGGTGATTCCTGACATTATGAATGAAGTGACCTGAGGCTCCATTGTGCTGGAATCCCATTCATCTATGGACACATAGAGGAACATTGCCCAGAAATTCGGGTACGGCCTCCTGTTGGAAGATGATGTATGCATGGCCAGTTAAACGACTAGGTAGAATGTACAATCCTATTAAGTTATCATGTACAATGCCTGCCAAAACACTGATGGCAAACCTTTCTTGGTGGGCATGTGCTACTGTGCCCACATCGGCTACCATGAGCCCACAGGTAAGAATTATGGATGTTCAACATATTCGACTGCGTAAAGATAGTGTTATCAGGAAATAAAACACCCGCAGAGAAGGTTTCATTGGCTTCAGTCTGCTCTAGGTACCAACAAGCAAAGTTGAGAGAGACATGGAAGATAATCATCATCAGGGGTCATTGCTCGCACACTCTACATTTCTTTTTGGAATTTAAAATGTACTAATTTGCACTGCACTTTGCATTTTTCATTTTGGATGTGTAAAGTTTTCTAATATTTATGCAATTTTCCTTGTCCCAGTCACTTTTATGAGACTTATCTTTTAGAATTAATAGTAGTATCTTGTAATTAGATAGATAAAAAATCTATCTCACCAATCAACGGCATAAGAAAAAACAAAAAAGTTTTACATATGCGAGCTTTCAGAGCCAGTGGCATCTTCTCCGAACAGAAGAGTCAAAGGGGAAGGCTGAGAGGTGACAGAAAAGGGGTAGAGTTCAGAAAAAGTCACCCAGAACCCCATCCAGTAACTCTCCCGACATGTGGTTATGGGTGACTTTTTTGAACTCTACCCCTTTCCCTGAACCTCTCCAGTCGTTTTCCTTCACCACTCTTTCTTCCCCTTCAACCCTTCTGCTAGGAGGATGAGCCACTGGCTCCAAAGCTCCAAAAGCTTAAATATGTAAAACCTTTTTTTAAGAGTGTTCTCCTCCTGCTGCTTGGGGACTAGATTTTTATCTATCCAATTACATGATATTGCCTAAAATTCATTATTTTCTTTGTTATAGTACTATCCTGAGTTTGTTAAATTTTGAGTGAAGCATTTATTGGTATGATACTGCTTATATGCGATTTCAGTACCATATCTTTTCTGTTATGCACTTAATCTCAGTCAGGAAATTGGAAAAAAAAATTTGTCAATACTTTTGTTGTCATCCACTCTATGAGACCAATCCATTTTCTTTAACTGGTTTATATATTGTAGACATTGGCTTCTCCTAGTAGTCTATGTAACTTCTCTTCATCCAGTACTGACAGCTGAATTTTCAATTTGAAGCCATAGCACTGCATGATCTGACATTAATTCTATTAAAATCACATTCTAGAGAGTCCCTGTGTTTATTAATAATGATGTTATCAGCACACAAATTCATCTGGTGGGCATTTCACTGGGACATCAATATTTCGGTGATTTAAAAAGGGATTAGAAGAACCAACATATACACACATCATACAGAACCACAGACCAGGTGTGTTGGACACAGTAATCGCCAAGAACATCTGCCCATACCTCAGCTTAAGTGTCAGCAATGATTTGGCATCAGATCACAACCCAGTTCTCAGCTGAATTTCATTTCACAAGTAATAGATCCACCAATCCAGGCTAATACAGGGAAAAAAGATGGATGTGGGTTTTTTCAACAGTAGCTAAATAATAGTATTAGACCAGCAGAAAAAGTCACCACAACAGAACTTACTGACCAAACAACTGAGACAATCATCAAAAATCAAAAGAGAAGACAGGCAAGCTTCAACAATAACTTGAGAAGCCATACTACGAAGCATTTCTGCCTGCATACCTGCACTCCTAGACCTTCAATACTTATACATAAAAAAACAGGGCCAGGACATAATGGCAATGATTTTGTAACACAACTTGCAGTACAGAAATAAAGCAGTTGTCATGAGAGCCCTGAACTGTGGGAATATCGAATGTCAACCTTACAGCTACAGGCGTGAGATGAATGGCAACTTATTCACACCATTCAAAACACAAGACAACCAAAAAGGGTTCTACAGGACAATAATCGATTCATATTTGATCCCCTGGAAAAGGTTGTATTATATGCCACAATGTTTAAAGAACAAAACATTATCAATCCAAGTGATTTCCAAAATGACCAAACTGAGGACAACAGAACAGTGGAATCAGGCAGGCTAATACACAATGCCAGAAGATCAGACCAGCTAGAACTGACCATACCACAAGAGCTGAAGCAAATCATCAAGAACTTCAATACCAACTCAGCACCTGGAGCTGACGGCATAACTAACAACTATGTTAAACATCAGCCACGGAAGCCACTAGTATTGTTAACCAGAATTTACAATAGCTGTTTAATTAATGAACATTATCCCTACAAATGGAGAACAGCAAATGTAGTGCCAATTCTTGGGGGAGCTACAGGCTAATAAGCCCACTATCAACATTGGGAATAATCCTTGAGAGACTATTACTGGCACGAATCTGACCATCACTATTAGACAATATCATACGACCCAAACAATTTGAATATCAACAGAAACTTTCATCAGAGATATAACTACTCCGCAAATCTGAATACCGAGCTGATAATATGAATATCTCAAAGTTCATAGCTGCTGTATTCCTTGATATAGAAAAAGTGTTTAATAGAATGTGGACAGACAAACTACTCACAAAACTGAAAGACAATACAGACCTGCTGGAGTGCTGAATAAAAATCAGGCAGCTTTTTAATGGATATAAGGTTGTATGTACAAATCAATGGAAAAAATTGTACAGCAAGACATAAACCAAAGGTATTCCACAAGGCTCGGTAGTTTCACCGTTCTGTTCATGACATATGTGAATGACTTCCCAAAACTACAGAATATGCTACCAGCACAGTTTGCAGTTGACACAGGACTCTCATCTGCCAGTGGACAACTCATCAGTCATAAAAAGACTTCATCATCAATTAAACATTCTTCAACTCTGGACAGCTAATAAGAAAATCAGAATTAACCCCCTGACAACCAGTACTAGCAGGAAACTGGTAATCAAACAAAAAGTAGACTAGATATCTTGATGTCACACTTGACAAAAAGCTGACGTACAGTAAAATGAGACAAGCTAATAAAAACAATTCATGGACTTTATCCCATGCTTAGAGGCACAGACATGCTTATCAAGATGAAACTCAGAATCTATCCAAGCACCTACAACTAATTCAAAACACGTGTCTTCGCATAATACTCAAACCCAAAGATGGACAAGAATACAAATCCTGCACAATGAATGGAACATTTGGATGATACACCACTACTCACAACCTACCAGACAAAATCGATGCAATGAGGCCTGATACTAGGCAAATCGAAGACGTCACCAAAACAGAACCACAAATCTGGAACAAAATATAAATACCCCTTATGCATTAACAGTGATCTCTCAATAAATGAAAGCTAGGCACCATAATAAATAAAAAGGTATGAAGGGCCACGCTACACCGCCAACTAAATTCAATTTCCTGACAACGAAATTAGATACTGTCCTTATATAATTGTTTTCTTTTAGATAATTTATCACTTGCATTGCAATATCAGCTTCATCTACCTGAATCTACGATGAGGATTGTGTTAGCTGTAACTTACGTCATCAATCTAGTGGGTCTGGTTAACTGTCAAGATAAACAATGGAAAATCCAGGATTGACTGTAACAATATTTTCAGAAGTGAAGTTACTCGCCATATAGCAGAGATGCTGAGTCGCAGATAGGCACAACAAAAAGTCTCTCAGAAATAAAGCTTTCAGTCATTAAGGTCTTTGTCAACAACAGACAATGTGGCGACTAAGTGGGGGTGAGGAGGAGGCTGGAGGCAGGGAGGATGAGAGAGGGCATGGCAGGGGTGGCAGACAGTGAAGTGCTCCAGGTTAGACAGAGGGCAGGGAAGAGGTGGGGAGGGGGAAGGGTGTAAGTAGCGGAAAAGGAGAGAAAGCAAAAGACTGGGTGTGGTGGTGGAATGACGACTGTGTAGTGCTGGAATGGGAACAGGGAAGAGGCTGGATGGGTGACGACAGTTGACTAATGAAGATTGATGCCAGGAGAGTTACGGGAACATAGCACGTATTGCAGGGAGAGTTCCCACCTGCTCAGTTCAGAAAAGCTGGTGTCCGTGGAAAGGATCCATATGGCACAGGCTGTGAAGTAGTCATTGAAATGGAGGATATTAGAAGCCTTAGCCTCACAGAAATATAAAGGCCTACCAAATTCAAACATACAGGACTTGTTAAAGACCTTCTCTTCTTCTCCTGGTCCCTACAGTGGGAACACTTTATCGCCACCAGCCCTACCAGTCAGACTGAACCCTGCCTAACTCAGTTCACTCCACCATCCCACGGCTATCCACCCCCCCCCCCTTGCCCCCTAACCACCCTCTGTTGACTTTTCAGAATTTCTTACGCTCGAACCTTGCCTCACCATCATTCCCCAAAACCCTCAACATGCAAACTAACCTTACATCTGCATAAATAACTGCAGTCCACCATCTAAAAGCTGATCCTGACCTTACAATCCTACTTATGCACAAAGGCTCCACCATCCATTGTTTTGAACCGCAAGTATTACCTGGCGGAAGGACTGTCAGCTGTGAGATACTTCACTGACAAACCTTGCCACAGTGACCCCATTCCAGTAATCCATCAGGATCTCAAGTCACTACTCAAAATTCTTAGGCCCATCTCAGAACCTCTCCCCCGAGCCCATCTCTCTACTCACCCCTACGATTCCCCACACTCCTACCTTCTACATGCTTCCTAAGACCATAAACCTAACCACCCAGGGTGCCCCACTGTGGACAGTTAATGTGTCCCCACTAACAGAATGGCTGCTCTCATAGACCAACACCTTCAACGTATTACCCGGAACCTACCCTCCTATATAAAAGATACCAACCATTTCCTCCATCGACTCTCCACAGTTCCTATCCCTTTACCACATAGTGCCCTGCTCGTCACTATTAATGCCACCTCCCTGCGCACTAACATTCTTGATGCCCATTGCCTTACCACTATTGAACACTAACTTTCCCAATGACTGACATATTCCAAACCAACAACCTTCTTCCTAGTGACCAACTACATCGTCATCCACAATTACTTCTCCTTTGGAGGCATTACCTACAAACAAACCCGGGGTACAGCTATAAGCACCCGCATGGCACCATCCTATGCCAACCTATTCATGGGCCACCTAGAGGAGTAATTCCCAACAACCCAACATCCTGAACTCCTCACCTGGTTCAGATTCACTGATGACATCTTTGCTATCTGGATCAAAGGTGAGGACACTTTATCCACATTCCTCCAGAACCTCAACAACTGCTCCCCCATTTGCTTCACCTGGTCCTACTCAACCCAACAAGCCACCTTCCTAGATGTTGAACTCCACCTCAAAGATTGCTACATCAGTACCTCTGTACATATCAAACCTACTAACCACCAACAACACCTCCACTTCAACAGCTGCCACCCATTTCATACCAAGAGGTCCCTTCTGTAGAGCCTAGCCACCTGTGGTCGTCGCATCTGCAGTGATGAGCAGTCCCTCTCGGAATATACCGAGGGTCTCACTGAAGCCTTCACTGACCGCAATTATCCTCCCAACCTTATACAAAAACAAATCTCCCATACTTTACCTTTCCATGATATGTTCCAGCACATCTGTAACAATATGTACACAATTAAATGATACAGATATTATCCAAATCTATGAAAGTATTGTGCAATACTGTAACTTCATACACTCATCAACTAACGTTTGGGGAGCAAAGATAGCACTGCTATCTTATCACATGTGTAGGAAAAGGTCCTGAATTGTACATGGTCCTTTTCATTCTGGTGACAACTCAGTTGACAGATTGAGCGTCACACACATTTTCACCTGCCACAACATACAACTCTTATACAAAATCTCAGCAGTAGTTGGAACCCAACTTTGAACCTTCAAGTTGTGGTACCCGAGGTAAGCAAGATTCCAGTGACAATAAAACGAAGGGACAAAGGATGTGATGAAGTGGTGGCATGTTGGTGGACGCACTTTGTGCACCTGCTGGTACCTATGCAGTTGCGAACCCTTAACAACAATTATGCTAGTTCTGGAACAACTCTCTGCTTGATGTGAAACTGCTACCTACTCTCCACATTCAGACAGTGCTATGATAAATATCTGAACTAGTGTCTACAAATTAACTCTTAGCTGAAAAGCTGTTTACCTCCCTAAACGTAAAGCAAATGAATTGTAATGCCCTGCTCCTTAGTTCATGCTAGTGCTATCGTGAAGCTTGATGGACCCTGTCCCTTTGTGACAATAGAAAAAACAGCTCTGTAAAAGAAAGTAAACAGAGAATTTACTCAGCTGTAGCAACAAATTAGCTATGACCATACATTTGGGGAGAGAGATTGATGATGCTCTTATTCCCAAGTTTTTATATACTTTTTCTGACTTATTTACATACCAGTTGCATAAATGTATGTTGAACTTGCAACAACAAGAAGGATACAAACAAAATTGGCAGGTGACTTCAGCTCATAAGAAGGGTACAAAACTGGACCAGCAAAATTACAGACTGATATCCTTAACATTAGTTTGCTGCAGAATTCTTGAACATATTCAGAGTTTAAATATAATAACATTCCTTGAAACGGAAAAGCTTATGTATGCAAATCAGTAGGTATTTAGATAGCGTCAGTCATGTGAAACTCTGCTTGCCGTTTTCTCCACTTGACATCTTGTGCACCACTGATGAAGGGCAGAAGGCAGATTCCATATTCCTAGATTTTCGGCAGGTGTTTCACACAGTGCTCCACTGCAGACTGTTGAAAGGTTGAGCCTATGGATTAGGTTCCCAGAATCTTAAGTAGCTCAAAGACTTCTTATGTAATAGAACCCGTATGTTGTCATCGATGGTGAGTGTTCGCCAGAGACAAGTATATTGCCAGGTGCACCCCAGGGAAGTGTGGCAGGACCACTCTTATTCCCTACATACAAAAATGATCGCTCAGACCAAGTGAGCAGCAATCTGCAGCTATTTGCCAATGAGGCTGCGGTGCACAGGAAGGTGTCATCGCTGACACTGTATGAGGATACAAGATGACTTGGGCAAAATTTATAGTTTTGTGATGAATGAAAGCTTGCTCTAAACACAGAAAAATGCTATTTAATGCAGATGAATAGGAACAACAATACTGTGCTGTTCAAATAGAGCACCCCTAGTGTGCGGCTTGTCACAACCACCATCCGTTAAATATCTAGGTGCAGTGTTGCAGAGTGACTTGAAATGTAACAAGCTCATAAGAGCGGTGGCATAGGAAAGGTGAATGATGACTTTAGTTTATTGGGAAAATTTGGGAAAGTACAGTTCAACTATAAAGAAGATTATGTATAAAACACTAGTATGAGCCATTCTGGTATCCACACCAAGTTGGATTAACAGAAAACGTCGAAGAAATTCGCTAGGTTTCTTACAAGTATGTTCGATCAATGTGTGCTTACTACAGAGCTCCATGAACTCAAACGGGAAACCCTGGAGGGAAGACAATGTTCTTTTTTCAAAACATTGAGAAAATTTACAGAGAGTATTTGAAGCTTAGTGAAGAAAGATTCCACAGCTTGTGGAATTTCAAACATTCGCGAGTGGCACGATAAACTCTTACTGTTATCAATAATTATAGGCTTAAACTTAAATGCGCTCATTTAAAATTTTTGAGAATAGCACACCCACCCTCTTTCAAAACAATTGTTCTCTAATGTCTTTGCACAATTATGTGAAAAATAGATTATTTTTGGACATTTACGAAACTATATGTTTGTAAGTTACTGGTGCCAATGTTTTGGATACATAACTTATTTCATAGCAAACCAGCATTTATGGTTCACAGTTATTGTGAAAGAATACATCACCCCTGCATTTCATTGTATATCAAAACAAATAAACGTGGATTTTCGAGGATTTTCAGAAGCTATGTTTGTCCTCTGTATAATCTACACGTAATCTGTACTAAATCAGTGTTTCTGATTTAGTTGCCGTAGAAGATATTCTAGCTAACTTTTGTGGTTCATCTAGTTTTTCCTGAAAGAGGAGTAGCCCTGTATATTATCAGCAGTTATTGTAAATTAACTCTGTTTTTGAGTTTGCTAAAAACTATAACTAACCTCAAAACATTTTAGGAAACAAGTAATTTTTACCACAGGTTTTTGTGTTGCCTTAACAGAAATCTCATTTTGTGTATTCGCTTCAATTCCGATAGGTAATTTAGCAACTTTTTAGTTCAACAGATTAAAAGATAATCAGCAGGCTTAATATAAAGTTATTTGTTCACTACCCTGTAATACATTACACCAACCAAACAAAAGGCAGCCCCACTGTGAATGATATTCTCGAAGATGGGATGAGTTGGTTGACTCTCTTAAGCAGGTGGAAATCTCCCTGACTCCTGTCAAATGATTAGCAGCTGCTGCAACTCCTGAGAGTCATATACCTGTGGCACCAGTACCAAAGTTACCTCAAGTACTACCCTCTACTGAGGACACTTTCTCCTCTGCAGAAAGTACAGGATCTGTCATTACTCATCCACTTCTCTGTGAGTGGTGTGTAAATGGTAGATCTAAGTGTCCTGTAGAGGGTGGACAGGGACCTGGGAGGACTCAAGATGTTGTACCAACTCCCCTAACCAACTAGTTTAAGGTCCTGTCTCTCACTGAAACTGAGCCACTGATATTCTCTTCATCTGTTTTGGTGAAATCTGTTTTGTCTAGTGTCAAAAGGAAGCAAATGCGAAGGGGTAGGGGTTTATTAATCGTCAGCAGTTCACACACACACACACACACACACACACACACACACACACACACACCAAATGACCCCTTCCCGAAATGGCATCAAGAGACAGGAAAGGACACCAGATGCATTCAGCTTGTATGACCAGAGTCCCAATCAACATCTTGAAGAGGTCACTCAAGCAGCCATAACAGAGTGCAACCAACTGCAATATGTGATGCATGTTGGCACATAAAATGCCTATGGGCTTGGCTCCAAGGCCATCCTTGGGTCATTATAGTGACTGGCAGAAAAGGTTGAGAAGACCAGCCTTGTGCATGGAGTTTCAATGAAGCTCACACAATTTGCAGCACTGTCCCCAGAACTGATCATGCCACTTGGTTCGGAGTCACGTGGAAGGACTGAACCAGAGGCTTCGAAGGTTCTGTGACAAGCTAGGCTGCAACTTCCTGGACTTGCGCCATAGGGCTCACAACTGTATGAGTCCTCTAAATGGTGGTATGCACTAAACATCAGAGGTTGCAAGTCAGGTAGCGGTCTGTGTGGGGGGTGCACACAAGAGCTTTTTTTAAGTAACAACAGCTATAGGAAACCCAAAAGTATCAGTGTAAGATCGAAAGAAATGCCTTCCACAGGCGAGAGTACTGAAATCCTAATGGTTAACTCCTGAAGTGTTCAAAACAAAGTGCTGGAGTCTGAAGCACTCATGAAAAGCAGTGAAGTTCACATAACACTATGTACAGGTAGCTGGTTGAAACCTGAAGTTGATGGCAGTGAGATTTTTGGGGTAAATTTAAGTGTACATTGAAAGAAAATGCAAATGGGAAATGGAGATAGTGTATTTGTCGCAGTAGACAAGAAACTCATATCCACCATTCCCGTGAGACTGTTTGGGCAAGATTCAGTATCTGGGATGGGCATAAAATGGTAACTGGATCCTCCCATTGTGAACCACTCTTCTCCTGGTGAAACCAAAAATGTTAGAGAAAACCTCAGTTCACTTGTATGTATGTTCTACAATCATACTGTAATCATCTGTGGAGACTAATCATCCAACAATTAATTGAGAAAATTACAGTTTTATTTGTGGTGGCGTGATAAGACATCGTGTGAAACAGTACTGAATGCCTTCTTTGAAAACTACTCTGAACAGATAGTTAGGAGCTCTACTCATGATGGAAATATATTGGATCTAATGGCATACCTGACGTCCTTGAGGATGGTATCAGTGAACTGGTATCAGTGAACATGACACAGTTGTGGCAACAATGATTACCAATATACAAAGGTCAACTAAAACAAACAGGAAGATATATATGTTCAGCAAATTAAATAAAAAATCGGTAGTGTCATATCACAATGAGGAACTTGAAAATTTCAGCACATGGCAGGAGCATGTAGAGGAACTATGGGACAAGTTTAAAATAATAGTTGACCACATACTGTATAGGTATGCTGTACACAGCAGAACAGTTCGTAACAGGAGGGAACCTCCATGAGATAGCCACAGCAAAGAAAATTATAAAAAAACAGATTACTGCATAGTAGGTGTAAAAGCATAGGGCTACAAATACAGAGGTGCTGAATGAAACGAGTCTGGCTGTCTAGAGAGCAATGCATGATGCCTTCAATGACTGCCATAGCAGAATACTGTCAAATGATCTTTCACAAAACCCAAAGAAATTCTGAAGGCTGTGAAGGCTGTTAGTGGCATCAAAGGCAGTATCCAGTTCCTGGCAAATGTGACAGGAACTGAAACTGAGAGTAGCAAAGCAAAAGCTGAAATCAATAAAATTGAACAAATTTCCTGGGCCTGATGGAATTCCTGTCAGATTCTATGCTGAGTGTACTTCTGGGACCACAGTGGTTGTAAGAAGTTTTGTCATTGTCAAATTACTGATATGCCATACTATAGAAATAATTGAAAAACTTTCCATAGAGCCATCCACACAAACCCTGAAGCACAAGTTGTTAACAACTGTTATAGGGAGTAACCGAAAGTTATGGTGACAGAGTAACTGGTTTGTACACCAAATGACATAACAATATTTTTGTTTCAATTGCAGGAGAAACAGTAAGTATTTAATGCAACAACAACCACCGCCTTAACGTCCTATAGTCAAGTTGCCATAAGAGGGTCAGTGACAAAAAGGGCTGGACACAACAGCTTCACGCACCCGTCTCAACCAATCATGTAATGCAATTCAAGTAATATTTTCCTCTGCAGCAGTTGCACTGTGTGGGTCAAAGCCAACAATCACGCTGCTAGCTGCTCGTCTTCTTGCACAGACTTTGCTACAGGTGCTAGTGCACAATCACACAGAACTTTCAGAGAAAAATAATTTGTTTGCAGGGGGCAAATAAGCACACACATTTAATAAATCCAGAATGAATTTTCACTCAGAAGTGGAGCGTGCACTGATTTGAAAGGTCTTGGCAGATTAAAACTTTGTGCTGGATCAAAACTCGGACCTGGAAAACCTGCTCATGACAGATGTTACCAGCAAACACTTTGAGATTATCCCAGATTCGAGTCTCAATCTGGAAAATAGATTTAATCTGCCAGAAAATTTCACATGATAAATCATTTAAATCTGAGTTTTCGTTTTCTAATTTTGTCACACATGGTACCTCTGGTAACGCTATACATACTGTAGGATTGCGGATGCATGTAAACAGAAAATAATGAGAAATAAAACACACATCATTCAAACTAACATACTTCAACTGCACTGTAGATCGGTCTTTCACCACAACCGAAATTTCATTTTCACACATTTGTTGGCTTTGTCAATTCTCAGCCAAAAAGGACACATGAGAAAGCTAAAGTAACTTACGTATTCTCAGCTGTTAGTGCCTAATCAGTGACAAATGAATAGGGGAAAACAATACTTTATACTGGTTACAAAGAGTCAGTTACCAAGAATAAATCAGATTCCATAATTCTGGAGGAAGACCATTGTTTTGACTTTATATTTACGAATTTTAGAAACAGGCGAAGTGAAAATATTTAAAAAAGTGCAAATTTTGTAATGTGAATTTGTTAAGGTTGTAAAGTGCTCCACTTGAAACTTTAGACTTTTCCATGCCATCCATAGTTCAATTAACTTGACATACAAAAATCTAGTTTCAAGTAGAGTGTAACACAACCATGGGCACACAGAAGAATCTGATTCCACTGTCTCCTTTGACCCACGAGGTCACCAATGTGGCGGAAATGACCATTTTCAACATTTCCAATATGGTGCCTATGATGTCATTACATGATAAACAACAACAAAACACGAAAATACATATAAAACCAACACACACATCTCTCTCCAAAAATATAAACAAACTAACGAGACCAGCCCGGGAACTTGGGGATTTTTGGGTGGGGACAAACTAAATATAAACACATACAGACACACACCACGATCCCAACCACACAAAACGATGACATAAAAACACAAAATTCCCAAGTTCCGCTACACTTACAATATCGACAGGCATCGGTCACTTCCCTTCACCTACATAACTCGGGTCGACCGAAGCGTCCGATCCCATCCGTCGGCTTTGACCCATGACGTAAGGCTGTTGTGGTGTATGACATCACGGAATTTAGTTTGTGAGAGTGGCGTGTTTGTAGTTGTCGTTTTGATGTGATCGGTGGTGCTCTCAGGTGGTGTGTTTGGTGATGTTTTTGGTTTAGTTTGCGAGTGTGTGTGTGGCATCGTGTGTGAATTTTGGTAAATTGCTTTTTTTTTGTGTCTTTGGTAGGTATGGATATGACTGACAGAGTCAACAGTTTTCAGTTGTCGGCTGTGATGAGGGACAGTGCGTTGTCTCTAATAAAATTTCTTCAACTATTCGGATTTTTGGATGAAGTCGTGAAGTGTTCAGTATGTCGTGAATAAATGAGGCTTACTTAAAGTTCCGGCGTCTCACACCATGGACGGCTGTATGTCGTAAGGATAACAGGTCAATGAAAGCGTTCGATCCCAATGTGTGGCTGTGAATGTTGGTACTGGTATCAGGAGAGCTTTTTGAGCTATATAGGTCAAGGGAAGTGTTAGGTCCTAATTTATGGGATCGGGAGCTGCTGTTGAGCTATATAGGTCAAGGGAAGTGTCCGATTCCAGATGATATTGTGTTTAGTGGTATTTCGGGAGTTTTGTGATGTCAGTTTTTTTTGTCGTTTTGCGTGGTTTTGTATGAGGGCGGATGTCTAAATTTGTTTATATTTAGTTTGTCCCCACCCAAAAGCCCCCTATTACCGGCGCTTGTCCCGTTAGTGTCATTAGGCTTTTTGTGGAACGTGTGTGTGTGTGTGTGTGTGTGTGTGTTTGTTTTTCGATGTATTTTCGTCCTCATAATGTGTACGTAACGACTTTATATGCGCCATTAGAGGTGGGCCAAACGGTTATTCTGGAGTAACCGTTATCACAGTTCCAGTTATTCTTTGATAACCATTATTGTTAACGGTTACTAATAACTGCCAAGTTATTTTTCGCTAGCGAATACTGAATACTCCGAGGGGCTACAGTTAAATAACGACATAGTTGGAATCCATCAGTTTAGTTATCAGTATAACTGCGAGTAGTGTGAAATGGTAGGAATGTCATATGAATCGTGTCATAACCTTAGCTTATTAACTCCGGGTACATTTTAGTCGATGTTAGAACGATTATTAGTGTTTCATATTATATGTTTGTAGGTTATCGGTCGCTATTAGAAATATTATCTTCGCAGTTGCAGCAGAAAGTACGCGGAACTTCGCCACAGCACTGTTTACATAAAATGTTAACAACATGCGTTTTTAAGTATGAAGTAATATGTAAACTGAGTACTGTAGGTTAAATTCGAAGCTTAATTTCTTGTGCTGCTCACATAATAGAATAAAGTGTACAGCCTTGTAATACAACAAAAAATCTACGTAATGTGACAGATTCGTTTACTCCTGTGCTGTAAAAGGTAGTCCTATTGGGGAAAGTGTGAGTACGCTAATCCAAGTTTTATGTGAGATTTGGAAACTGCTCCATTTCTCCAGCTACAGCATGTTTATAACATATGAAGACATGCAGATCGAAAAGGTTGACAGTGTTACATTTCTGGGACTACAACTCGATAATAAATTACATTGGGAAGGGCATACCACATTTTTTTCACTCTATTATTTCATAAGGGAGCATATTTTGTGAAATTCATCAAACATAGCAAAAGTTTTTCGCATGTAAAAGTGTGTAATGAAAATCGTTTGTGGTATAAATTCAAGAACATCATGTAGGAACCTGTTCAAGGAACTTTGTATTCTGACCACTGCTTCCTAGAATATTTATTCTTTAATGAAATTTGTTACAAGTATTTCCAACCAATAGCTCAATACATAATATCAGTACTAGAAATAGGAACAGCAATCTACGCAAACACCTAAAATCACTTACCTTGGTCCAAAAGGGGTCCAATATTCAGGAACATGCATTTTCAATAAACTGCCAGCAAGTAAGCAACCATTAAAAACTTGGTTTCAGATAAAGCACAGATTACAGTGTGTTCGAAAGACTTTCTGATGCAGAAGTGTCTGATTCCACCCATTATCAATATGCCGGAAATGGCTAAAGTGTATCTATGACGTCACTACATACACATGGCAACAAACATGAAGATACATATAAATAATACATAGGTAAACCTCAGGTGATGATACAAAAACATCAACACGTACAACTATGAAAATGGGAATCGGTTATTTCCGGTGACCTATATAGGTCCACCACAGCTACTGATGCCAAAAAACCAACACCTACAACTGCGAAAAATAAAACCACAATCCCAAAAGTCCACAAATTAATCGTCCCTACATAAATTAAATCACATTCAATACTCCATAAATACACAAAACATCACAGTTAGGAAAAAAAAAAAACCACCAAATTACCACCAGCATATTCCGGCACTGTAAACTAGATCGGCCAGCCCCCCCCCCCCAAAAAAAAAACAGTTCATAAACATTGTGCCGTAATGACATTCACACACCACAACACCTTTTTATGTCGAAGCAGACGGGTGGAATCGGACGCTTCCATTGACCCCTCCTTCTACTCTGTAGATGAATATCGTAACAGAGACTGATAGACCAGCTTAGGTAAAAATTCTGCTATATTTCAGTTTTGACAGCACTTGGTTGCAACAGTCAAGATTGGGTATTCTGTGTATGATAAATTTATTAAAAGTGCGTAACTGTGTTTTATTCTGACAGTGCATCAATTCTGTAAATATTAGCAGTTACTGCAATATATTCACATATTTTGACAATCTCCTGACAAATGATGAGGATAATAATTATTATATTCAACTGTATTATGTTATACTTTCTGACATGTTATTTGTCATTCACGATGGCCAACGGCTGTTTCCGGAGAAGTACGTAAATATTTGTTCGCTCCAGTAACTATCGTCTCTGAAATATCACTGGGGTCTAAGACTGGAGTCACTGTGTCAGGAACACAGACACACAGTTATTCTGTTACCAACTTCCAGGTTACCTGTAATGGTAGCCCGGTAACTGCCAGAGCGCGAGAACTGTGAGCCAATAACGATAACTGCCAGAGGAAAATACCGATCTCTGACAGTTATTTCCATAGTCGCTCGAATTCCTTATGGTACCTCTCTTTATACTACCCATCCAAGCTAAATTGACATATGAGACGGTGGCTTAAGGGAACGACTGTACTTGTTAATGCCTGTACTGCAGCTCCTATCAGCCACCGCTCGGACATTAACTTTATTTAATTGTTTGTGCTAAAAGTAACGAAGAAACACGAAATAGTACACAGTTCTTATCAACAGATAGCGCGCAGTCTCACAGTTATTCCCATGGTCTATAGAATGCCTTCCAAATGGTCTACCCCTCCTTAGTTCCTGGGCAGATCTCCGATGAATTGACGGGAAAGCGTAGTACGATCTTGGGTCAACAGATGGCGTGAGGCACTGTTGACATTAGACAGTTACTGAAATAACTGCCTGTATCAGAGGTACGGTTATCGCAGTAACCGTTACTGCTCAGTAACCGGTTATTTCTATCAGTTACGTTATTTTTTGCCACCTCTATGCACCATATTGGAATCGTGGTTTATGGTCGTTTCCGCCATATTTGTGACGTCATGGGTCAAAGCAGACGGGCGGGATCAGACGCTTCCGTATTTTCCATAACTCAACCGCAATTGTCGATACCACAAAATAAAAACTACTCCAAAAATTATAATCACACCGCAACTATCAATTCCACAAAACCAACACCTAAAACAACAAAAATTGGAATCTGACACTTTCCTTGACCTATATGGGTGAACAACAGCTCACCATACCAAAACACACATAGCTATGACGACAAATTGCAATCGGTCACTTCCCATGATCTATGCAGCTCAAATACAACCGATGATACTAAAAAAATTGAAATCTAGTACTTCCCCCTAAGATACATAAATCAACCACAAGTGCCAATACCAAAACATCAACCACCAACACATGCAGTAAATAACACCGACCCAACAACACACAGAAATCTCACCGATCATCATAACACGCGAACAATAGACCCAAAAAACGACTACTTACCATAAAAAAGTTCCGGCGCTACACACTAACCCCCAACTTGCATATTCTGCTTGCATACGCCGCATTTCACTATCTCCGTCACAAGCCCAAAAAGTTGCAGAAACTTAATGACGGACAAACATGTCGTCCCCCATTACAGCCCGCGGACGCGCTCTATTACACTTAGAAGTCATATCCATACCTAACGAAAGAAGCCACAAATTGAATTAAACGACTTACTGTGTGACAAACAGCAAACCAATTAACAACACACGACACCACAATAACAAACACAACGGAAACTTAATTCTCAACTCACTGAAACTAACGTCCGTTCTTCTATAACAGTCAAGACCAACAAATGCACACTTCAAGCACCGACACCCAAATGAACCCAATACATCACCAGAGAACGCCACCAACTGTAACAAGACGACATCTACAAACACAACACACCCATAAACTAAACTAACATCCTTACGTCACACGTCAAAGCTGACGGGTGGACTCAGACACTTCTGTTGACCCCACAACCACTAATAATTCCAGGTTACACAATTTGTCATTTCACTGAACATTTTCATTTCACCCACTACGCAAAAGTCAAAATTATGATCTTTCTCTAAAACTGTGGGTCTTCAACAACTGATTCCATGTAACCAGTATGAAGTATGGCTTTTCTTCTTTCATTTACTACGGTTTAAAGAAACACAGATTATCAATTATTCTAGGCTTCTTGTGTGTCCACACAAGACGACTTCCTGTGAGAAAATTTCAAAACATCAGAAAATAATATTGCGCGCCGCGGCTGTAACTAATCATCGGGGGATTAACAGCAATTGGCCTTGGCAATGTGTACCACTATCATGAAAAGAACAAACCATTCTACTGAGTTGACACATATATTATTACACAAAAAAAAATTTCAGAAGTAAAGTTATAGTTTAAAAACTGTATCTTGTTAAGTGCAGCCACATGTCCACAATCATCAAGCATGAACACACAAAAATATGAAAGAACATTTTGGATCACAAGAAAAATTAATTTGAGAAAAAAATATAAAATTATGAAACAGAATATCTGACCAGAACTTTACTTACTACTGTCAATGAGCTAAAATACAAGAAACTTCCTGGGTACAAGAAGGAATAAATTGGGTAAGGTTAGAAAGGAAGGGCAGGCCACTCAGACCTTAGAACAAGAGGACCCACATGTTGCAAGGACAAGTGGAAAATAACGATAGAGTGGACCTGGGGGGTGTGGGGGAGGGGGAGTGAGAGGGGTGGGAAGACAGAGGAAAGGAAAAGGGAAACATGAAAAAGAGAGTGTACAGAAAAATGGAGGGATTATACTTTAACAATATTTAGAATAGTCATCAGCAAGTGAGACTGAGTGTGGATGGAAGACAAACTCGTTTGAAACACTATGTATCCAGTTGGTACACATGTTCAACAGCATGACACCTTGCTACACAACATGGGCCATTTGGATCCTCCCATCTGACAGTAGCTTAGAGGAACTCCATAGACGAAACTTGGATTGCAAAACATCTTCTCAGTCTCACCTGCCCCCTCTCTTTTCTTAGTTCTTAACTACACTACTCGTTTCTTGTCTTCTTACCCTTTCTTTACTTCTCATGCAGTCATCTCTGTTCTGATGCTAGTGCAGTGCTTACCAATGTATTATCTTTGACCTCCTACTCCCTCTCATGCATCCCCTCCATCTTTGGCTACACTTGTCCTCGGAACATGGGAGTCCCTCTCTTGCTGGATACTGAGTGACATGTCCTCCCCATCTACTCCTCTCCAATCCATCCCCTGTCCTCCCCAAGGGAGGAACTAGTAGTTCTGAAAACTGGGATAATTTCTTGTACTTTTGTGTGTCCCTATCAGTTGTACTCAGAATTTTGACTTGCCTCTGGAAGGTGAGCATTGGCTAACCATTTTCTCTCTTAATTTTACTAATAATTTTTCACAGATATCCATAATTAATTCTGATGGTAATCTTTCTCCAGCTGAGAAGAGTAAAAACATCCTGAGTATTCTTGAAGTTACACAGCATGAACTGTTGGCCAACTGGCACATATTATTCATGCCCAAAATTTATCCCACTAGTTCATACTGACTTATAATAGTCTATGAAGTATGAAAGCTGCAGTTTCATGCATTTGCAACTTAAATGTGCCTCAATGGTGCATCTATCACACTTCTCTACAATTCATGCTAACTAAGTAAAAAAAAAGCCAATGACATGTCACTGTAGCACCATTCATCCGCTTTTCATCTCTTACAAGTCAACAGTCCATGCACAGACACCAAAATATTGTAATTTAGGAATGTAATCACTCCTATTTTACATACTAAAGGCTTGCACCGATTCATCTTCAAGATAATATATTTGTAGAAATTTTCTCTAATAAGTGTCCTACGAAAAAGTGCCAGAAACTGAAATGCGAGTAATCGAAGGGGTAAAGTTAACTATACACCAAGTTTTACCTTTTATCTCACCCCTTACTAAAACTGAAGTCCTTAATTCCCCACTCCCACCCCCTTTTTTTTCCAGTCATGCTACCTAGCATTACATTTACGCATAAATAAATCTGTGCTCATCAGAAATTCGATTTGACAAATGTTACTAGCGGTGCCCGGGAATTAATTGCAGTCTAGCTGCCAACCTGCTCTTAATATTTTCTAAATAGAGTTACAATAACTTACAGCTCACAGATTATAAAATACATGTCATTATCTTCCAACATATGTTGAGCATACACTTTCTGAATACGTGGCTACCTTAACTGGAAATCCTGACAGTGTATCAACTGTATACATAAAAATGACGAAGCATCACTACACATCCTAAATGTATACGGCAGCAAATTAACGCTACGATCTGAATAATGTTCTCATATTGCATATGGCATTCAAGCTATCGAAAATTTTAAATTTGTAAAAACTTCGTGAACCGACAGAGGGCAGACTACGAATTTTGTACGGTAGAGGACTCCGTACAAAGAGGCTGTTAAACACGCGCTTATTGCAACCCTTCTCCCATTATCACTATCACTGCTTTTAGATACCAAGTTATCTGCCATAAGTCCCGCCGGATATTACAAAGAATTCTATGTTTTATGAGAGCGTTGCCAATTCTAGTTACCTTGATCTGTTTTCGTTGCTGGTTTCCAGTTTTCAGCGCTGATGATCGGCAGACAGACTTGGCCCTTCTCATCAATGTTCGGATGATATATTTTGGTCTTGAAATTAATTTTTGGTGGTTTGAATGGGTATTCTGCAGGAAAATTTATTTCAATCCTAAACGCACCTTTATTATAAGGGGCATTATCCTAGAAACGGAAAATCGTGTGAAGAACAAAAATAAATAGTTACTGTAATAAATAAATTTACAAACGATAAAACAGTTACCGGCACTATAAGACCTTGCCATGTTAATATATTAGAGTCATCCACTTGGATTTCTCGGAAAGATTTCATGCCCGACGATCGGATGTCGCCGAGCTCCTAAAAAGTACAAAAGCATAATTGTATATAGCTATCCTCATGTAACATGCATATAATTGATTTTCCTGGCTGATACAAATCCAGCTCTGCATTGCAACTACTGAGAATAGTTCCGTGTCTAAACAAAATAACTAATTTATACCTATGGAATGTCATGCAGCTCTCAATGAAGATCAACACATTTCAACAGGCGAAAACAGATGAACAATTTGTATAACTATTTAATGCATGCTAATGAGATTCTATACAATCTTTTTTTATATAAATCATAGCCAGCAATTTATCTCGCAACACTCCTTAGAATTT
The DNA here is from genome assembly GCF_021461395.2 of Schistocerca americana. NCBI lineage: Eukaryota > Metazoa > Arthropoda > Insecta > Orthoptera > Acrididae > Schistocerca > Schistocerca americana. Next base: position 105,293,637 of record NC_060126.1, read on the forward strand.
GCTACTCACTTTCTGCAACCTCCTGGTCGCTGCCATCTTCCTTATTACCCAATATTCCAATAACCGGAAGCAAAAGCCTCGCTATTTGCCGTAAACTTATAATTCGTTGAATCTAATGCTGTGGCGGAATAAACACTAGCTTACAGAATTATTCGGATGAAACAGTTCCCAAGTTTTGACAAATGATAAATAATACATAAAATTCTAACAAAATGTAGAAGACCATCAGCTGAACTTGAAATGAAATTCTACTCCTTCGCTATCTTTGGATTAGTCAGTCAGAGATAAATGCTCCAAATGACAAGACAGTGCGGACTGCGGAGAAGGAGGGATTATTCGTTTCGGATATGTGTTTTAGAATCATACTGCAAAGTCACTTCTGTTCGGAAATTTACCATGTATGCCGCTCATCAAAATTTCCCGTATCACGATAGAGTAGAAATACGCAATCGAGGGAAGACAAGCAAATCGAAGTGGTTGACAGTGTAAAATTTCTGGGCTTAAAACTCGATAATAAATTCAATCGGAAAGGGCATACCGCAGAGTTGCTTAAGTGCCTAAACAAGCCTGTATCTGTAGTGAGAATTATGTCATATTTAGGAGATATAAATATAAGAAAAACTTAGGTACTTTGCTTATTTTTATGCTATTAGGCCATTCGGGATCATATTCAGGGGTAACTCGTCAAACCGAGCAAAAGTTTAGCGTACAAAAGCGTGTAATAAGAATCAATTGTGGTGTAAATTCTAGAACCTGTTCAAGGGACTTTGTATTCCAACCACTGCTTCTCAATATATTATTCCTTAATGAAATTTGTTGCAAATAATGTATCTCTATTTGTAACCAGTTGCTTAATACATAGTGTCAATACTAGGAATGATCTACATCATCATCAGTTATCTGCTATATCAGCAGGTCCTTTGCCTCTCCATTTTTCTGCAATGCATTGCTTTCTACTTAAGGCTGCTGTATGTTGTACCGTCCATCATGTCATCCAGTATCTGGAATCTCTTCCTACCTCACTTCCTTTTCCCTTCTACATAACCTTCTAAAACTGTTTTTATCATTCTTTCTTAATCTATGCCCAATCCAATTTCTTTTTCTTCTCTTTATTACATCTAGTAACTGTCTTTTCTCTTCCACTCTTCTCAGTACCTCTTCATTTTTTACTCTGTCCATCCAACTTATTCTTTCCATCCTCCGCCATGTCCAGATCTCAAAAGCCTCCAGCCTTTCTCTGTCTTTCTTCCTTATAGTCCATGTTTCAGCGCCATACAGAAGAACGCTCCATACAAGACATTTTGTGAATCCCTTCCTAAGTTCTCTGTCCAGACCGCTGCAGAAAATTCTCATTTTCTTATAAAACACCTCTTTTGCCATTGCTATCCTTGTTTTAATTTCTGTAGTGCACTTCCAGTCGGTGTCTATCCTGCTTCCAAGATACTTAAAAATTTTGCACGTGTTCTAGTATTTCTCCATTCAGCATAATTTTTATTTCCTCCTAGTGTCAATACTTTTGTTTTATTTGTGTTAATTTTCATTCCATATTTTTCCATTAGTTTCAATGGTGTCCACCAAATCCTGTAATTCTTTTTCCCCTGTGCTGTCATCAGTAAACCTGAAACACCCTACTCTTCTTCCTCCAATTTCTACACCTTTGTCATCTAATGAGCATTGGTCAACCATATTTTCCAAGTAGCGATTGAAAATAGTGGGTGATAGACAGCATCCTTGTCTTACTCCTTTTCCTAGTCCGATCCAGTTTGTACTTTCTCCTCTCACTTTAATTGAAACTTTTTGATTAAGGTATAATGAGTTTACAAGTCATCTGGTTTTCCAGTCCACTCTCTTTTCCCTCATTATAGTCACCAGCTTGTCCCAAACCACATTGTCAAATGCCTTTTCTAGATCAATGAAGCCCATATATATAGGTCTCTTCTTTTTTCAATAAACCTTTCTCGCAAGATTCGTAGGAGCCCCATTGCATCCCTGGTGCCCATATTCCGTCTAAAGCCAAATTGCTCCTTGCCAAGATTATCCTTCATTACTTTTTCAAGTCTTTTATTAATTATTCTTCACATCACTTTGGCTGCATGTGAAATCTACATAAAGACCTAAAAATCCCTTAACTTGGCCCAAGAAAGGGTCCAGTATTCAGGAACGCACATTTTCAATAAATTGCCAGCAACTGTTACAAACTTGTTTTCAGACAAAGCATGGTTTAAACAGAGTTTGGAAGACTTTTTGATTGGCAACTTTTCCTGCTCTATAAATGAATATCGTAACAGGGACTGTTAGACAAACTTAAGTAGCACTTGGCCACAACAGTCAAGATTAAGTATTTTGTGTATGATAAATTTAGTTTAAAGTGCAAAACAATGTTTCATTCTGACAGTGTATTAATTCTGTAAATATTAGCAGTTCCAGTTTACTGTAATGTATTTACCAATTTTGACAATCTCCTGATAAATGATCAGTGTAGTAAGTACCATACCAAAAAATTCTGTGTTATACTCCAAACTATTTTACAACAAAAGGATATTCAGAAACAAATTACAGATTGTTTATAGTTCATATTCATTCTGCAACTGAGTGTGTACTAATTTTACACAGAGTTGTATCATCTTTATTCCCATGTTTGGCAGTTATTTTCCTAATGGTAAGGCCACAACAACAACAACAACAACAACAACAACTGGCAAAAGGTATAAATTAATAGGATTAACCTTTATTTGTATTGGAACAAGGGCTCTCAGCAGTGAATACTGCCTTTCATGTAACATCCCTCATTGGTTTGTTGAGCATTTCTAGCATATTCTCAAACCAACTAAGCACATTGCTTCTTTGAATATTTTTCATCTCTTCCATTAATTCACTTGGTAAGAGCCTAAGACAAGAATTTTGTAAACAACCACTTTTCAGGATTCTTTCAATAAATCTTAGCCTTACATTTGCTTTCCCAGGCCCAAATTTATAGTAGTGTTCTGCCTTAAGCAGCTCTCAGCAAATACTACTGGTATGTGGATGGTTCAGTTGAAAAGGATATAGCAGGCTTCCTTCAGTAGTCCTAGCATGTGCTTTATCTCTGATGACTACCTCACTGATGGAATTTTAATTTCCCTTCCTTTTTCTCAATACTTGTTAATTTCCCTTCCTTTTTCTCAATACTTGATGCTTGTTATTGATTGCACTAATTGGTCACCACTCAAGAAGCCTGGTGCAAGTCCTTCAATTGGGCACCACTTTGGCGAATAGTGTGTGCTTAAAACCACTGTTACCCAGTTTTCCCTGGACAGTCACCCATCCATTGAATAAACACTATTTCTTCTATTTACATGCATTATATTTTATTTATTTATGTTTTGGATAATCTGCCTGCCAGTTTAAATTGCTTATAATCTGCAAGTTTTCTTTCTGTTTTAAAAAAAATTTATATATTTTGTAAACAGTAATGGAGTCATTGCGCAACCTTGAGGGGCTGTACTCTTCTTTTCTTTCTGATTACATCTTGCCAGAAATATGAATGTATTATGTTTTTTCAGCAAAGATGTCTTCATTGTGTTTGCATACCTGTTTCAATATTTCGTAAAATGTATTCCGTTCAGTAGGACACAATGCAGTATGGTATCAAAGACTTTTCAGATCTGTAACTACAATATCAACCTGATTATCCGTGTTCAAAGCGTTATTGATCTCGTGAAAAACGGAGGAAGCTTAGTTTTGCATTATTGGTGCTTGTGTTAAGTACGCTAATTATTGCAGACTTATTACATGAAAACAAACTTATTCTATAATTCTACAGAGCCCAGTGACATAGGTCAGTAATTCTGTGCATCATTAGTGCAATCAGTCTGTTCTAATCACATCAAAAGCTCTATTGTCCCAACAATCCCATGAGGTCCCTTTTACGCTGTCAGTCACTTTCACTTTTTCAATTTCTGCATGCTAAAAGCATCTATGGTAAGCATTTCAGCATGCTGCTTAGTGAGAATACAAAGTAGAGCAAATAGTGTAATTTGCAAAGTATTGAAGTTGTAGGAAAAAATTAAACACAAGACGCGGATGTAATGTGTGCTTGGTCCACCATCCCTGTTTCATATTTGTACAGTTTAGTTCCATGACAGTGTATGTAATGCATTTCCATATATATGTAAAATATTGCAGTATATTTAAATTAATGATTTGTAAAGATTAAGATTCACTTCTTTGTTTAGTTTGGGTTAAAGTCGATATTGAAAAGATTACATAGTAGCCCCTTCCACCTTTTTTGCATTTATCACAAATTATGTATGTTGCATGTACATAATATGCATCAAAATACTTGTCATGTTCTGTCCTGTATACACAGCATTTCTGAATGAATGTTACAGTTAATTGTATAGAAAATGTGTTCTATATGGAATGAATATTTGCTATTGCAGATTCATACTGAACTTAGAAATGAAAGTGTTTTTTATGTTCACATAGTAATTAAATATAGAGCAAATGATGGAGACCTAAGTCCAAGCTGAGATTAATCTGTTACCACAACCTTTCATTCGTATTCACATTTGTTGTCACCAAGTCTCATCCAAACTGTCACCTGCCTACCCAATCAAGAGGGGGGGAAAAAACACACACACACACACACACACACACACACACACACACACACACTCTCTCTCTCTCTCTCTCTCTCTCTCTCTCTCTCTCTCTCTCTCTGGTTCTGTGATCCTCTCATGAGCCAAAATATTCAGCGATGGACGCACTATAGTTTTCACTATGGTACTCAAAGAAGGATGTAAAACTGACTGATTCTTTGGACAACCAAGCATCTAATGAGCCCATTCAAATAAATGAAAGCAAACTAAATGCACAAGATATTTTACATATATACTTAAAAAAAGAGTGCAAACCCTTTAATACATTATTTGTCAGCATCTGTTTTCGAATATGTGCAACATGTATAATAGTGTAAAGCTTAAAGCCCTGTGGATTAAAACAGTTATTTTCCCATTTCCTGAAAAAAATTAATTTACAGAACACACTTATTTTCAACACATCAGTTGGATTAAGATGCTGTAAGATACATTGATCGTGCGCAGCCAATTTCATCTCTGCTGTGACAATTAACAATAATCAGCAGAAGCGTTAAAAAGTGTGTCACATACAATAAACACTTTCAATACTTTGACCACTTCAGTCAGTTGATAGACACAATCTCACCAGTTGTAATTTTAATAACTCCTTTAAAAAAAAAAAAGCTACTTAATGCAACGTGACATATCCTTATAACAAATTAAATAAATTCAACATAATTCTGCTAAAAAATTTGAATTGTAGTCCCACATTAGAGAAGCACAAAGGTAAAAATGCACAATCAGTGTAAAAATAATGTTACATTTTCCAGTCAGCCTAATTTAAGAGAGCTGGAGATTTAAATATTATTTATAAATTAATACCGCCACTAAAAATTTAGTATCTATGGAGCGGTGAAAGTTGATTAGACACTGAAAAGACATAGTAGTGATGTATGAACATGTGTCAATCAAATGGATGCCTGGCAATGGGATTTAGTAAGAAAGTATTGTGGCGGCAATGAAATTTGGTAGTGATGGTTGAGGGTGTTATTCCAGGCTTAACTTGAGATGATTAGATTTGGTTGATAGTTGGCACGTCATGGTTAATGGCCTGTAATCCTGCCATGGCTGTAAAAAGGACCTTTCTGGGCCTTTGGTTGTTACGTCTCAAAGATTTGGTCACAAACCCGTAGTGCTAGGGGTAAGGTAACAGTTGTATTTTGCAAAGTCATTATTTAGTTCTGTTTATGGCTGTGTGGTTCAGCTGTCATAAGATCCTGGACACTAGCCATTATGAGAATATAAAACGGGCAACAAGGGAGTAAAAGGGCAAATCCTATCTTCCCCCTTAGTCTGGAAGTTGGTTTGCCATTTCTTTCCATCTGAAGCCAGCTTCTAATGTTTGAATCGGAGGCCATGCATCAGAGCCTTGATCCCCAGGTTTGGTAGGGATCTCTTGCACTACTTAGCAGATAACAGGCAGCTAGAGCAAACAGGTGATACATGTGCAATGTTGGATGGACTCCAAAGAAAACAAGCTGAAATTTAAAGATAACAGATAAAGTGAATTAATATGAAACTCTGCCTCTAAAGGTTACTTGTGATGCTATGCCCAGAGTGCCATGTATGGGCTTGACTTTGTGGGAACTAAAAATAAGATAAGACTCAGATTATATTAGTGTAAAAAAATATAATTGTTGAAGTAGGGGAAAAAAACAAGCAACAGGGTTCAAATTTATGAAAAGTGCACTTAAAAATTGTGGATGAAAATACCTGTGTTAGTGATTTAATAGCAGAACAATTGAGGAGCCTGACGTGTGAACAGCTGAATAAGATGGCACAAGTGGACTTCCTCAAAAAACTGCTAGAAAATGAAATAGACACTGAAAATACAAGAAATTCAACTGTGGAAAACATGACCACTGGTGCAGTGGATTCTGGGGTCCGCAACATTCATGTGTTTGTGGAGTCTGGGGATGTTAGTTTATAATAATTCTTAAGTAAAGCTGTGTAAACAATTTTTAAAAAATAAAATAATGTATGACTGACTTAATGAAAGCCAACTAACCTTCACATAACCACTAAGAACACCCCTTTTAATTTCCCAGTTTCAGCAATAAACAGTAAAATGTATTGTTTTGAAATGCAAAATAAATTTCTCAAACTGGTGTATGAGTCAACAGTTGCCAGATATCAAAATGTTATCATCAGCCTTATTGCTGCATAAATTGCATTACACATAATAGTATTTTGCCTTAAGAGACAAATTCTCAGTTTCCTAAGCAGAAAATCGAAACCTTGCTGTAGCATTATTCTGAAATTTGCAAGCAAAATGTTACCATCACTTTGTGTTTTTTACACACAGTTCCTCCATTATTTAGATACTGTTTTACCCATAGTTTCCTTTGTTTTTCTTCTTTTTGTTGTAATTCATAACTATAAATGCAGCACAAATTTCCAAGCACACAAGTTGATGCACATGCATTCTTTCTACTGATTTTTGCATATGCACTTCTGTCCCCACGCATTTGCACTTGTGCATAAGGAAAGAGGCATTGTATAGACACACCGTAAGAATGGCAAATTTAGATGTTTTAACTTAGTGTTGAGTGAAACTCCACCCAGGCCATTAATGAGGCTGATAACAGTTTTAAAGCTAGTTTATACTCCAAACCAAGCCTTTAAACAAGGATTTGACTATTTTAGGTGTGTTTTGTATTTTTACTGTTGTTGAAACTGATTAGACAAGGCAGATGCATGCCTCTGGATCAGTTTTCTTGGAAATGCTTTTGGGATTCACCCATCAGTTTGGTTACATTCAAATCAGTCCAAGGGTTCTGGGTGAGGAATGATTCAAAATATATATCTTGTTGGCCCGCATCTCGTGGTCGTGCGGTAGCGTTCTCGCCTCCCACGCCCGGGTTCCCGGGTTCGATTCCCGGCGGGGTCAGGGATTTTCTCTGCCTCGTGATGGCTGGGTGTTGTGTGCTGTCCTTAGGTTAGTTAGGTTTAAGTAGTTCTAAGTTCTAGGGGACTGATGACCGTAGCTGTTAAGTCCCATAGTGCTCAGAGCCATTATATCTTGTTGGTTGTGAATCCTTCCAGCAGGGAAAGTGATCCTAACCATTCATAATACCCCTATCCATTTATGAAAATGAAAGACTCATTTTGCTGGATACAAGACGTATTGGCTGTGGCACAAGATGGGCAAAGAAACATGGAAGGTATGAAGAGCTTGCTGTTGCAAAATGTTTCAATGGGAAAAGAGTGGGTGTGCGTTCAGAGCAGTAAATTGATGATTACCAGTTACATGATATTAAGAACAGTCTATGAGGCTCTCATGAGGAAGCCAGTCAGTCTAACAAGGCAGTATGCCACCGATCTTTATCACAGTACTACCTGCTAGGATAAAGGACCTATAAATTTGTAGTGTATCAATCTTATTGAATCACATTTTAGTAAACTACATGCATGCACTGGTAGGATACTGATGTAACCAATGTAGTGAGATTTTAATTGTAAGTGACATGCCAACCACATATCTTTTAGCCTTTGTGTCATTTTGCATCAAGTGGCCCTCTTCAAAGTTAATGAAATTTGTGTAGAATGTACCTAAGCAACCTGCAAGACCTTCTCCCACGTTCGAGCTCTTATCAGCCACTGACTGTTGCAGTTTTTTAAATAATTGCATCATTCACTTTGCAAAGCCTTTTTCTTATCTCTCGAACAATTTTTTTGAAATTAAAGTTATTTTCCAGTAGCTGATAAATATTTGTGAAGATATGAATACAAGTTTATCCCACTAGCTTCTTCTCGATGTTTCTGCATGGTGGTCAGAGTTTTTGGCCTGCTTTTTATCAGACTTTCACACATTGTAGGTGTTTTGCCATTCCGATATCGGTTAGGTGCAGACATTTGTGTATTGCATGATACTTTTTGTCAAACAATGCAAGATTTCATACATATGTGACAGTAGTGCTTCTTGTTGAAAGCATGCCAGAGAGTCTTCATCCAACGGCAAGCTACTATTTTTCTGAATGTAGAAATGTATGCAAAGACAGGCTGTACTCCTTGCAAAAGACCTTCACCCCTACCTATTCTTGTCTTCAGTACTGTTAAAAACACAATGGATTCCACTTCCACTTGCAGCAACCGGACTTTTATTGATTACATAGGTAGTTACTTGCCAGGCTTTGTAGATTATGTAGTTCCTTTGTTTAATCTGTTTATCTGTTGACAGTATGAAGATGACCACTGGGAGGTCAAAACCAATTACGACACTGAAACGCCAATGTGATTGTGTCCAAAAGCACAATCAGCCACACAATGGATTCCACTTCCACTTGCAGCAACCGGACTTTTATTGATTACATAGGTAGTTACTTGCCAGGCTTTGTAGATTATGTAGTTCCTTTGTTTAATCTGTTTATCTGTTGACAGTATGAAGATGACCACTGGGAGGTCAAAACCAATTACGACACTGAAACGCCAATGTGATTGTGTCCAAAAGCACAATCAGCCATCACTTAACATACATAAACAGTGTCATTTTCCTCCAAGCAAGCATGTTTCCAGTGTGTTGCACTCATTTCTAACTCCTTGTTCAAATATGAGGAAAATATCTTACACCAAAATTTGTCAGCAAGTTTGAAGAGAGACTAAACCGTGAGCACTGCTTTCTGATCTGTGCAAAAGTTGCATTATCCTAGCTATTTTAGGTAAGGAATAATGGCTTGTTACACTTAACAATTTTTTTTGTTTTCTTGTGAGATTTCCAGTTCTGAGAAAAGTAATCCTTGTAAAAATCTCTGTGATGTCTACACAAAGTGAAAAAGGGAGCTAAAAGTTTGTAGTAGTTCATGCAGATCACTTAGGTACAATCTGTACAAATCTCAATAAAACTGAAATTATTCCACATGGATCTCATCTCTATTTATCTTTATTTTAGAAAAATAAAAAGTTAAAGCTGGGACGGTATGTCCTTGCCTTCCTCAAACCTTTGAACTGACTTATCCGTAGTGTTATAGAGCTGTCTACAGTTCAACGAGGCACATGAACTGTGATATAGTGTGGCATTTCCACATTACAAAATACCTTAGGTGAGTAAAATGATAAGTAGCAGAAAAATCTTAAGACTGACTGAGGATTGAATTCTGAACTTTTGGACTTATAATATGACATTTGTCCACCAAGCTATACCTAGTGTGTTCAACAAAAATGATCCATGACAAAGTGAGCTTGATGTTCTCTTGTTGAGTGGAATCCCGCCATGTCTGCTGTTAATTCTGTGGATACCACCTGCTTGTTTTGTATCTGAAACAAGATCATTAGATGATGCAGAGTTTCCTTTTCTAATCTATTTGAAATTTGCTTATGCTATCTGACAGTTAATATTCCCAAGTTCATAAGTAGCTGTGCCTCCACTAATCTTCACATAAAGATTTTCAGGCTAGCTTGCAGTCTCTTCCCTAATTTCTGGTATCTCTCCTGTGTACCGTTTCAGTTGCTTTTACATTTTACCTTGTACATTTTTTTGTGATCTGCATGTACAATGTCTTTACTTTCCTTAATGGCTAGAAGTTTTTAACTATATCTTTGACAACATTCCTTGCTGCATAACTCAGGATTCATGCTGGGGTATTTGCCCCAAATATCAGTTTCTTTTTCACATAACGTTATTTAATGGAACACACATTACAGTAAAAACTTAAATTGTTGCTGCCTGTCACCAGTGGACCATGTTAACTCCTAAAGGCCACATTCATAACTGACACTAAACTTACATACGTCTTGGTCTGTATGTAGGTAAGTTATCTATAGTGCGTTTTAGAATTAAATTGAGAACCAGTCAGACATTTGCTCAAATGAATGTGACAAGTTTATTGAGTGGTCTGCTTAATCATTACTAGTCTGAACAACCATTCCCAAGAAGCTTTGGTATACACTGACCCAAGGATACTGAAAAGTTGTGTATGTACGGTGATCGTGCTAGTAGCACTGGAGGAGACTTTGGTATTAAGGATTTTTGGTAATTCGCCTTTTTGCTGCGAGTATTTGTTGGTTGCTTGCACACTGGAGGGATTCTGCCAGATTTGTAGACTGAGAGTAATATTCGTGCCTTTGTTGTGGCCAGAAATGTGTTTATTGAGTATACACATTGTGGAATAATTAAAAGTCTGTTTAAATAATATATTGCAAATATAATAGACTATAGACTTTATTAGTTTCTTTCTTTTTCTTTACATTGTTTAAGGCTAGTTGACCACATCCCTCCTGATCATTCAATTTCTCTATGTATAAAAAAAGTATGGCAGTAATTGTTGCAATTAGTCCATGCATTGCCCTCTGTACGGATCGCAGTATTCCATTTGAAATATTTTAGCATGATGATGATCATTCTGTTGCAGCAGCAAGAAGAGGTAAGTTGTCTGTTGCATACAGGAGCATTGCAGAACAGTTGTTAGGAGCTGTTAAGAGAATTTTTTAATACTTGCAGTCAGATAGTTGAGAGTTGATTTCTTTCTGTTCTAAGTCAGAATTCCATTATTGTCAGAGACGGAACATCACACAAACATTTCCATACATCTTACAAAATAATTGCTGACTCTGTTTCAAATACTCAGAGACGACCCATACAAAATTTTAACAGTGTGCTTCAGTGTAGCAGCCTATGGCCTTTTGACTTACAAAGGTAGTAATTGTAGCCAAAGAATCTGGTGTATGCATGTATATTCAAGTACAGAGAGATGTAAGCAGGTAGAATACGGCGCTGTTTGTCGGCAATGCGTGTACAAGGCAACAATTGTCTGGTACAGTTGTTGGATCGGTTACTGCTGCTACAGTGACAGTTATCAAGATTTAAATGAGTTTGAACATGGTGTTATAGTTGGGACATGAGCGATGGTACACAGCATCTCCGAGGTGGTGATGAAGTGGGTATTTTTATGTATGACCATTTCACGAGTGTACAGTGAATATCAGGAGTCCGGTAAAACATCAAATCTCCAACACCACTACAGCTGGAAAAAGATCCTGCAAGAACAGGACTAACGACGACTGAAGACAATTGTTTGACGTGACAGATGCGCAACCCTTCCTCAAATTGCTGAGCCATCAACAAGTGTCAGCATGTGAACCGTTCAATGAAACATCATCGATATGGGCTTTCAGAGCTGAAGGCCAACTTTTGTACCCTTGATGACTGCACCAATACAAAGCTTTACACCTTGTCTAGGCCCATCAACGCGGACATTGGACTGTTGGTGACTGGAAACATGTTGCACAGTCAGACGAGTCTCATTTCAAATTGTGTTAAGCAGATGTACATGTATGGAGACAACCTCATGAATCCATGGACCCTGTATGTCAGCAGGGGACTGTTCAAGCTGGTGGAGGCTCTGTAATAGTGTGGGGCGTGTGCAGTTGGAGTTATGTGGGACCCCTGATACGTGTAGATACAACTCTGACAGGTGACACATACATAAGCTGCCTGTCTGATCACCTGCATCCATTCATGTCCTTTGTGCATTCTGATGAACTTGGGCAATTCCAGCAGGATAATGCAACAACCCACATGTCCAGAATTGCTACAGAGTGGCTCCAGGAACACACTTCTGCTGGCCACCAAACTCCCCAGATGTGAACATTATTGAGCATATCTGGGATGCCTTGGTTGGTTGGTTTGGGAGATTAAAGGGACCAGACTGCGACGGTCATCGGTCCCTTTTCCCAAAAAACTGAAACCACCCAAAGAGAATAAAAACGAACAACAGGAAAGACGGCAGACGACACAGGACAAGAAAGACTCACACAGAGATCAGACGAAACAAATTGAAATCTCACAGAGTGTGAAGGTGGTTGGCCGACCATAGAGATAAAAAAGGAAAAGCCAAACACCGAGAACACATTAAAAACTCAGTTTAAAAACCGTAGGCCAAAGGCCAGAATCAACACAAAACATTAAAATAAAACATAAACACTCAGATTAAATGATAAAAATCCCCTGCCTGAATAAAATGCAAAACTAAGCCAGCCATAGCAGGGTCATCAGTTAAAAGGGCAGGGAGCGTATCAGGCAGCGCTAACGTCTGCCTGAGCACAGCTAAAAGGCGACACTCCAACAAAATGTGGACCACAGATAAAATGGAGCCGCAGCGACATAGAGGTGGGTCCTCATGGCGCAATAAGTGGCCATGCATCAGCCGAGTGTGCCCAATGCACAGCCGGCAGAGGACAACAGACTCCTGGCGGGAGACCCGCATGGACGACCGCCACACAGTCGTCGTCGCCTTGATAGGGCGAAGCTTGTTCAGCATGGGCAGGCTGCACCATTCAGTGTCCCATAGGTCGAAAATTTTGCGGCGTATGATTGCCCACATATCAGTCGCCAGGAGGCCAATCTCCAGAGATGGTGCACTGGTGGCCTCTTTAGCCAGGCGGCCAACATTTTCATTGCCGGGTATCCCAACATGGCCTGGGGTCCACACAAAGACCACAGAGCGGCCACAATGGGCAAGAGTATGCAGGGACTCCTGGATAGCCATCACCAGACGAGAACGAGGGAAACACTGGTCGAGAGCTCGCAAACTGCTCGGGGAATCGCTACAGATCACGAAGGACTCACCTGAGCAGGAGCGGATATACTCTAGGGTACGAAAGATGGCGACCAGCTCAGCAGTGTAAACGCTGCAGCCAGCCGGCAATGAACGTTGTTCGGAATGGCCCCCTAGAGTTAGCGCATAACTGACACGGCCAGCAACCATCGAGCCGTCAGTGTAAACAACGCCAGAGCCCTGATACGTTGCGAGGATGGAAAGAAAGCGGCGGCGGAAGGCCTCCAGAGGGACTGAGTCCTTCGGGCCCTGTGCCAATTCCAGCTGAAGGCGAGGGTGAGGCACACACCACGGGGGTGAATGCAGAGGTGCCCGGAAAGGAGGCGGAAGAGGTAAATCCCCAAGCCCGGAGAGAAGCTCTCGGACGCGGACCACGATCGTACATCCAGCCCTGGGCCGACGTTCTGGAAAACGGACGTGCGACTGTGGGAATAGTGGCCGATAGTTAGGATGCCCGGGCAAGCTGAAAACATGGGCAGCATAAGCGGCCAGCAAACGTAGGTGCCGTAACCGCAGTGGAGGGACACCTGCCTCCACTAGTATGCTGTCCACAGGGCTGGTACGGAAAGCACCAGTGGCAAGGCACGTCCCGCTGTGGAGGATTGGGTATAGCACCCACAACGCAGATGGGGATGCAGAGCCATAAGCCCGGCTCCCATAATCCAGACGGGACTGGATTAACGCCTGGTAGAGCCGTAACAGGGTAGATCAGTCGGCACCCCAGCTGGTGCGGCTCAAGCATCGCAGAGCATTAAGATGCCGCCAACATATCTGTTTAAGCTGCCGAATATGAGGCAGCCAAGTCAACCGGGCATCAAAAACCACACCCAAAAACCTATATGACTCTACCACAGCAAGAAGTTCGCCGTCAAGATAAAGCTGCGGCTCCAGGTGAACAGTGTGTCGCCGGCAGAAATGCATAACGCAGGTCTTGGCTGCCAAAAACTGGAACCCATGAGCTACAGCCCAAGACTGCGCCTTACGGATAGCACCCTGTAGCTGATGTTCAGCAGCTGCAATGCCAATAGAACTATAGTAAAGGCAGAAGTCGTCAGCATACAGGGAAGCGGAGACAGAATTTCCCCCCGCTGCAGCGAGCCCATTTATTGCAATTAAAAACAGGCAGACACTGAGGACAGATCCCTGTGGTACCCCATTCTCCTGGACTCGGGAGGAACTATGGGAGGCCGCGACTTGCACGCGAAAGGTACGATACGACAGAAAATTGCAGATAAAGATCGGCAGAGGGCCCCGAAGACCCCATCCATGAAGCATAGAAAGGATGTGATGACGCCATGTTGTTATCGTACACCTTCCACATGTCGAAAAACACAGCGACCAGGTGCTGACGGCAGGCAAAGGCAGTACGGATGGCCGACTCCAGGCTCACCAGATTGTCAGCGGCCGAGCGGCCTTTACGGAACCCACCCTGAGACGGAGCCAGAAGGCCTGGAGACTCCAGTACCCAATTCAACTGCCGGCTCACCATCCGTTCAAGCAACTTGCAAAGAACGTTGGTGAGGCTAATGGGACGGTAGCTGCCCACCTCCAAAGGGTTCTTGCCTGGTTTCAGAATGGGGATAACAGTACTTTCCTGCCATTGCGACGGAAACTCACCCTCAACCCAAATATGGTTGTAAAGGTCGAGGAGCCGTCGCTGGCAGTCCACTGAAAGGTGTTTCAGCATCTGACAGTGGATGCTATCTGGCCCAGGAGCAGTATCAGGACAAGCGGCGAGGGCACTGTGAAATTCCCACTCACTGAATGGAACATTGTAGGATTCCAGATGGTGGGTTAGAAAAGAAAGGCTCCGACATTCCATCCACTCTTTAATGGAGCGGAAGGCCATTGGGTAATTGGAAGAAGCGGAACTCAGAGCAAAATGCTCTGCCAAGCTGTTGGCAATTTCGTCGGAGTCTGTACAAACTGTTCCATTCAGTGAGAGCGCAGGGACGCTGACAGGGGTCCGATAGCCATAGATGCGTCAGATCTTGGCCCAGACCTGCGATGGAGACACATGGAGGCCAATGGTGGACACATACCTCTCCCAGCAGTCCTGCTTGCTTTGGCGGATAAGGTGGCGGGCTTGTGCACGCAGCCGTTTGAAGGTGATGAGGTGTTCAATGCAGGGCTGTCGCTTGTGATGCTGTAGCGCCCGCCGGCGATCTTTAATCGCCTCAGCGATCTCAGGCGACCACCAAGGCACAGTCCTCCTCCGAGGGGACCCAGAAGAACGGCGGATTGAAGATTCTGCGGCAGTAACGATGACGGTGGTGACGGAGTGAACCACCGCATCAATGGCGGCTTTAGAGACAGGCTCAATAGCAGCAATGGAGGAGAACAAGTCCCAGTCAGCCTTATTCATAGCCCATCAGCTAGGGCGCCCAGAAGAGTGACGCTGTGGCAGTGACAGAAAGATCGGAAAGTGGTCACTACCACACAGGTCGTCATGCACTCTCCATTGGACAGACGGTAAGAGGCTAGGGCTGCAGATCGAAAGGTCGATGGCGGAGTACGTGCCATGCGCCATGCTAAATGAGTGACTGCACCATCATTTAAAATGGAAAGATCGAGCTGTGCCAATAAATGCTCAATGGTGGCGCCTCGACCTGTTGCCACTGACCCACCCCACAGAGGATTATGGGCGTTGAAGTCGCCCAGTAACAAGAAAGGTGGCGGCAATTGGGCTATCAGCGCAGCCAGGACATGCTGTGGCACATCACCATCCGGTGGAAGGTAAAGAATGCAGACGGTAACAGCCTGTGGCGTCCACACCCGAACAGCAACAGCCTCCAAAGGTGTTCGTAGAGGGACAGACTCACTGTGCAGAGAGTGAAGGACATAGAGGCAGACCCCACCAGACACCCTTTCATAAGCTGCCCAGTTCTTATAATAACCCTGATAGCCACGGAGGGCGGGGGTTCGCATTGCTGGAAATCAAGTTTCCTGAAGAGCAATGCAGAAGAAAGGGTGAAGGCTGATAAGATGTCGGAGCTCAGCTAGATGGTGGAAGAAACCGCTGCAGTTCCACTGGAGAATGATATTGTCCATGGCTGAGAAAGGCATGAAGGGACTAGGAAGGCAATTTACGCCGCTTGTTCAATCGCTGCCACCGATTCAGTACCCATGTGAGTGACATCCATGGCGTCTGAGGGGCCGGCGAGATCCAGGTCCTCAGCAGACACCAGAATCTCGACCTCATTCTCAGACGCTGAGCTTGTAGGAAGCAGTGGGACGGGTGCCACTGCAGCCACTGCAATGTCAGAATTCTTGGGTACCTTTTTCTTTTTCGGCTCATCTCGCTGTGCCTTCAGTGGTTCAGGCTGGGAGGGCTTCACTGGGTCAGTCTCAGGGAAGGATGATGACCGTGAGGCCCTACGACCAGGGACCGGTGGTTGTTTGAGCCACTTGCGAGTGTCCGCTTTTGTACCTCTCGGAACTTGCGAAGGGAGGTCCCCAAGGGACCCCTTCCTGGCGAGAGGAGCCGAAGAAGTCTTAGGCTTCTCCGGCTGGGAAGGGGGAACTGATGTCCCCGATGGTTGGTGGGGCGTTGCTCCTGAAGTAGATGGAGCCAGAGCAACAGGGAGTGAAGTGACCCCCACCATCAAGGGGGCCGCTGTGGTTCTCTGGCTCTGAGAGCTAACGGTGTGTGGCGGGGCTATGAGAGCTGTAACAGGAGCGACAGTGGTGGCATGCGTACTGGATGCAGTCGTTCAAACTTACGCTTAGCCTCAGTGTAGGTCAGCCTATCCAGGGTCTTGTATTCCATTATTTTCTGCTCCTTCTGGAGAATCTTACAGTCCGGCGAGCAAGGGGGATGGTGCTGTCCACAGTTGACACAGATGGGAGATGGGGCACATGGAGTATCAGGATGGGATGGTCGACCACAATCGCGACAGATGAGGGTGGAAGCACAGCGAGAAGACATATGGCCGAACTTCCAACACTTAAAGCACCGCATTAGGGGAGGGATATAGGGTTTGACATTGCAATGGTAGACCATCACCTTGACTTTCTCAGGTAACGTGTCACCCTCGAAGGCCAAGATGAAGGCACCGGTGGAAACCTGATGATCCCTCGGACCCCGGTGGACGCACCTGATGAAATGGACACCTCGTCGCTGTAAGTTGGCACGCAGCTCGACATCGGACTGTAAAAGGAGTCTGGGATGCCTTGAAACATGCCGTTCAGAGGAGATCTCTGCCCCCTCCTACTCTTGCAGATTTATGGGCAGCCCTGCAGGATTCAGGTTGTCATTTCCTTCCAGCATTACTTCGGGCATTAGTCGAATCCATGCCACATTGTGTTGCGTCACTTCTGAATCCTCGCTGGGGCCCCTACACGATATTAGGCAGGTGTACCAGTTCTGTTGGCTCTTCAGTGTATATTTAAATTCTATAATTAACATTAAAGGAGTAATAATAAAAAAATTAAGAAAATGATAGCAGCAGTAGGAATCAAACACACATTGACAAATTGCCAGTCCATGTCTTTAACCAGTAGGCTCCATAGCTGATGTGTGTACTGTTGCTTGTACTTTTCACTTCGAGAACTCGGATGCTATTGGCACTGTAATACGTCCTGTTCTGCGGACCCTATCACTGCTGCAAACAAATTACTTCCTTATCACGACATATAAAAAAGTTCTGAATATTTATCATAAAATATAGGTGCCTCTTCGTATTTTGTTGTTTGCAATATACCTCAGTTCGATATCTTGAAATGTTTATGAACATAGTAGAGTCCTGCTATTCTGAACCCCATTATTCAGAAAAGCCGCTTATTCTGAACAGAGTTCATTAAAAATATCAATTTTTTAAACTTAAAAACCGGAGAAATTAACAATGTGTTTGCGAAGAAGCATAAATTTGTTATTATACAAAGAAATTAAATATGGACAGACAGAGTGTAAGCTTGATGAAAACGCCTGAAATCATATTGGAAAGAAAGCTGGTTACTTGAAAGTACAGTACATGTCGGCTCAGTTTGTACATTCTGTAGAATAATTCTTAATCATTGCAAAACACACACACACACACACACACACACACACACACAAAACGCAATTCACAACCATCTAAGAAATAAAGTCCGTTATTTCTCTGACAGAGAGAAATGAATCAATCTGAGGATGTAATGTTCCACCATTGCTGCATGAACGTAACATCATTTGGTGTTGAAGCATGCTGTTTGATGTAGCATTAGGAGAGGTGTATGATATGGGTTCAGTTTGAGTGTTCACATCCTCCTCATCGATCTGAGCTGATGAGCCCTGCGTCACTGCTACAATGCCTTCGTCTCCATACTCCTGGTGACCATTATCAACAGCAGCAGTCCACTCCTCAACACAACTTTCTTCTGTGTCTTCGCAACCTTTTCTTGACCAGTGGGAGGAGGTCACAGTCTTTCACTGGTGTAAAAAGTTGTTTCAATAAATTCCAATATAGAGCAGAGGTTTTCCATTAAGTTTGTAATACGCCTTAGTGGTGCTAGCCCCTGCTTCAGCCAACTAGTAAATCACATATTTTATTGTTATTTTCCTAAGTTTTTGCACGATTGTGATTTCATTTTTATCTTCTTCAAGTAAGTTGCAAAGCAGCATTTTTCAGTATTTTTGTTTAACGGCCTGGTCCATAGGCCGAAGAACTGAAATTACATTTGGTAGCGGAAATCTGCTTTGATGCCTCCACAAACAAGTTTCATTTCTTTTGGGTGGGATGGAGCATTGTCTATACACGGCTGAGCATGATTAGGCAATCCATTTTTCCTACTGAATGCAGCCACTTTAGGAACAAACTGGTGCTCAAACCATTACTTGAGCAAGTCACACTTCATTGAAGCAATTTTTTATTTTTATAATACATGGGAAGCGAGTTAACGTTAATGTTTTTGAACACTCGTGGTTTCTACATTTTGCCTATTACCATCAGTGGAAGTTTGTTACCGAGGTGTTGCTGCAAGTTAAGACAGTTAGACATTGTTCGTCGAATTTAAATCCCAGGGCAGATTTCTCTTCTTCCAAAGCAAGACTTTTGGTAGGCAAAGCTTTAGAATTCAGTCTGGTTTCATCTGTGTTGCATACTTGCAGTGGTGAGCAGTTTTGAGAAGAAACAAGGCTTTTAAATTCTTCCAGGTAATTGGCAGCTGCTTCGTTGAGCTGTCTAATGGGTCACCATCCATAAGCTTGTTCAGTTCAAACGTCTTTTCTTTTACCACAGGACCAGAAATGAGGATTCCTGTCTTTCTTGAGTGAAACACAAGAATAATGGCTTGTCGAGTTTTTCATATGAAGAGACAGTCTTTTTTTGCTGCTTTTCAAGAGTTATTTCATTTGAAGCAGAACAAAAGTGCTCTTTTTTTTCCCCTCGAGTCACTAATCACTGCTTTTCTGATGGCATGTTCAAGTGATAATTTAGAAGCACTTTGTCCCTTGTCCAGTCTTTTTAACACTTCAAGTTTTTGTTGTTATGTACACGAAGAACAACTTCCTTTACTTACCATGTTTAATGCTTAACAGTAGACATTAGGGACTAAGAATATAAATAAAAAAGGCACAGTGACTTGATAAAAGTAATAACACTCATGGAGCAAAACTTAATAATAAATTTGCAATAATGTATTTGGAATGCGGGAGAGAAAGGGACAGGTAGGGCATCTGCACTATGAGTCATTGAAGGTCCAAAGCAGATATCCCTGCACTTAATTTATGCCTTAGTAAGTCAAAACATTGATTTTATTAATGAAATCTACATGTACCAGATTCCCACGAAACCAAACAGTGTTCAGTCCCACTTAGCTTGGAATAGCGGAACTGTATTGTATGATGATTCTTATAACTGTGGTTCCCAATGAGCAGGGACAGAAATGAGTACTCCAATGGACGTAAAAACCAATATCTCTAGAATAAAATGAGATGATATTCTGTTCTCAGTTTTAAATAAAATTTTTATATCTTATCCGCATTTCATACACAGCAATGCATGGGCCGAGATCAGCCATACACAAAGTTTACATAATGCATTTTTACCTCAGCAAACTATTTAAAGTTCATGTTATAATTTACTGAATTTGATGAAGCACAGTATCTATAATTAAAAATGAAAAGAAATTTAGTCCTTTATCGAGCGAAGATATCAAACTGCAAGGTACGCAAATCTTAAATTTTTTCACTGGAAACTTTCCTTACAACTAGATAATCGGTATTTCACTGGAAACTTTCCTTACAACTAGATGATCGGTATTTCACAGTGTCCAGAATGCAGTCTCTCAGCACACGTAGCAGCATTAGGTGAGCAGTGCAGCAACAACAAAACTGCTCTCAATGCGGGATGTAGACAACACATTTGTAGCAGTCCTATTAAATTTTATAATTAATAGTTTAACACAGAGGAATAAAATACAAAATAAAAAAAAAAAGTTTGGGGCAGCAGGATTCGAACCTGAGCAAATGAACTGCCAATCTGTGTGCTACACCACCACTACGACAACAGCTGTTCTAAACTTCCTCATATTTTACTCTTGTACAATACTTTACATGCAGTGCTCAAAGAAAAGTACTGACCTGGTGCTGTGAGCAATGTAGTATCCTCAGTGTGTACAAGGATGATGTCACATCAGAGCATGTGCAGTTGAAAACAGACATCTGCATACGTTCTCCGAGTTGACTGTAGTGCCACCGACAGTCATTTCAGCACTCAACACTGATTTTGAGTCATCACAGAGAGAGTGCTATAAAATAAGTTCTTGTCCATCTTATTTGCATACCAGCACAAATTTTAAGAGAAATGGCATAATTTTAGAGTGATATTCACAGTATGCTGTAGCATGTTAGCACATGATCAACAGTTGCCACTGTAAATACTTTATACTAAAATGTAGACTTTCACGGGCGGAATAATTATCCGGGCAGTTATGCCTTCATCGGTTGATGAATTCTGTGATGATTCCCAACGTTTCGTCTCCGACTACAGGAGACATCTTCAAGAGGGTCCGTAGTTTGATGGAAGGTCCAACACACCCACTGGCTCGCTACTGACTGCGGCTAAACTCCGTGTCCGCGCGCTCCCGCGCCGCGGCGTGACGTCGCGTGTTTTGAAAACGTCAGTGCAATTGGCCGCCGTCGATCGCCGTTGCCATCACCCGGTAGTGGACGGGTGGTACACATCTTCTTTAACACCAGCATCCATATATCGTTTAATTTCACGCCCTCCTCCTTTCGGTTGAAATTATTAGGGTGTTTAGCGATTTCGATTGTCTCCCTGTAGAGCCTTTCGTAATATCCGCTTGTGGCCGCTAATACTTGCGTCTCCTCGAAACGAATATTGTGGTTCCCTGGCTGAAAAGCATGCTCCGCAACAGCTGATCATTCCGTTTCTCCTCTTCTACAATTTCCCTTGTGTGTTAAAGAAGATGTGTACCACCCGTCCACTACTGGGTGATGGCAACGGCGATTGACGGCGACGGACAGCGGCCAATTGCACTGACTTTTTCAAACCACGTGACGTCACGCCGCGGCGCAGGAGTGCGCGGACACGGAATTTTGCGGCAGTCAGTAGCGAGCCAGTGGGTGTGTTGGACCTTCCATCGAGCTACGGACCCCCTTGAAGATGTCTCCCGCAGTCGGAGACGAAACGTTGGGAATCATCACAGAATTCATCAACCGACCACGGCATAACAGCCCGGATAATTATAATGGACATGATATTTCCAGCCGTGAAAGTCTACATTTCAGTATCAGACGCCTCTACGGGGAGGAGATGTCAAGAGAAGTGCGACGCCTGGAAGGACTCCAGAAGAAGAGAGTGCAGCTTTTGTGTTCCCTCACATTCCTGTCTCGTTGCAAAGCCGTCGGCGTTATACCGAAGTTTCTGAAGATAAAGCGACTGTTCTATTCAGGAAAGGCACAACGCTTTTTCAAATGGACTGAGGAGGCCTTACTACGAGAGCGCATTCAGCAGACCCGACGGGACTTGGCAAGCACAAACTGTAAGTTAATGTCTCTCCATATTACGATCAGTAATAAACTGTGCAGCGGTGACTGGGATAAAATTGATAAGACTACTGCATGATACCATGGGGAAGCGTATGTTGACAACGTCTAGTAGACAGAAGAAGAAGTTTGATAATTTGCTACCTAATCAGACTGTTCGGCATTTAGACGTTTCCCGGACTGTTATCAATTTGTCCAAACGTTCGTTATCTGACGATGAGACATCTGTGCTTGCCAAGGGAGGAAATTTTGCTGTTAGTCCGCGTTTTGTGCCCACGGAAGAAATTATAGCCAGTGTAGAAGCAGGAATTCGCAGTGTGGATTCTGTAACAGCTGAAGAAATCTGTATAGAAACAGTAAGAATATTAGTCAATGCAAAACTGCTGAAAAGTAATATAACTGTGGGTGAGAGAAGAGCTTTAAAACTCCTGAATGACGACGATAGTATTTTGGTTCTCGCAGCTGACAAAGGAAGCGCAATGGTGGTTATGGATGTGGCCGACTATCAGAGTAAAATTACTGATCTACTGGATCCGCAAGCATATAGGAAGCTGAATAAGGACCCCACTAACAACGTTCTCAGAATTGTGTCGTAGTTAATAAAAAAGTCCTCCATTGAAGAGAGTGTGCAGAAAGGTCTCTGCAATTCGGTTGCGCTACCACCGAGGCTTTATGGATTGCCCAAAATTCATAAAGAAAATGTGCCGTTAAGACCGATACAAAGTGCCATTGGTTCGCCCACCTACTCGTTAGCCAAGTTTTTGACTACGCTGTTAAAACCACATGTGAGCCCGACACATTTCATCAGCAGATTGAATGGCATAGTGGTCCAGCCGGAGGACATATTGGTCAGCTTCGATGTGGTATTGCTGTTTACCATGGTTCCACTTAATGATGTATTGGAACAGCTGGATCGAATTTTTCCTGCCGATATTTTAGAACTGTTTAAGTGTTGTTTGACGACCACATACTTCAAGTGGAATGAACGTTTTATGAGCAAACGGATGGCGTGGCTATGGGAAGCCCCCTAAGTCCCGTAATTGCTAACTTCTTTATGGAGAAATTCGAAGAACAGGCCTTAGGTACTGCCAGCAAAAAACAAAATGTATGGTTCCGATACATGGATGACACGTTTGTGCTCTGGAGACATGGTAGGGAGGAACTAAGCCGGTTCCACGAACATCTGAACAGTATAAACCCAAGAATTCAGTTTACAATGGAGGAGGTGGTAGATGGCAAATTACATTTCCTCGATGTGCTTGTTTTTAGAAACGAAAATGGTAGTTTGGGCCACTCAGTGTACCGCAAACCCACGCACACGGACCGTTATTTGCACCGGGATTCGAACCACCACCCACAACAGAAGCGGGGTGTTATCAAGACGTTAGCGGACAGAGCTAGAAATATTTGTAAACCTGAGTTGCTTGACGCTGAGATGGAACATCTCCACAATGCACTAATGAAGAATGGATATTTGTCTGCCGAAATAAAACGTGCGTCGAGGCAGCCACGCAGAAATCATACTGACGTACAGGCTACTGCAAAATCTAAGGTTTTCCTGCCGTTTGTTAAAAATGTAACGGAAAGAATAGGGAGGATCTTGATGAAGCGGAATATTACCGTAATTTACAAGCCCACCAGGAAGATACAGGAATACCTTAAGCCTGCCAAGGACACTCGCAAACCATTGGAAAAAGCTGGAGTGTATAGGATCCCATGCAGCTGTGGTGATGTTTATGTGGGTACCACCAAAAGAACTGTTTCTAAACGTTTGGAAGACCACAAGGGAAATTGTAGAAGAGGAGAAACGGAACGATCAGCTGTTGCGGAGCATGCTTTCCAGCCAGGGAACCACAATATTCGTTTCGAGGAGACGCCACAAGCGGGTATTACGAAAGGCTCTACAGGAAGACAATCGGAATCGCTAACACCCAAATAATTTCAACCGAAAGGAGGAGGGCGTGAAATTAAACGGTATATGGATGCCAGTGTTAAAGAAGATGTGTACCACCCGTCCACTACTGGGTGATGGCAACGGCCATCGACGGCGACGGACAGCGACCAATTGCACTGACATTTTCAAAACACGTGACGTCACGCCGGCGCGGGAGCGCGCCGACACGGAATTTAGCGGCAGTCAGTATCGAGCCAGTGGGTATGTTGGACCTTCCATCGCGCTACGGACCCCCTTGAAGATGTCTCCCACAGTCGGAGACGAAATGTTGGGAATCATCACAGAATTCATCAACCGACCATGGCATAACAGTACGGATAATTATAATGGACATGTAAATACTTTAGTTACGGGGTATGACGAGGCAGATGTACGTTAAAAATTCAAGCACTTCATTCCATCTTGCAATACGAGACGAGTCGTTTTAAGAGTAGCTACAATAAAGAAAGTTTTGTCAGAACTTAGTACTTTAGGAGTAAAGGAGACCACTCTCTCACTGAATAGCAGAAGCGTTGAACTGTTAACAGGCATACAAAAGGGAGTGAAAACTTTACTACCTTTTAAAAGAAATCCTTTGATGAGCTACAATACAAATATAATGTAATCCCAATTATTCGTGCACAGATTATCTGGTTCATGGCTTATTCGTGCCGCATCTGAGTTCACGCAGACACTGGCCACCACTGCCAGCTACTACCCGTCTAGTAGACATCCCGAATATGTTTGAAAATACAAGGTTAGTCAAATGGACACAACATGTAGAGAACAAACAATTTATTGAAATATGTACTATACTTTATTTTTAGTTGTTGTACAGCTGATCAATGTAATGTCTTCAACCTCTTCTGTTTTTAGTTGACACTATGGCTCAAAATTGGCACTGGAGCAAAGACGACTTGCAGCAAGCCTGATGAAATTGTATGGTTCAATGACTTTTGTCCGTTCAAAGTATAGAATGTGATTTGCACATGAGTCACCAAGCTGTTTAACACTGTACCACATCTACACGAAGTTTGTGAATGCTAGATCAGTAGCTAACAACTATCGAGGCAATGCAGGACATCCAAAACCAGGAAGATATGAACAAAGCATCACTGTTGTACAGGACGCAGTGTTGCAGAGTCCCTCAAAATCAGGATACAATGCAGTTTCAAAACAGAAATTCCTCAAAAACAGTGAAATTTAACCTTGGGATGGGACCATGCCACATCCAAGCTTCAACATTGGTGCAGAAATGTAAGCAGGTGGAATGTTGTCTTTTTTTTAACTGAACTGATGAATATGTGGCAAGATATTCTGAATGTAACAGCATTCAGCAATTAAGCCACTTTTCACACAAGGGGTTTGTGAACCAACATAACACAATTTTGTGGGCCACCACAAACCCACGCGCCATTCTGGGTCATGACTCCCCCAAAGCGAATGTAAGGTGTGTGCTGTGATTGCAGCTGGACCCTACTTTTTTATACGTGAACAGTAACTTCTGACATCTGTTTAGAGATGCATACCATTGATGAACTACTACTGTTTCAAACAAGATGACATTCCACTGCATCTCGATGCGATGTTCTCACACTGGTTGATTGGTCATCAGTGACCACTGTGCTGGCCTCCACAAACTCCTGAGTTAACACCATATTATTTCTGGTAATGGGCATATTTAAAGTAGGAAAGTTCATGACATAAGTTACCTAAAGGACCATATACTGGTTGTGGTATCATCCATTCAGAGTGAAATGTGTGTACAGATTTTAAATGTTAATCGCTGATTTTCAAGTGTTGAATGTGATGGTGAACTGACTGAATTTGGTGGTACTTAGCACTTTCAGCATATCATTTAACACATTCGATATATTTTGTTTATAGATGTATGTAAAGTCAATAAATTGTTTCTGCCATTTGAGTGTTAATAAAATTTTGACTAACCCTGTACTGCAATTATTCGTGCATCTCCCCCCCCCCCCCTCCCCACTTTACCCCAAATAATCAGAAGTACCTGTACAACCCACAAGTGGGCAAGTGCACTCTGCCCCGTCAAAGGGTTTATTCTAGCAAAGTTTTCATTCTTTTATGTGCACCTGTCGACGACTCACCACTTATTCAGTGAGAGACCTCCTATACTGCTTAAGTACTAATTTTTATGAGTAAACCATTTTCGTTCTGTTGTTGAAGATGTTCTTGTGAACTTTAGAACTGTCTCCCTTGATTAACAGAAGGGGAAATGTTGAGAAATGAACAACATAGGATTTACTTATTTGTTTATTTTAACTACCATGCTCACGTTACTAACTTGTTGCAAAAGCAAGGAAGTTTACATAGTTCACAAAATGACATTTCAATGACACCACTCTGTAATCTGGTGTACATAATACTTAACAGATACAGTGACATAGTTATAATACAAAACATTAAAAGACATAACATTTTTCACAGGAGCAAATAATAATTAAAAACTTATGAGAGCTGAAACATTGTAGCAGTGTGCTGTACACAATCTATAGGTACACCATATCTAATATGTACAAAACTTCATTGTAGATATAAGTTACAAATTGACTGCAGCACATAACTCCGGCTCACTCTGATAGGTGCTGAGGAAGGAGTACTGCAGGGGGTCAGAGATTACAGAGCTCAGATAAGCAACCAACTGATCCTATCTAGCTGGCCTCATCCTTTTCACTGGATTTGTAACGGTTGATGAATCAACTGGATCTCGTCGTTCAGTACCAATTCTCTTTCCTTTGTGGAGCACAGGGACAGGTACAGTACTATCAACAAAATTAGCACTTGCCAGATCTGTCCTCTCTTTTTCAGTTTCCACTGGCCCCATTTCACCATCACTATCCGCATAACTTACAAGTGGACGTGCCACCATTATCTCTGCTTCCGATTCCATATGCTGCTGTAGTCGCTGCAATTTTGGTGGTGTCTGAGGTGAGCCAGCAGCTTCCTTCTCATCATCAGCACTGTTATCTTGTTCATTAGGATTGTCGCAGCTGTCACTGTTCTGCAATAACAATAGAATCAACATTATGTAGTGGCAACATCGCAATTAAGCTAGTTCTCTATTCAATAGTAGCTTATGTGCTAAACATTAATTTTCTAATATAACACAAATAAGTACAAAAGAATGTTGACAGGGATTCCTTCTTTGTGAATGATGTGGAGTTAGGCAGTCCATCTGAATTCAGGATAAAAGAATGTGAAACTAGAGTTTAATGACTTGATGGTTATATCAATACACATTAGCAATGTGGGCCAGAGAGACTGTAAAGGAAAGAAGGAAGATTAGGGTTTAATGTCCCATCATCAACATGGTCATCTGAGAGGACGTACAAGGTAGAAGTG
Organism: Schistocerca americana; assembly: GCF_021461395.2. Lineage (NCBI taxonomy): Eukaryota > Metazoa > Arthropoda > Insecta > Orthoptera > Acrididae > Schistocerca > Schistocerca americana. Next base: position 105,321,099 of record NC_060126.1, read on the forward strand.
GGAGAGAAAATTGGCTGAAAGTGGAAGGTAAGAACAAAGATGAGGAAGAAAGCTTATACGATGATAGTAACTGTTCTCAAAAGAACAGGTACCATTGATGACTGTGCAGCTTCTCTAGCACAAATGATAGACAATTGAAACCATCAGCTGCTAACAGGTGTTGTTGATATACCTCGATGGGGACAGCTGAAAATGTGTTCCCTGACCAGGACTCGAACCCGTGATTTCCTGCTTACATGGCAGATGCTCTATCCATCTCAGCCACTGAGGACACAGATGAATAGCGCAACTGCAGGGACTTATCCTTTGCACGCTTCCCGTGAGATCCACATTCCCAACTGTACACAATCTACATACGTAATGTACCTAATAGATATTTTCCCATTACCCGCGCATGCTAAGGTGACGATCCCCCTAGGAGTTCGGGCAACCTGCGCGCTTTCACACAGACGGAGGTAAGTGGCTGGGTTGCCCGAACTATTACAGGAATCGTCACCTTAAGTGTGCGCGAGTAATGAGTGGATGGGCAAATATCTATTGCGTACATTACATGTGTCCTCGGTGGCTCAGATGGATAGAGCATCTGCCATGTAAGCAGGTGATCCCGAGTTCGACTCACGGTCAGGGCATACATTTTCAGCTGTCCCCACCGATATATATCAACGACACCTGTCGGCAGCTGAGGGTTTCAATTGTTTATCACTTCACTTATATCAAGACTTTAGATAGAAGACTAGCTTTTTTTTCTGAATCCCTGGGGACAAATAATTTTTTCCTTAAATAAGAGTTTAGCTCCAGTGCGCTAATTACAAGTCCCATAATCAGAATGTCTAGGTTATTAGTCAACTGAGTGGCACTTTTTAATCACTGACAGAGGATTTGATCCTAGGAAATCCTAAAATACATTTTATATATGACAAAATAATTTAATTGGATAGATAAAAAAAATCTGCTCATAACAAGCAGCAGCAGAACACTTACTCAAAAGAAAGTTATAATTAGGCAAGCTTTTGGAGCCAGTCTCTCTCCCTCTTCAGGGAGAAGGGTCAAAGGGGAAGGAAGAGGGATGAAGAAAAGGGACTGAAAAGGGGTAGATTTCGTGAAAGTCACCCAGAACCGTGGGTCGGACAGACTGAGAAGGAAAGACAGACTGTTGGGGACTGCATTAGATGAGATTTGAAAACCTGAGAGCTTAAAGGTAGCAGGCAGGGCAATATGCAAGACAGAGATTACTGCTTAAACATTGTGCATGAGTTAATAAGAGTGAAAAGCTAAGTGCACTGTACGTATAGTGGGATAGTGAAAACTAGACGGGTAAGACAATGAAAGCTGTAGGAAACTAAAACAAGGTGAAGGGTTTCCACCTGTGGAGTTATGAGAAACTGGTGTCTGGAAGAATCCAGATAACGTGTATGGTGTAACAGGCACCATGGCCACAACTGTCATGTTACAGAGCACGCTCCGCCAGTGTTCACCCTCTGCCTATGACAATTCATCTTAATTGATAATCTGGTAGTAGTCATGCCAATGTAAAAGGCTTAACAGTGTTTACATAACAGTTGGTATATGATGTGTTGTTTCACAGGCCGCTCTCCCTTTGATAACTGGCAAAACATATACTATCAAAGGGGAAGCAACCTGTGAAACGACAGGCCGTTATGTAAACACTGTTCAGCCTTCTATATCAGCATGACTACCAGCAAATTACCAATTTGAATGAATGGGTGTAGGCAGAGGGTGTATACTGACAACATGCAATATCCTGTTGCAGAGCATGTTCTACAACATGACAATCGCAACCTCGGCACCTGTTTCACTGCACATGCCATCTGGACTCTATCCCCAGACATCAGTTTCTCAGAACTCCGCAGGTGTGAACTAGCACAACAAAATGTCCTTGGGTTCACACCACCCACCTGGCCTTAATTTACGTTACTTTCTTCCGTCTCAGCATTTCTTCACTGTAACTACTCTTTGCTTCACTCTCTTTTAGTTTTCTACATCTTTCATTGCCTTTCTCATTTATTTTTCATCACTCCCTCCCACCTCTTGTTTCATACAATGCATTTAGCTTTTCACTGTTAACAACTCGTGCGTGGTATTTAAGCAATAATCTCTGTCTACATATTACCCTGTCTTCCACCTTTTAGCTCTCAGGTTTTCAAATCTCGTCTGATCAGTCTCCAACAATCAGTCTTTCCTCCTGACTCCGTATGGTATATCTCTCTCCTGATCCACAGTTCTGGGTGACTTTCCCCAAATCTACCCCTTTTCCTAGACTTCTCCAGTCCTTTTCCTTCACCCCTCTTTCTACCCCTTCAACCTTCTGTCTGAAAAAGGAGCCACTGGCTCTGAAAGCTTGCCTAATTATAACTTTCTTTTGAGTGTGTGCTCTGCCGCCACTTTGTGAGTAGATTTTTTTTGTCTATTGAATTAAATTATTTTGTAAAATTCATTTTAGTAACACGCTCTTTCCATTAACTCAGTATGCATTTATTTTTTAAAATCACATGTCAAATCACTACCAGGTGTCTCATCTCAAAAGGCAGCATCCAAACTTAAGAACAAATTGTTTATATTCAGGAATTGTTTTATTCAGCTAATGGTGTAGATAAATATGATTGCTCATAAAGGAAGAATCCTGCATTTCTTGAAATAAAAGTTGTAAGCTGCAGTTCCCTCTTTCCTCCCAGTATAAAATATCGACAAGAGTTGTCGCTGTAGCAGGTTGATATTTGTTACCGGTAGGTTTGAATAACATGCAAGTATTACAGAGATGTCTTGGGCACTCAAATGTGAATCCAAGGACAGAATGCGTAATTCTTTTTGAAGAACAGAAAACTGTTGAATAAATTTAGAGAACCTCAACATTGTTTTTGAGGAACACTGTTGAGTAAATTTAGTGGAATGACATTTGAAGCTGACTGCAGAGCAATTCTACTGCAGCCAGCATACATTTTTCATGAAGACCTGGAATATCAAGATACAAGAAATTAGGGATCGTACAGACACACACAGGTGGAAATTTTTCCCTCACTCTATTTGCGAGTGGAACAGGAAAGGAAATGACTAGACTTGTAGTGGTACGTACAGGGTACCCTCTGCCACACACTGTATGGTGGCTTGTGGAATCTGTATGGATGTAGATATTGGCTAACACTAACTCATCTACACTAAATGAGAAAAAAAGGCTTTTAAACAGCTGCAGCAGAACTCGGTGCAGCTGAACCATCCTCTTCAACCTCTTCTTGCTGTTTCTATATTAAACTTTTAATATTTATCAGGAAAAAATACATCATCAATGTTCATCTTCCTCCATCTGCACCTTTCATCTCACATCTAAGCTTCTCAGAAACTACATAGACATTTCAATAGGCACCCAGACACTGCTTTTAAAATCACAGCTGCACCATAGTGTTTTTATATCACCTGAGAGTTTAAAATTTTCCAATTGGTAATGGTGGCATCATTTCATTGGTTTCACTGTTATCAGAGCAAGGCCACTGTTTGTTCTTTTATCATCATCATCATCATCTCTCCGAGATCTCTCCGTCCTCGAACAGAATACGCCTGTGTTTTTTAAGGAAATAAGTTAGAGAAGAACCCATTCTTTATCGACATTCAAAACTTAATTCTTCAGCTTCTCCCGTGTACTTCATGATACAATAGTTGGCAGGTGAACACCAGGATATCAGTTTCAAACACGCACAATATATCAACAAGCGACCACGTTGCCATTTGCGGGTGGTGGTGGTGGTGGGCTGGTGTGGTGCTTTTATTTCTCTCCCTCCATTTGATTTGCCATTCTCAGTTTACAACCACCCACCACCTCTGCTACCCCGGAAGTCAGTCTGTTGTGGAGTATCACATTCCCCTTCTTAATCAGACTAATTTTAAGTTCCCAGTCCTTGTTAGGGATGCAGTTGCCCTCATGATTAATCAGCACTTACCTTACTCAAATATCAACTGATTCTTCAATGACAGTCCCAGTAGTTAAGACATCTGTGCCAGAAAGTTAGTATGGCCATAATGCATTCCATGTTATTCTGATAGGCAATGTTCTGTAGTTGCAGACTTGTTACGTTGCTGCAATCTTGGAGGAGGAGGTTCAAATGGCTCTAAGCACTATGGGACTTAACATCTGAGGTCAGTCTCCTAGACTTAGAACTCCTGAAATCTAACTAAACTAAGGACATCACACGTCCATGCCCGAGGCAGGAGTCGAACCTGCAACTGCAACTGCAGCAGCAGCAGCAGCAGCAGCTCGGTTACGGATTGAAGCGCCTAGAACCGCTCAGCCCCAGCGGCTGGCGGAGGAGGAGGAGATTAGTATTTAACATCCTGCCGACAACGAGACGATTAGGGACAGGGCACAAGATCGGATTAAGGAAAGATGGAGAAGAAAAGCTGTTGTGCTTCTCAGTTTCCACCAGTTCTACGTTGGATGTACGGTGTAGGGCTCTCCACATTTGCTACTCCTTGTACTACTTGTTCTGGAATACCCTCCTCAGATGCGCAGTTCTCTTTGTTGAAGAGGATGCAAGCCCTATGTACCAAAGTTTTGAGCACACCATTCCTGTGTGTTGAGTGGCAGCAGCTGTCCGCATGTAAGTAAAGCTCTAACAGCACTGGAATTTCCCAGATGGTATAATACGTAAAATAAAGGAAAGGAAAAGACTCATCTGCAACTGAATGAAGTGTAATGCATAAAAACGCCCAACAAGAAAAAGATTCACACTATCTTACAAGCTCTTGCTATTTCTCTACATACAAACATATGTGGCCACAGGGAGACTGACTGTTGATTATCCATTTTTGAGAGAAGTTGCCAGGGTAGCTGGAGGGAGAGAAGGAGAGAGTGAAACAGGTCTTTCAAAAGATTACTCAGATTCAAATGCTGAATATATAAGCAAATCCATGGTGCTGCGATGTGTATTCACATGGTACCATCCTATGCCAACTTATTTGTGGGACATATGGAGGAAAGCTTTCTACCCACTCAACACCTAATACCCCAAATACATTTTCAATTTCAATATCTCAACTAGCAGCAAAGAAAACGTTTGCTCTTTCCAAATATCTACTCCAAAATTTGCTTTGGTTGGCTCCTTTCACCTGAACAAGTGAATTTCGTTTATGTTAAACTCCACATCTCAAGTGGCCCCATAAATACATCTATTCATGTCAACCATCAACAGTACCTCCATTCTGACAGCTGTCACCCATTCCAGGTCAAAATGACACTACCTTACAGCCTCACTACCCGCAAAAGCCAAATCTGCAATGGAAAGCAGGAGTTGTCAAATTATACTGATAACCTTATCTGAGCCTTTATTTACAGATGGTATCCTATTCAGCTCATCCGTAAAAAGATATGTGACATCTCCTCCTTCGACACTAAGAAACCTGTTAACGTGCCTACAACCAGCACTCCTCTGATAGATCAGCAAATCTGGCCTTGGTAAAGCTCAACTATATCTTTCGCCAGGGCTTTGACTACCTCTCGTCATGAGGGATGACATCTACCCATATCACCCAGAGTAGAGCCCCCCCCCCCCCCCCCCCCCCCCCAGCCTACAGAATACTCCACGGTCACACTCACTCTCTTTCTCCTCCTCCCTTCCTGCCCTTTTCCACCCCATACCTTTCTCTCCCCCCCCTGTCTCCCTCCAACTCCACCTTTACCTTCCCCCTCACTCTGTGTGTCTTATATGCTCCTCCCCCTGAACTCCTTTCATTTTGCTGTGCAGGCACCGAGTCTTCTTTCGAAAGACCTCCCTCTCACTATCCTGCTACCCAGCCCGCCTCATGCCTACTTTTCCTGTCCGTTCCCCATTTGCACCTACCCTGGCAACTGCTCCCAATAATCAACAGTCTTGCCATGGCCCCTGGTGTATGTACTTGTGCACCTGAAAATATATGGTGCTCAACTCATTTTTCTAGTGTCCACTTTAGCCCAATGTGCCATCTGCTCTTCTTTTCGCCGGAACACCCAGCAAGGCATGTTACTCCAACTACTTAATCACCATTGTAAGACCGGTGTTCTGGTGTATGGAATGAGATGAATGAGGAAGTTGTTAGACTTGTCTCTTCCATGTGGCCATATGACTGAGATGTTGTCTACACAGCAGAAAAAACAGGCAGGCTTCCACTGGGCTGATTCAAAGGCTTCCTCCTCAAAATGTTCCGTATACATTTTGATGAAAACTGGTGAAAGTGGACTCCCCATGGCTACAGCTCCTGTCTGCTCATAGTAACCACCATCAAAAAGAAAGTAAGTATGTCAACATCAAGAAATCCCTAGAAGATTAATCATCTCTTATGTCAAATTTTTGGCCAATAAGTCCCAACAATTCTCGTAAGGGCACTCTGGTAGAATGGGAGACCACCTCAAAGCTCACAAGGATGTCCATATCCTTAAGCTTTAAAGTTGTTAGGGCATTCTACAAAATCCATGGAGTTGCGAATTTGATGTGGACACCTCTCGACATAAGGGTTAAGCATATTCTTCAGTTACTTAGCTAGTGACCATGTCAGGGCACCAATGTTGCTAACAGAGGGGCGCAATTGTCATGAACTTGCGGCCGTCCACGAAGTCTTGGTGCAAATGAAGCTCTCTGTTGTAGTTTCTTAACAACCTCATCTTGCAAGCCGGGTTCTCTGAGAAGCACCACGGTCTTTCTTTCCACCCTCTTGGCAGGATCAGGAAAGTCTCCTGGTACATACTGTCTTCTACCTGGCGCCCTCTTTTCTCAATGTACTCCTCGTGAGACAGGTACACTGTTGTGTTGCCTTCGTCGGTGGGCAAGAACGCAATTTCCGATCTTTGTTCACAAGAATGCATATGTTTCATGAACTACTTATTAAGGTCAAAGTCGTGCAAACTGCCTGCTCCACTGTGCTGATGATGTTCGTGATGGGTGTGGATTTAAGAGCAAGTTCAAAATTGAGTCCTTTCAGAAGAACTGAAACCACATCCTCATCTAATTTCTTGCACACGAGATTGAGGAGAATGTTGCAGGAAGCATCAGTAGATTATCTCTCTGATACATGCTGTGGGCCATGTGACACCACCAATCCATGGCCATGTCCAGGAGTTGAACTGGTTGGCCAACTGCAGATGTAAACTGAAAAGTTTTATGTTGGTTGAGTCCAGGCACCAGTGAGTACAGCACAGTCCCTCCAATACTATAACTAGGCTGGCACACTTCTTGATTCTTCTGGTTGCCACTGAATCAATGTGATGCATTACCCTGGCAAAGTTCAGCACCACGTCTCCCTCACAGCACCTCATAAGGAAGGCAAATGCACACTGCAGACAGCTCTTCCAGTGGTGAAGCTTCTTCATGCCACAATACATCTCCACCTAGTGGTATGAGAAGTGATTCTGTGAAAACGAAGTAAGTAATTCCTTTCATCTTTTTGTGGGGAAATTACATTGTCCAGTTTCATTAATGGGACAACCTCTCCAAAGCCTGAATAACCACCTTTTGCAGCAGGGACTGCTACATGATGTGCAGGAAGAGTGTCAATGAGGTTCCAGAAGAAACCGATAGGAATGAGGAGCCATGCCAACTCCAGTGCCATGGCCAACTGCATTAAGCAGTCTTGCCAGGTCCTTCAAATTTTTTTTAAGATCTTCTGATTTTTGAATTATTCTTGAAAATACAAAATTTTGTGTAAATATACCGAAATTTTCTGATCTTCCATTGTCGATAGTAAATGCTGCACATACTTGTCGATTCAATCACAAGGAAACATTATGTTAACTATTACTACTGCTGGTCTACTACTGTATTGTTTGGACACAAGAGAAGGCAAAGTCATGAAAAACAAACACTGTCCAGCGGTTGTAGTCCAAGGCAGTGGATGGAGTCGAAGTTATGCCTATTCAACAAAGGAGCATATGGGCAACAAAGTGCATTTACGGGTCTGGGGAGTTCACGGCGGTTACCAGGTGACACACAAGCTCGTGCAAAGTATGGGATTGCTGTGCTTGATTAGATATGAGTTCAGAGTCGGATTTTCAGTCCGTGGTGACAATGCCCAAAAAGGTAAAATATGGTACGAAATATAATCCCCAATGGGAAAAAGAAACAGTGTGTAGTGGTTGGCTCAGAAGCAGCAAGAAAGGTCCTCATAATGTCTACTGCTGGGCACAATAGCATGTGAGTGGTAAGAAACTTGTAATTGTGGTGACCAGCAAAGGCAACCTAAATTTACCGATATGTCATGAAGTGGAAACTCAAGATAACGTGACAGTTACGACTGGTGAAACTCGCCTTGCTAGTTTTGTTGCAGAGCATGATTTATCACTTTGGGTGGTTGAACATTTACTGAAACTCAACCAGGCCATGTGTCCTAATCAACAAGTTGCAAAACATATTTATTGTGGCATAACAAAAGTAGCTGAAAAAAATAAATGTTGCAAGCAAGGCAAGTTTCGTGAATTGACACACTTAAGACAAATAATAAGACAGCAATTTAGTCTCACTGTTGATGAATCAACAGATAAGGAGTGCATAAAAGATTTGTGTTTGGCAGTATGTGTTCCAAGTGAAGGAAATGAAGTAAGTGAGGCCTTTCTGGGACTGATCCCACTTCCTGATGCTACTGCCAATACATTATATCAGGAGATTGTCAAGTTCTTGAGAATATGACTGGTTTCACAGCAGAAGGAGTGAATGCTATCTTAGGGGACTGTCATTCCTTATCCACTTTGTTTAAGCAAGATATTCCAGAGCTATTCGTGACGGAATGGTATGCGTATCCTTTGTTTGTTTAGCCCTTCCTAGAAGCATAAAAGACGTAGTGAGGGATGTTCACAATTACTTCCAGTGCAGCCCTAAACATATTGGTAAATCGAAAGATTTTCAGAACGTAGTAAAAGTAAAACCGCAAAAATTATTTCATCCTAGCCACACACGCTGGCTCTCTTTCCATATGGTCGTATCCAGGCTCCTTGTGCAATATGATTCTCGGAAGCTGTTTTTTATTGATGCTGTGGCTAATGACAAACTTCTGGCAAGTGATACAATTCTGTAGAAATCAAACGATAATACTACAAGACTCTTTCTTAATTTTTTGAATATTGTGTTGCCTATCTTCAATGCACTTAATGCTATGATGCAGCCAAAGTCTCCTCAAATCCACACCATGTATTGTGACACTGAGGCAACATTGAAAATGGTGTTAGAATGTTAAATGAGGAAAATTGTCTCGAATCAATCCCCTTGAAAGAAATTCTATATTGAAATATCACTCATATTAAATCTCTTTATGAACTGTATTTAGGAAAGAAGATTTCATTGGACATTGGTAAAAATACAGATCTGACTCATGACCAACTGAAGAACTTTAAATTTAGATGCTTGGATTTTTTGATTGAGAGTGCTCAACAGATATTCAAATGGTTTCCTTTCAGTGATAATATTCTAAAACATTTAGAAGACTTGACCCGGTCTGCATTAGAGACGAAAGAATTCTGACTGTTCCCTGTCTTCCATCAAAGTATCCATGTTTAATCAAAAATGGCATCCCAAAAATTGACACTGAATGGAGACTACTGAGAAATACGGAGTTAGGATCGAAGAGTACAGATCTGACTGAATTCTGGAGTGCTGTCTGTAAGAGGAAAAGGTGAGATGTCGCTGTTGTGCTTACCCCATTTATTGGCTGGTGTGAAAAGAATATTTTCACAATAAAGAGAATGAAAACCAAAGTATAGAACAGAGTAAGCACTAGACTAACAACATGACTTTTAAACTCTATAAAGAATGCAAGATTTATGCCCAGTTATGGCTTTAATATTGGCACAGAATTTCTACGTCTGATGACTAATGACATTTATAAGGATGATGGGGAGGAGGAAGAAGAATGTGAGTGAAAATATAATGAAGAGCCGCAGAAACCTGGAGCCACTCAGTAACAATTATGGGTGTGTGGGGTGTTGCACTGTCCTGCTGGAATTGCCCAAGTCCATTGGAATGCACAATGGACATGAATGGATGCACGTGATCAGACAGGATGCTTAGGTACGTGTCATCTGGCAAGAGTTATATTTAAACATATCAGGGGTCCCATCTAACTCCAACTGCACACGCCCCACACCATTACAGAGCCTCCACCAGCTTGAACAGTCCCTGCTGACATGCAGGGTCCATGGATTCATGAGGTTGTCTCCATACCCGTACACGTCCGTCTCCTCGATACAATCTGAAACGAGACTCGTCCGACCAGGTAACGAGTCTCCAGTCACCAACAGACCAATGTCGGTGTTGACGGGCCCAGGTAAGGCATAAACCGTCATGTCGTGCAGTCATCAAAGTCACTCGAGTGCGTTTTCAGCTCCCAAAGCCCATATCAATGATGTTTTGTTGAACATTTTGCACGCTGACACTTGTTGATGGCCCAGCACTGCATCTGCAGCAATTTCCGAAAGGGTTGCACTTCTGTCACGTTGAACGATTGTCTTCAGTCATCATTGGTCCCGTCTTGCAGGATCTTTTTCCGCCTGCAGCGAAGTCAGAGATTTGATTTATAACTGGATTATTGATATTCACGGTACACTCATGAAATGGTCGTACAGGAAAATCCACACCTCATCACTACCTCAGAAATGCTGTGTCCCATCACTAGTGCACCAATTGTAACACATGCTTAAACTCACTTAAATTTTGATAATTGCCACTGTAGCAGCAGTAACTGATCTAACAACTGCACCAAACACTTGTCTTATATAGCCTTTCGTCAACCGCAGCACCATATTCTGCCCATTTACATATCTCTGTATTTGAATACAAATGCATATACCAGTTTCTTTGGCACTTCAGTGTAATATAACTCTCTCTTAATGTTGCTGTTCGTTATATCAACCCATAACGGTACGGTGGGGTCATGTGGACTAGAATTTTGTGTTTTGTTTAGTTTTAAGTTTGTAACATTGAAGCGCTACACATCTCACAAGGGAATGGCCCAATCCAACTATCGAAACCCATCCCGAAATTTTTTATGCAGGAAGAATACAACAAAAGAAATGCACTGTAAAAATTTTAGCCTCTAAGAGACACTACAGCATACTGCGGCCAGAGAGAGGAGTCTAAAGGCGCATTTCACAGTAGAGCCACACTTTCCCACCAGGTATCTTTAAAAACTTCTTTTAGTTACTCGTTTTTGTATCACAAGAAGTTGCTTAACAGTGCTTAGTACACACAGATTTTCCACTTAGTGCGCGAATTAACCATGACAAGAGAGCGTAGTGCCGTGTAGCACAAATATCCAGCACGACACACAGGATTTTTAGCATCTAAACCATACAAAACTGGCATGTATCACTGATATTTTGAATAACAGGTGGTTCATATTGACAGTTAAACTGCTGCAAAAGTAGTTCTTACGAAGACGACTAGCACAGGACAATAAAGGCAGTGTTCGATGATACATTAGAGATAACTTCCATCAATCAGCACTTTAATTTGTTGAAAAGAAATATTTCTTACACATACACCATTTTATAACAATTCCTGCAGTAAAGTTATTATCCTAATTCTTGTATATTTTATGACTACATCAATTTTTCTTTCAGTTGGGGCCAGACTGGCCCTACCATACCAAGTACACAGCTTTTTTAACAAAATATTTTCTTCTATCCTAGACTGAGTAGAGTTATCGTCTCGTAATGAAAGAAAAGAATCAGACCCTGAACTCGATGAATAGGTACAATCAATGCTTGATGAAGTAGAGAGAGTTCAGCTTCAATGGTGACTCCGATCTTTATCAAAATTATAGAAGCAAACGTGAGAGTGATTCAGAGTTAGACAAGGAAGAGGAAAATGAAAATCAGGTGGGAAATGCTGTTACAAGCAATGAAATCAAAAGACAGGAAAACCAAAGTTTGCTGTTTTAGTTGTAGTACACCAGTATGCAATGACTGTTGAAATTCTATTTGGTTTTGTTTCCTTCCTGGTTGAAGAAGTTTACAATTTACATTATTTTACTGCTAAGGATTCTATTATTGTATACCAATGCTTTGTACACAGAATTTTTACAATAAAATGTTTGCAGTTCATTGTAAGTCACATTTTTAAGTATGTTCACCATAAAATATTAATAACTGTTACAATTAAATTGATAACAGACGGTTTTATTTTTGTTCCCCTAATTATGTGTAGAGGTTTTTTTTATGTATGTGTAAAAATTTATGTATATATAAAGATTTTTCCTATATCTTCTGAAAATTTTAAGCCTCATCTTCCAGAAAAAAATAATAATAATTTGGATCTGGCAACACTGGCACTAGGATCCTCGATTGAAGATCCATGACATGAACAGCCCCACCTAGGTTGCCCCAGAGATTCTCGATTGGGCTTATATCCGGGGAGATTGTGTGACCAGGGGAGTATAGTAAACTCATCCTGGTGCTCTTCAAACCATGTACATACACATTGAGCTGTGTGACATTGTATTGTCGTGCCGGTAGATGCCATCGTGCCGAGGAAGAACAAACTGCATGTAGGGAGGACATGATCCCAAGGATATATGCATACTTCAGTTGATCCATTGTGTCTACCAGAATAATGAGATCACTCAGGCAACGCCATGTAAACATTCCCCAGACCATAACACTCCCTCATCCAGTTGGACCTTTTGCTTTCGGAAGTCTCACGCCATATACACCAACAGCCAGCTGTCCAATGGAATACAAAACATTACATCTCAAACAGCCAGCTGTCGCCAGTCAGTGAATATCCAGTTTCAGTACTGCCGTACATAGTCCAGCCTTCGTCGCCGACGAACAGCAGTCAGCACGTCTGCACGAACCAAGTGCCCGCTGCAGAGACCCATACACAGCAACATAAGGAGACACTGGGCGGTTAGCATGCACACATCTCATGCACCCTGTCGTCTATGGCCTGTAGTGCACCACAGTTGCTTCAGAACGGTTTTGGATGGCACAATTTTGTCATGAACATTATCCTTAAACTACAGCAGCACATGAACAGTTTACTAACTTATCCATTTCGGAAATGCTTTCACCCTTGCGGGAAGGTCAATGAATATGCCCTTTTGAACATCAGACAAACCACTATGTTTCTGCATTTATGACAATGAATGCACTGTTTTCTTCCCCAGCACACTATACTCTACTGATAGTGCTGCCACATACTGAATATGAATGGTTATTGCACGCTGACATCTAATATAGGTGGTGATCACATTAATATAACTAGACTGACTATTTGTGAAGTTTGTCGGAAGTCAGGAAGTGCTCTCGTTCTCACACAGTGAATGAATAAATTCTGGGTATTTGCACGCCAACAGTTACCATGTTTCAAGAGAAACAAATGTTTCATTGTGTTGAAATTTTAATGTAAGAATTTTAAGTTTTTAAACTATGTCCATAACTACGCAAAATATTGAAAATCAAACCTTTGTTGCAGGTAACCTATGTAACGGCTTCCACGGGCAACTGGTATTGTTAACTGGGATGGTCCCTTAGAAATACAGATTACTTAGCCACATTGTATGAATATTTTGGATAACTAACTGAATCATAACACATGCATGTTTTCTTTGCACAATCTCTTAAGCTACAATGTACCACACAAGTTTTTACCTGCTTGGATGATGAAAAGGAAAGCTTTGGCAGATTAAGACTTTCTATGTCTACATTGTATTTCTGCATTAGGTCTAAAAGCAATTTCTGGATGTCTTCGCGCTTGCGATTGACCACTTCTTCAGGAAACCAGTCTGCTAGTTTTTTCATTGGCAAATGGTAGTCATCTATTGGATTCTGAAACAAAGGAAAAATACTGTCAGGTGATTTGGAGAGGTGTGTGTGTGTGTGTGTGTGTGTGTGTGTGTGTGTGTGTGTGTGTGAGAGAGAGAGAGAGAGAGAGAGAGAGAGAGAGAGAGAGACAGACAATGTCATACTATTTGACTGTTGCGTAATGAAAACATTGTTTGGGTCACATATATCTGACTGTACTATGTAACCTGAAGTGTCACATGGAGCTGCTGAGAAGAAATATTTACTAATGTGTTAGACAAAATTAATTAGTAACCCCTAACTTCACATTTTATCAAAAGGAAAAGTTAACTTGAGAAAACTATAAAATTACATGGAGATAGAATGGCTGGACAGAATTTGCTTTCACAAAGTGAAACACTAATTACGTCTAATAATACATGTCCCATGTCCTCCCAACACATGGGTCCCTTTCATCCTTTGGTCTAAGTGATCTTCCCCTCCTTCCTAACCTTATCGAACCTAAACCTCTTCCACCCTAAGGAAGTAAGCTTTTTTTCCCTCTCTTTTCTATTAAATGTCAGCCATTCTGTCTTCTCCTAATTTTATAGCTGCTTATTTCGAGTAGCAATAAAAAGTTTACTTGGAAATGGAATAAATCTGCCAACAATGCTGGAGTGCGCTATGAGAAGACACTTATCATAAAGCTATTTAATAAAAAAGGTTAGCTGCATAATGAAATCAGCATTTCTGCACCTTGATGACCAACTGAAAAAATCAAATATAAGCCTTCAATTACTCTTATACTCTTAAAATTGTAAGGCTTCTGCTTACAAATAATATGAACATATCCACTCTCAAAGAGCACAAATGCATTCAAATGGAAATCTGAAACAATGGGTTCAACCACATATGAGAAAACGTTAAGTATCATACTTCTATACGCAGACAAAGGGTATAAGAAAGCAATAAAAAAAAATCATAGTTCAGAAAGAAAGATAAACTGAGAAGACCGATTCAAAAATTTCAGGGAAAATGTAAACATGAAGCAAGACAATAAAAGTGTCATAATGGATGATTAAATAAAGGTATCTTTGAACTGTAGTGAAGAAGACTGTTTAGGATTAGAGAGATTGATTAAGGAATAAAGAGTGTCTTGCAATGAATCGGACAGAAAGAACACCTAATAACATTATGGATTATATAGGATGACTGAACATATACAACAAAGTGATTATTTGCTGGAAACTAGTAGAATGCACAATGGAAAATAATAATCCCAGAGACAAACCGAGAAATGAGTATGTGTGGCTAGCAGTCCATTGTCTTGTCTGGCACAGCCCTGCATACTCCAACAGGCAGCACTACCACATCTTGCCCCACCCCTACCTTGCTATCTCTCACCCTGTCCACACAATACTGCTTCTATATGACCACTATATGCCCCAACCAAAATAGCTACTCACTTCAATCGGGCTTCAGTGCTCTGGCACGACAGTATGTGAGTTGTGAACATATGAATGTGTGTTTTTCTAAATCTGAAGGAGGTTTGTGTCTGATAGCTTAGCCTACTTCTTAATGAAATTGCCACTTAATGTCGCCTCTTTGTGGTGAGCAGTGCTCTATCCTAGCTCATATTGTTATATAGGCCTAATCATTTATCATTTAGTTCACAGCAGTTATGCTAAAATGTAGACAAACAGGTAGCAAACAGGACTGCTGACAGTGTCAACACAACCTATGTGGTTGCAGGCCAAAACAAAAACATACAGATGCCCTTAATTATCTGCAATAATTGTGTAAGATACAAATAAGTAGCACAGAATCGTAACAGCCTTTATCAAGAAGTAAAAAAAAAAACAATCCCAATTCAATGAACATTCGAAAGGATGAACCTATTTTTGTCACTTTTCATAAAGATTGAACCAAACAACAAATTAGTCCACTAATGGTGAAGTTTGAATTGTGTAACAATTGGGGAAATGATGTCATGTTATTAAAAAAACTGGTAATGCTATCTGAACTAACTGCAGTGCCTTCTGGAAGTATAAATCTTTGAAGACATACCAAATTATGATCAGTTGTCCGCTATCTTGACTTCGTCAAGCAACTGACCCAAAGCTGTACTACAGCAGTAAAGAAAAATGATAAAAAATGTTGACTCAATGACATTATCAATAAATAACTGCAAGGTCAAAAACACTGTTCGAATAGCCAAGGCATGGTAACAGCCCATTTAAAAATAATTACTGAAAGTTTGTACATAAATTGTGTCACCTTACTAACATTCAGAAAGCTATTTCTTGCATGTGCTTTCTAATATCCATTGGTTTCTAGATCAGTACCATTAATAAACAATGTTAAGACAACTTTTTTCTAAATAATTTTCTTGGTTTCTAATACATCAATGAACAAGATGACAATCTCTAAGCATGTTGAAATATGGTGTACTTTAAAAAATCATATTGGTAGTGGTGATGCATTACTACCTCTAAAAATATTTTTGTTACACATACTACATAACAATTACAATACACTAATGACCATAATTTTACATATTTTATGAATTTACATCTGAACAGTATAGAGGCAACACTATAGCATACCATGAAGAAACTCTCGACATACTGCAACAGGTACAGACCACAGTCTGTAAAATTCGTTTGTTGTGGGACACGTGGCGAGGCACCTTTGATTGTATCCTTGTTGAAATCTCGGCTGCGACCCATCTTCGTTCGATATTCAATACGCAGATAGTCTCTAAGCGTTGCCACAACACGTGTCCGGCTAGCTCCCGAAAGTGAGTCAAAGATAAGAATGCAGGGCCTGTATCGAAAAAAATAGACACACCAAATTAAATAGAATGGGAACTGAATCAAAAGTCTGCAGCCTACTGCTTCAGTACATAACAGAAATTTCAAAATCAGCAGACCCAGTCAAAGGAAATTTCACAAAAATAATGACCACTACAGCACTTAAAGAAAACTGAGACTATATGTAGCATCAAAACCAGTTTGCAGCATCTGTTAAACAATTTCTGGCTTTCTACTGCACTGGGAGTCGAGAGAGAATAAAGGAACATCAAGCAAAAGTTGATGAAAATGTATTTTGAATAGCCTATTAAGGCTAACCATATGGAAGACACACAACACACACCATGACGTCTGCCTGGTGCCACACACTTACATTTGCAATACCACCACCATGCTTACAGTGCATTACGTTTAATAACTTTAATTTGTCTGGTACCACTTATTACTTCCTCCCTGCACCAAAAGCACATGCAGTATTTTTGTGTAGAGTAGATAACAGACTTGATTAAGGGGAACTATAGCTGTAACACTATGGGATAGGTGACTACAGCAGGAAATAATATCAAAATGAATGACAAGTCAATGGACTATAAAATATGATCAGCACTAAAAACACAAAACTAGAATTAAAGACTTGCATAAGCAATGAAACTATATTCAAAGATTCAATATCAATCAGAAACCACCACCACAGCTCTACTGACTTGCATTTATTATGTTGTGACCAATTTCATTCAAAACAAAATCAAGTTACCTGCAGTTACACAAAACAATAATTAGGATAAATGGTATGCGACTCACATTGTCAAGAGTCTTCCTAACAAATCCCCCAAGAGTTCTGCCCGTATGATGGCTTAGAAAGACTACCGTATTTACTCGAATCTAAGCCGCACTCGAATCTAAGCCGCACCCGAATGTAAGCCACACCCAAAAAATGAGACTCGAAATCGAGGAAAAAAAATTTTCACGACTCTAAGCCACATCTGAAATTTGAGACTCAAAATTCAAGGAGAGAGAAAAGTTGTAGGCCGCACCTCCAAATCGAAACAAAGTTGGTCCATTGTAATATGAGACACAATTTAGGTCGAATGAATGACGATACAGCTACAGTAGTTTGGTTCGAATCTTAAGCTTAGAAGTTAAGCTTTACCAGGTAGCCATTGTTATGTGTCGGGCGCTCCGTCTGTATTTATACGGCTATCCTTCCTTTTTCATGTGCTTCGTCTAGTTTGAATTCATTGCTTATTTTTCTTTGATCTGGTAAGTGCCGTTCTCTTTGTTATAAGTGTTTACGTCACTCTAAACTGAAAATGCATTACTGTACTGTGTCATGCATTGTATGTCACATTCTGATAATGAGTGTTCACGGCCTGTCGCCGCTCGTGGCATGGCTTGCTTTTGTGCGCGCTACCACCGCTTACAATTAAAAAAACAAAGAGAGAGAAATCGTCTCATTAGTGAAGCAATGGTAAGGGACTGCTATTTGTTGTTACTTACACTGCTGCTTTCTTTGATAATGATCAACAAGAACCAAATAATAGACTGCGTATGATAGAAGATGTTCTGAACGATTCTGACTGTATCACTATTAGGCATACGAATGTAAACATGACATGATATATATATTCTTTCATGTTTGCTGTTGTCTCACTCTAGTTTCGTAGTTTATTAGGCAGACAGGATTTAAATGAGATAGTAGCAAACACGAAACAAATACATGGCAAAATGTTTATATTTGATTTATTCTTATGGTGAAAAGAATACTGTATGTGATTCACAATTCATAAAAGTTCCTATTAGCAACCATCTCTTCTCACAGGTAGGAAAAAATTCAGAAAGTAGAGTTGTCCATATTGACAAACATCCCAAACAGTCTTGCCAGTCGAATTTTCGTAGTACATTGAAATGCTGCTACATTCGAAGATGAACAGTACGGAATTTGTATTTACTTCATTGGATAATGTATGAAAATGCAGTGGTAGAAACTCGGGGCGGCGAAAAAAGCTCGTCTTCCACCTTTTTTAATTTATTTACTGACGCAGAGGTTTTGGCGCCAGTATTTATCTTTGTGCCTGCAAAGCATGCCTGTGTAGTGCTACATATATTCGTTGGCAGAAGTTAGTTGTGGCGGCACCTACCAAATTTTTCAGAACTTCCGCTTAATTTGCACTCGATTCTAAGCCGCAGGTGGTTTTTTGGATTACAAAAACCGGAAAAAAAGTGCGGCTTGCATTCGAGTAAATACGGTAGTTAGCTTGCGTAACACTGAAGGCAATTTTTGGAACATTATGATCATATAAAGACACTGCCGACCACTTGGTAGGCACAGGGTGAGCAGCGAGTGCACGTATCTTGACATGCTGTGTGAACTAGCTTGTCTAGCTTGTCTCCAAAGGAGAGGTAAATTTTAGGATATCATCATCATTACACATATACACAATAACCTAATTGCAGAAATGACATTCAAGCATAAAGGTACCACACAATTGTTGAAACAATTTGCAAACATTCATACATACAAAACCTGAACAAAACAATTATGCACAACAAAAAATTGGCCAAACGCAAGTTTGACACACACTCTGAGGGCTCTATACAAACATAATTACATATGTAGACAGTTCATCCATCCCAAGAATCTTGATGATCTTTCCCTTTTATTGACACTGAATCTGGCAAGAAATTGGTCCTGGGAATTTCAAAGCCACACCAAAATATCTAAGCTAGTTCCTGAGACAAGCCCAGACATTCAAAATAAGTGAGCAGGGGACTTAAGTTTATGTATCTTGAGAGAAATAGAAAGAGAGAGAGAGAGAGAGAGAGAGAGAGAGAGAGAGAGAGAGAGAGAGAATTAATAAAATATTTTTTATTTACTTACATTTTATGTTTGCATGCAGTATTATTTCTCTATTACGCTTCCGACAGACAATAAAATGCAATGGAAGTTCTAATGCCAAAAAGATATTTTTTATGTTACATTATTAAAATTTGACAATTTTCGTATTTTTTTCCTTTACTTGTGCTGCGAAACCTTACTTCTTGCCATATTTCATGATTCTAGTTCAATGGGAAGCACCCTATATGCCTTTATGAGTGAGGTTCCAAATATCAAAATATGTACCATAAATGACGATGTCTTTTGACTGCAGCAACTTAGGAGCTTAAATTTTTTACAGCACCACAGGATGATAGACCTTAGGATGCGACAAATTTCAACTTGGTACCTACTCCTGTTTCTGAAAAGAAGGGTTCTTAGCAGTCAATCAGACCGATAGACAGACTGACAACAAACCTATACTGTAAGAGCTCAGTTTTTACCGACTGAGGTATGGAACTCTATAGAGAGACAAATTCATGTGCCTACACAAAGCTGTATCATCATCAGACAGAGAAAATAGCAGGTGGCACAAAAGACTAATTATGTACAATAAAACAGTAATAGTGATCACACAGAACGATCATAACCAATGAATGAATGTGATTACAAAGAATTGTACTGTCACTTAGTGGGTCAAATGGAGCACTGCTCATTGTGCTTATGCCAGCCAGTCAATGGGATGTTATACAATTGTTGTATTACACAATTTGCCTTAAACTTTATGTAAGATAACTAGACTTTTTATGTCATGATACTGGTACAACTCTGTGGGTATTTGTTGCTGTGGTGTCACCGCCAGACACCACACTTGCTAGGTGGTAGCCTTTAAATCGGCCGCGGTCCGTTAGTATACGTTGGACCCGCGTGTCGCCACTATCAGTGATTGCAGACCGAGCGCCGTCACATGGCAGGTCTAGAGAGACGTCCTAGCACTCGCACCAGTTGTACAGCAGACTTTGCTAGTGATGCTACACTGACAAATACGCTCTCATTTGCCGAGACGATAGTTAGCATAGCCTTCAGCTACGTCATTTGCTATGACCTAGCAAGGCGCCATTACCAGTTTATATTGAGATTGTTGAGATCATCAAGAGCGATGTTCTCCAATTATGGATTAAAGTTAAGTATTCAAAGAGCTTCGTACTTTATTTAGTAAACACAACTCCTTTAACTGTTCCAGACCTCACGCCAGTCTGCGTGAGCTTAAACGCGCACATTTCGGCCTCCTCTAGCAACACGGTGTTGGCTCTTCTGCCAACACATCACAGTTGCGAAGACTGTTGGCTGTGTGAATTGCCAATCATTTAAGTGTGTCAGTTGTTACAACTTTTATCATAATTTGTGTTTTGTCTAACTGCATTTAACCTGCCAGTGATGATATTTCAGATGAACCCAGCCACAGCATAGACATGTGCCAATAAATACAGCGGTCATGGTTTCTTTTCATATTAACAAGAATCAGCTGTGGACCGCAAGAAGCACAAGGTCACACAGTCAAGGAAAGGTAGAAAAAGAATTCCTTCTTGAAACATGGCAGGAGACTGACATTCAGAATTCAAATTTTCTTTATCCAAAAATCAGAGACAAAAGGGCTGGAGGAAAGGAAATGACTCACTGAAGAAATATAGTGCAGGGATGGATGAAAGCCAAAACAACAATACAACATTGCAATTGACAGATTTAAAACACAAGGAGGTAGAAATGGAAGAGAAAATCTGAGAAATCACAGATAAGGAAAGGACGCAGATAAGCATATCTGTAAAAGTGGGCATGAACCATGAAAAGAGGGGAAAGGAAAGCGCAAATACAGGGATACAGGTTCGACAACACACAAAAAAGAGCAAACAAATGAACTGAGGCCAGCACTGGGTAACATGAGAGAGAGAGAGAGAGAGAGAGAGAGAGAGAGAGAGAGAGAGAGAGAGAGAGAGGTAGACAATTACAACAACAATTAATGTAAAATGAGATCAAGTGGTTCAGAAAAGCCAATATGCGTCACACAACTACCCACCTATGAGATGATGGTGACTGTGACTAATATTGGCGTGTATCAAACAGTGGAAAATCCACGATGGAATGAAACAATATCAGAGAAGGAAAGATGCTACTCACCATGTAGCGGAGATGCTGACTCGCGATAGCCACAACAAAAAGATTCACACAATTATAGCTTTTGGCCATTAAGGCCTTTGTCAGCAGTAAACACACACACACACACACACACACACACACACACACACACACACAAATGCACCTCAGAGATGGCTACATCAGCACCTCTGTCCATATCAAACCTACTAACCACCACCAATACTTCCACTTCCAACAGCTGCCAACCATTCCATACCAAGAAGTCCCTTCTGTACAGCCTAGCCACCCGTGGTCGTCGCATCTGCAGTGACGAGCAGTCCCTCTCAAATATACCGAGGGTCTCACTGAAGCCTTCACTGACCGTAATTATCCTCCCATCCTTGTAAAAAAAAAAATCTCCAGTGCCTTATCTTTCCAGGCTCCCACCACCTTCGTAACTCAGTACCATTCGGGACTGGAGCAACTGAATTACATTCTCCAGCAGGGTTTAGATTACCTCTCGTCGTGCCCTGGAATGAGATATGTCCTGCCCACTGGCCTGCAGCCACTGTGCTGCATTCTATGCAGGCATGACAACCAACAAGTTGTCTGTCCACATGAATGGCCACCGACGAACTGTGGCCAAGAAAGAAGTGGACCACCCTGTTGCTGAACACACTGCAAAACATGATATCCCTCTTCTCAATGACTGCTTCACAGCCTGTGCCATATGGATCCCTCCCACCAACACCAGCTTTTCTGAATTGCGCAGGTGAGAACTTTCCCTGCAGTACAACCTATGTTCCCGTAACCCTCCTGGCCTCAACCTTAGTTAGTCACTGTCCTCACCCATCCAGTCCCCTCCCTGTTCCCATTCCAGCACTACACGGCCGTCATTTCACCGCCACACCCAATTTTTTAATTTCTTTTTATTTTTCTCCTTTCCGCTACTTACCCCCTCCCCCTCCGTACCTTCTCTCCTTCCCACCATATGAACTGCAACACTTCACTGTCCACCACTCCCACCATACTATCCCTCCTCCTCCCCACCCCAGCCTCCTCCTTTCCCCCACCTAGTTGCCACTCCCATCATGCACTAGTGCTGCTGCTGCTGCTGCTGCTCGGAGTGTGGTTTCAGTTCTCTGAGACTGCAGACGTGTGTGCAAGTTGTGTTTGTGTGTGCGTGTGTCTACTAATAACAAAGGCCTTAATGGCCGAAAGCTAAAATTGTGTGAATCTTTTTGTTGGGCCTATTGCGACTCAGCATCTCTGCTATATGGTGAGTAGCAACTTTCCTTCTCTGGTATTGTAATATTGGCATTAAGTACACGTGCATCTACATATACACCTCACAAGCCATCTTGTAGTATTTGGCGGAGGGTAGCTCGTATACTACTATCATTTACCACAATTCTTGTTCCAATGACAAATGAATGACCATAGGGTGAGCCTCCAAGTAAACTCGAGACACACTGATTTTTACCTTCATGTTCTTTTAATGAGGTATATGTGGAAGGAAGCAATATACTGAGTGAATCAGAAGTCCTGCACAGGTAGCTTGAAAATGGGATTAGGGTGCAAAAGATACAGTAATTCTGATTTTCAGGTATGTTGTTTTTAATTCCCCACCCCCATAAAAAATGCAGGTTTTAGATCTTATCTGGCATCTTGAAAAAACTGATCAGAAATGGCACTTTTTTCAGTTTTTCCTCAGTAACTTGCTTCCAGTGCATTTTACACAAAAACATGCCCCTGTCAATTTTGAAGAACGTTACATTTCTCACAAATTTCATATAGAGCATGTTGGAAAATTCTAAAAACCTATTGAGATAAAAGGCTGTGAAATTCTGCAAACATATCTATAAATCACAAAAAGTGGGATATGCCTGGGGTTTTGCCTTACAAGCTTTTCAATGCTATTTTATGCACAACGTATAACAAACATTGTTGTAAAGGATTTAATTTCCTTCAAGATTTATACAAAATATGTGTAATTACTCACTATACAAACCCAAAATGTTGCAATAACAGTATTCGTGGAAGTGGACTCTAAACTGAAAATACCACCCTCAGTGAAAAACAGTATTACCGTATTTACTCGAATCTATGCCACACTTTTTTTTTTCAGTTTTTGCAATCCAAAAAACTGCCTGCGGCTTAGAATCGAGTACAAATTAAGCGGAAGTTCTGAAAAACGTTGGTAGGTGCCGTCACAACTAACTGCATTTTCATACATTATCCAACGAAGTAAATACAAATTCCGTATTGTTCATCTTCGAATATAGCAGCATTTCACTGTACTACGAAAATTCGACTGGCAAGACTGTTTGGGATGTTTGTCAATATGGCCAACTGAATTTTTTCCTACCTGTGAGAAGAGATGGTTGCTAATAGAAACTTTTATGAATTGTGAATCACATGCGGTATTCTCTTCACCATAAGAATAATATGAATATAAACATTTTGCCATGTATTCTTTTGTGTTTGCTGCTATCTCATTTTAATCCTGTCTGCCTAATAAACTACGAAACTAGAGTGAGACAACAGCAAACACGGAAGAATATACATATCATGTCGCGTTTATATTCGTATTATTCTTATGCCTAATAGTGATACAGTCAGAAATGAAGCACGGCAATTGACTAGAGTTTTAAATCTAAGATGACTAATTTCTGAGCAGAATGTAATGTACTAAAGAGGCGTCTGTAAAGATTTTCAAATGGAGAAAAAGTTTCGCTAAACTCTCGTTTAGAACATTTTCTATCATCCGCGGTCTATTATTTGGTTCTTGTTGATCATTATCAAAGAAAGCAGCAGTGCAAGTAACAACAAACAGCAGTCTCTTATCATTGCTTCACTAATGAGACAATTCCTCTCTCTCTCTCTCTCTCTCTCTCTCTCTCTCTCTTTTTTTTTTTTTTTTTTAAGCGGCGGCAGCGTGCACAAAAGCAAGTCATGATGCGAGCAGTGATAGGCTGTAAACACTCATTATCAGAATGCGACAAACAATGCAAGACACAGTACACCTATAACAAAGAGTGGCACTTATCAGATCAAAGAAAATAAGCTATCAATTCAAACCAGACGAAGCACGTGAAAAAGGAAGGGTACCCGTATAAATAAGGACAGAGTGCCGGACACATAGCAATGTCTACCTGGTAAAGCTTAACTGCTAACCTTACGACTCGAACCAAACTACTGTAGCTGTAACGTCATTCATTCGACCTAAATTGTGTCTCATATTACAATGGACCAACTTTATTTAGATTTGGAGGTACGGCCTAAAACTTTTCTTTCCCCTTGAATTTCGAGTCTCAAATTTCAGGTGCAGTTTAGATTTGGGATTTGATTTTTTTTTTTTTTTTTTTTGGGGGGGGGGGGGGGCGGCGGCATTTAGAGTCTAATTTTTCAGGTGCGACTTAGATTTGAGTGCAGCTTAGATTCGAGTAAATACGGTACTGAATGTAGTACAATCAAACCTCTGTATAACAGACTGATAAACCTGGATACAGTGATAATTTTATATGGGACCAACTGATTTCTTATGCGTAGTATGTTAATTACCCCTCATTACTACGATGAAGTAAATTTAGCAACACCCTGTTATAACAAAGACAAAATTTAGAGAATTTACTATTTTCTATTTCTAAGAAGCTCACTATAGCAGTATTGTTTATTAACTACTAGATTTTCATTTCATTTCAAGAAGCTTCACTACACACTACAGTACTGTCTTTATTCTAGCAGTAAAGAGAAGCTTACAGCCGTGGACGAGCTGTGCTGAGCATCAAACACTGAATAGCTCTTTTGTTTGAAAGAGTGTTTAGTTTGTCCACTGTCTAGCTTCAGTAGCAAACAAAAGTGTTTTGTTGAGCTAATGTATAGCTTAGCTCCATGATTTTTGCAATCTGTCAATGTTTTTAGTTGATGTAAACGCTTTCGACTTCGCTAATATTTGGACAATGAGTGGAACTCAGATACAAATAAGGTTGGAGACAAAAATGGAGGTTTTGAAAGACAGTTATACTGGAATGAAAGTAGTAGACGTGGCGGGGAAGCATGGACTTGCACAATCAACATTAGCTACATTCCTTAAAAAACGAAAGGAAATAAAAGAAAATTTTGTAAGTGGCAAATTTAGCCCTTCAAGAAAAATAATAATTTTAAGGCAAGTAACAGATGATTGCAAAGATTTAAAAACAGGCATGGGATCATTTTCAAAGAGATTTCAGGAGAAGAAAAGTCACCACCTATAGATGATGCAGAATTTTGGAGGTAAAACACCATGTGTAAACTGTTAGAAAAATACAGTCCTTAAAACTTGTACAACACAGATGAGATGGGATTGTTTTATCAACTGATGCCAGAGAGGATTGTTTTATCAACTGATGCCAGAGAAGACTAAAGCCTTTAGAGGAGAAAAATGTAAAGGAGGGAACCAGTCTAAAGTACGCCTAACTGTTCTCTGCACCAATGCGCCAGGGACACATAGGACACACAAACTAACGCCACTCGTGATCGGACGATCAGCAAACCCACGGTGCTTCAGAAATGTAAGAAGCTTACCAGGTTAAGAGGGTACATACATTTTCTTTTACCTCCCTTTAATTTATAAGTTAAATCAGTACAGTATAGCTTCAGCTGTAATGTTTTGCTACAGTCATAATGTAAATGTGAATTATTTTATTGCAGTCAATTGCAAGGCAAATCGAAAAGATGTATGACATCCACTCTTTTTAGTGAGTGGGTGCTTTCGCTTGATAAAGAGATGTCAATGAAGAATAAGAAAATTGCATTACTGATGGATAATTTTAGTGTGCATAACAACATGCCAGCATTGAAGAATGTTGAAATATGCTACTTCCCCCCCAACTCTACTTTAATTCTTCAGCCACTGAATATGGAGGTACTTAAGAACTTTAACACAAAATAGTGTTCACATTTAGTTCAACACATTATCGTAAACAGTGAAAGAAAGGTGAGCAATCGCTACAATTTCAATGTGAAGCAGGCTTGTGACACGATTGTTAGTTCCTGAAAGTTATTATGAACTTCTGGAAAACCGCAAGAATTTCTGAAAGTGAAGATGTTGGTGACAATGTTGTGGTGGATGAAATAATGCAGGATGGTATTCAACGAGATCTGGAATTTACGAGGGTAATCCCAAAAGTAAGATCTCCCATTTTATTAGAAGTACACACCTGTTTATTTCTATAATGGTTTACATCAGTTTGCAGTTTGAACATTTAGCTATTTTTCGACAGAATCACCATATCTTTCGATGCATTTTTGTAGACGGTGTGGCAGTTTTTGTACACTCATGTCATACCAGCTTGCCGCCATGCTGTTCAGAAAGTTGTGAACCTCTTCTTTCACCTCATCGGTGGAGTTTAATCACTTTCCAGCCAAATGTCCTTTTAACCTAGGGAACAGGTGATAGTCACTGGGTGCCAAGTCAGGACTATAGTGTGGGTGAGTGATTATGTTCCACTGATACTGTTGCAGGAGAGCAACGGTTTGCTGAGCGATGTGTGGGCAAGCGTTGTCATGGAGAATGTGTATGCCCTTGTTCAACATTCCTCTTCTCCGGTTCTGAATTGCCCGTTTGAGTTTTTTCGGATTCTCTCAGTACCTGTGAGCATTAATTATGGTCCCAATGATTCAGCTCCGACGATGAGGTGAAAGAAGAGGTTTATAACTTTCTGAACACCCATACTCTGCTGTGCCTAACACTTGCATGCCACTCTCTCAAGTGCTGCTTTCATTTAATGTAAACAGTTGCAGTCCAGCTAAAACAGTCATAGATAATGGTCTAACTGCATGAGGTGTGTGTGTGTGTGTGTGTGTGTGTGTGTGTGTGGTTTTGTTTTCCCCCCCTCTCTCTTCTGGAGAAGGCTTTGGCTGAAAACTTCTTGTGTAACAGTCTTTTTATTGTGCCTGTCTCTATCATCTTTAGGGTGAGTAGCAATCTATCCTTTTCATAATTGTTGAAATTCCAATCTGAACTTTTCATAGTCTTTTCATTCTCACTGGAGGCCTATTGTTGATGCACTCTAAGAATATGATGACTCTAGGAACAGACTACAACCTCTACGCGTGATCCATATGTGAATGGAATAGGTAGAAACTGTAATAACTGGTTCAATGGATCATACCCTCTGTCATGCACTTCACAGTCATTTACAGAGTGTACATGTACATTGTGAGACAGACTGTTGACATGACTTCCCCTTCTTCCCTCACCCTCCCCCACCCCCCCCCACCCCCATCAGCATTTTCCCTTCCACTTTCCAGGCGTTAGAACCTGCAAATTTTCCATCACTTACTATTTAATTGCTATGAATGCACGTTTTTACTATATTGCAGCATGTGCTTTTCATTCAAAATGTCAGATCCACATCAGGCTGTGCACTTATCTGAGCTGAAAGTCAGAGTGAAGGTGAAACATTGTTAGTGAAAGAAAAATGTGTAAACAGATTACGTTAAGCTGCTTGCAAAGCAAAAACTTACAGCACATTTTGATTTACTAAATAGCATGAATGAAGTCCAGAGTCATGCCAAATGAGATATAGTAACAACAAGTCTTCGCAACTGAAGTTTTATTTTGGTGTTATTCTCTCGTTTATATTTTTTTTGCTGAAGTATTATTCTGCAGTAGTGGGCTAAAGTAAAATTCTTTGTTAAAGTTTTTTTTTTCAGTTGAAATTACCAAAAAGTTTACTAAATACTGAAACAATAAAAAATTCATGGAATTTTAAAAACATCCCCAAATTTTTCCTGGGTTTTTCCCAGCTGAAAAAACTCCAGTTTTTCTCAGATTTCCCAGTTGCCCCGGGCCTTTACACCCTGAATTAGGATCACAAATTTTCACTGAGGGTGGTATTCGCAATTTCAAGTCCACTTTCACTGCAATTGTTACTGCAACATTTCTAGGCAAGTACAGGAAGTAATTACAAATATTTTGTATGAATCCTGAAGGAAATTAAATCTTCCACAATACCTATTATGCATTGACACTGTGCACAAGACTGCACTAAAAAATGTTGTTAAAAAAACCATTGACTTAAGGTGCTTCAGTAAAAATAACTGTTCAAAGCAACACCCACAATTTCTATGAAGCCATGACACTTTAGAACAAAGTTCTACAGTGCCTATATGAACAATCTTGCAGGCAGTGAGAATTCTAGTTTAGTGTTCTGCTTCATCTCTGGCAGAGTCTTGAACATTATGGCATTTACATGACATCACAAGAAGAAATCAAGTGTGGTCTGATATAGCTTCCACTGTCTGTGAATGGTGAGAGTGGAGCTGATGTTTGGATATCACTTTCTGCATGTGCAACACACATTTCACAGGCAATTACTAAAATGCTGATTGAAGACTCCTAATCACTGAGAGCAAACAATGGTTCATCTAACTTGTGGATCCTTGCAGTTTATTGTCCTAGTTGATTGTTTCATTGTGGTACCATTTTCCTTGATTCCCTTAGCCGT
This sequence comes from Schistocerca americana, assembly GCF_021461395.2. NCBI lineage: Eukaryota > Metazoa > Arthropoda > Insecta > Orthoptera > Acrididae > Schistocerca > Schistocerca americana. Next base: position 105,350,100 of record NC_060126.1, read on the forward strand.
CGAATCTGCCTCAGAAACATGGTGTGTAGTAATCTGACATGGATATGTGGCCTATCAGTTTCCATTTGCTTGTTCATACATGAAAATTTTGTGTCTTAGTACTGACCTTGGTACACTGCTATCCATCCTCTTCCCTAATCTCTGAAAGTTTATTTCAAAGCTGCAGAAATACTCTGTATGTATGGATGACAAAGCCAAGTTGCCCACATAGTGTAACAAATGCCAGTTTATCTGCATACTAACTGCTGGAAAAACCAATGAGAGTATAAAACTATAATAGAATGGTGCCACATATATATATTTATATATGAGATAGTTGTATATGTCCAGAAAATAACAAACCACATTTTTTTCTAACTCATCAACATCAGCACTAATGCGAAATGAGATATACATTATTTGAATTTTCCGGAAGGCCCACATAAATTTTATGTTTCCTCCGAGAGATAGCATAGCCGCAGCAGAGTTTCAAAATGACAACTGTACGGACATATGTTACAAGCAGTGTGTCATCACTACATTTCTCAGTGTGGAGAAATAAACTGTTGGGAACTCTCACGAACATTTGTGTGCAGTTGAAACTGACAGAAGTACAGTCAATCGCTGGGCAAAGATGCCATTCGATAGAACTCTGAGATTTGCAGTGCTCAGGGAGGAAATCCATGGCTGTCACACCTGATAATGTGCAGCTAGTTGATAAGTTCATTCACGGTGCCAAAAACCAGTGAACACATAAACGAAACTCAAAAGGTGCTTCCAGTGACTTCAGCTCCAGAACAACCCAGGTGATTGATTGATTCAAAATGGTAATAGTTGATCTAACACAAGTTCAAAATATCACTAAACAGATTTCGACAAAGTTACACCATTCACCCTACAATGCTGATCTAACTCCCTCAGACTTTCACTTGCTTGGGTCATTAAAGGATGCCATTCATGAAGAACACCTCAAGAATGATGATGAAGTGATATGTGCAATAAAGAAATGGCTTGAAGACCAGAACAAGGAGTGATACCCACATGGCATACACATCCTTGTGCCTCGCTGGAGAAAGACAATAGAATGGGAAGGAAATTAGTGGAAAGATAGAGATTATAGAAGAAACATAATTCTTTCTTGTTTGTACATTTCACTGTGTTCAATAAATAATTGTTGAAAAAAACGTAGTGCATTACTTTCTCAGAAATCCTTGTAATTTATGTATTTCTTTGGGACTTTTCATTATTTGTTATATGTCACGCCACAACACAACAGGGGAGAAAAAGACTGACCTTAGAAATATCAAGCACAGTATGGTAAACTGAATCATCACAATGAATACACAATAGCACAACAATGTTGTTGTTGTTGTTGTTGTTGTTGTTGTTGTTGATGGACAATTCTAGTTATCAACCAGGCAGTATTTCATTTTTTTTAAAACTGTTATGACAATCAAGAGAAGTAGTTGACACTGTCTACTACCACAATCAATTTAAGAAGACACCTCTGGAAATGATACATCAAACTGCATGTAGAGGTGGCAGAACACACACATAAAAGACGACTGTAATTGTCAAGTTTTCGGAACCAGTGGCTCCTTTTTTCAGGCAGAAGAGCTTAAGGGGAAAGGAAGAGAGGTGAAGGAAAAGGACTGGAGAGGTGAAGGAAAAGGACTGGAGAGGTCTAGGAAAAGGGATAGATTTCGGTCAAGTCACTCAGAACCGTGGGTCAGGAGGAACTTAGCATAATGAATGAGAAGGAAGGACTGATTGTTGGCAACCGCATCACACAGAGATTTGAAAACTTGAGAGCTTAAAGGTGGAAGACAGGGTAATATGTAGACAGGGATTACTGCTTAAACATCATGCATGAGTTAATAAGAGTACGTAACAGAGGTGGGAGGGGAGCAGCGAAAAATAGACAGGAAAGACAATGAAAGCTGTAGAAAACTAAAATGGAGTGAATGGTTTCCACCTTCTGAGTTCTGAGAAGCTGGTGTCTGGGAGAAGAATCCAGATGACACTTGTGGTGAAATACCGTATTTACTCGAATCTAAGCCGCACTCGAATCTAAGCCGCACCTGAAAAATGAGACTCGAAATCAAGGGAAAAAAATTTTCCCGATTCTAAGCCGCAGCTGAAATTTGAGACTCGAAATTCCAAGGGAGAGAAAAGTTTTAGACCCAAATCGAAAAAGTTGGTCCACTGTAATACGAGACACAATTTAGGTCGAATGAATGACTATACAGCTACAGTAGTTTGGTTCGAGTCTTAAGCTTAGCAGTTAAGCTTTACCATGTAGCCATTGCTATGCGTCAGGTGCTCCGTACCTATTTATACGGGTACCATTCCTTTTTCACGTGCTTCGTCTGGTTAGAATTGATTGCTTATTTTTCTTTGATCTGGTAAATGTCGTTCTCTTTGTTATAGATGTTTACGTCACTCTAAGCTGAAAATGCATTACTGTACTGTGTCATGCATTGTTTGTCGCATTCTGATAGTGAGTGTTTACGACCTGTTGCCGCTCGCGGCATGGCTTGCTTTTGTGCGCGCTACCGCCACTTTTAAAAAAAAAAAAAAAAAAAAACGGCTCATTAGCAAAACAATGGCAAGAGACTGCTTGCTATTTGCTGTTAGTTACACTGCTGCTTTCTTTGATAATGATCAACAAGAACCAAATAATAGACTGTGTATGATAGAAGATGTTCTGAACAAGAGTTTAGCGAAAATTTTTCTCCGGTTGAAAATCTTTGCAGACGCCTCTGTAGTACATTACATTCTGCACAGAAATTAGTCATCTTAGGTTTAAAAATCTTGTCAATTGTCGTGCTTCATTTCTGACTGTATCCCTATTAGGCATAAGAACAATACGAGTATAAACATGGCATGATATGTATATTATTCCGCGTTTGCTGTAGTCTTACCCTAGTTTCGTAGTTTATTAGGCAGACAGGATTTAAATGAGATAGCAGCAAACACGAAAGAATACATGGCAACATGTTTACATTCGTACGGTATTATTCTTATGATGAAAAGAATACTGCATGCAATTCACAATTCATAAAAGTTCTTATTAGCAACGATCTCTTGTCACAGGTAGGAAAAAATTCAGAACGTAGAGTTGGCCATATTGACAAACATCCCAAACAATCTTGCCAGTCGGATTTTCGTAGTACCTTGTAATGCTGCTACATTCGAAGATGAACAATACGGAATTTGTATTTACTTCGTTGGACAATGTATGAAAATGCAGTGGTCGAACAGTGGTCGAAACTCGGGGCGGCGAAAAAAAGCTCGTCTTACACATTTTTATTTTTTTTTTAATTTACTGATGCAGAGGTTTTGTCGCCAGTACCTTTGTGCCTGCAAAGCATGCCTGTGTGGCGCTACATAATTCGGCAGCAGAAGTTAGTTGTGGCGGCACTTACCAACATTTTTCAGAACTTCCGTTTACTTTGCACTCGATTCTAAGCCGCAGGCGGGTTTTTGGATTACAAAAACCGGAAAAAAAGTGCGGCTTAGATTCGAGTAAATACGGTAGGTGCTGAGGGCACGAATGTCATCTTGTAGAGCATGCTCTATTGTGAGTTACCAGTATACACCCTCTGCCTATGCCCATTCATACTAATTGATAATTTGGTGGTAGTCATGCTAATGCAGAAGGCCGAACAGTGTTTACATATAACAGCTGTATATGATGTGTCGTTTCGCAGGTGAATCTCCCTTTGATAGTTTATGTTTTGCCAGTTACAAGACTGTTATAGGTGGTGGTAGGAGGGTTCATAGGGTAAGTCTTCCAGCAGGGACCGTCTTAAGAGTTAGTAGCCATTGCGTAGGGAGAAGGGTGCAGAAGGAGCATAAGGTCTGACAAGAATACTGCGAAGATTGGAAGGGCAATGGAAAGCTATTCTAGATGTGGTAGGAAAAATTTCAGACAGAATGGATTTTATTTCAGGGCCTATGCACCCCCGTACCACCACCTATAACAGTCTTGTAACTGGAAAGACATACTATCAAAAGGAGAGCCACCTGCGAGACGACAAACGTCATATCATATGTTATGTAAACACTGTTTGGCCTTCTACATTGGAATGACTACCACCAAACTATCAATTAGAATAAATGGGCACAGGCAGAGGATGTATACTGGCAACTCACAATATCCTGTTGCAGAGCATGCTCTTCAACATGACAGTCGTGACCTCGGTGCCTGTTTCACCACATGTGCCATAAAGATTCTTCCCCTAGATATCAGATTCTCAGAACTCCGCTGGCGGGCACTAATACTACAACATGTCTTTGGTTCTCACCACCCGTATGGCCTTAATTTACGTTACTTTCTTCCGTCTCAGCATTTCTTCATTGTAACTACTCTTTGCTTCACTCCGTTTTAGTTTTCTACATCTTTCATTGTCTTTTCCGCCTATTTTTCAGTGCCCCCTCCCACTTCCGTTACGTACAATGCACTTCTTTTTTTAACTCTCACTAACTCATGCATGATGTTTACACAGTAATCTCTATCTACATATTATCCTGTCTTCCACCTGTAAGCTCTCACATTTTCAAATCTTGTCCTATGCAGTCCCCAAAAATCAGTCTTCCCTCCTCATCCCATACAATAAGTCTCTCCTGACCCGCAGTTCTGGGTGACTTTCCCAAAATCTACCCCTTTTCCTAGACCTCTCCACTCCTTTTCCTTCACCCCTCTTCCTTCCCCTTCAACCCTTGTCTCAAGAAAGGAGCCATTGGCTCTGAAAGCTTGCCAATTACAACTGTCTTTTATTGTCTGCTCAGTTGGTGCTTGGTGAGTAAATTTTTTATCTATCCAATTAAACAATTTTGTCAATAATGGATTGCTTTTGTTGTTAAATTGCATATATAGGTATTGTACGTATATAAGAGATAAAAACTTACTGTTTTATAGGCTCTCTTGTTGCTTTTGCAGAGTTTTTACTGTCTGATTTCTTACTAGGGTAAAAAGAATCAACAGAGGAATCAGCAAAAAGAGCATGTTTCACTGTTGCTGCTGGCTTAGAAGAAGCGTCCTGCAACAAATGAGAAAACACAACTGAGTGACAAAATACATTAACAACATTATAACCTAAATGTAGTAGCAATGTACACACATCACAAAAAGTTTTGCATCGGAGGGTTCCGGAACCTGTGCAGAAAATTGGAAGAGAGCTCAACATAAACATCATTTCCACTCTTTTTATTGCTCATGAAAACAACACATTGCATGTCGTACCACCATACAGTGAGACCTTCAGAGGTGGTGGTCCAGATTGCTGTATACACCGGTACCTCTAATACCCAGTAGCACATCCTCTTGCATTGATGCACGCCTGTATTCATTGTGGCATACTATCCACAAGTTCATCAAGGCACTGTTGGTCCATATTGTCCCATTCCTCAACGGCGATTTGGCGTAGATCCCTAAGAATGGTTGGAGTGTCACGTCGTCCATAAACAGTCCTTTTCAATTTATTCCAGCCATGTTTGATAGGGTTCATGTCTGGAGAACATACTGGCCACTCTAGTCAAGCAATATTGTTATCCTGAAGGAAGTCATTCACAAGATGTGCACGATGGAGACGCGAATTGTCGTCCATGAAGATGAATGCCTCGACAATATACTGCCAATATGGTTGCACTATCAGTCGGGGGAAGGCGTTCACATATCATACAGCCGTTACGACACCTTCCATGACCACCAGCGGCATATGTTGGCCCACATCAGCCACGCCAAAACAGCAGGGAACCACCACCTTGCTGCACTTGCTGGACAGTGTGTCTAAGGCATTCAGCCTGACCAGATTGCCTCCAAACACGTCTGGTTGAGGGTATATGCGACACTCATCGATGAAGAGAACGTGATGCCAATCCTTAGCGGTCCATTCGGCATGTTGTTGGGTCCATCTGTACCGCGCTGAATGGTGTCGTTGCAAAAATGGACCTCGCCACTACTGTAGGAAAAGTGCAATGTTTTTCATTTCATCTTTACTTCAAGTTTAACTTAGATTTCCAAATTCTTTGAAAGCAGTGCCTCTCAATCGCTACACTGACATGGGTGGTAAATGTGCATGCTGTCATACATTATTTACCATCAAGAGTCTACTTCGTGGACAATGAATTCTGGTTTCAAGTAAATGAATGCAATGGAATAGAAATGGAAATACCTAATACGAAAGGACCAGAAAAATTCACACTTTGTGATCAATGAGAATACAGATGACCCCTATGAACCATGGACCTTGCTACTGGTGAAGAGACTTGCGTGCCTCAGCAATACAAAGGTGCAACCACAACAAAAGGTTGTCTGCTGAGAGGCTAAATAGAAACATGTGGTTCCTTATGAGGGGCAGCAGCCTTTTCAGTAGTTACATGGGCGACAGTCTGGATGATTGACTGATCTGGACTTTTAACATCAACCAAAACGCCCTTGCACTGGTACTGCAAACAGCTGAAAGCAAGGGGAAACTACAGCCGTAATTTTTCCCGAGGGCATGCAACTTTACTGTATGATTAAATGATGATGGCGTCCTCTTGGGTAAAACATTCCGGAGGTAAAATAGTCCCCCATTCGGATCTCCGGGCAGCGACTACTCAAGAGGACGTTGTTCTCAGGAGAAAGGAAACTGGCGTTCTATGGATTGGAGCGTGGAATGTCAGATCCCATAATCGGGCAGGTAGGTTAGAAAATTTAAAAAGGGAAATGGATAGGTTAAAGTTAGATATAGTGGGAATTAGAGAAGTTCGGTGGCAGGAGGGACAAGACTTTTGGTCAGGTGAATACAGGGTTATAAATACAAAATCAAATAGGGGCAATGCAGCAGTAGTTTTTATACTATGTAAGAAAATAGGAATGTGGGTAAGCTTCTATGAACAACGTGGTGAACACACAACTGTAGCCAAAATAAACTCAAAGCCAATACTCACAACAGTAGCACAAGTTTATACACCAACTAGTTCTGTAGATGAAGAGATTGAAGATATGCATGGTAAGATGAAAGAAAATGTTCAGGTAGTTAAGGGAGACGAAAATTTAATTGTAATGGGGGAATGGAATTCGACAGTAGAAAAAGGAAGAGAAGATAAAATTGTAGTTGAATATGGACTGGAGAATAGGAATGGAACAGGAAGCCGACTGGTACAATTTTGCACAGAGCATTGCCAACACTTAGTTTAAGAATCATGAAATAAGGTTGTACATATGGAAGAGACCTGGAGACACCTGCAGGTTTCAGAGTGATTATGTAATGGTAGGACAGAGGCTTTGGAACCAGATTTTAAATTGTAAGACATTTCCAGGAGCAGTAGTGGACTGACCACAATTTATTTCTTACGAACTGTAGATTAAAACTAAAGAAATTGCAAAAAGGTGGGGAATTAAGAATAAAGGACTTGGATAAGCTGAAAGAACCAGAGGTGGCTGAATGTTTCAGAGGTAGCATTAGGCAAAACTGACAAGAACAGGGGAAAGGAACACAGCAGAAGATGAATGGGTAGATTTGAGAGATGAAATAGTGAAAGCAGCAGATAATCAAATAGGTGAAAAGACAACATGTAGTAGAAATTCTTGGGTAACACAGTAGGTATAAAACTTAATTAATGGAATGAGAAAGCATAAAAATGTATTTAATGAAGCAAATGAAATGGAATACAAACATCTAAAAAAAATAATTGACAGTAAGTGCAAAATGACTGGCAAGACAAGTGTAAGGATTCATAAGCATATATCACTAAGGGAATCCTTACACTTAAAGTTGCCTTTGGAGAAAAGAGATGCACCTGTATGAATATCAAGAACTCATATAGAAAACCATTCCTAAGCAAACGAGGGGAAGCCGAAAGGAAGAAGGAGTATATACAGGGCCTATACACGGGAGATGTACTTAAGAACAATATTATAGAAATGGAGGACAAAGTAGGTGAAATTGAGATGAGGGATACGATATTGCGAGAAAGAATTTGACAGAGCACTGAAAGACCCAGTCCAACTACTTACAGCTTTGGGAGAGCCAGCCATGACAAAACTATTCCAGTTGGTATAAACAATGTACATGACAGGTGAAATACCTCACACTTCAAGAACAACATAATTCCAATTCCAAAGAAAGCAGGATTTAACAGAGCAGTGAAAGACCTAAGTCAAATTATATACAGCCTTGGGAGAACCAATTGACAAAACTATTCTGTTTGGTGTACAAGACGTGTGACACAGGTTAGATAGGGAATCTAACCTGTGTCACACATAATAATTCAAAGTCCAAGGAAAACAGGTGCTGACACGTGTGAATATTATTAAACTATCAGTTTAATAAGCCATGGTTGCAAAATACTAACATGAATTCTTTACAGATGAAGACTGGAAAAACTGGTAGAAGTCAACCTTGGGTACGGTCAGTTTGGATACTGGAGAGTAGGAATTAATGTCCATGGATAAGAAAGACACTGTAAGTATGTCAGAAACAGCAAAGAACTTTGATGAGAAGTTGAACAGAATGGTCAGAGTCTTTACATGAGGATATAAGATGAACATAACAAAAACATAACAAGAATAACAGAATGTAGTCGAACTAAATCAGGTAATGCTGAGGGAATCAGATTAGGAAATGAGATGCTAAAATTAGTAGAGCACATCTGCTATTTGGGCAGCAAAGTAACTGCTGATGGCTGAAATAGAGAGGAGGTGAAATGTAGATTGCCAATGGCAAGTAAAGCATTTCCGAAGAAGAGAAATTTGTTAACATCCAAGTGTCAGGGAATCTTTTATGAAAGTATTGGTATGCAGTGATCCATGTATGGAAATGAAACATGGACAATAAACAGTTTAGCCAATATGAGAATAGAAGCTTTTGAACTGTGGTGCTGCAGAAGAATGTTGAAGATTAGATGGGTAGTTGCATAACTAATGAGGAGGAACTTAATATAATTAGGGAGAAAAGAAACTTGTGGTACAACCTGACTACAAGAAGGGACTGGTTGATACAACACATTCTGAGACATCAAAGGATCAACAATTTAATACTGGAGGAAAAGATGAGGGGATAAAAATCATAGAGGAAGACTAAGAGGTGACTGCAGTAAGCAGATTCTAGGATGTAGAATGTAGTAGTTATACAGAGATGAGAGGCTTGCATGGGATAGTAACTGCCTAACAGATGCTGCTTCATAGCAAATTATACCCAGTTGAGCCAGTTTTCATTTACTGATACTTAAATCCTGCTGGAATTGCCCAAGTCCCTCAACTGCACAATGGACATGAATGGATGCAGGTGATCAGACAGGATGCTTACGTACGTGTCACCTGTTGAAGTCATATCTAGACGTATCAGGGGTCCCACACCAATCCAACTGCACAGTCCCTACACCATTACAGAGCATCCACCAGCTTAAACAGTCCCCTGCTGAGATGCAGTGTCCACGGATTCATGAGGTTGTCTCCATACCCATACACGTCCATCTGCTTGATGCAATTTGAAATGAGACTCGTCCAACCAGGCAACATGTTTCCAGTCATCAACAATCCGATGTCGGTGTTGACGGGTCCAGGCGAGGCATAGAGTTTTGTGATGTGCAGTCATCAAGGGTACACGACTGGGCCTTCGGCTCCGAAGGCCCATATCAATGATGTTTCGTCAAAAGGTTTGCACATTGGCACCTGTTGATGGCCCAGCATTGAAATCTGGAGCAATCTGCAGAATGGTTACACTTCTGTCACACTGAATGATTCTCTTCAGTCGTCGCTGCTTCCGTTCATGCAAGATCTGTTTCCGGCCAAAGCGAAGTCGGAGATTTGATGTTTTACTGGATTCTGATATTCACGGTACACTCGTGAAATGGTCATACGGGAAAATCCCCACCTTATTACTAGCTTGGAGATGCTGTGTCCCACTACTACTGTGCCGACTATTACACCATGTTCAAACTCACTTAAATCTTGATAACCTGCAGTAAACAATATAACAAATGCACCTGACACTTCTAGTCTTATATAGGCGTTGCCGACCACAGCACTGTATTCTGCATGTTTACTTATCTCTGTATTTGAATACACATGCCTATATCAGTTTCTTTGGTGCTTCAGTGTATTTCTTTAATATGTCCTGGACCTTGCCGTTGGTGGGGAGGCTTGCGTGCCTCAGCGATACAGATAGCCGTACTGTAGGTGCAACCAAAATGGAGGGGTATCTGTTGAGAGGCCAGAAAAATGTGTGGTTCCTGAAGAGGGGCAGCAGCCTTTTCAGTAGTTGCAGGGTTAACAGTCTGGATGATTGACTGATCTGGCCTTGTAACACTAACCAAAACGGCCTTGCTGTGCTGGTACTGCGAACGGCTGAAAGCAAGGGGAAACTACGGCCGTAATTTTTCCCGAGGACATGCAGCTTTACTGTATGGTTAAATGATGATGGAGTCCTCTTGGGTAAAACATTCCGGAGGTAAAATAGTCCTCCATTCGGATCTCGGGGCGGGGACTACTCAAGAGGATTTCGTTATCAGGAGAAAGAAAACTGGCATTCTATGGATCGGAGCGTGGAATGTCAGATCCCTTAATCGGGCAGGTAGGTTAGAAAATTTAAAAAGGGAAATGGATAGGTTAAAGTTAGATGTAGTGGGAATTAGTGAAGTTTGGTGGCAGGAGGAACAAGACTTCTGGTCAGGTGACTACAGGGTTATAAACAGAAAATCAAATAGAGGTAATGCAGGAGTAGGTTTAATAATGAATAGGAAAATAGGAATGCGGGTAAGCTACTACAAACAGCATAGTGAATGCATTTTTGTGGCCAAGATAGATACGAAGCCCACGCCTACCACAGTAGTACAAGTTTATATGCCAACTAGCTCTGCAGATGACGAAGAAATTGAAGAAATGTATGATGAAATAAAAGAAATTATTCAGATAGTGAAGGGAGATGAAAATTTAATAGTCATGGGCGACTGGAATTCGTCAGTAGGAAAAGGGAGAGAAGGAAACGTAGTACGTGAATATGGATTGGCGGTAAGAAACGAAAGAGGAAGCCGCCTGGTAGAATTTTGCACAGAGCACAACCTAATCATAGCTAACACTTGGTTCAAGAATCATAAAAGAAGATTGTATACATGGAAGAAGCCTGGAGATACTGACAGGTTTCAGATAGATTATATAATGGTAAGACAGAGATTTAGGAACCAGGTTTTAAATTGTAAGACATTTCCAGGGGCAGATGTGGACTCGGACCACAATCTATTGGTTATGAACTGTAGATTAAAACTGAAGAAACTGCAAAAAGGTGGGAGTTTAAGGAGATGGGACCTGGGTAAACTGACTAAACCAGAGGTTGTACAGAGTTTCACGGAGAGCATAAGGGAACAATTGACAAGAATGGGGGAAAGAAATACAGTAGAAGAAGAATGGGTAGCTTTGAGGGATGAAGTAGTGAAGGCAGCAGAGGATCAAGTAGGTAAAAGGACGAGGGCTAGTAGAAATCCTTGGGTAACAGAAGAAATACTGAATTTAATCGATGAAAGGAGATCAGATTGGATTCCGTAGAAATATTGGAACACGTGAGGCAATACTGACCCTACAACTTATCTTAGAAGCTAGATTAAGGAAAGGCAAACCTACGTTTCTAGCATTTGTAGACTTAGAGAAAGCTTTTGACAATGTTGACTGGAATACTCTCTTTCTAATTCTGAAGGTGGTAGGGGTAAAATTCAGTGAGCGAAAGGCTATTTACAATTTGTACAGAAAGCAGATGGCAGTTATAAGAGTCGAGGGGCATGAATGGGAAGCAGTGGTTGGGAAGGGAGTGAGACAGGGTTGTAGCCTCCCCCCGATGTTCAATCTGTATATTGAGCAAGCAGTAAAGGAAACAAAAGAAAAATTCAGAGTAGGTATTAAAATCCATGGAGCAGAAATAAAAACTTTAAGGTTCGTCAATGACACTGTAATTCTGTCAGAGACAGCAAAGGACCTGGAAGAGCAGTTGAACGGGATGGACAGTGTCTTGAAAGGAGGATATAAGATGAACAACAAAAGCAAAACGAGGATAATGGAATGTAGTCGAATTAAGTCGAGTGATGCTGAGGGAATTAGATTAGGAAATGAGACACTTAAAGTAGTAAAGGAGTTTTGCTATTTAGGGAATAAAATAACTGATGATGGTCAAAGTAGAGAGGATATAAAATGTAGACTGTCAATGGCAAGGAAAGCGTTTCTGAAGAAGAGAAATTTGTTAACATCGAGTATAGGTTTAAGCTTCAGGAAGTTGTTTCTGAAAGTATTTGTATGGTGTGTAGCCATGTATGGAAGTGAAACATGGACGATAAATAGTTTGGACAAGAAGAGAATAGAAGCTTTCAAAATGTGGTGCTACAGAAGAATGCTGAAGATTAGATGGGTAGATCACATAACTAATGAGGAAGTATTAAATAGGATTGGGGAGAAGAGAAGTTTGTGGCACAACTTGACTAGAAGAAGGTATCGGTTGGTAGGACATGTTCCGAGGCATTATCAAGGGATCACCAGTTTAGTAATGGAGGGCAGCGTGGAGGGTAAAAATCGTAGAGGGAGACAAAGAGATGAATACACTAAGCAGATTCAGAAGGATGTAGGTTGCAGTAGGTACTGGGAGATGATGAAGCTTGCACAGGATAGGGTAGCATGGAGAGCTGCATCAAACCAGTCTCAGGACTGAAGACCACAACAACAACAAATCATTTGGCGAAGCCCAATGGAAAGGTAATATGTGTAAGAATGCCTCACCAACTATGGGCAGTTGAATGATCTGTAAGGTACATGCCGTGATGCAGCATAGTTCTCGGCCCGTGGAATCTAGCATCTCAGAACAAAGAAACACGTACTTTTGTCTGCTAACTAAAGTTCATTAGTTGATATAATGTGAGCACTTACAGTGGCAGTTTTAGGTGGTGCGGGTTTTGGAAGGTGGCTATGGAAAATACTGGTAGATGTCACACACCAACTTCCCCCCCCCCCCCCCCACCCTCCACCCCGTTTACGATACTGCAAGCTTCAGCAAAAAGTTGTGAGGATGCCATTACCAAATGCTTTGTGTTGTGCATTGATTTCGTTTCTTATTTTCAAATGAGTGAAGAAACTAATCCTGATCCGTCAGAGTTGAATTACACTCTCACAACACCAGAAAGGGTAGCATGCATCAATACTGCTTACAAAGAAATGCAGAACACTGGTGTAGGTTGGCTGCCTTGGAACTGACAGGTAGGGTTTGTTTTCCCACACTGCTCCTCTCTTTCTGGTGATTAAAATTCTGGATTATCTATGCTCCTAGCTGAGTTTATAGTGTCAGCACTCCGCACTACAGCGATCAGAAAACAAAACCTGTCAATGTCTTTCAATCACACTGAAATCCTTCCTCTAACATGTGAGCAGAGTTATTTTTGGTTCAACTTCTACACTAAGTGCCTGTCGGTTTTGTCTAAACACTGTTCAGATAGAACAGTGTTAAGTATGGGTTGCACAACTATGAATGCCCACAAAAGGTTGAAATTAATGTTCTGCTAGATTTTGTAATTATCAAATTGGATGGGAAAAGAAAAATAATGTCGAGAAACACCTTATATCAGAGAAGAAATCAGTACAACGTAGGAGAAAATGCCGCTGCTTCTCAACAGAAACAATGATTTGTTGAAAGCTTAAATCGAGCCAAAACAAGAAAACAAACAAAAAACATCTCGGAAAAAGTTGTTGAAGTTTTTGCAAAAGCAAACATTCCATCCAAAAAATCCCCAATCACCACTTTTTTTAATAGTCAGTTTTAAAGCACTAAGGCTTTATCTTCAAGCATCTACTGAGACAATCTTATAAATTTGACCATCTAATTGCACGCATTTACCGCACGCATGCACGCACGTGCACACACACACGCACACACACACACACACACACACACACACACACACACACACACCTATCACACACTTTCACAAAATGGCTCCATTCCGTTTTGTGCGCGGTTCCCCAACCTACACACAGGAAGCGAAAATACAGTTTCTTCAGCAACTGTTAATAGCATCCATAAAGCAAAGCCTGACAAAAATGATAATGCAAAATCAAACATCACAAGCCATATCCCAAGAGAAAGTGAGAAAAATACTGTACTAAATTCAGACAGCAATATTGTTGAACACCGAAGTGTTAGTACGGTGGACAGCAGTGTGACAAAAAAAATGTAAAACTGGACAAAAATTTCAGAAACAGTATAGTAACGAATGGCCATATTTGGTAAAATTAAATAAATCAGACCAACATGTGTTTTGTACAGTGTCTTCACAAAGACATTTCTATAAAACATGCTAGTCATGATGATTGCTGTCATATTCTGTCTAAGTACATGTAGACCTAGCAAGCCTTAAGTCTTCAAAAGCATCATTGTCATCATTTGGAATAAAAGATTGTGAGGAAGACTGTCACGAATGCTGAAATGCTTTTTAGTTCATTTATTGTTGAACATGACCCACCAATTTCTTGTGCAGATCATAGTTCACAGCCACTATCAAAAAGTTTCCTGATTCTCAGTTTGCTAAAAAATACAATTGTGGAAGAACTAAAAACAACTGCAGTTATAAATTCTTTGCCAAAATGATGTAGTAAAATACTTAAAAGAAAACCCCCTTTTCTCTTGCAACTGATGATAGCACAGACGTTAAAGACGTGAAACTATATCCAATTGTCGAACTTAATTTGATGTTATAAAGAAAAAGATGTGCGCCACAATACTATCCTTGCTGGAATCAAGTTCAAATACTGGCGAAGGAATTTTTAATCTCTTGAGTGGCGAACAGCTAAGAAAAGGAACTCCCTGGAAAAACTGTATTTCATTTGCATATGATAATGCAAATACAATGGAGGTACATATAAAATGAAATGCTGCTTTTTTAAGGAAAGCTCAAACACACTTAAGAATTCGATCTTTTTCTTGGCACCGGCTTCATTTTGCTGCACACAAAGTGTGAGAACCCTACAATACTTTGATGCTAAAGAATTAATAATGGGCATTTTTCTATTTCCTCCAAAAGAGTTCAAAAAGACATTCTACTCTGTCAAAATCTATATGGCACTAAAGCTCTGCTCCAATCAACAGAAAGAATAACTGAACAGTGTTAACTACGAAAATTTTTCAAAAATGTAAACAACTCTCACTTATCTAGCGTGCACCCTACCCTCAATGATCCAGTAACGAGGCTATATCTTCTTTTCTTGCATAATACTCTTTTGTTATTTACCAAAGCAAATGTATTCCTTCAGAAAGAAGAGCCAGTAATTCACAGTCTTCATAGGACACTAAATAACTTGTTTACAGATTTGATTGTGAGATTTATCAAACAACACATTAAAAAGTTTAACCATTTATCTTCAGGAAGATCATGTTGCCAAAATAATTTTTCAAAGCATCAGATTTAGGTTGCGAACAGTGCAACAAGATTATCACTCAAGAGAAAATTAATTCTCAATCACCAGTCAAAATCCTGTATTATACCAGTAGAGAGAGATCCAAGAAGAAAAGGCAGTGGATGAGAAAAATATTTTTGTTGAATACATTGAACATAACCTAACCTAAATTACAAAGATATTAAATTAAATTAACTGAACCTCTAACAGTACTTATTAAAGAAAAAATTCAGAACCTCTCATCTCATGATGTATGTTGATTTTGTTAACACGTAACGTGTATTGATTTTACAGTATTTGTAAATTACAGAAATTTTTCTAAAGTGCCTTTATATTTACTAAACTGATTTTTAGTTAACCTGACTTTTCATTTGCAATTGTTTTAATTGCTACAAAATCATCTTTATTTAAGAGTCTGAAAGTGAAATATAGCGTTTAAAGGTCTAAAACAACTCTAATTTTTTAAATTTTGCAATTAAATCACTCCAGGTAAACACCGGGATGTTTCCTTTGAAAGAGCATGGCCAATTTCCTTAAGCATCCTTGACACAACCCATCTCTAAATGACCTCAATGTCGATCAGATGTTAAACATTACACCCCCCCCCCCCCCCCTCTTCCACAAAAATTTTCTAAAGGAGAGCCTGTGAACCCACATCCATATTTGGCATGTGATTACAGACAGCCACTTCTGAATTGTGTGAAATGTGAAACTATTGTGTCACCTGTGGGACCTTATCTGGCAAAAAAATAATTTTAAGTGATTTCATATTAATTTCTTGAAGGTGGCTGAGCAAAAGCATGATACATTAATATTATTCAACACTTAAAATGTAACCTGAGTTGTAAACTTTCCTTCAAGAACTGTCCAAGCCAAAAGCACCTAAATGCATAACTGTTATGTATGTTAGAATGTAGTCACCAATGTTAATGTTCATCTAGGTTTAAAGGGGTTCTAAAACCATTATGACCAGTTAGCCACAATACAAAACATAAGAACTCAAAAATAGCTATTACTATGAAAACAGAAAAATAATTTAGTTCATAGCAGACAACTTTACAAGAAACATGCTAAATTTTAGTTGTCATGAGTTATACAAGTTAATGGATGTAAATTCTAAATTTAGTTCACTTCTAAGTAAAATTCTAACTTTAACAGCTGTTTTCCAATAAACACTAAAGAATGATACCAACGATATCAAAGACACTGGAGTAGCTTGCATCAGGGCACAGTTGTGCACTGTTGATAAGACCACAGAAACTTTTTCTTTACTGACTGGAGTTTTGTCAATAAAAAAGCTTTCATCTTATGTCAAAAAGAAATCATTTTAAGAACAAAATCAAAACAATATGAAGAACAATCAGAAGAGTAACCGGGAAGTCTATCAAGGAACAAAATGTTCTAATATTCAAAAATGATCACCAAGGGGCCATGACAACAATCACAAAACATGTCTTTTTAATAATCACTTCCTAAACACAAGAGAGGAAGTCTGTACTGTCAACTCATGATGAAAAAGGTACTGTAATATATGTGAAAATCACCATCACAAGCATCCAATAAGTTTACTGTAACTTCTTCCAGGATCATCAGAGAAATAATAAACTCTACAAAAATCAAAAATTCTTGTGTGGCTAAAAGAGATTTCAACCAAAATATTATATTAAAAGCATGTTGCTACAATACTGTAATTCTGCTCAGCCACATTTGTAATCCAACATTTTCACAAAGTACATGAAATATATTCATAGTTGTGAATATGGACATTCATCAGCTGTGTAACGGAATGACGACAATGAAAATTTGTGCTGGACCTGGACTCGAACCCTAATTTCCCGCTTATTGCGAGTGGTCGCCTTACTATAAGGCTATCCGAGCATGACTCATGGCCAGACCCAAACTTCCAAATGTCATAAACCATTTATCTACAACCATCTATCACCCATTATGTATATTCCCGTACAGGCAAGACATTTGAATGTTGACGATATATGGAAGTTTGAGCCTGACCATGAATTGTGCTCGCGCAGACTAATGGTAAGGTGGCCATTCGAGGTAAGTAGGAAATTCGGGTTCAAGTTCCAGTCCGGGCCACATTTTTACTCTTGTTATTTCATTATGCAGCTGATGAGTGTCCATTTCACAACTGGAAATACATTTCATGATTTTCATAATGCCTGTAGTTGTCGCAGTGCGGAACATTGCATTGTAATTTGGAATAACACAGGCACTGCAATATCGTACTTTCACAAATTATCCTTCCAGACATGTGTCACTGTTGGAACTATTTAAGAAAGGTGTTGGGGCAGATATTAATACATACTGATTTGATTCGCTATTAACTTACTTTTCAAATTTTTTGGAATCAGTAATAAACTGACAAATGCTCAAGCTTATCTACAAATATGAGGTTCTGCATCAGTCACACTTTGGATTCCAGAAGAACATCTCCACTGTATGTGCCACATACCACCTCACTGATCACCTATTAAAATAAGCAGTGTCTCCATTATGTCTTTTGAGTGCTAGTCCCAGAAGTTACAAGAGGAATCTGTGATGTTTGAAAGGCAGGAGGTGAGGTATTGGAGGAAGTAAAGCTGTGTTGGTAGGGCACTTGCCCACCAAAGGCAAAGCTCTCTGATTGGAGTCCCAGTCTTGCACACTGTTTTAATCTGTCAGGAAATTTTATCCATTAAAATATCTTAACGACATATATCCACCCTACCAGGATTTTTGTGATATGTTTTAATGTATTCAACTGTGCAAATAACATCTTTCTGAAGAAATATAAAGCTTATGCCTATCGAAGAACAAAGATTTTATTTTATGCATTAGATAAGGTTGAATGAAGCAACTGTAAAAGCAATACTGTCAGTCACTTTTTTTTTAGTTATTCCTTGCACAATGTATTTCAGGAAATTATTTCCACTTTCCAGTGTGTTTTTTGTGAACTCGATTTTAATCTCTCCTAAATGCGTGTCCAGTACCATAATCACTGTGTCACCTCACTTAAATTCATCGGAGGACAAAATGTGGAAGTGACAGGTAGAATTTTTTAAAGAGGTTGTCAACTTTATATTGTGACTATTTTAATTTACCTCGTTACCTAACACCTTCAAGTCAAGATCACAATTTATTATTATTATTATTATTATTATTATTACTGATTACTATTTTGGCTAAGGTTGTTAGCTTCAGATCACTTTTTCCCCCTGTGCACATCACCAAATGACGGGAAACATCACAAATTTTCTGCGAGGTATATAGGTAAGTCTCATTGTTCAACTCGACAAAGCATTAATGTAATATCACCAGAGACAGAGAGATCATCGCGCCCACTGTATGATATTATATCAGATAATCCCCACATGTGCAGAGTGAGATTACAATTAAAAGATTACATTTCTCTATACATGGAACACCAGAAAACAATACATACTTTTTGACTCAGTTATATGAGGTTCTTGTATCTAGTGTGCAATTATTATATTACACAGACTATACTTGTGTAGTGGTAACATCACTGCTTATAGAATTAGTTACACCCAACACACAGCATTGGTAGACAACAAGAAAAATGCTTGTATCATAGCAGCCAGCGTTATTACATGAAAATAAGAATCAATAACTTCCTGCAATGTTTGAATGACCTGAAAAATGTCAGTGGCCACAATGAAACCAATTTTGGAAAAATTTTTAAGAAATTTGCTTATCTTCCTATTAACACCAAAGCAAATGGTTGATGCATTTCATGAAAAACCGTGCAAAATTCAGAAATTCTTGAAATATCTCATAAAAGATAGGGCAATACTTCATTTACCATAGTATAAATTTGTTTTAAAACTATGCTCTATTTCACTTCATATGTGTAGATGAAACTGTTTAAGGTGAACAAGTCATTTTAACATATTATTTTATAAATTTTTGAACATGAAAGCCGCAACATACTAATTTGGCAAACAAGGAATAAAAACTGAATCCAACCTCATCTTCCTCACTGCTGCTCCGAACAATATCATCATCTTCACCTTCAGCTTCATCTCGATCTGAACAATCATCTTCCGGCGACTCCAACGTAATGGTGGTTGTCGCAACTTTTACAGGTGTAATAGTTGTGCATCCTATCTGTACACTCTTTCCTGCTTCTTCTACTGTAAAGGGTAGATTGTGTCAAGTTTTATTCCTCCTCTCATAGTACTCAAAAAGCAGAAGAAACCAAGAGAATTGTTTATTAATACACAAAATGCAACAGCACTAATTACATTAGTAGCAACAGTAATAGTGATAGTGATAATGGAATCTATATAACACAGAATAATAATTACATTATTTTAATCTATTCATTAAAAATTAGAAGAAAACAATATATTAATCAGTAACTACTTTGACACTGGAATACAAATCCGCAAAGAACAGAACAAGGTTACAGCAGAATCTGAGTGTTAACTTTTATAGAAATTAAGTTCTCTCCAAAAGTAAAGATTTACCTGAACAGAAGTGTAAAAATCTATTTACACATTATTCATGGAAATTTTACATTATTGGTTCTATAGAAATGTTGCTGTAGAAGCAGGTTTACTTTATTTTTTTATTTGATCTACACTTAAAATGCATCTCCTTGATCAACACTTAAAATGCATCTCCAAAGTCACTCATCAAACCATTTCTACAAGCATTTTTTGGGCAGCTGAGCACATAATTCTGTATGCATGATTTTTTTCGTTTTCCCTTGTCAATTCTTATTTGAGGAGAAGAAAATGTTGCAGAGAATAGGATCAGGGGTACACGGACGGAGGACTTTCAAGGACACCTAAGTAGTCAAAAATATATATTTGTAAGATGTACTGATGAAGATTTGTAAGTTGTACTACTGTTTAGTTGATATGCTCTATACAGGTTTTGGAGACATTAACTACTTTGTACACTACTTTTCGAGCAAGTACCTTTCAAGTTAAAACAAGTGGCTAATGAATTATTGTTTATTGTTCATTGGGGCAGTCAGATGATATCCAACATTTCCCACACACACTCTCGTGTTGGTGTGAAATACTGTCTCATTATATTCAATAACTGAAGACCTGAGAGTTGAATGCATTTTTTGTATTAAGTAACTACAGTCACTAAGTGGTCTGTTGTTTGTGTTGATTGTTGGGAAGCATCACAAAATGAAAGTTAAGACAAAGATGGTTGTAAAATGAAACACAGATATGATGAGAGTCTCACTATGTTAGCAGGCTTGGTATTCATCATTTCTTTTGAGTATGAAGCTGATGAAGATTTGGTGACAGAAACCAAAGCTGGATCTCTTCATGAGAGGCAGATGTAGGGTATCTTATTTATGAAACTTCTACTTATACCCCACAGTGCATTTAGAGAGTTCATTTGGAGACCACAAGAGATCACAATCAAGAAACCAAATTACAAAGAAAAAGGCTCCTTGTACTGTCCTCTAAAAAATCAAAGGCAAGAAACGACGATTTCTTGAAACACAGGCAGGAGTGCAGTCTTATTTTACTTAAAGTACCTCAGTTCATACAGTATGATCTGTTGAGACTTTCATGAGTGAAATGTGCATTTAATTCATTCCAACAGCTACTTTTTTATTAAATAATTTCTATTACTATGTATGTTGTACTAAGTAATGTGAAGGCAGAAAGAAGATAAATATTCAGAGAAAAATTGCTTCGAGTATGAGATGAACTTTAAGAAACAGCACTAAACCAAATGTACTTATAATCGCACTACATGGTTAGTCAAACAAGCAACAATTGGACCTTGAGGATACTCCCCATTTTGTACACTGTGCTTGCTTAGGCAACACAGTTTTGCTAACTAGAAAGTGAAAATGCTAAATTTATAGTATTAAGTACTACATGACTTGAGGTAGGCCTTCAGAGTGAATTATTTCGTGCTACATTTCAAACCCCCCCCCCCCCCCCCCCCCACACACACACACACACACACACACACACAAATTACAGAAAAAACAGTGGGTGCCCCTACTAATGTCTTTTCGCCCTGGAAATCGTGTAACAGATTGTTAAAATGTTGGCTGGATAATTAAAGGGACCAAACTGTTAGATCATCAGTCCTTTCTTCCTTGAACAGGCAGGTCTACATGACTGTACATCAGAGATGGTCTACTGAAAAAAAAAAAAAAAAAACCAGGGGAAGAAAAACCACAAGGTCTACCAAAGGTCAATGAAGGCTAGATAAGGGACAATATGAAGAAAATGGGACACGGGAAGGAAGTCAGGCAGGAGAGTGCATTGAGGGGACATATATCCCCCGAACCCTTCCACCACTCATCAGAGGTACCCCACTCAGAAATTGCCAAGGAAAGACAAGCAACATGGACAAGCAAGAGAAGCACAGATAGACAAAAGACACCACTACAGCCGCAGCTGCTGCCAAGCCCCCAATAAGATGATAACGTTAAGTCGCCCTCTCTTAAAGGCAGTGGTAAAAGACCCCTTCACGAATAAAATGTCAAACTAAGTCAACCACTGAGGCATCGTCTCTTAACGTCAGGGGTAGCTACTCAAGGAGAGTAAGAGCCCGCCGCAGTGTGGCTAGATCAGGACAGTCCAGCAAAATATGGACCACTGTCAAATGCCAACCATGAAGACAGTGGGGTGGGTCCTAGCAATGGAGGAGATTACCAGCCACAAATGGCCAATGTGGAGCAGGCAAAGGACAGTACAGTGCTTGTGAAAGGCTTGCATGGTGGACCTTAACAGATTCAGTCTCCTTTATCACCCTTAGTTTGTATGGTGAAGTCAGAGTGAGCTATTCCATATGCCAGATCCCTAAACCTTGACGGCATAATACTGAATAGAGAAATGTTTCCAGAATATTGATCTCAAGAGTCAGCTTACCAATAGCCAGTTTGGCCCCATTACCAGCGAATTCATCCCCCAGGATCCCAACGTGGCCCGGGGTCCAGACGAAGGTCACTGGGCATTCACATTGTTCAAGGGCATACAAGGAATCCTGGATAGACATAATCAAGGGATGGCGAGGACAACGCTGGTCAGGAGCTTTCAAATTGCTCATGGAGTCGCTCCAGATGAGAAAGGCCTCACCGGTCCAGGAACTGATATGGTCAAGAGCGGCAGAGATGGCTACCAAATCTGCAGTGAAAGCAATACTGCCATACAGCAAGGAGCACAATTCAGTATGTCCTGCTTGAGTATAAGGAAAGCCTACATAACTGGCAAACATCGAGCCATCAAAACAGACTGCTGCTGAACCGAAGGATGGAGAAAAATTGGTGGCGAAGGGCCTCGGGACGAACTAAGTCTTTCAGACCATGTGACAGGTCAAGCGGAAATTGTGGCAGAGGGATGTACCACAGGATGCAGATCCGAGTGGGTCCGGAGGGGAGGCGGTAGAGGGAACAACAGTTCAGAGAAGAGGGACCAGACACAGATTCCGATCACAATCCCTGATCTGGGCTGCCATTGCGAGAGATGGATTTCCATGTTTCGGAAGAGGAGAATGCAGTACAGTTGCTTAGGGGAGCTTGGAACATTTGTAGAGCTTTTGCTGGCACCTGATCTGTAATGGAGGGACCACACCCTCCACGAGTAAGGTTGGTCACAGGGATGGTTTGAAAGGCTCCTGTCCCAAGTCAAACCCGCAGTGGTGTATCTGACCCAGTATTCACAATGCCGAGGGCAGTGCTAAGCCGTATGCCAGACTCCCATAATCAAGACAGAACAGTATCAGGGCTTTGTAAAGCCGCAGAAGGATAGTGCGATCTACAGACCAGCTGCTGTTATTCTGGCAACAAAGTCTGTTAAAGTGTAGCCAGCACTTTCGCTTAAGCTGGTGAAGATAATCGAAGAACAGTCCTAAAAAGTGACAAGTCTCCACCATACTGAGTAGCTGGTTGTTGAGTTAAAAGTTCTGGTTGTTGGTGTGTGGTGCTGTGTCAACAGAGGTGCATGACGTGAGTCTTGGTGGATAAAAACTGAAAGCCATGGGTCAGGGTCCATGTCTGCACTTTTCTTATTCGTATGGTGCCTTGCAGTCCACGTTCGGCAACGCCCACACTAGAGGAGCAATACTAGAGACAAAAGTCATCCGCATACGACGAGGGTGATACTGAGTACTCCATAGCTGCTGCTAGACCATTGATGGCTACTAGAAAGCGAGGGACACTCATTGAAATGTACCACAATATATTTCAATGCTATTCACACAATCTGTCAATTGAATGGAATGGAGCATCAACTTTAAGGAGCCCCTGAAAGAAGGTTTTGACATTGATGGCAGTTGGGTTACGATGATGTCATCTTTAAAATGGGAAGTTAACCCATTTCTTCCCCACTCACTAACACTATTGCAGATTTTGTGCCTTTGTTCATAAATCTTGTTTGCTTTGTTTTTGTGACATTACGAAGGTTGCACAGAGGCTTCCATTTTTTACCTATGATTAGGCACCTAAAAGTATATTTTTTCCAATGCACCTGCAGACAAATCCTCTGTGTGTCAAAATTTATTGATGATTAGGGAGCTTTTTGACCTAAATATTTGCTTTTGCAAAATCTTTGTCAGTTTTTTTCTGAACTGGAAGTTACTTGTTTTCTTCTTTTTGCTCTACTTAAGCTTCCAACAAATGAGAAACAGCAGCATTTTCCTACCAATGAACAGAGTGGTTATCTGATTTATGCTGTTACTCGACATTATTTTTCTTTTTCCACCCAATTTGAAAATTACGAAATGGGCAGAATATCGATGTCGCCCTTTTGTGGCAATTCATAGCCTTCTGAGCCGTACTTGACAACGCTACAGATAAAACCAATAAAGTACTTAGTGCAGAAATAGAACTGAAAATAACTCCACTCACACATTAGGGAGACTTTCAGCATGGTTGAAATAGGTTGACAGAGTTTATTTTCCAATCACTACAGTGCAGAGTTGGGCACTGTGAAGTGGCAGTCGATAGAGAGCGTAAACAAATTGAGATGACCACAGGAACCACTGATCCCTTCTGGTCTTGTGAGGGTTGTGATTGAAGCCAATGACTGACCAGGATTTTCACACATTTCAAAATACGAAAGGTAAACAACGAGCAACACACAACACAAACCATTTGGTAAGGACTACAATGCAGTTGCCTGCATACATCTGCATTGCCATAAAGGAGGACTCTAGCAGTAGCTGATGCAACCATAGCTCAAAACACCTAAATTACCACCATTAAAGTGTCTGCGTTCACTATGTTTACATGCAGGTCCCAAAACCAAATTCTGTAAATAGATTTCCCAATTCAGCTTCTGATTGGTCACATAAACACTCCAGTATTGATTCTAGAAATGTACATCTAATTGCCGCTATCAACATGCGCAACTGATTTTTGCTCACATGTCAATACGAAACCATTTTTGAAACATGTTGAGAATGGCAGGTTATGTCTTGTTAAAAACTTTTTGCTAATGGATGGACTAAGTATGAAGCTGTCTACACCTAACATTTCATCAAAGGGAACCAGCCATTGTGCTTACTAAATCGGGAACTGAAATAGCTTATTTCTATATGCAATATCTGATCGATTTTGAACTCCATTACAGCACTGAACATATAAACAAGACAGCAATAAAGATTTTTGTTTTCCGGAAGTTGAGTCACATGTGAACATGGTGATTTTACCAACTTTTGGACTTAAATTAGAAGACAAACATATATATATATATATATATATATATATATATATATATATATATATATATATATAATGTTTCCTTGTTCTAAGATGCTAGGCTCCACTGCTGAGTCCAGGATGTATAAGCAGACAGGGAGGGGGGGGGGGGGGGGGGGGGGGGCGGGGATCACAGATTTTTCCCGTATCTCCCGGTTAAAGATACATTTTCTCCCGGGCGAAAATACACTTTTTTCACGCTAAATGACAATATACTTTCCCTCGAAACTGTAAAACTTATCCTTTGAATTGATATGGTTTTATACAGCAGTGCAGAATTTCCCAGCATTTTAGAAAATGAAACTCAGGGGGGAAAAAAAGACATTTTAGAAAGATCTTTGATGTGCAGCAACATGTACGCTGCGTATTTTCGTATCACGAAAGTATAAATTTGAATTCCAACAACAGGAAAAGTTCATGGTTTAAATTAATATACATAGTGTTGCTACAAGAAAAGCAAAGCTTTCGCATATAATATTTGTCTCTAAGATTAATAAGCTTCAAGAGAAGCTAAGCTTTCACATATAATGTGGATCTGTTTAGCTCAAATGGTTCGAATGGCTCGAAGTATTATGGGACTTAACATCTGAGGTCATCAGTCCCCTAGAACTTAGAACTACTTAAACCTAACTAACCTAAGGACATCACACACATCCATGCCCAAGGCAGGATTCGAACCTGCAACCGTAGCAGCAGCGTGATTTTGGACTGAAGCGCCTAGAACTGCTTGGCCAAAGTGATCGGCTGATCTGTTTAGCGCATGTTACACTTTAAGATACATCACACAAACACACCAGTAAAATTTTTAATACCAACATAAATCTCTGATCTTCTGGGCTCAAAATTCTTCTAACTGGTGCATCATCGAAGAGCTGATTTTCAAAAGAGAGCAAACACACTGTGATTTAAGAAATTCATCGTACATTATCGCACATAGTTCATATTGCGTAAAAGGAAATTTACTTTGAAAATAATAATTCGCAATATTTTCCCGCGACCTGTTAGAAATAGATTCATTTCAGCAGTTACCAGAGAGTGCCAGATAAGAGGTGTCACCGCGCTTGTGCAGTTACGGTGACGTAGGAAGCCCATATGTTCGTACGTGTAAAACATTAAAAGATCTTACATTATGTCATGAAAGAAACAAGACATCAGAGGATACTCCAAGAGTGTCGGAATTTCGTGAACCATACTAAAATGCATAGTTTGCCTTACAGTGCACATTTGTGTGTCCAGATTCGCGATGATGTAGGCCTCGACCTGATATGAAGCTTTTCATTGTGGTTTTCGAGACGTAAATTTTCTTGGAGTACAAATACTGTATTATCTCATGTTTCATTCTTTATTGTGACATAATGCCATACGTGCTAGAAGATGAAAACGTGCACTTGAAATGGAGCAAACAGTTGAAACTAGCCAATAGTGTGAAATTAAACACTTCATTTCAAATAAATTCACTGCCTCAGCACGAAAGCTTAATAAAAGCCAATTTCTTTAGCAAACCGACAAAAATAACTTTATTGTTCTGCAAGGCGATTAATGCTTCACTATCAGAAAGGTTGAAATAAAATAAAATCTGAAACTAGTAACATATTTTAGCCTTCCGTAATTATGGGAATGTATTTTAATTCTCTTGATAACTCCCAGCCACAGAAATCCGTCTCATTTTCATTTGACGTGAGAGAAGTAAACGAAGAGGAAACAGAAAAATCACTAAATGTAAACACAGGTCACATGGAGACTACACCCCCCACTGTAACTCTGACTGCTCTGCGCATCAGAATGTCAAAAATTAAAAAGAAATCGGCTTTTCAAAAATAAGTTCATTTTGTAGCGCACATCTTTCTGAAGAGTCTGATACATAAAACATATATCATTGAGGAAATGTAAGACACATTATTTCGTCTTAAGTGTGCAGTGCAGTGCCACGCCTCTTCAAACAATATTCTTATACCGCACATCACTGTTATTTTGCTCTGTGGAACTCAAATCTGTTTCAGGACAGTGGAAATTAAAATGTCCTGTAGTGCCTCTCATGCTCCCAGTCAGCCACTTTGACATCCTGCCCCCCCCCCCCCCCTTTTCTTTGAACTTGCTCTTCCGTGTGACATAAAATTAAATATAGGATACCTAAAACCAGTAAAGACAAGAGACAGGCAAGACAGTACGCATTTCTTCAATCCTTAGGTCCTAGCGATTTTTCTCTCTAATCTTGCTACAGCTTTACATGGCATGCTTCCCTTTCTGCGAAAGAACTATTACTTTATAAAAGTTCGTCAAACATTTTGCTACATGAAAAATAGAAATGTCATTGTCTAATACTGAAAAAACTGTTAATACAAATAGTACCCAAGACTGATGTGGTTTCTCGATCTGATTAAGTCTATTTTGTCACTGTGTGCTGGATAAAACAAAAGAGGCCTTTCTAATATTGCAGCAATTGTAACACACACCAAATAAGCGAGACTGTTTTGGCAATAATGATCATTTTTATAATATGACAGAATATAATTCATGAAGTACCAATACGAAATACCTATTTGGCCCACTACAAGCAGAAAGCTTTATGTTAGGAAATAGTTTCACATTTCATTCATACACTCCGGTTTCTCATGTGCGAGACCGAAAAGTAGTAGTACGAATTTTTGTATAAATTTGGAATCGTCATATTCTACCATAATTTGTGTGATGTCCCTGTTTCTTCTCCTTCGTTGTTCTAACGAACAGTCTTATCACTAATTCTGTAACTATTCCTACCACTGTCAAAACTCAGTCTCCAGTTAACTTCACTAACCCTGCCACATTTACCGGTTTAGTTATCCAGCGATTATTCTCCAGTTAGGCGTTATTACATGTTTGTACAATGAGTTTTCCCAGAATGGAACTTAACCGGCTGCTAGCCGGGGACTACAACGGGCCCTGTCTACTGTAGCGACCTGGCCAAAAATTTTCTGTCAAAATTTGACTTTCTTGGATACACCGAGCAGGTAACTCGTAATCTTTCTTACCTGTTATTCCTGTTAGTCGTTTATTTCCACTCTGGTAGTCTGAATCTATGGATTTCGCTAGTAATTATAACAACGCTGAACATTCGCAAACCGAATCAACCACATAAACAAGCAGCAGTTGGCATTCACTGGTTCGGCTTTATTCTGCTCAGCTCATGTAGCCCCATCCCGTTTTGTCTGCAGGAAAAGTTTATTTTTAGATGTGACGAGGATTCCCCTGGCAAAGACATCACGTAAATTATGCATGCATTCAAAAATCAACTTATTATTCATTCAGAAATCAACTTAGAATGGGCTCAAAAACCAGCAGGGGTGCGTTTCAAAATCATATGAATAATCGATAGACCGGCATGCACTGGATGCTAGGTGCTTTGTGAAACAAGGTTTTCTTCCTCAAGAATATGAATTTGCCCCCTCCTCCCAAAACTGCCACCCGTTTCAGATTTCCCGGTTTGCCCCCACCCCCACTAGATCCGGACCTGCTGCGCACATGTGCATCAGGCAGCTTGGGCGCTCCAGTAAATTTTTTCCGGGTACCATGTGGCTGGTTGCTGCTACTACTGCTTACACAGCTAACAGCCACATTTCTGCAGCCAGAATTGGGAGAAGGTACTACTCATAGGCGACTCAATTGCGTGTGTGCATGAGGCAGCTCGTAACTGATTAAATGAGTCTAATGTAAACAGTTGTGACGTCATGCTCATCGGAGGCAATTTGTTGCTATGAAGCTTTGCATAGTCTTCCGAAAGACTTTGACACATTTTGCTGTTGGCAGACGCTTGTACGAGCACTGTGTCATTTTATACGGCCCATCTCCTTTGCAATTTAAGTTTTTTTTTTCGTTTTTCTCTCTTGTTCATGTTTTAATGCTGCAGTATTATTCTGCAGTAGCGGGATACAGTAATATTCTTTGTCAGAGTATCGGTTCTTACCAGTCAAATTACAAAAATTTAACTGAAAACTAAAACAACGAAAATTTCCCGGAATTCTAAAAAATTCCTGGGTTTTTCCTGGTTTTCCCCAGATCTCCTGGTTGTCCTGGGTCGTATACATCCTGTGAGTCCCATGCTGCATTACACGGCATGTAAAGAAACCATTCAACAACTCCCAATTGACGTGGCACCAAAGCATCAAGTCAACTGATACATCATTGCTTTCATGCACTTTCTGTTTTATAACACATTTTTATGCATATTATCTTTCCAAAATGGGAGTTCATCAAACGATATGCTATACCAGTAGCTATAAGTCTGTTACATTTTTGGCATTTACATGAAGATATGTTCATTTCAAACTGTATCTGATAAAATAGTTTGTCTGCATGCAATTCTCTGCGAAACACCATTTATTAGCCAATTTCGTGTTATCACACTCTGAGGCAGTATTTCCATCTATATTAACTTTTATCACAAACCTGGATCCTGCTGTTCTTCAACAAAAGAACAGGAAAAATGATTTGTGTTTTATAATACAGTGGAACCACACATAGAGAGCACAATTTGTTCCAGAACCTTACTCGCAGTGCAAAACACCAATGAAGCAAAACAATTTGCCCATACAAATTAATGTAAAATACGATAATGCATTCCATGCAGAAAACGTACTAAAAGTCTAAACTTATTCATGCCATTTCTTCAAAGAAATTGTACACAGAGTATTATGTATTTTATTATCATGATGAATAACTAATTCTTTTTTACTACAAAGCTATCTACAGTCATTTGTTTCTGCCAATGCTTCAACACATTGCAAAAATGTGACACATCATCATCATCAAATAAATTTGTAGTGTACGTAGGGGGTTGGGTTGATTTGGGAGAGGTAATCGGTCTCATCGGATTAGGGAAGGATGGGGAAGAAAGTCGGCCATGCTCTTTTGAAGAACCATCCCGACATTTGCCTGAAGTGATTTAGGGAAATCACGGAAAACCTAAATCAGGCTGGCTGGATGCAGGATTGAACAATAGTCGTACGAAATGCGAGTCCTGTCTGCTAACCACTGTGCCACCCTGCTCGGTGTAGTGTGCATAGCCATTGCTTTATTGCGGCGATGATTTTCAATGTATGTTGCTACTGATTCCCATGCTTTCATCCTCTCTCTTATTACACCAGAAGATGGCTGCTTTGCTGTTTCCTCCTCCTCCCCCTCCTCCTCTGAACTCTTCTTCACAACTTTCAGCTGTGAAACACACCAACTCCACAAGCTCTCTGTTGGTCATTTCTTGGCTGTGTTCTAACACAAGCTCATTGACACCATTGTTATCTACTTATAGTCCCATGCTCTTGACCAAAAGAACAATCTCGTTGACTACAGGCTCCAAAGGTATCAACTCAAACGCCTCACCTGAGTCACATTCAACAATGCACTCTGATCAAAGCTTCTTCCAAGCAGAAATGAGAATTGTCTTGGTAACCCCATCCCATGCCTTTTCGATCATCTTGATGCAGGCAATAATGTTGAAGTGATATTTCCAAAACACTCAGAGCGAGACTGGTAGATTCAGTCAACTGAAAGCAATACTTGAAAGAGTGCTTTAGTGTAGAGCTTCTTAAAGTCGGAAATAATCTGCTCGTCCACGGGCTGGAGTAATGGAGTGGCGTTGGAAGGCAGAAATTGGATCCTGATGAATTGAAATTCTTCAAGGAGGTGGTCTTGTAAGTGCTGTCCATAACAAGCAAGGCACGGAATGGCTGACTCATCTCGAGCAAATATTTTTTCACTGAAGGGCCAAACACTTCACTGATACAATCACAAAAAAGATCACACATCACTCAAGTGTTGTTACTGGACTTTCACATCACATTTAACCTGTTGTTCTGGACTTAACACTTCTTGAAGACTCGTGGAGTTTCTGAAATGATAAACAAGCAGCAGTTTAATTTTCACATCGCCACTCGCATTGGCACAGAGTAACTGTGTGAGAAGGTCTTTCGTTGGCTTGTGACCAGGCAATGCATTCTGCTCTCCTGTTATACAGGTACACTTCAGCATCTTTTTCCAAAATAGACCCATCTCATCACAGTCAAAAACCTGTTGCGGCAGATAACCCTCAGACTCTATGAGCATCTTTATGTTGCTGATGACGTTCTCTGCTGCTTTTGTGTCGGAGCTGGCTGCTTTGCCATGCCTCACAATGCTGTGGATGTTGGTTCTTCTCTTAAACTTCTCGAACCACCCATGGCTTCCTTTAAAAACTTTTTCCACTGCTGATAATCCTGGCATGGTAAGGAGCAACCTTTTGACATCATCCAAAACACATAACCTGTTTAGATACTCTACACACTACCTTTGAAGCCTCCATGTCCTAAATCTTGTCCTTTTTCTTGAGGATAGTTCAAATAGTTGATGTATACAGATTGTGTGTGCATGCTAAATCAGCAACGCTCACACCATGTTCGCATTTCTCAGTGATTATGTTTCATTTATAAAGTCATTTTCTTTCTCTTATGGTCAGAAGATTTCTATGAAGGTTATTAAAATCCGTTTACAAAAAATAAAAAGTTGTTCATATTGTTGAATGTTTCCCCTAAAGTGCGAACGGCTGATGAATGATGTCACACTAAACTGTTGTCACTCATTATGCTAAACATCACTCAATAAGCAGGTCCTTTTTGCAATCTGTTTTGCTCGTTATGTGAATTGTGCATTATGGTTGATGCCCGTTAAGCAAGGTCCCACTATATCTGGAGAAAGAAAAACACTGCACTGGGTCTCACACACTTCACAAAAAAAGTCAACATCCTGATTGACTGACTGACTGACTGACTCACTCACTCACTCACGCACCCACCCACCCACCCACCCACTCACGCACCCATCCACCCACCCACCCAATCTCACTTATTACCCAGTAAAAACCACTAACGATACACACTTTAACTTTGCAGAGGGGGTTGGTCTTATACTGTAAGTGTCACCAAGAAAGGATTTTTCAAAATTCCACCCTTAGGGCATGAAATTGAAGATTTTTATTTTAATACGTCGCTAATCACACAATTTTGAAGCTATGCCTATGAAAATCAGTATTTGGTTTCTCGCGTAGTGAATCATATCATTATTTTCTTTTCTTATATATAAGCTATATGGAAACTGAATTGGTTACAGACCTCGTCAAACGTAAATTAACGAGTTGTTTTGTGGTAAGGATAAGTTTTTGATACATATTTGTACGCAACAAAATAAGAAATACGCTGTTTAATTTATTAATTTCTGTATTCTCACCCTTTTGTTTCAGTAAGTGGTATTGTACAGTTGTGTGCTTGGATCCATCGTACCAGCATTGTTAAAAATGTGTATTTCAACCGTACATTAAAAGTGTTTAGAAAATTATTAGAAAAGCAAAATTTATTCGCACATTTAAGATGACCACTCCTAGCTGTTCATCATTTCACTTGGCACCGTGACAGAACTTATGCGATATTCGGAGGAGCAATCCTGCATTGATGTCATCACAATCAAGACTTAGCACAATGGAATTAATGTGAAGCAGTATGTAACGCATATTATGAATACTGACCTCGAATATATTGATACTCAAGGTCTGCTGATATTGCTATCAGGTAAAGTTCACCCTGGATTGTGTACAGATTCATAAATTACCTTCATATTTCTTACAACTATTATTTCCCATCGATTTTTCCAATTATTCAAGCAGTTTAAATTTTAAATGCGAACATTTTTAGGTTAGGCTTCACCGTGACTGTTACTGACATTAAATGAAACAACAAATTTACTGTTACCAGTCACCGTTTTATTTATTTCCACGATGCGTTTCGAAGGTTTAAACCTCCATCATCGGGTGTATTTACATTAGTTAGTATTACATTTGTGTTTGTGTGTGTGTGTGTGTGTGTGTGGTGCTACGATTTATGGAGGAACTTGTGGCACTGCCTAGCGGAGAAACAAGACACTATTTCAGAATATGGTTTAGGATTACTTTTGACAAGAAATTAAACTGATATCTAATGGTAAACATTAAATAAGTAAACTAGAGTACCTCCAGTGGTCACAGGTTCCTTTTGCTGTCGTAACAACATCACATGTATACTGCCACGTTTGTAAACAAATATGGCGTCTGGGATCAGCTGGGTGCAAGGTTCGTATAGCAGAAGAGAAGACATAATCGCAAAGTGCAAAGAATATACATCGTAGCAACATTATTACAGAATAATTGTTTAAAGCATTTGGAGGTGTTTGTTTTGAGGTGTCTAATATATGTGTGTGTACTTCAGGTGGTATATAAATCCAATTTTGACATGTTAAAACAGATACACATTTGTACTCATTTATACAATCAGGTGAAATGTTAAAATGGCTTAAACTTCATTCTTGTTAATAACAATTAGGTGATATGTTACAGACTTGAATTACAATGATCATATTGGCTACAGCAATAAAATCATACATAGATGATACTCTTTGATTGGGATTAATAAACAGATGTGAGGGGCTGGAGGCAGAAGGAGAAGAAAAGAGAGAGAAAGAGTGTGTGTGTGTGTGTGTGTGTGTGTGTGTGTGTGTGTGTGTGTGTGTGTCTCTCTCTCTCTCTCTCTCTCTCTCTCTCTCTCTCTCTCTCCACCCCCTCATATATACCACCTGAAGTACACACACATATATTCGACACCTCAAAACAAACACCTCCAAATGCTTTAAACAATTATTCTGTAATAATGTCTTCTGCTATACGAACCTTGCACCCAGCTGATTGCAAACGCCATATTTGTTTACAAATGTGGCAGTATACATGTGATGTGTTACGACAGCAAAAGGAACCTGTGACCACTGGAGGTACTCTAGTTTACTTATTTAATGTTTACCATTACATACCAGTTTAATTTTTTGTCAAAAGTAATCCTAAACCATATTCTGAAATATTGTCTTGTTTCTCCACTAGGCAGTGCCACAAGTTCCTCCAGACATCGTAACACAACACACACACAAATGTAATACTAACTAATGTAAATCCACCCGATGATGGAGGTTTAAACCTTCGAAACGTGTTGTGGAAATAAATAAAACGGTGACTGGTAACAGTAAACTTGTTGTTTCATTTAGTATTCAAGCAGTTATTAATTAATTTCCATCTCCCCAGATATACCTATTGACTCAGTTAGAAATAAAGAAATACATGTTTCAGCATTTCTTGAAATTTAACCCTAAAGAAGTAAAACAGTGAGCGAAAGCTTTTTATTAATAAATTGTTAAAGATCTACTAAACCATTTTTAAAGTTTGAGCTATGAAAATTGGTATTTGACTTCTCAGTTAGAAATAAAAAAATACATGTTTCAGTATTTTTGGAAATTTAATCCCTAAGAGGTTGTTTTATAAAATATTTCATTATGAAAGCACTTTTAAAGCTATACAATATTATGGGAAGGAAAGTTGCTACTCACCATATAGTGGAGATGCTGAGTCGCAGATAGGCACTACAAAAAGACTCTCACAATTAAAGCTTTCAGCCATTAAGGCCTTCGTAAGCAATAGACACACATACGTGCTCACACACACTCATGCAAATGCAACTCACACAAACGACTGCAGTCTCAGGTCTGAGACTGCAATTAGATACGTGAGTGCGTATGTATGTCTACTGTTGACGAAGTCCTTAATGACCAAAAGCTTTGATTGTGGTAGTCTTTTTTGTTGTGGCAATTCGAGACTCAGCATCTCCACTGTATGGTGAGTAGCAACTTTCCTTCTCATGATATTGTTACATTCCATCCTGGATTTTCCATTGTTTGACTTTTAAAACTAAATCTATGAAAATTTGTATTTGGCTTCTCCATTAGAAATAAAAAAATACATGTTACACTATATCTGGATACTCAATCCGTAAGGGGAAGAAACGAGGGGAGGGATGAAATGTTTTATGAAAATATTTAATTGCAAAAGCATTTTTAAAGTTATATCTATTATAATTGGTATTTATTTGGCTTCTCAGTTAGAAATAAAAAATGTTTCGCCATTTCTGGAAATTCAACTCCTAAGGGGGTGAAATAGGGCCTGAACAATTCACTGATTCATTATCATCTGGCCATATGGCAAATGATATAAGATTTAAATCTGGAGAGTGTGCGGATGTTAAACCACTGGCATCATTTAAGAAGGGACTGTGCAAAATTACACTCCTAAGTGTGTGACATAAGAGATCTATGGATTTCTGAAAACATGTCACTATTAAGGCAATTTTGAAGCTATTACTTAAAAATTTTTGAAAGTAAATCTACAAAAATTGGTATTTCACTTCTATGGAAATATCACCACAAGAATGCAAAAAGCATGATCAACAAAAGCCTAGGACTCCAGCTATCAGATATGCTTTTTGGTCAGAAGGACATTCGACAAAGACCATGCTTCTATGACCTTATTTAGCATTAAAAGTTTGGAAGCTGTTACAATTAGTGAACATAAAAATTCGATTACAAAAAAATGCCACTGTGTAGAACGTACAGTCTACGTAAGCAAAGCAGCAGGTGCTAAGCTAGTAAGGGTTTAAACAGATAAAACAATTTTCATTAAAAAAAGTATTTCACAGTAAAAATGTGAGCTTCATTAAAGGAAAATAGAGTTTTTATGCCATTTGGTATGTAATACGAAAACAAACGCTGTTTGATTTGTCTTTAAGTATGTATTTTGTTGGGCAAATCCTGATGCTTCGAAATGCTGGGAAAAACACTTTACACTTTACCTATTCTCTCATTTCTCAGTACTGTGGAAAACTAAGAATACAACCATTGTAAGGAATATCCATTACAAATTTTATTTAGGACATTAGCAAAATAGGGAACAATTTCCCTATTTCCATGTAGTTTTGCATCATCAGTTTTGCAGAAAGGTGTGAACTGCAGAGGTAGCCAAGGCAAAGATGAAACTTCCTGGCAGATTAAAACTAAGTGCCAGATCAAGACTCAACCTTGGAACATTTGCCTTTCATGGTCAAGTTCTGTTCTTCAAAAAGTAAAGGTCCCAGGTTTGAGTTCCAGTCTGACACATAGTTTTAATCTGCCAGGAAGTTCTGTATTAGCGCACGCACACACACACACACACACACACACACACACACACACACACACACACACACACACTGCTGCAGAATGAAAATTTTTTTCTGGAAAAATTCTCAGGCTGTGGCTAAGCCGTGTCTCAATATCCTTTCTTCCAGGATTACTAGTCTCACAAGTTTTGCAGGAGAGCTTCTGTGAAGTTTGGAAGGTAGGAGATTACGTACTGGGGGCAGTAAAGCTGTGAGGACAAGTTATGGGTCATGCTTGGGTAGCTCAGTTGGTAGAGTACTTGCTTCCGAAAGGCAAAGATCCCAAGTTCAAGTTTTCAAGTCTCGGTCTAGCACATAGTAATCTAACAGGAAGTTTCATATCAGCACACATTCAGCTGTTGAGTGAGAATTTCATTCAGGATTCCCAAAGTTACTTCTAATTGGTGTTAGAACACGCACTAGTGTTCTTTCATTAGTTTCTACAGTACAGTGGCGGTCTTTTGAAGGAATGTGTAATTACGAAGGTTGCTTTAATCAAAAAGCATTCTCAATGCTGAAGTTACTCACCAAACCACATGAGTACAATACATTGATATGGACTCCAAGTGCTGGCTGGAGACAATTTCCGAAAGCACTGAGTCACTACTAGATCTCAAACATAACTTTACCACAAAACTGATTTCCATGCTTCTTTCATTCGTAGTGGAATATTCCTGGCACTAACTGATCCAATTTTCTCATCACAATACTTTACCAGTATGCGTATTTGTAGGTATGTAATAAAAGGAAAACATTATTTTCATTCATCAAATGTATTTGCTATTTTTGTCATTATATGTTTAGAACATTTAATATGTGACACTGAAAACTGTTTGATTCACATTAACTTTACATGAAATAATTTGCTTCTGTCAGCAGAATTAACATTTTATCAAGCTGTGTTTGACCATAAGAAGTTAAGGTAATGTCATACTTTATACGACTACTACAGATCTCAGAGAGTAATTTCTACTTCAAGAAACACAGTTTCAATAAACTCAAATTTTATTCAGCCCTACAGCTGGTGCACATCTGTTGCTTCATGTGTCTCAAACTTGCTGATGGTTTGCAGAATAAAACTTTCAAGATTTCCTTCAGTGTAGTGTATGAGAGTAAGTAGTAGAGGTAAGTGGCAAGTGATAAGTGTCACATAAACATAGTGCACCATAAAATGATTTTTTAAAACATCAACTTGCATCCTTTAGATTATAGTAAAACTCCTAATAGTACTATTCGGTAATATATAAATTTAAGAAAGAAATTCGTAACTGAATTTCACCAATGAATAATAATGGAAGGGAAAAGGGGAAAAAAAAACCTTGTCGATACTAATTTTGTATTTAAATAGTGAATGTGTTTCTGTGTTACATATAAGATCAGGGAGGCTATTTCTTAGTGGTAATATTTTCCATTTTCTCTCTCTCATGCTTGTACACACATGCCTTAGCGTATGCAACAGCTAACTCACCAATACTTTTCTGAGTGACTGCCTTTCGACGTGTTTTTGGGAGCTCTTTTACTGGAGTGTTGTCACACATTCGCACACAGCCATTTAAACCAGGAAAACAAATAATTGCTAGGAACCAATGACAGCTGCAACAAAAAGGTTTTAACTTGCAACAACCACACACAACAAATGTGCTTAATGAAATGTAAGTATAAATCAATTTTATTTTTAAGAAAATTACTGTGTAAATTTTCAGTAAGTGCCACTAATTTCTTACAGCAATCTAACAGACACGAGCTGCATCCAATATAGAATCTAGGTTTGCATGAGATCAAAGCTCATGATGCACATATTAAAAATCACGACACTGACATACCAGGTATATAACAAAGTTTCTAAATATTTCTTAACAATGCTACCCACCAATATCTTTGCCTTTCAGCAACATGTTAGAAACAGACTTCTGATTTTTGTTACCAGGAGAATAGCTTCTACTACCTTTTATTGTGCACTGCTCATGCTTTTTTGATCAAAAATTTTCCATCAAAGGTACATGTTAACCAGCTGCTATGTTTATGTAAATGAATTTTGGTTTTCCACTTCTTTAAAGTAACTGCAAGGCCTTTTTTCTCTTCCATTCCTTATAAAACTGCTTCACTGTATTTCTCATCAGTCCAGATGGGCTAAACCTATGTTCTCCACTGTCAGAGTCCTACAATATTTCTTCTCTGGAATCAACTGTATCGAACAATCTACCCAACAGGACAACAGCAATGAAAGTATTTCACCATTCCACGTAACATGTGAGTAACTGATATCACCTAGAGCCTCAGTTTACACATATACATATAGAGTCACCAGTTATTTGGTCTGTGCGTAGGATGTATGACATGAATTGTGTGAACTGTGATCTGCCTCCACCAAGTATAGGATTTCATTTAGGCTATCACACAATTTTCACATGTAGAAAATGGCACAAAACTTAGCAACCATTTACAATACTC
This sequence comes from Schistocerca americana, assembly GCF_021461395.2. Lineage (NCBI taxonomy): Eukaryota > Metazoa > Arthropoda > Insecta > Orthoptera > Acrididae > Schistocerca > Schistocerca americana. The sequence goes on from NC_060126.1 coordinate 105,388,690, forward strand.
TGCATAATTTAATCGACAATATCATAATTAAGAAAATAAGTTATGAGATGAACAAAGGACAATCCAGCTGGCAAAATTGGCATTACTGAACCAGTTTTTTAATTTCACTAGGGCAGAATGAAGCACACTGTCATAATCACAACCCTGTATGTCTCGGCAGGGGTTTACCTATTTGAAATTTTTTACTCCAAATATTCTCAACAGGACGAAAAGAAAGTGATAATTATGTCAAAATATGGATGACACAAAGAGTAAAAGCAAAATTTCTAAGCATAATTTAAGTAAAATAGTCACAGTCACACAATGTGCACAAGTGTCATGAGAAGTGGAACAACCTTCGTAACTATAGACGAGATTTATAATCTAAAATGTTGCTTGAAAACAGAGAGGACATTGAAAAAGAATTGAGAATGTTGATAATTTCTGGTACAATATTTCTTTTGTATGTTCCATTACTTCCCTACACGGTAAGTATTACTAAAATCAATAAGGTGGAAAATAGTGTTACTGAATGCCTAGAAGATTCATCTCATTCTTGACGTTCTGTCCTGAGTGCATATCTATTTAAGAACACCTGTACTGGCAATAGACTGGAACAGAACCAACCTTTTTTCAACTATTCAGAGTACCTGTATTGGCAATGGACTGGAACAGAACCAACTTTCTTTCCCGGATGAAAGTGTGTGTGCGACAGTAAAAGTTTGTGGACGTTAAAAATATGGGTTAAAGTCAAAACTGCAGATATTAGACTTACACCTCTTTACTCATCGTACACATCTATGGATTCACTCATTATGTGCCGATTAAGCTGAGCACTTAAGGATATATTTTCACGGTGCTTTGGAGAAGAAACTGGCCATTTAAACACCAAAACAGTAATAACTGCTGGCTATTAACTAAATCTCTATTTCAGAATCAATTGATTGATCACTTGGAGAGGAGAGAATGGCATTTAAGAAGAAGGGAAGAGAAAAATAACAAAATGATTTTCAGCAGTTCAGGGAAGGAAAATTACTCCTGTACACTAAATGTCATTTAATTGAAGTATCCCGATAGACTTACAACTGCACAGCACAAATCATCAATGTTCAGCATCTAATGCAGCACACCTTATCACACTAGAACAGTGTTTTATTGCTTTTGAAAATTAACAACGATTTCTGCTTCAGTGGACGTTGTCAATTAATATTTTGCAGGTTGAAATTAGATATACCTGTAAACGAAACACTACTGCCAGTAATTTAAATGTTATCTCTGTTCTTCCACGATCCCTTTATCTGTTGTTATCAACAAAGCCCTACTACAATTTAGCAGGAATACTATTTGTTGTTAGTCTTGCTACTTTATTAATAATATTTGTGGAATTTAAAATTCTAAATGAGTAGTCCTTCCAATGGAAGCACACAGGCAAACAGCCACACCAAAAGTGACAAAAGCTATCATTTAGAACTCCAGGTCGTGCGAGGTGACTAATAAGGTCTCTTTCAATCTCCCTCAGAAATGTGTATCAGTAAATTTAGAATTTTTAAAACCAAATCTTAATAAATGCCATTTGAAATTTCGATTCTGATCACTTCCAGATGTAGGAAAGGTAATGAATGACCAATTTCATCCCCTAGATTGCTCTATCAGAACTACACTCTCCCTCCAGCTCAAGAATCATAATAGAAATAACTTCATAACAACTTTTTGATACTCCTAGTGTCAGAGAAACCAGAACAAGTCAGTGTGTGTGATGAGCGCATACCTTTAAATAAAGAAATAAAATGTTGTATTATTAAAATATCGATGCTGAGTACCTATATTAATTTCTGAAAATTAAAATGTTATGGTTCCTTTGTCTTTAACGTTTAAGCCATTAATTCATTCTATACTAGTGGCAGCAATTTAAATGTCCAGCAGCCAGAAGAATACAGAATTATAATAAAATCGTTTCATGCTAAATTTGAAAATGTTATTATAAAATGCGAAATATAAGTCTCCACTGCAGCTAAGAAATTCATGGTCATCTGAAACATACTACTTCACTTAAAGCACAATGTGCACCATTTGGAGTGTGAGATACTGCAAAAACTTAACTGGGCATGATTAACATTATTTGCATATTTGTCGGCAGAAGCAGTATAACCTGTCATTAATGTATAAGAGCGATACATTTTCTACAGTGAAACTATTTTACATTTATTGGGGTAGTAACCACTTTTACTGATAAGTATTCTGACACAACCGGGGAATATAGTGGCAACAAGTACACAACACAGATTGTCACTCACTGAACTCTACCGCCAAACCACGATGTCAGTATACTTACTGTTCATTTATTGGTATTATGATGAAATCTTTTTCGAAAATGTTAACGTGTTTTGTCCAGCCTTTCACACGACTGTGCCTCTTCTCTGCAGCAGACAACTTTGGATCGTCTTCAATTGGATGTGGACGCTTTGAAACTTTAGCAGGCCGCGTTGTTAAGCGTTTGTAGAAAAAAGAGCTAAATACATGTGTGCGTGCCTGATCTTCTGGAGTCAATGAAGAGAGAGTTAGGAACCTGCAAAAAAAGAAAAAAAAATTTTTTTACACAGCTTGTCAATTGTAATGAATATGGAACGATCACACTCGGGTAATAGAACAATGTAGTAAATAGAGAGATACTGTATTCAAAACAACAGTACAATTACGTGTGTGGATGCATACTATAGAGCTCTGAAGAACGAATCGTCCTACAGCCCACATAGTTCTCAGTATTAATTATGTGCCTCTGGGAAATGGGTTTGTTATGCCTTAGCATTTCAGCTTGTGCACGGCATGCATGTACAGAACCTGTGAATACTATGTTGCAAGACTATCCAATGACTATACAATGTGATCACGGTAAGAGATGATAGCTTTCTGGTTCACATGGCTGTATCTGACCACTCACCTTTGTTCACAGCGTTGACTTAACAGAGTACATCAATGACTGTACATGTGCCTGTGTCAATAAACCATCACCATCTGCTCTGGGTTCAACAAGTGGCACACACATCACTGCACCAGCTTCCACTGTCCAGAAATCACATACAGTCCACAATGAAATGGGTATGTGAACTCTGACTCAAGTACTGACCAACTAATGATATTGTTTTAATGCAAGTCTAGCTTCAACTTTTACTATACAGATAGCTGTATGGCATCATGGAGACTGTCGAGTCTGGTTTACACTGGAGCAAACAGCACACTGAGAACTTCGTGTAAACAGTAGACAAGCAAGAGCGAACAGCAGTCAGTCATGTTCAATTTGCATTCGTTGGTGCTCATTCATGTTCCGCTGGTTGTCAGTCTTTCAGTAAACCATTCAAGGAAGTTTATGTCCTCTCTGCTTTGACACCTGTAGTACAAAGAAAATTTGTTTGCTGTTTAGTGTATGAACTAAGTCTGTTGATGACTGATCTCAAGCTCCACTAGCCTCTGCCCCACATCCATCTCCGCTCTCTTCCCCAGGACCCTAACTTCACTCGCCCTGTATTCATACACCCCTCCTCCTCCTCCTACGTTTTCTCCCCCCCCCCCCTCCTGATCCTCTCCTTTACATCACTTTGCACAGCACCCAACTCCCCCTATCTGTGGTCAGAATGACCTCTCTGCTGTCATATTCAAATCATGCGCACCTGTTGTGTCTTCCTCCGAATCATTATCCACCTTACCCAACTCTCTCCCCCCTAAAACCTCTCACCTCCTCTTCCTCGCTAGCCCACTTCAGCGCACAACTCCTTGCCATTGTTTAGCAATAGTGCTGGCACAACGTAGCTGCGCAAGTTTTAAATGTGTATTCCATTAGCTGTGGTGAAGGATTTGTTCGAAGACAATGGTCCTAAATACAGTCTCAGGTATATTTTGCACATAAGTTATAACACAGGTACATATTTTCGAAATGGGATTTTTTTAGATCCTACAAAGGTGTCATTACAGAAAGCAGCTGTAAGAAATGCAAAATCAACAGGATACCTGCGGAAGTGGTGGTGGTGGTTAGTGTTTAACGTCCCGTCGACAACAAGGTCATTAGAGACGGAGCGCAAGCACGGGTTAGGGAAGGATTGGGAAGGAAATCGGCCGTGCCCGTTCAAAGGAACCATCCCGGCATTTGCCTGAAACGATTTAGGGAAATCACGGAAAACCTAAATCAGGATGGCCGGAGACGGGATTGAACCGTCGTCCTCCCGAATGCGAGTCCAGTGTGCTAACCACTGCGCCACCCCGCTTGGTACCTGCGGAAGTACCTCAGCTAATAAAGGGAAGATTCCGATATTAGTTCCACTACTGAATACCTAGTATACTTCATATGACAGGCAGAGAAATATTTGACAACCAAGTGAATCTGAGTTGTATGCCAGACAGACTTGAGACTGGTCACTTACCTTCAGCAACACTTGTTCTACTGACTGTGCAGTCTATGACTGTTGCACAGACTGACAAGGTTTCAGCCTGTCACTTGTTTCTCTCATCACATTCAAGTCACTACTTTACACACTGATTTAATTGGTCACAAATTTCCATCACATGCGGGTGATATGCTAAATATATTCCACCCGAAACTCTACTGTTGTTTATGAGAGGGTTTCATCAAGTAAGCAAGTATTCATGAAGTACTGCATCTCAAAACTGTGTTCATTAAAATGAGATAGGCAAATAAGAGACACTTAGTGGTAAATTGTGGGAGAAATCCACAAGAAAGTTAACTCAACTCCAGATTACTTCTTTGATAAGTAATACATTTCAAACTGTATGCAACAATATGCTACTTACTTTAAGTAGAAGTCTATTATTACATCATTCAGAAACTGATCTTCACCCAAACAAGCATAATCTTCTGTATTTATTGGTATTCCTCCTTTCGCAGGTGGAGGTGGATAAATTATGATTCTATAGCAAAGAAAAAATGAAACTGTTAGTACGTGAAGACCTTCAAGAGAGATTAAAATATACAAAGCTTTAGAACTAATGTAAATATTTTAACTCGTCATAACAGGAGAAAGCACTTACGTTTGTATTTCATTCTTTATTCTTACGGAATTTGATGATCCACTGCTTGTTTTCTTTATCAGACTTTGAATCTGGAAGCAAAATACAGATCATCATATTGTTTGTGTTTTATTTGAAAACATGTACACTGTAAGATTGTTTAATAAATTTATGTCCGTTCTGTAAATGAAAGGTAAGATCACAAAAATCTGCAATACTGCTGCTTCATACATAAGCAAAAAAGAAAGAAGATTTATTTGTAAATACTATTAGAATTGCTCACTACATAGCCAACACACTTCTACTGTCAACACAAACCTCTCTCGGAGAAGCACGAACTAGAAGTTCATTCGCTTCCTTGTTATCGAGCTCACTAAGAATACCTTCAAAAATGTTTTTAAGGGCCACTTTGCTCTCTTCTGATATTCTTTCCGGCAGCAACGTAATCCGTCTCTGAGTGTCATCTGCAAAAGGACAAACGATTACTTTAACATGGTAAATGTTCAGCATAACAAACAAAACACAACAAGGAAAACACAAGCTTAAACTAAGAGGTGGAATACCTACTTTATAACGGCAGTCCATTGCCTTGATGGAACATAGGGCTGCATCCTAAGTAAACAACAGAAATGACAGACAGTGCACAACACCTGGATGCATGACACTCCTGCTAAAAATGGCAATATTGGGTGATATGTTCATGCGAGCCGCCTTCGAGTGACTATCTCCTGCTACGAGATGGCGACTAGAGTAGATCAGCCATTTCTAAACAACATTTCTCATAAACCATAGAATATTGTTACTTGATAGTAAGGCAACAAATTTAGCTTTATTCAGGAAACTAGGGCAATAAAGGAAAGCTGTGTAATAAATTTACAAAGAGGAATCTTCATGAAGAATTTTACAAATTATATCAACTATAATCATCATAATACACATTCTTTGAATATATGCAGATAAGCAGATTCATTAGCCAATAAGAACGAAAAATGACTGCCTAATGTCAGCTCAAAAAAATGAGTGACACCCCCATGAGGGTTCAGAGGTTTAGTGGTAGTGTCTTTGGTTAGTAATCTGAACTGTTGTGGGTGCCGCATTTGCACCCGACTACTATTTACATTTTAAGTGACTCATCTACAATCCTATCACCTATTCTACATACTAAGTTTCATCCATACTCCTTGCACTGCATCTTAAAGTATATTTTTAAGGTTTTATCAAGTACTTGATTTTTAAGTGAATACGCACCTATCCCAGGGTATCACACACATTAAATTCACAATAAAACTCACTGAACAATCATGAAATTTGACTGATATTTGATTGTTGGGAATGTAATTCATCAGTAATCAATGCTAAGCCAAGTCTTTCAATTAATGCAAATAGTCTGCATAAACAAACACACAAAATTTTTGATAGAAAAAAGAAAAAAAGTTAAATGTTTTGCCAAATGCTTTGTCTAAAAGTAAGAAATAAAGTAGATTAGAGAGACATTTGAAGCACCTCATTAGCTGTACAAGATTTCGAACATCATTCAAAGGCATGTCAAATGTTTCTCTAATGTATTTTAATTCTTTTAGACAAACCATTTCACAAAAATTTTGAACTATGGAACAACACACACACACACACACACACACACACACACACACACACACACATGTGTATGTATGTTGCCTACTTCCATAAAAGGCTCATTTTCTGACTGTCTTTTTGTTGAGCCTACCTGCAACTCAGCTTCTCCGCTATATGGTGAGTAGCAACTATCCTTTTCACAAAATATTTGACCGATTTCATTTTCTCTTTTTTAAATTTATTTTATTCAGAAAGCATGATCTTACTAACCCTATTTGCCTTCCTAGTGGCCTAAGTTCCCAAAATGATATAAATTTAGTACTTTATTCGAAGAAATTCTTTTCGACAGTTATATATCTCACCAATGCCTTTTCATGCACAAAATAGAAAAAGAGATGAACTTTTTGACACTTCATTTATATAGCTAGCAGCAGCTGTTCTTCAAATACTTCAATTTCCCCTCAACTCTCTAAGTATTCCTTAATTACCTCGATAACTTTCCAATAATTCGATGTTCATTTGCAAAACTAGACCTCACACTGGTGAATATGATACCCCACTTGCCCAATTTCCACACTTCATTTTGCCAAGAAAATTTGAATATAAACCCACAGTGGAATTTAGAGTGAGTCTTGTTTTCACTGCACTCAAACACTGACCAAAACAATTTGAGCATTAATCATACAACAAAATAAGTTCTCTGTGTGTGCTGTCATTTGTAAGAAACCTCATTTCAGTATTTTGAACAGTTTATAAAATATGACAATTTTTACACTCACACAATTCCCTATATGCAGGTAATGGAATTGGGTACACTGTGTGCATCCTGCCCGCCAGACATAAAAACAAGTATCTCGAGGAAGAAGGGAGATATTCTGCCCTCAACTTTATATACAATTTTGATATGTTGGATATATTTCATACACAATAATGTATTTCCTAAATAAAACTATTCTCAACATCTATGCAATGTGATTTACCTCTGCAAACTACTAAAAATGTCATTTACTTAGTTATGTGCAGCACAGTAACTATGATGAATAACAAAAAGAAATTCAGTCCTTTTTCTAGTAAAGATATCAAGCTGTACGATATGAAAGAACCAAATATTTTCATCACATAGTGTCCTTAAAATCGGATGGTAAGTATTTCACATCAGCTAGTATATCTGCTCCAGTGCTGACTGATAAAGACTCATAGCTGTCACTGTCCCTGTCACACATGCTGCAGTGACAAGATTAAAACACTTTTGAACTCAAATGTAGCCAGCTGTGGCAGAAGACCGGAACAGGCATGGTTGTCAGCAACCTATTTCACCTCCGTAACTGTATCAGTCATATTGTTTTGTCACCCAGGGCTGTCAGATGCTATCACTTCTGCAGCTTATGTACGACATGGCCCAAAGTGAGTGGCACTTGATTTAAAAGATGAGACATACATAAAGTTTGACCAGATGGCTCAATTAGAAGAACACTGCTTGTGACAGATAAGGTAGTTGTGCAAGTTCAATTGTTGGTTAGAATTAATGTAAGGTTAGGGTATGATGACCAGACACCAAGTCCTTGAGCTGAAGTTCTGGTGGATAACAAGACAATCTAAATCTGGAAGGCTAGACAGGGATTTCTGCTACCATTCTTCCCGATCCCTTAATCACTTCACTTGGAATAGGCTGGTCCAGAAGGAATCATGACGCAAAAATGACCAGTTACATACTACATATTCCCAACACACCATCAGTTCGAGTAACATCCGATATAATCAGAAAAAAAGTTGTAGTCTATAATCACAATTAATTTATTTTGCCTACTGGCTACCAGTTTCAGTACACAGTATCACCCCCAGGCCATCCTATCTCCCCAACAGTTAATCTTTGACTACATTTGCAATGTTTTATCAGTTTCTTCCTCCACTATGCCTACTACTTTGCTTCTTCCTTTTGCCTTCTTCCCTTCTCCCCTTTCCACCTTCCATGACATAACCCATATGATGATATAATAGACAAATGTATGGTATTCAGTCTAGTGTGCCCCATTGTTTACTAGGTTTTAAATGATTGGTCTAAAGACTGTTTTTTAAGATGATAGGGGTATCATCATTTATAGACATACAGCACAGCCTAGCTCAGAACGTAACAATCAGATTAAGGAGGTATAATAGAATAACATTCAAAGCTGAGCACATTCGTATGAATTAGCTTGTGGTCCTATGTGGTCTGCCAATAACAAACCGCATCAATGTAGCCTTTCATAACTGTCTGTAACCTACAATAAGTGGTTATCACAGAGGCAACTGGTCGATGAACTGCAACATGGTGGAAGGCACAATGCCAAGAGCACCAATGTACACATGAACACTGCTTGAATGAACATGGAACTGAAGATGTGGCCAAAGATAGTCAACAGTCTGTTGAGGAGCAATACATGTCACATTGCGTCACTATTCCCTCTGGATGCTCAACTTTGTTTCAATAAAAATAATTTTGGGTTTTTAATATGTAACGCTATTATTTTGATACTTACTCAATTAAAATATTAATGGTAAAATTTATTTTTAATAGTGATTCGAATCTTATACAATGGGTAAATGTAAACATGTCTACATGGATTTTCTCTCGTGTCTTATTACAGTAGGGACTGTTTTGTTCACTTTTTTATTATATAGCTTCGTAATTTCATATTTTATGGTGTTTTTAGATATATTTTACATTGTGGCTTTTTTAAATTGTGAAATATGGAACACTGTACATAGGACGCACTTTTAATCACTACAAACTGTAATTTGCATCTATCTAATAGTTTTAGTATTTAACACACCTACTTGGGAAGAAAGTGTCATGACTACGTGCCAGGGATAGGGGATACTTAACAGTTTGCACTGTAACCCACACATTTGCTATCACAGAGAAAAAATATTTTGTAAATTTCTGAAGCAGCATGCAGGGACTAGATGGCAGACTGACAAGACCGCCATGTGCAGCATCAGGAGGTGAGGATCGGAAAAAGAGAGGAGCAGGGAAGGGGAAACAACAGGCAGGTGCACTTGCAAAGGGCAGCATACAATGAGGGTGATGGGACATGGAAAGGGAGAAAGTGCTATTACTGACAGCAGAAAGTGTTGGGTGGAGGTGTGGCAACAGTAGAATACCACAGGTTGATGCCAGAATGGCTCTGGGGATAGAGAATGCATTGCAAGGATAACTGCCATATGCACAGCTCAGAAAGGCTGGTCGTAGTGATGGGCAGGATCCAGATGGCTCGGGTTGTGAAGCAGCCACTGAAATCAAACATGTTATGTTCAACTGCACTTTGTGCCATATGGTGGCAGGTTGTGAAGCAGCCATTGAAATCAAACATGTTATGTTCAGCTACACTTTGTGCCATAGGGTGGTCTACTTTGCTCTTGGCACAAATTTAGCAGTGGCTGCTCAGTGATTGCAGCAGAGCTGGTACCCATCAAGGTGGTTTTCAAAAGCAGCTCAGCCATAGATGGGATAGCCTGCGATAGGACTGGAATAGAAAGTGCTGGGTGGGTAGATTGGGCATGTTTTGCACCTGGGTCTTCCACAGGGATATGATGCCAACAGCAAGGGGTTGGGCCTGGAAGTGGCACAGGGATGAATTAGGATGCTGTGGTGGTTGAGTGGGTGACAGAAAACCACTTTATGAGGGGTAAGAAGGAACTTGGGTAGGATGTCCCTTGTTTCAGAGCGTGATGATAGATAATCAAAGCCCTGACAAAGGATGTGTCAATGGAACCATCACAGAGGAGAAGGTCAACACCCAAGAAGGTCAGGTGAAGCAGATGGGAGAGAAGACACTGCACCTGACAGTGACAAAGGTGGGACATGTTTGCAATGAGCTCTTAGGTGTGGTGGGAGGATTGGGCATGTGTGGAGAAATGGCATGGGAAATCTGTCTGTGGACTAGGTCCGAGAGGAGAGGGGCGGGATAGTGCCTGTCTGTGAAGGCCTCAGTGAGACTTTTAGCATACTGGGAAAGGGAGTTTTGACACTGCACATATGTCACCCCAGGTGGCCAGGATGTAAGGGATGAATTTTTTGGTGTGTAAGGGACAGCTGCTATTGAAATGCAGGTGGTTCATAGGATAAATGTGGTAGATAGTGTGGGTGGAACCAACAGAGAGGAGAAGGTCAACATCTAGGGAGGTGGCTTGCTGGGCTGAGGAGGACCAGATGAAGCAGATGGGAAAGAAGATACTCATCAGGCTGCCAACCAGTCCCTACATGCCCTGCCAGACAGTTCTCCTCTCCCACCCACCCGTATCCTGTTATCCCTCCCCCTTTCATGCCTCACTCCAGAATGCTATTCACATGACACGTCGCATTCCAGTCGGAGCTGCTGCTAGTAGCGGTCGCGCACATGTGCATGTGTTTTCTTTGTTGAAGGAGGTCAAAAACCTATAAAGTGTAACAGTTGTTTAGTTGGGCCTGTCGGCAACTAAATGGGTCATCTTTATGGTGAGTAGCAATCTACCCTCTTCCTAATGTTGTCGATATTACTGCATATCAACCAATCATGGTTTGCTAGGCAACAAAGCCAGTAATGATAAAATAAAAGCATTTCTTCCAACACAAAAGCAACTGATTGCGGTCATTTCTCATAATCTTTATTAATCAGTGTCATCATTTTCCATATCCACAATAGATAAGACCACATCCATAAAAAAGAAAACTAATTATTACATTAAGAAAGCAGTGGAAAAATGCCTAACAGTAATAAGAATAGAAATGGCAACATCTCAAAACACTTTCAGAAACTAAAAAGGCCAGAGAAGAATAAATGAGAGTTCACTTATGACAGTCATAAATTAATATGATGAATAAATGTGAATAAACCTCTGTGTGCTACTTGAACACAATCAACACACACGACATTTCCAAGTAAAATTAAGTCTGGATATTACATATGTTCAGAAGCACATAGTTAAATCTAAACATTATCTGTTTTGTTTATGTTCAAACTATTTTATGTTCAACTTCCATTTTCAATATAAAGTAATACATTTTAATAGCAACAAAATTTTCAAATCTACATATTCAAATTACCTAGACTGTTGGGATCATAATAAGGTCCACGACTAGGTTCCATACTAAGAGTCCGCCTAATACGTTCAGCAGCTAGACGGTTTGTATAGAGGAACAATACTGGCATTCCACGTCCAAAATTTATCAGAACTTTTCGTAGCTCTGACTTTTCCATGGCCACCGTAACAACAGCAGAGTCTGAAACAGAAGATGAAAAATTTTCTACTTCCACATATATTTAGTGTGCTATGGGAAAATACAGTTACTCCTCTTTCCACACTGGTATTCTGATATCATTAACACTATTATAAAATGATGTCATAATGAATGAAAATTTAGTCCCTATAAGAAAAATCAAAATGAGTGGACCCTCTTTGGTATATAAAGTGAAATTGGTTCTGAAAGGAATTTAAAAAGATAGTCTAAAGCATGTCTTTCATTAGTCGCACACCTGTAGGTACATATACATACAACAGATACGACACACTGAAAAAATGGTCTGTCAATATGGCTGGTGATTAAATAATTTCTTCATACTCTGTGTTGACAGTGCGTAATAGCACCTAGACACAAAAAAGACACACATTTAGTTCCACTGCTTAAGGAACTACATGTCGTCTAGTGGGCCCCTATTCAACATTTAATCTTATTAGAGAGGAAAGTTGCTACTCACCATATAGCGGAACCGCTAAGTCACGACAGACACAACAAAAAGATTCACACAATTATAGCTTTTGGCCATTAAGGCCTTTGTCAGCAGTACACACACACACACACACACACACACACACACACACACACGTCTGCCGTCTCAGACAACTGAAACCATACTGCGAGCAGCAGCACCAGTGCATGATGGGAATGGCAACTGGGTGGGGGTAAGGAGGAGGCTGGGGTGGGGAGGGAGAGGTATAGTATGGTGGGGGTGGTGGAGAAAGAAGTGCTGCAGGTTAGACGGAGGGCAGGAGAGAAGGTGGGGTGGGGAGGGGGTAACTGGCAGAAAGGAGAGAAATATAAAGAAATTAAAAAGAGTGGGTGTGGCGGTGAAATGATGGCTGTGTAGTGCTGGAATGAGAACAGAGAGGGGGCTGGACGGATGAGGACAGTGATTAACGAAGGTTGAGGCCAGGAGGGTTACGGGAACGTAGGTTGTACTGCAGGGGAAGTTCCCACCTGCGCAATTCAGAAAAGCTGGTGATGGTGGGAAGGATCCATATGGCAAAGGCTGTGAAGCAGTCATTGAGATCAGGGATATCATGTTTGGCAGCGTGTTGAGCAACAGGGTGGTCCACTTCTTTCTTGGCCACAGTTCGTCGGTGGCCATTCATGTGGACAGACAGCTTGTTGGTTGTCATGTCTACATAGAATGCATCAGAGTGGTTGCAGCTAAGCTTGTGAATCACATGACTGGTTTCACAGGGAGCCCTGCCTTTGATAGGATAGGTGATGCTAGTGACCGGACTGGAGTAGGTGGTGGTAGGAGGATGTATGGGACTGTTCTTGCAGCCTGGTCTATTACAGTGGTATGAGCCATGAGTTAAGGGATTGGGAGCAGGGCTTGTGTAGGGATGGACGAGTATGTTGTGTAGGTTTGATGGACGGCAGAATACCACTGTAGGAGGGGTGGGAAGGATAGTGGGTGAGACATTTCTCATTTAAGGGCACAACAAAAGGTAACCAAACCCCTGGTGGAGAATGTAATTCAGTTGCTCCAGTCCCAGATGGTACAGAGTTACGAGGGGAATGCTCCTCTGTGGCCGGACTGTGGGAGGTGGCGGGAGACTGGAAAAATACAGCACAGGAGATTTGTTTTTGTACAAGGTTGGGAGGATAAGCACGATGTATGAATGCTTCAGTGAGACCCTAGGCATATTTTGAGAGGGACTGCTCGTCACTGCAGATGCGACAACCACGAGTGGCCAGGCTGTACGGAAGGGACTTCTTGGCATCGAATAGGTGGCAGCTGTAGAAGTGGTGGTATTGCTAGTAGGTAGTACGTTTTATATGGATGGAGGTACTGATGTAACCATCCCTTAAGTGCATGTCAACATCTAGGAAGTTGGCTTGTTGGGTTGAGTAGGACCAGGTCAAGCAAATGGGGAAGAAGTTGTTGAGGTTCTGGAGGAAAGTGGATAGAATGTCCTCACCTTCAATCCAGAAAGCAAAGATGTCATCAATGAATCTGAAACAGGTGAGGGGTTTAGGATTCTGGGCTTTTAGGAATGATTCCTCCAGATGGCCCATGAATAGGTTGGCATAGGATGGTGTCATTCGGGTGCCCATAGCCGTACCAGGTATTTGTTTGTAGTTAATGCCTTCAAAGGCGAAGTAATTGTGAGTGAGGATATAGTTGTTACATTCCATCCTGGATTTTCCATTGTTCAACACTTAACCTTGTCATTTACTGTAACAGTTTTCAACAAAATAAACTCGGGAGGCAGTGGATGAGCAGTCTGTTCTGTTTGAGAATGTTGTGTGCATAGTTTGACACAATATAAATGGAACTGATGCTGCAAATGAGTGTACTTACCAGACATTTTCAATTAGTGGTTTTCATCTTCAAAGTGGGCCCCATTTGAGGATACACGGTTGGTTAGTTGGTCACATTCCACATATCATCCGAACTATTTTTTTATCGAAATGATGTAGGGTGAGTCTGTTTATAGGATATGTATCAGATTAGGTCAGTAGATTGTTACAGGCTGACCATTTACAAGTTCCTAAATGGCAACTGGGCTGAATTTATGTGTGTGTGTGTGTGTGTGTGTGTGTGTGTGTGTGTGTGTGTGTGTGTGTGTGTGTGTGCGCGCCACTCACGTATGTGTGTCCATTTGTTTTTCCCTCCTATATCCAACGAAGGACTCTCTATTAAAATCATGAGAATACTCGGGCAACTTAAGAAAAGACCTGCGGAGAAATAAAATCCCACTTTCATCTACTTCAGCTCTGATAGTTTAGTGTTAAACTGCTACGGAGCATCTGGTACTACATTTGTAGCTGGCTGTCACGTTTTGGATGAGGTAGTTACCACTACGTATCATTCTATTGTCTGCAGTTTTGGATGCTCAACAACAAAACAAGCACTTTCGGTCTCTCTCTTGTACTATTTATGCATTGATTTACAAAAAGGATAGCTATACTTATCCTGAGTTTGATATTAAATTTAGCAACTCAGAAAGTCAAGAAGAATGTGATGTCACCTCATTAGAGACTTAAAGTGACGACATTTCGTCAGTTAGATAACATGTACTCACCAACAGCACGAGATCAGTACATCCATTGTGCTTCAGTGAACTCCTCCAGGATTTATGTTCACAGGATACTGTTATGAAATACATGACTACACTTCCCAGCTACATACAAACTAAAAAAATTACTCAAGTTTCAGGATATTTTAGTTAAAGTCCAGTGCACAAGTATACTCAGAATAATATTACTGGTGATCTTCAAAATTTGTAATTCATTATTTTGATCTTTAAAAGCTGTTATGTGTCTGTATGTAATGTCACTCATTACAGGACGATTTCATTAATAAAAAAGTATTATTTTTTGAACATAATCTAAAAAAAGTTTTGAGGTTAAGGGATTAATGAACACATTTTTCAGTCCTACTCTTGCAGCTCTACTAAAAACTGTGTGTTTTTCAGTAAAAGAAAAAAGGTCAGCATTTTATATATGTATGCATTCGTTCTTTATGCTCTCTGAAGATTTTCTTTAATTTTTTGTTGCAAGAATACTTCTGCAGTAAACTATGGCCACGGAGTGTATGAAATGCATACTATTGTAAAAATAATTTACCATAGTTGATTTTTCATATTTTATTTACTGCTACTGGTTTTGATCAATGGATCATTCTTGAACCATATCAAGTTATAATCGTGCTATTACCAGCACATATATTGAATGTAACTACCACTTGTGAGTGAGATGTATGTGTGTGTGTGTGTGTGTGTGTGTGTGTGTGTGTGTGTGTGTGTGTGTGTGTGTTTCTATTTTTGAAGCAGGCCTTTTGCCTGAAATCTTAAATGTTCACTAGCCTTTTCATTGTGCTTGTGGCTCAATGCCTCTTCTATGTGATGAGTACATATAAATAAGTAATTTTTGGTTGTATTATTTTTTATGTACTTCTTGATAATTATTTTTCCAAATGTGATCTTTTGTTTCACCATATTTGTTCATGGTTGTTACATTATCAATTTATGTGTAATGTGTAAAACAATTTGTGTGTTTGTTGTTAAATTTATATCTTTGATAAAAATCCATTTATATCTTGTGTAAAATTTGGGACTGTGTTTTGTTCTGAATACTCAGTCATTGATAAAACATATACTGATAACATCAACAAAATATTTATTTCTGAGTACTGGTAATTTGTTTAAGATTTATTAGGAATATTTCCCAAATGTTTGTAGATTTCTATATCCTCAAAGATGTTCATGTAGCTTCCTTTTTAGCTCTACAAAGAATACCAAGATTAGTACTTATGCCTATTGCAGAGTGTCAGTTCTCTCCAAAATGCATTACTAAATGTAGAAAGGTTGCTTTCGCTTTTGTTCATGTGTTCTTTATATCTTTTAGTAAATTTTCATCCTGTTTGTCAGGCATAGAATACACCACAGTCACTCCATTTAGTTTTGTGCCACAATTCTTATTTGTTGTACTTTTGAGCTTTGTCTGTTCTGTGTGTTATGTTCATTCCAAGTTAATTCTCTATGCAGAAGCTAATTTAAAATCAGTATTACGAAATGTGTTACTTTTTGAGAAAAATTGCTCGTGTATAGTAGCACCGTGAACTTTTCTGTTTACTTCAGTTACTGTTATTTCCACAGTTACATTTGCACATCTGTAGATTTTATTGATTGTATTAGAATTATAGCCCTTATTTCTGGCTACAGTTTAAATTGTATGCAACTGTGTCTTCATATTTTATGTATTAATGGAAACTCGAGTCACATTATGTAACATAGTGTGAAAACACAGTTTTGTGTGTTAGTTGGTGACATGTTGAGTTATATACCATGCAGCCACTTGTGGATGGTTTATGAAGTACGTCAAATTGATGGACAATTATCAATGGCTATTTTTATGTCTAAGAAGTTCATGATCATTTATATCATATTCAACAGTAAGTTTGATGCTGTTATCATTTGTTGGTGAAATTCAATAATTTTGTCATTAGTTCGATTAAACAAAATGAGGGTATCATCTCCTGAACACTGGTAATAAGCAGGGACTCAAAAATGTAGCATTTATTTTTGGAATTTTTTTGTTTCTGAATGATTACACATGCAAATTTAAAAGGTTTTCACAATACATGACTGAAGACCAAACCTTAGTGCTTTGAAATAGACCGGGCAATTTGCAGATGTACGCTGTTAAACCATCCATACTGGCATGACATCGGAGCACTGAGTGCACTGATATGTTATGTCTACACATTTTTTATTTTGTAATACATTCTTATGCAGATTAACTTTATAAATTGGGCTTCACAAGAGATTTGCAATACCACTAATGAAAAACTGAGTACACTGTCAGTATTTATAAGCAAAAAAATAAAGCAATTTCCAACTATCTCTGATAAAATAGATATCTCAATACAACAGTATTTACTAGGTAATTTTGTATGTCTGCATCTTGAAGCAGAATTCACATCTGTATTTGCATTTATTGCAAAATGAGAAATTCTCATGACCCAAGTAACAAGTGTTAATCAGTCTACTAATTCGTTCACTGAAAAACGTATTTTCTAAGTGGCCTAGAAAAATATTTGCAAGGGCTCTTGCAAGGCAGCTTCCCATAGCCAATCCAACATTCTGTTTGTATACCTCTCCTTGCAAAGTCAAGTAATTGTCTGGTAGCACTATTTCTTTCAAACTGATCAGTACATGTATTTCAGGTTGGTTAATCTTGTCAAGTTTTAGTAGGTTATTTCTTATGATGTTTATGGTTCCCACAGCTGGCACATTCGTGTACTGATGATATCTAATGACATGAATTTCCCATTTACTGGTATACTTGTATCTTCTGATTAATTTGGTCTGTGGTATTACAATGTAAGTAAAAATTATAATTAAACGAAAAATTAAACATTTATTTGTACATATTTAGATATATGTGCTCATAATAGCTTGATTGGCAAAAGGTACCACTAGAGAATGAGCTATTGGCACAAACCAGTGGGAGCAAATAAAATATAAAAAAAATGCACCTCTAACAGATTATTATTAGAACAGCATGCATTTCATACCGTTTGTGATGGTTGTAGAACAAAGTCCACAAGAAATACTGGCACAAAATTAACCAATTTTGGTAAATCATTAAAAAAGCCTAAGCATCTAAAAAGATTAAATGAGAAGCTAATTTCCAAAAAGTCAAGGCAGCATCATTACCTTGCTCCCAAAACCCCCAGACCTTGTAATAAGGAATATACTGAAAGGAATGTCATTCTCACATTCTCAGGATATTATTAAAATTAAACCTATTATTTATAGTAGAGTTTAACATCTCATGACTATTTCAAATTTTACAGATCTCCTTTCAGCAATACACATGACAGACAGACTGTGACACTTCTCATAAAGTGTTTAACACATCTAATGAACACTGAAGTTACAAAAGTTAAGTGAAATGGGAATGCTGACTAGTTCTTCCCTTTCCTGCAGTTCAAAAGAAATAATTAACTGCTAAGTAATTCAGCATAGTCGCATGTAAAATTCATTACATTTTCTGCCAACACACTCACACCAAAACTTTAAAACTAATACAAAGAACAAAGCAACAAGAATAAAATGACACTCATACCATCAGTTAACGCTGGCACCTGAATCCTTATACCAGCTGATGACAACAGGACTCTGTCTTTAGGCACAACTTTGTAGTTCCCAATCCGAACTGTGCGGCAATCTAGGAGGGTGTATGTGCCAACCATGCTACCATCCACAATACTCTGCATTTCACGCCCTCCACCTGATGAATACTTCACATTATTATTACTGTTCCACAACAAATACACAACAATATAAGTGACAAAAAAAATAATGTAAAAGTATAATTCCTGGTTTTATCTCTGGAATGGAGATTACTACGGCACCTCTAACTGCACGACCATTCCACACGGCAGTTCTCCCTGGTCTCTGACTCATCCATACAGACCATCTAGATCTACCACTGACAAGCCACTTAAATGAACAAGTAGTGATACCTCCTATACTACCTGAAGAGATGACAGTACTTGAGCTAACTTTGTCATCTTTAGTACACGACTCTCAGTACCCCTCACAACACACCCATTTACAGCAGCTTTCAATCACTTGATAGGTAGTTTCTGGCTGCTTTTTGAATCTCAACTAACTTATCCTGTGACTGAAAACAGCAATTACAATGGGGCTGATTTGTAACTAGTGCAGTGTCCCATAAGACCATACACAAAAAACTTTAAGTAAGCTTCCAGATTCTCTAAATTTCTGAGTCTAGTTCTATTCAAGAACTGAAGAAATTAACACCCAAAAAGAGACTTCTATTACAAAAGCAGAAAAACCTTGAATAAAAGTTACTGATTCCCTAAAGGTTTCTGAGGTTACAGTGACTAACAATCTCTAACATAGCTTTAACTTACAATAAATGCAGACAATTTAAACTCCTTTTGAAAGGGATAACTAAATGTAACACAATATGTTAGTTATAACATTTGCAATAGTGACTGTAACTCATGTTAATTTATTATGAACTATTGTTATGCACAATACTCTTAACTTTTGAAAATTCTCAAAAACAAACTTTTGAAAATTCTCAAAAACAAACTTTCTTTTGTGTAAATACAAAATGAAATATGGGGATGGTAGTTTCTGAGTGAGGATTCTATCATAAAGTTGCCAAGTTTACAACTGATGGTGTTGTACAAATCTTTGCATGGCACTCTCAAATGTTTGCAAATTTACAATATATCACAATACATCCAAGTCATTATACAATTACTAAAAGATTATTTGAAAACAACACAAACATTAAAATATTCCCTTACAGGAATGAATGATAAATATTCTACAGTTCTGAAAAATGTGAACAAATGGTTGGAAAGCAATCAAATACTAAAGAAATTACACACCTATTTAACAACACAGGAAGATTTCTGGAATGTCTGATCACACTTTGCACAGGAACTAAGTGTAAATTTTGCAGCCTAGCAGACACAGTACAAATATTAACACAGTTTTGTTTGTGACATTGGGCTCATTCTGCATAATAAAATTCGTGGTGACCTGATATGTGGAATAGTATTGTCTATACAACTTTTCAGTCTTGTTTAAGGTGTTTCTTTAAAACAGATAAACTGGAATTTCATATTATTTTAAAATTGGAAGTACAATTTATTGTAACTTGAACACTATTGACTAAGTTTTGCTACACTTTCACTTTCACATACTACGACATCTAAGGAAATGTCTGGCTGTCAACCATTGAGTGCATGAAGACATTATTGGCAGCTGTGGATGTGTATACTGCACACCTTCCAAAATTGCACCTCCGACGACTGCAATGTAACTGAAGATATTTGTTGACAAAAGTTTCCTAATGCTATTGGCAAGGGATTTCAGATCGATTCCTTATTTTCCGGAAGGCTTTTTACACTGTACCACACAAGCGGCTCTTATTGAAATTGCGTGCTTATGGAATATCGTCTCAGTTATGTGAATGGATTTGTGATTTCCTGTCCGAGAGGTCACAGTTTGTAGTAACCGACGGAAATCCATCGTGTAAACTGGCATTCCCAAAGGTAGTATTATATGCCCTTTGCTGTTCCTTAGCTATATAAATGATTTGGGAGACAATCTGAGCAGCCATCTTCCATTGTTTGCAGATGACGCTGTCGTTTATCGACTAATAAAGTCATCAGAAGATCAAAACAAACTGCAAAACGATTTAGAAAAAATATCTGAACGGCGCGAAAAGTGGCAGTTAACCCTGAATAACGAAAATTGTGAGCTCATCCACATGAGTGCTAAAAGGAACTCATTAAACTTCGGTTACACGATAAATCTGTCTAATCTAAAAGCTGTAAATTGAACTAAATACCTAGGTATTACAATTACGAACAACTTAAATTGGAAGGAACACATAGAAAGTGTTGTGGGAAAGGCTAACCAAAGACTGCGTTTTATTGGCAGGACACTCAGAAAATGTGGCAGACCTACTAAGGAGACTGCCTACACTACGCTTGTCCGTCCTCTTTTAGAATACTGCTGCGCGGTGTGGGGTCCTTACCAGATGGGACTGACGGAGTATATCAAAAAAGTTCAAAGAAAGGCAGCACATTTTGTATTATCATGAAATATGGGAGAAAGTGTCACAGAAATGATGCAGAATTTGGGCTGGAAATGATTAAAAGAAAGATGTTTTTCGTTGCGACGGAATCTTCTCAAGAAATTCCAATCACCAACTTTCTCCTCCGAATGCGAAAATATTTTTTTGACACTGACCTACATAGGGAGGAACAATCACCATGATAAAATAAGGGAAATAAGAGCTCGTACGGAAAGATATAGGTGTTCATTTTTCCGCGCGCTATACGAGATTGGAATAATAGATAATTCTGAAGGTGGTTCGATGAACCCTCTGCCAGGCACTTAAGTGTGATTTGCAGAGTATCCATGTAGATGTAGATGTAAACAAACTAAAATTAAATAATAAAAGTACGGTATCATGAAAGATCATGACCAAACAACAAGAGTATATTAACTAAGAGCGATACAGCAATAGTTGGGCACAAGGACAAAACCCTGAAAGATCTCGTCAATGTATACATCTAATACCTAGTATATTTGAAACAAACCATTAAAACAAATGGAACTCACCACAGACACTCTTGAGTTTGTTAATATCAGAGACCAGCTCATCTTCTTCATCTGAAAAGTTTGGTGGAGGTTCCTTTTTCAAAAGTGAACTAGAGAGATCACAATTCAAGTCAACAGCAGATCCCATCTGCACAGCAGATTGGCCAGATCCTCTCTGTGGCACCTCCCCTTCACAATGCCCACGCTCTTCCTCATCAGAGGAAAGCGTCAGGCACACTGTAACAACATCATTGCCATCATCATTGCCATCATCATCGTCACCACCATCATCACTACCATCATCACTACCACCACCAACACCACCACAACCACCACCACCACCCCCACCACCACCACAATTATTAAGCAACAACAAAAGAAAGGGTTGTATGAGACTGCAAAATTTTAAATGTGGGTAAAATAGAATGCAACATAAATCTATTTCAGTTAACTGCTTCTACAAACAAACAAAATCTTTCAATTCCAAATACTTTCAAAAAAGTAACGTGAATATTATTTAACGTTATACCATCATCCATAATGAGGGCAATCAATGTGTTTAAAATAGAATTCACTGACATGGCAAACTGTGGCAGCGGGTACGTAAATGTAACACCAACTCTCTCTTTCAAGCATTTGCAACCATAACTTTATTTCACAAGCAGGAACCGAAAATAAATGCAAATTGTGTCTGATACAGTCAGGCAGTTCATCTAATCTAATGTTAGGACTTCAAAACAAGAGATTAGAACACTTCAAAACCAATGCAGGAAAAAAAAAAGTGAGCATATATTAAGTTGTATCTCGATATTCCATTTTTGCATTAAATCTTTATTTTCTCACTGTCCAAAAAGTATCAACTGCAATTAAAAATCAACACGGGTCACAGATTACGCAAATCTACACAAGAGTTAGGGAAAGGAAAAGAATAAAACTGATGAGAATTAAAACTTGTAAATAACAGTATTGAACCTTCAAGTTTTAACTGTCAAATGCTTTAAAATTACAAAAGAGACAGAATGGCTGTCCATCACTTACTTACAGGGGGCTTACAGCAAAATATAGTGACACTAAATTGTGGAATTTTGTATCTGGAAAGAGTAGTTGGTTGGGAAAGATTGGAAAATGGTAGGAGCAAGGAGGAGAGTGGGGCAGAAGTTTGAGAAAGACAGAGAAGCTACATCACTGCCAACTGGTAGAAAAATACATACCTTGTGACAATTATTTAAACTATTTTTATTTTGTAGCAATAGTCAACAAAATGTGGGCCAAGATTTGGTAGTCTGCAGCCTTTGACAGTAAAACTAAGAATTCCTTGGTACTTCAAGTAGTGAGAAATGATTTGGAGTTCATGTAGAAACAAAAGAAGGGAGCAACATATAACCACTACGGTGCTAACTTCAGTTTTCTGACATTTCTACTGCATTGTGAGTTGTTTTTACTAACAAAATGTGATTCTTTCTTTGTTTTGATATATCCTTCCAAATTAAGTCTTCCGTGGTGATTACATGTCAGATTCGATTAGAATCGATTAGTATTATTCTTCCAAGGAGATGACCTGCAATTTGTACTTGTTTCACACATTACATTGGAACCATTCGTTGGGCACTATATATGTATTAATATGTAGTTTCAAATAAGACAAGGCTATTAAACATGCATTACCCGAACAGTTACATCTATAGTCTTTTCTCACTTACTAATATTTCCAAATTAGAATATATTTAGTGGCACGCAGCTGACCTTTTCTTGTACTGTGCCACAGCTATTGGCTTAGGAAACATCAACAATGTCATGCCAAAAATGTTGGCACGTCTGTCATTACTGTCCCTACTTTGTGTCACATCCTTTACCTAATGAACTTTTACATATCTTTGTGTTGTCTGCTGGCAAATGTAATTTGTTTGTTTACTTACACATGACATTAATTACTAGGGGGAGGGATGAGAAAAAAAGAACAGAATTGTTTTCGAGTTTACCATGGTAAAGGGACAATAAAATAGAAACTACTCAGCACCAATCAATCACAGCATGCATAATCAACTTGTGCACCAAATTTTCTTGCTTCTGCAATTCTCTGTGGGTTTGTACAACTGTAGTCATAAATTCTAAAATACCAGCTCTGTTTCATGTTATATTACACTTGTGATGTATCTCAACAGTTTTAATTCTATGTAACAGTTGCATTAAAACTGTCCTCAAAACTACATTTGATTTGAAAACAGCATTTCTATACTAAACATGGTCCTACTGAATGTGATACGCCAGTGCTTTCTTCCAATCTCCAAACAGACTTACCCAGCCATTTATAGGGTAACTACAGTTTAACATGGACTCTGAACTAATAATTTTTCAAATTAATAAGCTGCTGCCAGAGGTAGGGAGCAACAAAAATCCTTGCCTGGGTACAAAACAACAAACCTTTGGACGAATAGTCTGTCACTTACCTACTGAGCCATTCTCAGTAGAGCTACAAATACAAAGCAGAATATTGAATTACGAATATTTTAACAAACAAAATGACTCTTGCAGTACAAAAACTTACCTGGTTCATCCACCAGTTTGGCTTGTTTCTTAACAGGCCTTTTTGATGATTTTTTGGCACCTGGTTTTGATACCTGTACTTCCCACTTTTTATATTTATCATGGAACTTCTTCTGAAAAGAAAAAAAAAGAAAACAGACAAATACATAAATTCTAACTGAAAATATCAAACAATTTAATAACTTCAAATGAGTAAAACAAATATAAAATTTTGAATTTTAATTCACCTAATTCATCAGCTGCAGCTTCTGTCCAATGAATAAAAGTACATTTTCAAAGGATAGTTATTATATTACTGGTGACTTGAGGACTCTGCTGGCATGTGATCAGCTTGAGAATTATTTGTGTTTCTCCAAGCTATGAGATCCTGAAGCACTCAGGTCTGCACTAAGATTGCTGTGAGCAAAGCTCTGCCAAGCAAAAATGGCTCTGGCAAAAATGGCTCTGAGCACTATGGGACTTAACATCTGAGGTCATCAATCCTCTAGAACTTAGAACTACTTAAACCTAACTAACCTAAGGACATCACACACATCCATGCCCGAGGCAGGACTCAAACCTGCGACCGTTGCGGTCGTGTGGTTCCAGACTGTAGTGCCTAGAACCGCTCGGTCACCTCTGCCAAGCAAAGTGAAGTTAAGTTCAAGTGTCTTGTGAAACTGTTTGGGATGTGAAAGAGAGACGGTTGTCAGAAGCCATACGGCCGTGAGAGTTTGAGAGAGACTAGTGAAATAACATGGGGAATACCACACTGAGGGTACTTAGGCAATGGCTTCAGGTTACGGACAATATTTCTGTGTCCACAACTTGCAAAATGAACTTTGGTGTGTGTGTGTGTAGATATATATACTGATACATCTAAAAACAAAGATGATGAGACTTACCAAACAAAAGCACTGGCAGGTCGATAGACACACAAACAAACACAAACATACGCACAAAATTCAAGCTTTCGCAACAATCGGTTGCATCATCAGGAAAGAGGGAAGGAGAGGGAAAAACGAAAGGATATGGGTTTTAAGGGAGAGGGTAAGGAGTCATTCCAATCCTGGGAGCGGAAAGACTTATCTTAGGGGGAAAAAAAGGACAGGTATACACTCACCACACACACATATCCATCCGCACATACACAGGTAAGTCTTTCCGCTCCCGGGATTGGAATGACTCCTTACCCTCTCCCTTAAAACCCACATCCTTTCATTTTTCCCTCTCCTTCCCTCTTTCCTGATGAAGCAACCGTTTGTTTTGAAAGCTTGAATTTTGTGTGTATGTTTGTGTGTCTATCGACCTGCCAGTGCTTTTGTTTGGTAAGTCTCATCATCTTTGTTTTTAGATATATTTTTCCCACGTGGAATGTTTCCCTTAGACACTCAAAAGACATTATTGTAAATGGATTGATGAGATGGTAAAATACTGCTATGAATAGTGACAGCAGCCACCGTAAGAGTATAACACTGTTTCACAGATTTTGCAAAGGTGAATGTTATGTAGAATGGGATATGATTTTTTGACTTTTTTGTGTCAAAATTTATAGATCAACTTTTCTTCAGATAATGTCTTTTTGTATATATATATTACAAGAAAAGATGAAAGAAGATTAAAAATCACCAAATATCTTACAAGCATTTCTTTTCAGCCTTCTGTCAGTGGTACTATGTTACAAGGGCACCTGTTTTCACTGTCCAATAATGTTCACTTAACACAGGGTCACTTAGTACCCAACATTTCATGACAGCTTTCCAGTTATGGTTGGTTGGTTGGTTGGGGGGAGAGACCAAACAGCGAGGTTATTGGTCTCATAGGAGTAGGGAGGGATGGGGAAGGATGTTGGCCGTGCCCTTTCAAAGGAACCATCCCGGCATTTGCCTCTAGCGATTTAGCGAAATCACGGAAAACCTAAATCAGGATGGCCGGACGCGGGATTGAACTGTCGTCCTTCCGAATGCGAGTCCAGTGTGCTAACCACTGCGCCACCTTGCTCGGTCTTTCCAGTTATGTTTGTACTTTGTGTTTTTAGACATTTTTACATGTGTTTTTAGACATTTTTACAGTGTTATGGCTACTTCCACAGCTAAGTGTGAAGCCAGCTGTTACGATTTTTTTAAATGATGATCTAGATCCTTTATGACATCACTGAGCTCCCCTTACGCCATCTTGTGAATCAAAGCGGCTGTGTTTTGAGAGAAATCTGCATTTTTCTAACAGCATGGTTTTTTATTTACAGAGGAGAAATGAATTGAAACATTACATCACACAGAATGAATTGCAGAGCATGTATTGGAGAAAATAACTCTTGCCTTTTTCCATTGAGACATACATTATTGTTTACACTGGGAATCATAGAGAAATAACAAAAATTAGTATGGTTGGTGAGCCACGTTCAAGTCAAGCACACAGTGTTCCATTTATCCACACACTGAGGATACACAAACACATAGTACAGCAACTGAGTGGGGTCTAGTCCAGATTTCCTTCAATCTAAACACAAGAAAATGCCTTTTTTATGGGGAGACTAAATGAACTCCTCCCTGAAATAATTCCTACAAACTGAAGTCTATTATTTGATCACAATACTATTGATCACTTTATAAGAACAGCAGAATATGCACCCAATCACACAATGATACTGTGCTGTAAATACCACACTATTATCAGGCGGTGCTATCAAATGTTTTGTGATACCTAATATTTAATGAAAAATGCGAAATTATAGGCAACGGATAAAGTTCAAAAAATAGAGCTACTATGGGAATTTCAACATTAGTTTCAAATTCAATGGTATCAAAATAACAAAATATAACACATTTCATTTCCACAAACATTTTATATTGAAAAGTGTAATGGGAGATTTTAATGTGCTAGTAGCACAAACACTGAAGAAAAATTTTACAGCAGGAAAATCTGGATACATACCAGAAACGACAATGACCATACCAAGAATAATTTGCCGACAACATGTTCGTTCTTGATTGATTGAAATCTCAGCACAGACCTCTCCAGCTGCCTGAGCAGCACTGAATCTTATTAGGTTCTGTGACTGACTTATCCTGTGACCAAATGATTCCAAACAGACAAGCCTAAAGTACACTGATCTGTAATAAGTATAATTGCACTGCATGGTACTGAACGCTGATCTTTAACAAAAGAATTGGAACAACAACTCGTTGGCAAGCTCAGGTGGACATCTGAATTAACAGTGTATGATCATGTCATAAAATAAGTTAATAATTTACATGTAGTGTCAATACTGGATAAAATGGGAGAAAGCCATCTATGATGATACGCGCATGTTCTTAGAACAGATGCAACAACAGTGGCAAAGACTGTTTTTAGTTTAAGAGTACGTGCGTGGTAAATGGACAGTAGGATGGAGTAGTCAGCGATGACTGCACGAACACCTCAAGATATCAGGCCTTTGCCCAGACCAGGCACGAGATCGGATAAAATGGCAATAGTGTCATGAACAGTATAAGAAGCTGCTGGTATGAAGAAAGCTAAAGAAATGGATATTTCAAAGGAAACAACGTAGTATTAAAAAGGCAGCAACAGTTTCAAGGAAATGACAATAACAATATATTTTTAGAATGTGCTGTATTAAATGATTACAATTTTTAATCCATTGAGAGGGTGTGAGAAGAAACATGGTTACTGTCTTGTAATTTTTTTTCCTTTGTATTAATCAACTAGGATCTTAGAACTTCAAATCCTCCTCTTTGTTGTTTCCAATTTTTCCAGTACTACTCAATCTTCTCATTGTGTTGTCTTTTCCTATCTTCTGTCAAAGATGCTCCTGCTCTTTATTTCTTGTCTTGAAAGCACTCTAAATCTAGTACTATATTCTTAAAACAATCTTTTTATATTATTATTATGCTTTGACATTGTTTCTTGTTAGTAGTTTTCTTATCTCTGTAACCAAGTTATTGTTGATTTCTTAATCCAGAAATACAGGAAGATTTGTTTCATTAGCCTTTTCATTCATTCAATATATGTGCAAAAAAGATTAATCTTCGTCCTGCCATTACTTCTGATATTTTACCTATTTTTCATAGATCTCCTTGTTAACAATCATTTTCCAACCAACTACTGTCTGCATTGCACCACAGCCATCTTGCAAGTTCCTCTGTTCTGCCCAGCTTATAATTCTGTCATTTAGCATTAACAAACACACACACACACACACACACACACACACACACACACACACACGTTCTGTTATTTTTTCTACCTATGCAAGTCTTGTTGCAGACACTTGTCAAATCATATGCCCCTTCCGTTTTAATACCTATTACATCCACTACAACTATTTTAGTCCACTCTGTTGTATGGTTTCTCCCCTGCAATGTACCTTAATTTCATTTGATTTTCTTCCAAGAATTAGTCACTGACTTTGGTTAAACAATTGAAAGTCCAGGATGAAAGAACAACAATATCGAAATGACAGGTTGCAACTCATCACTTAGAGGAGACACAGAATCATAAACAGGCACAAAGAAAAAAAACATTAGAGATATTTTCAGCTTTCAGACAAAGTCTTCCTCCTGAAGTAGAACTCAAACTTTCAAAATAACAACAGTTTACACTCATGGCCACTACCATTGGACACTAAGGCCCGACTGTAACAGCGTCTGATGTGCAGAAATTTAGCTGGGATGGTAGCAGAGATAAAGAGATGATGTGGTGTGGGGGAGGTGTTAGCCTAGTAGAGATAGACAGGAGGACAGGGACCAGCAGAGGTTATCTCCAGGGGACTTACAGGAATGGAGGATTATCATAGGGAGAGTTCCCACCTGCACAGTTCAGTAAGGCTAGTGGTGGCAGTGGAAAGAATTCACATGGCACAGAATGTGAGGCAGTCATTAAAGTGAAGCACATCATGCTGAATGGCATGTTCAGTAACTGTGTGGTCCAGCTATCTCTTTGTCACAATTTAGTAGTGGACATTCATGTGGAAAGATAGGTTGTTAGTTTTCATGCCTACATAGAATGTGGCTCAGAGCTTAGCTAGGTTTGTAGATCACAGTGTTGATTTTAAGGTGGCCCTCCCTTTTGATGCCTGCGACAGGACTGCAGCACATGGGTAGTGGGAGGACATATGAGACATCTCTTGCATCTGGTCAATTGCAAGGGTTCCTGGGTGGTGGTGTTTTATTAAACACCTATATTTTTTAGTCCATTGTTCTATCTTCTAGTGATCTCCTAGTTACTCATCACTCTTTTTACTGTTGGTAAGTCCTAAATTTTTTCTGTCACTTTAGTAATTTGTACCTGGGATTCACACAATCACCTTTTTTAGTTGTCTCAATTTTTTCTCTAAAATTTTCTATTTTCTTTTGAAATGATGGCTCTGCTGGAGTCCTTTTTGTTTTAGATATGAGAAGTCATATTTTAACCTCATAGAGATAATGATCTGAATCAAATTCCCCATTTCTGGTCACTTTAACATCCATAATATCGTTTGAATTCCTTTTGAATGTGGTGATAAGATCCAGTTGAAATTCTTCTAGATTTAGATTTTGAGATATCCAGGCTTGAGCTTTTCTTGGTAATCATGTAGGGACACCAGTTTTTTACGGGGAAATGTTACACATACTGATCAATCTTTCGCCATTTCTGTTTCTTCTGAAATGTGCTGGATATTCTCCTACAATATTCTTAACTTTCTTTTCATTTCCCTTAGCAAACTGACATCACTAAGGAGCATTTCAACACTTTTTAGGTATGGAGAGATTTCAGATCAAAAGGTCTCCAAAACTGATTTACTTCCAGAAAATTTCTTCTGTTGTCTTCATTTATAAGTGCATGGCAATTTATAAGGATATAGCTTTTATTCTTGCAGTTTGTAGTAGGAACCAGATGAAACCAAATCTTGGAGAGAATTACATTTCATCAATTGTTGTTGTTGTGGTCTTCAGTCCTGAGACTGGTTTGATGCAGCTCTCCATGCTACTCTATCCTGTACAAGCTTCTTCATCTCCCAGTACTTACTGCAACCTACGTCCTTCTGAATCTGCTTAGTGTATTTTTACCCTCCACGCTGCCCTTCAATGCTAAATTTGTGATCCCTTGATGCCTCAGGACATGTTCTACCAACCGATCCCTTCTTCTAGTCAAGTTGTGCCACAAACTTCTCTTCTCCCCAATCCTATTCAATACCTCCTCATTAGTTACGTGATCTACCCACCTAATCTTCAACATTCTTCTGTAGCACCACATTTCGAAAGTTTCTATTCTCTTCTTGTCCAAACTATTTATTGTCCATGTTTCACTTCCATACATGGCTACACTCCATACAAATACTTTCAGAAACGACTTCCTGACACTTAAATCTATACTCGATGTTAACAAATTTCTCTTCTTCAGAAACGCTTTTCTTGCCATTGCCAGTCTACATTTTATATCCTCTCTACTTTGACCATCATCAGTTATTTTGCTCCCCAAATAGCAAACCTCCTTTACTACTATAAGTATCTCATTTCTTAATCTAATTCCCTCAGCATCACCCGACTTAATTCGACTAAATTCCAGTATCCTCGTTTTGCTTTTGTTGATGTTCATCTTTTATTCTCCTTTCAAGACATTCCATTCCGTTTAACTGTTCTTCCAAGTCCTTTGCTGTCTCTGACAGAATTACAATGTCATCGGCGAACCTCAAAGTTTTTATTTCTTCTCCGTGGATGTTAATACCTACTCCGAATTTTTCTTTTGTTTCCTTTACCGCTTGCTCAATATACAGATTGAATAACATCGGGGAGAGGCTACAACCCTGTCTCACTCCCTTCCCAACCACTGCTTCCCTTTCATGTCCCTCGACTCTTATAACTGCCATCTGGTTTCTGTACAAATTGTAAATAGCCTTTCGCTCCCTGTATTTTACCCCTGCCACCTTTAGAATTTGAAAGAGAGTATTCCAGTAAACATTGTCAAAAGCTTTCTCTAAGTCTACAAATGCTAGAAACGTAGGTTTGCCTTTCCTTAATCTTTCTTCTAAGATAAGTCGTAAGGTCAGTATTGCCTCGTTGGCTTCTACTAGTTTTTCCATTCGTCTGTAAAGAATTCAGGTTAGTATTTTGCAGCTGTGGCTTATTAAACTGATTGTTCAGTAATTTTCACATCTGTCAACACCTGCTTTCTTTGGGATTGGAATTATTATATTCTGCTTTAAGTCTGAGGGTATTTCGCCTGTCTCATACATCTTGCTCACCAGATGGTAGAGTTTTGTCAGGACTGGCTCTCCCAACACCGTCAGTAGTTCTAATGGAATGTTGTCTACTCCCGGGGCCTTGTTTCGACTCAGGTCTTTCAGTGCTCTGTCAAACTCTTCATGCAGTACTGTATCTCCCATTTAGTCTCTTCCATTTCCAGAATATTGTCCTCAAGTACGTCACCCTTGTATAGACCCTCTATATACTCCTTCCACCTTTCTGCTTTCCCTTCTTTGCTTAGAACTGGGTTTCCATCTGAGCTCTTGATATTCATACAAGTGGTTCTCTTTTCTGCAAAGGTCTCTGTAATTTTCCTGTAGGCAGTATCTATCTTACCCTAGTGAGATAACCCTCTACATCCTTACATTTGTCCTCTAGCCATCCCTGCTTAGCAATTTTGCACTTCCTGTCGATCTCATTCTTGAGACGTTTGTATTCCATTTTGCCTGCTTCATTTACTGCATTTTTATATTTTTTCCTTTCATCAATTAAATTAAATATTTCTTCTGTTACCCAAGGATTTCTACTAGCCCTCGTCTTTTTACCTACTTGATCCTCTGCTGCCTTCACTACTTCATCCCTCAGAGCTACCCATTCTTCTTCTACTGTATTTCTTTCCCCCCATTTGTGACAATTGTTCCCTTATGCTCTCCCTAAAACTCTGTACAGCCTCTGGTTTAATTAGTTTGTCCAGATCCCATCTCCTTAAATTCCCACCTTTTTGCAGTGTCATAACCAACAGATTGTGGTCAGAGTCCACATCTGCCCCTGGAAATGTCTTACAATTTAATACCTGGTTCCTAAATCTCTGTCTTACCATTACATAATCTATCTGATACCTTCTAGTATTTCCAGGATTCTTCCATGTGTAAAACTTTCTTTTATAATTCTTGAACCAAGTGTTGGCTATGATTAAGTTATGCTCTGTGCAAAATTCTACCAGACGGCTTCCTCTTTCATTTCTTTCCCCCAATCCATATTCACCTACTATGTTTCCTTCTCTCCCTTTTCCCGCTCTCGAATTCCAGTCACCCATGACTATTAAATTAAATTTTCGTCTCCCTTTACTACCTGAATAATTTCTTTTAGCTCTTCATACATTTCATCAATTTCTTCATCATCTGCAGAGCTAGTTGGCATATAAACTTGTACTATTGTAGTAGGTGTGGGCTTCGTGTCTATCTTGGCCATAATAATGCATTCACTATGCTGTTTGTAGTAGCTTACCTGCACTCCTATTTTTATTCATTATTAAACCTACTCCTGCATTACCCCTATTTGATTTTGTTCCTCCTGCCACCAAACTTCACTAATTCCCACTACATCTAACTTTAACCTATCCATTTCCCTTTTTAAGTTCTCTAACCTACCTGCCCGATTAAGGGATCTGACATTCCACGCTCCGATCTGCAGAACGCCAGTTTTCTTTCTCCTGATAACAATGTCCTCTTGAGTAGTCCCCGCCCGGAGATCCGAATCAGGGACTATTTCCGGAATATTTTACCCAAGAGGACGCCATCATCAATTATGATAGTAAATATAAATGTCATATGGTATTGTTGGCTGGTATATCCCAGGGAGTGGGTACAATTTTGTAACTGAAAGTGTGTTCTTAATCCGAGCACAGTGGCCTCTTTCTTTGTTGATTGGGAGAGTTGTGTCGCGTGTGTGTGTGTGTGTGTGTGTGTGTGTGTGTGTGTGTGTGTGTTGTATGAAGCTGATAAGAGAAGGGTGATGGTGAAATCCTGTGCCAACAAATAGCTTACTCCTTTTGAACAGCACCGCTATTCCTGCCATTCCGGGGGAAAAAAAGCTTTACCAGCTATGCACAGTCTTTCTTCTCAATAGCCATTGCATTTCATACAGGAAACTTTTACCTTACAACCATTTACACCAACAGTCACTTCACAACAGAAATCAAGAAGCATTGCCAACTGATAAACAGCATACTGTAGTTGAAACAAAATACATTTCACAATCTGACTGCTTACAGTGCCATATATTCACATTGTGGCAGAAAGTGGAACTATTAATACTCTGCAAGCTCAATAGTTAATGAACATACCCACAATGTTTCAGGGCGCTGCTATGTATGCACCTCACACTGAGGCCCTCTGAGGACCATCAATTTATAACAATTTATAACCACTTGGTACTAAACCCAAATAAATGTCACAGAAATTATGTGCAATTTCAAAATATGTGATGATATAATATGCAGGATTTCGATACAATAAACAATTCTGTGGTGTTTTCAGCCAGAGGTCATGCCATCAAAGTTAGGTGAGCAGACAGCACCACAAATATTTGAATTAAGCACAACTAGGGCCTGGGGTATTAGCTAGCATGCAGATGGTAAAATACCCCAAAGTCAGGCCTATATACTGTGATAGGAACGTATTCACAATCTGGCTCCTTACCCTCAGACAGCCAAGCTGCATTAGCCTTTAGTAACACAGCATGTAACAGTAATTTCAGTAATCTTATAACTTCAAGGAATCTATCACTAAACTAAAGAACACTGGACAGTAACTTTTTGGGCAGCCAATCAAAATGAAAATTTCATTTTTGTGCTTCTAACAGTCTACATCAGGCAGTATGAACAGCGGTTGTTGTCTGTGCCTGTTATTTGGACTTTGCCCAGGTTGTGAAGGATGGTTGGTATCAAATCTCTATGTACAGATGTTAGCAGTCCGTTGAACCATAAAATATAACAGTCTAACACTATGAGATATGTATCACGTAACTCCAAAGGACGCAAACAGATTTCACAAAGACATAACTGTTATTCTCTTTTTATATTTTCCAATGACATTATTAATGTGTTTCCATTACAGATATGAAAAGAAATTTTCATAATGTAATCTCCCCACCTCCTTAGTTCCAGTTGGTAATCCTGTCACACCCTGTGATGGTAGTGCTTTAACGTTGTCGGGCAGCTTTCGCGTGCAACGTTGACAGCAGTTGAAATCATTGGAGGTGTAGCCACAGTAGTGGCACAGTGCCAGCATTCCATCCACATATTTGGGCTCCTTCACAAACAATGATTTTTAAGAAATAGAGAGATATGTTCCATATTTAGTGATAACAAGATGTCAATGAGCTTAGCTAAAGTATTTATCTAAAGTAAATGAAAATGTTGCAATCAGAAGGTAAATTGTTTTGAACACACATCAGTAAAACAAATGTACTGACATTTACATATCAAGTACTGAAAATTAATCAATCATGCAAGTTTTCTCACAACACCTAAAATTTTATAAACATTATCTAATGAAGCTGTGTGAAACATTTTTATAGATGCTCTGACAACTACCATGTGTGATTAATATTGTTCTTATCCTACGTGTCTGATCTGCAGCTTTCCTGGCATGAAAAATGCTGAACAGATGATGTAATATCTATTTCATATCTGAAATAGTTGTGATCTTCAGTCTGAAGACTGATTTGGTGCAGCTATCCATGTCAATTTATTCTGTGTCAGCCTCACTGCTACCTCCAATCTAAAACCATTTAAACTTTCTTACTGTAGCCAAGACTTTGTCTCCCTTACAATTTTCACCCCTCACTTCTCTCCACTGCATAACTGACTAAATTATTATCTGCCAGGTCTGTAATATAAATAAAAAGAACAGCAATGGTCCTAACGTACTTCACTAGAGCACATCTGAAGTTACTTCCACTGCTGTGTCCTCCCTATCAAGAAACCGCAATTAAGGCCACAGAGTTTGTTCATATCCCACGTTAGCACACTTCTGTTAATAAATGATGGTATGATATCAAGATAAATGCTCTTCAAATGTCAATAAATACTTGAGACATCTGAGTGTCTTGATCCATGGCTTTCAAGGTGTCAGTGAGAAAAGCACAAGTTGAGTTTCCCATGACCAATGTTTTCAGAACCCACATTGGTCAGCACAGAGGACAACATTCTGTTCGGGATACCTCAGTATGATTGAGCTCAGAACATAATTTTGGATTCTACTACCGATGGAAACCAATAAGACTGGATGGTAGTTTTTGGTCACTTCTGCTATGCTTCATGTGGATAGGTATGACCTGTGCTTTCTGGATAAAATGGGAGATACCTCTTAATACAAATTCTGCACAGAACATGACAGGGATGACATCAGGCCTTGGAGCGTTGTTCAATTTTAGTGATTTCAGCTGTTTCTCAATGCCAGTGACTAATATCTACATTGTACAACAAAATTAAAGCACCATTTTTCCGAAACATCGTAGCTGCCTCTCACTGCAATGTTTAAGTTTGAAATTTGGTTTTAAGGCACCTACAACCTTCCTCTGTAGTGGTTCACCCTGTGACATCACCCTTGGGCCCAGCAACACCTCAAACAGCAAGGTGTTGACACACATGAAAAAAGCTCACAGCTCAGAAGTTCATGTGAGTTGTGAAGTTAGTTAATAATTTCAGACTGACACCAAATTTCACCACAATTCTGCCCAATGCTGCTGTAGATGTGGCACATGATGAGAAGGTTGTCACATACTCTCTTACCCACATACCACCGATTCTTTTGCCATCTCAGTATTGACACCCAGCACTGAAATCATGTAGTTTTCCTATGGGTGGCCAACGAAAACATTCAGACACACCACCACTCACAATTGACACAAAAAGGCCTCAGGGGGTGACAATAGGGCATTAATGAAACCACCCCTTCCCCAGGGTCATTGAGTCTTTCATAGACAAAAACAGTTCACAGTGCAATGGGCAACAGGAAGATGTTTGTCACATTCTTTGACATTGCTGACACCCCAGACATTTCAACCGTTCTCTAATGACATTCTGGGGCTGTTATCACCATTTAAACTGATTGCACCCTTTTGGGGTGGAGTATGACTGCATCTTTTGCTCTTGTGTAGAGGTTGGAAACACTAGGGAGCATTCAAAACCATTCGGTGGAAGCTGCATGTGATCCAAAGCAATAACGGGTACTTCAGCTTTTTCATCCTTCCTGTTTTCCACCATCCTATAGAGTGATCACATGGGATTGCAACATTAACATGGGTGTGTAAAAAACAGCAAAGGGTCCCCAAGTCACTCCAGTTTGGGAACACACACAGTGCCATCCGCTCAACTTTGTTGAGCACATTAGAAATATAGCTGTCAGAAATTTCAACACCCAATTAGCCTGATGGTTAGGGAATCCCTTGATACCCTTGGGTGCAGTCTGCCTATCACTAAGCACCAGAGCAGCTGCCAGGCTGAATTAGTCAGTACCTAAAACTACCTCTTGGCCTAAAAAAGCCATGTGCACTCCACACGTACACTGCTACACGAGTAGCTGCTTCCTTTGTGTAGTGCACCCCTGACCTATCAAGGAGTGTGTTACAATTCTCCTCACAATAATGGAGATCCCGAAATGTGCAGTCAAGACCATAAAAGAGGGCTGGAACCCTCCAGTCGACTCCAAACCAAAGGACCATGATAACGTGGGAACAATGCTGCAAATTGCAAGATCTGCTTGCACTCACAAGAAACGCAACCAGCTTTCACCATTTCTACCAGCTGCCCATATGAACTCAGGGTGGCCTCAGAACACAACCAATAGACTCTAGTCACAACTTTCCGAGGACTGCACACTGCATCCTCGGAAGCCACAGCCAGGCCACCTCCACATCTCTGATGAGGCCTCCTGACAGACATACTGAGTGCACACTGGCTTTCTTTCCAACCATGACTGTTATTTCTTTAAGACATTCTGTCATACGCATAATATTGGTGCTCCTGATAATGGGCAAAGAGCGCCCCTGTGTGACTGCTCAGACCCTGCTAAATGCGCTGCCACCTGTCCACTCCCCATGTGAATGGGCAACACCTGACAGCCAGCCTCCAAACCACCCCTCTGCTTAGAGCGAACATGTCATCAGCTGTCGCTCACCCTGCAGTGAGGGTGTATCCACAATATCGGGTACACTAGGAGGTGCCTTGGCAGCAGAGCCCATGGGTAGTACAACTGAGGTGTCGCATGTAACATGCCACATCCTCTGCCACAGCTACACACCAGGCACCAATCTAAAGACGGCCCATCATAACCAAAGGTGCCTTCAGCATGAACTGCGGGCAGCTCCTCCTGCATATGCACACAGTATTCTATTCTAGCATGACTAAGTTACATAGAAAACTATAAATACACAGATACTTAAATATGCAGCTTGCTACCATCCTGATGTGTCACAAATGGACAATGCCACCTTAACAATCAGTGTAGTTGGCCATTCAAAAGAAATGACAATAACCCTACAGGCTGTCCGGCTACACTTTACTGTCATAAAAACACAAGATTACACCTCTTAAACAGAAAAACCAGGTGCGGAATTTAAGAATTAGATTATTCAATGTTGCAGGTGCATAATGAGTGACAGTTGGAATCTGACTGATATACTGGTTGATGGCAGGGACTAGTGAAGATTGAGACTGAGGGAAGGGGTGGGGGAGATTAGGGAAACAAAGGATATGTTACAGAGTTCCCGTCAGTGCTCGCACAGTCAAGCAGTCAATGGAGTAAAGCACATGGTGTTAGCAGTATGTTCAGCAAATGGATGGTACAGCTGTCTCTTGGTAACAGTTTGATGATAGCCATTAATGCATACAGACAGTTTCTTAGAGATCATGCCCATGTAGAATGTTGCACAGTTGCACTGATAAATCACATGGCTCCTTTCACAAGTGGCCCTGCCTTTGATGGGATAGGAGATGCCTTGACAGGACTAGGAAAGCTCGTAGCTGGATGATGATGGAACAGGGCTTGCATCAAGGTCTATTGCAGAGATACGAGTCATGGGGGAAAAGGGTTGGGGGAAGGTGTCGAATAGGGATTGTCAAGGATATTTGATAGGTTGGGTGGTTAGCAGAATATCACTGTGGGAGAACAGGAGGGAGATATTTCTCATTTCAAGGCATCAAAAGTAGTTGAAACCATAAAGAACATGATTCAGTTGCTTGAGTCCTAAAAGGTACTGAATCACGAATGGGGTGCTCTAGTAGATATATGAGGAATGGTAAGTGACTAGGGACACAAGGCACAGGAGGTCGTTTGTAGATAAGGTTCAGAGGGTAATCTTGGCCGTGAAGACCTCTTTGGGGCCCGTGGCACATTTAGAAAGGGATTTCTCATCACTACAGATGCAACAACCCTGGCTGGTTAAGTTGTATGGTATGGAATGGGTGGCAGCTGTAGAAGTGGAGATATTGTTGACAGACAGTAGGTTTGATGTGGATGGTATTATTGATATAGCTATCATTGAAGTGGAGGCAGGGTGTATACGCGGCCCAGGAAAAAAATTTCCGGATTTTTCTCGGATTTCCCCGGTTAAAAATACACTTTCTCCCGGGTGAAAACAGACTTTTCCGTGTTAAGTGACAAAATATTTTCCCTCGAAACTGCAAAACTTGTCAATTCTTTGAATGGTTATGGTTTTATACACGGGTGTAGAATTTCCCAGCACTTTAGAAAACGAAACTCAGGGAAAAAGACATGTTTTGGAAATATCTTTGATGTGCAGCAACATGTACGCTGCGTATTTTCGTCTTACGAAAGTATACATTGGAATTCCACTAAATGCTGCATGTTACTTTCCAAATCATTTAAATCGAGGTTGTGATGCGCTTTTGTAAGCCAGTCATAGCTCATCATGTCATGTGATCTCGCCAGCCAATGACAGCTAATATTCAGAGCATAGGACACATGATGTAGTCAGCCAACAGCAACATCACTGTTACGTAGCACAAACAGGGAAAGTTAATAGTTTACATAAATATACATAGTGTTGCTACAAGAAAAGCAAAGCTTTCATATATAATATTGATCTCTAAGGTTAATAAGCTTCAAGAGAAGCTAAGCTTTCGCGTATAATGTTGATATTTTTTTTCATGTTTTACACTTTAAGATATATTACACAAATGTGCCAGTAAAATTTTTAATAATGACTTAAATGTCTGATATTCAAGGTTTGAAATTCTTCTAAATGGCTCATTAAAGAGTTGATTTTTAAATGAGAGTCAAACGCTCTGTGATTTAAGAAATAAATGGTACATTCTTGCACATAGTTCAACTTACGTAAAAGGATATTTCTTTTCAAACCACCATTTGCAATATTTTCCTGCGACCTGTTAGAAATAGGTTCATTTCAGCAGTTGCCAGAGAGCGCAGATAACAGGCAACACCGCACTTGCACAGCTACCGTAACGTTGGAAGCCCGTATGTACGTATGTGTAAAACACTGAAAGATCATACACTATGTCATATAAGAAACAAGACATCAGAGGATACTCCAAGAGCATGGAATTTT
The DNA here is from genome assembly GCF_021461395.2 of Schistocerca americana. Lineage (NCBI taxonomy): Eukaryota > Metazoa > Arthropoda > Insecta > Orthoptera > Acrididae > Schistocerca > Schistocerca americana. Next base: position 105,428,196 of record NC_060126.1, read on the forward strand.
GTGAATCATACTAAAATGTGCACATTTAAATTGTATACTTAAAGTCCACATTCGTATGTTCAGATTCCCAATGAAGTATACCTCGACATGATATTAAGCTTTTCAGTGTGGTTTTTGGGATGTAAATTTTATTGGAGCATAAGTACTGTATTATATCATGTTTGGTTCTTTATTATGGCATAATGCCATATGTGCTAGAAGATGAAAACGTGCACTTGAAATGCAGCGAACAGCTGAAACTAGCCAGTACTGTGGAATTAAACATTTTGTTTCAAATACATTGACTGCCTCTGTCGAAAAGGTTAATAAAAAGTCAAATTTCTTTAGCAAACAGACAAAAATAACTTCATTGTTCTGCAAGGCGATTAATGCTTGACTGTCAGAAAGGTGGAAATATAATAAAATCTGAAACCAACAACATATTTTAGCCTTCCGTAATTATGTGAATGTATTTTAATTCACTTGATAGCTCCCAGCCACAGATATCCGTTTTGTTTTCATTTGACGTGAGAGTAAACGAAGGGGAAACAGCAAAATCACTAAATGTAAACACAGGTCACAAGGAGACTACCCGCTATAAATCAGACTGCTCTTCCCATCAGCCCTGGATCTGCGATATTTGCTAACCAGGTCAACATTAAAATAAAAATAAATTAATTAATTAATTGAAAAATAAAAAAATAAATAAAAAAACGAATTTTCAGAAATATGTTCATCTTCTTGTGCACATCTTTCTGGGAAGTCTGAAACATGAAACAAATGTAAGACATGTTATTTGGTCTTAAGTGAGCCAAAGTGCAGTGCCACGCCTCTTCATACAGCATTCTTCTATCGCGCGTTACTGTATTTCGCTCTGTGGAATTGAAACGTTTATATTTTGTAATGGATGGCATCGAAATATATTCATGACAATGGAAATTGAAATGTCCTGTGGTGCCTCTCCTGCTCCCAATCGGCCGGTTTGACAGCCTGCCACTCTTTAAAAAAAATCTCCCAATTAATAGTGGATGGGATTATTTGTAATCGGGAGAACAAGAACTCTTTAGAAAATTGACACTCTTTATTGCCTATTAGCCAACAACTGGCTGTTTTGTGTGACATAAAATTAAATATATGATACATAAAACCAATAAACGCAAGAGACAAGCAAGGAAGTACACATTTCTTCAATCCTTAGCTCCTAGCATTTTTTTCCTCTCTAATCTTGCTACAGCTTTACATGGCGTGCTTTCCTTTCTGCGAAAGAATCTATTACCTCATCAAAGTCTGTCAACCATTTCGCTATATGAAAAATCTATTTGTTGTTATCTAATACTTAAAAAGCTGTTAATACAGATAATACCCAAGACTGGTGTGGTTTCTTGATCTGATTACCTCTATTTTGTCACCGTCTGCTAGATAAAACAAAATAGGTCTTTCTAATACTGCAGAAATTTTGTCACACACACCAAATAAACGAGACTGTTTTGGCACAAATGGTCATTTTTATAACAGGACAGAATACAATTCGTGAAGTACCAATATCAAATGCCTATTAGGCCTACTACAAGCAGAAAGCTTTATGTTAGGAAATAGTTTCACATTTCATTCATACGCACCAGTTTCTCAAATATGAGATTGAAAAGTAGTATTACAAAATTTTTATATAAATTTGGAATTGCCTTATTCTTCCACAATTTGTTTGATGTCCCAGTTTCTTCTCATTCCTTGTTCTAACAAACAATCTGTAGCTATTCCTGCCATTGTAAAAATTTGTTCGCCAATTAACTTCACTAGCCCTTCCAGAATCACAGGTTTAGTTATCCCATAATTATTCTCTGGTTAGGCATTGTTCCATGTTCATACAACACGTTTTCCACGTTACTTCCAGAACAGAACTTAAGCGGGCGGCTGCTAGCTGGGGACTGTACAACTGGTCCTTACTAGTGTAGAGATCTAACCAAAAATTTTCTGTCAAAATTTCATTTTCTTGGATACACAGAGAAGATAATACATAATCTTTCTCACTCGTTATTCCTTTATTTCCATTCCGGTAGTCTGAATCTATGGATTTCGCTAGTAATTATAAAAATGCTGATCTTTCGCAAACTCAGTCAACCACATAATCAGACAACTATTGGCATTCATCTGTTCGGCTTTACTCCGCTCAGCTCGTGTAGCCCACCCTTTTGTCTGCGGAAAGTTTATTTCTAGATGTGACGAGGATTTTCCTGACAGAAATATCACGTACATAATGCAGGCATTCAAAAATCAACTTACGATTCATTCAGAAATCAACTTAAAATGTGTTAAAAAAACCAACAGGGATTAATTTCAAAATCATATGAATAATCTATAGACCAACATACGCTGGATGCTAGGCACTTTCTGAAACAAGGTTTTTTTTCCCCCTCAAGAATATGAATTTGGTGCCCCTTCTTCCTGGTAGCATCTAGCTGCTTGCTGCAACTGCTTTCACATGCAACAGCCACACTCCTGTAGCCAGAAGCAGGAGAATCTACAACTCAAAACGCGACTCAACTGTGCATGCATAAGCATGCTTATAACTGATAAAACGAATCTAATGTAAACAGTTGTGGCTTCATGCTCATCGGAGGCAATTTATTGTTATGAAGCATTGCATAGGCTTCCTAAAGCCTTTGACACATTTTGCTGTTGGCAGACGCTTGCATGAGCACTGTGTGTCGTCGTCGTACATGGCGCATTTCCTTTACAATTTAAGTTATTTTAATTTTTTTCTCTCGTTTATGTTTTATCGTTGAAGTATTACTCTTTAATGGAAAACTAAAACAATGAAAGATTCCCGGAATTCTAAAAAATTCGCGGAATTCTAAAAAATTACCGGGTTATACCCAGTTTTCTCTGGGATGAAAAAATTCCCAGGTTTTTCCTGGATCTCCCGGGTAATATACACCCTGGGAGGTCAACATCAAAGAAGTGGCTTGTTGGGCTGAGGAGGAATACGTGAAGCAAACGAAAGAGTGTGTTAGTTTTGACGAAGCAATCTGGGATATTTTTACTTCCCCTCTTGTTTTGCCATCTGCTTCCTTCAAATTCATTTTTTCATTTTTGAACCAATTACCTTAACATATGTAAATATAATCTGCATTTCCAAAGAGAAAGGTTGGCCCTGAGTTTTGAAGTAAATAACACCAGATCTAATTTTGTGCCTAGTTTTATGTATGTAATTGATTTTCTAATTTATTTTGACTATTACTAGTTAGTATTTTTCATTATAGGGTGAAATTAGTAATTGTTTCGTAGTTTAAAGTCTATTGTTGACTTATAAACCAATATAAATTCTGTACTAATTGTAAATATTTGGAAGACGAAATTATTAAAGTATCTATTTGGCTCTAGTCGGAAACATGTTACCAAAACCAGCCCTTAATTAATTCCAAAGTAATTAACAGTTTTGTCAAAAGTATTGCTTGTGTATTGATATTTGTTAATTTCGTCATTTAAACAAATAATTCAGCTTAACCCTTTTAGTAGAAGAAACTGTTAAAAAGATGCAATTTATTCAGTTAATTGAATGAAGTAAGTTTTAATTGTAATTTCTGTAAATTTAACTTCGAACAATGTGTAGTTTCAGCACCTATTATTGTGAGGATACATAAAGGCCTGATTTTTGGGCACAAAAGGAATTATGAGCTGAAAATGGTGATATTGGAACAAAGAACAATAAGTTTGCTGATTTACGGATAACTGTGGTGATAAACTGATGTGAATATTGTGGCAGGTAAACTATTTGGTAGCATTTTACGAAGATTTAATTTTCTGGTTGAATGAGAGTAATACTCAGAGTTGAGCAGACTTCCATATCCTAAATTTTGATTTGAATAGTAATTAAGTTATGTGATTCCGATTCTATTCTTTTTTCATAAAGTATTTATTAGTAAATCTATGCTACTGCACATCTTAAGTTTTTGCTAGTTTGAAAAAGGGGAAAGAGACCCAAATCTTTCAAGTTTAACCAGTTTCAGACAGTTATGACTTAGCGTAATGTTTTGTAGTGTAATGTGCACTTCATTTAAATTTTTTTCTAGTACACACCTTTTGTACTATAGTCAAATTTAGTGGTAATTGCTGAGAGATTATGAGAAGTATGTATTTGTTTATGATGTAATGACTATCATACGCCATTACTGTTGGACAGTTTTTTTAGACTTACTTAGAAGTAAAAGTAAGTGTACTAAAGTAGTGTATTTTGTCTAAATTTTTTCATGTAAGGTGGCGGAGGAGAACCACCTCCAGGGGAACTGATAGCAGTGCATTTCCTTACTAACTGCCACTTGACCCTGTTGAAGGCATGGACAACTTGGTGAGAAAATGTGTAAAAACTCATTAGAAGTGTAAAAGTGCTTGTGGAAAATACTAAACATTGAGCAAGTGAAATTTTTTGTCTAAACATGAACTGCAACGTACAGTGTACTTTAAATTTGTTGCTACCCACGAGGATTAATTTTTGTTAAGCTGGACAGGACTTGTATAAGATGATACATATCATTAAATGTAATCTTTGCTTACTCAAAACTGACATCACGTTATGATGAAGACGCAAAACTTCATTAAAAGTATAGCTTGTGGAAATTTTAGGTACATGTACAATACACGGTATGTAAACATTTTGTATGGGGATTTTCATGTGACCAGTTAGTATAAGTAGGAATTTGGAAAAATATATATACTGTAGTTTTTGATAGTATTTCTTATGTAATATTTTTTGTGTGTAGATTTTAAACCCAATTTCTCGTGTCACTTGTGGTCATTGAATTGTCCAGTTATTTGCAATATCTATTTGGTCAATGCAATGAGGGGGTGATGAGACAAAGCAAGCTAGGATATTTTTACTTCCCCTCTTGTTTTGCCATCTACCCCCTTCAAATTCATTTTTTTTCGTTTTTGAACTAATTACCATTAACATACGTGAATATAATCTGCATTTCCATAAAAGAGAAAGGTTGGCCCTCAGTTTTAAAGTAAATAACACCAGATCTAATTTTGGACCTAATTTTATGTATGTAATTTTCTAATTTATTTTGACTATTACTAATTAGTATCTTTCATTATAGGGTGAAATCAGTAATTGTTTCGTAGCTTACAGTCTATTATGGCAACGGCCTTGCCGCAGTGGATACACCGGTTCCCGTGAGATCACCGAAGTTAAGCGCTGTTGGGTGTGGTCGGCACTTGGATAGGTGACCATCCAGGCCGCCATGAGCTGTTGCCATTTTTTGGGGTGCACTCAGCCCCGTGATGCCAACTGAGGAGCTACTCGACTGAATAGTAGCGGCCTCGATCAAGAATACCATCGTAATGACCGGGAGAGCTGGGTGCTGACTCCATGCCCCTCCAATCCGCATCCTCCACTGAGGATGACACGGCGGTCGGATGGTCCTGGTAGGCCACTTGTGGCCTGAAGACGGAGTGGTTTTTTTTTTTTTTTTTTAAAAAAGTCTATTGTTGACCTATATACAAATATAAATTCTGACTAATTGTAAACATTTGGAAGACGAAATGCTAGTATTCTTAAAGTATCTATTTGGCTCTAGTCAGAAACATGTTACCAAAACCAGCCCTTAATTATTTCCAAAGTAATTAACAGTTTTAGCAAAAGTATTGTTTGCGTAACAATATTTGTTAATTTCGTCATTTAAAGAAATAATTCGGCTTAACCCTTGAAGTAGAAGAAACTTCGTAATTTCTGCAAATTTAGCTTCGAACAATGTGTAGTTTCAGTACCTATTATTGTGAGGATATATAAGGGCCCAACTTTTGGCCACGAGACAGTAAGTCCATGGCCGAGTTTCAGATGAGAAACCTGTGTTGGTTAGAATGACAACAATGTATCAACAGTGTAATAACTGTTACACAATTAGGCCGTGTGTTAAAACAGTGACAAGTGTCTGCTCCATACGTACTTTTATATTCTTCAAAAACTGTGAACTTTGTGGTCATGCTTTTACTGCTCGTTGAAGTTCAACAGTAAACTACTGAAGCATTATGTGGATATTCATCTGCTAACTATTAATGAGGATTATGGGAAGTTAGAAAAATAGTGCACTGGCCATATGTAACTGTGGATTATTGAGGGGGTTGTGAAAGTGAAAGACTGTGAACACAACTGTGCATCTGTCGGCTAAATCATTTACAACAGTCAGGGGCAGAATTACAAACCCCATTTTTCAGTCAGTGTCGACACCGAGGACCATCAACAAATGAAGAAACAAAGTAGGCGAAACGCTAAAAGTTTCTGAAAGAATGTCGATAGTGGTATCCTCACTGTTGGCCCAGATCCTCAAGGTTCCATCAATGAATCTGAACAACATGAGGGGTTTGGAATTCTAGTTTGTTAAGAAAGGTTCCTCCCTCTATGTGGTCCATGGATAGGCTGGCAAAGAATGATGCCATGTGGATGCCCATTGCAGTGCCAGAGATTTGTTTGTAGGTGATATCTTCAAAGACAAAATAATTGCGGGTGGGTGGCAAGGCCATGGGCGTTAGGAATGTTAGTGTAGAGGGAGATGGCATTGACAGTGACGAGCAGGGCATCATGCAGTAAAGGAACATTAACTGTGAGGAGTCAGTAGAGGAAATTGTTAGTGTCTTATTTAATAGAGTAACCACCTAGGACATCCCACTGTGCACCATAGAGAAAATCTACCCATGTGTACCAACACCTTTAGCCTGTTACCTGTAACATAACCTCCAACATAAAAGACACTAACAATTTCCTCTACCGACACTCCACAGCTTCTGTTCCTTTAGCACATGCGGTCTTTCTCATCACTGTTGATGTCACTTCCTTCTCCACTAACATCTTCAACGCACATGGCCTTACTGCTATTGAACACTACCTTTCCCATTGCCCATCTGACTCTAAACCTACAACCTCCTTCCTGGTCACTATGACAAGCTATGTCCTCAGCAACAATAATTTCTTCCTTGAAGGTATCATCTACGAACGAAAGTGTAGTACAGCATTGGAAACTTGCATTTCATCATATGCCAAACTATTCATGGGCCACATATCACACAGAGCCCCAAAAGCTTCACCTGGGTCAAATTCACTCACAAAATCTTTACAGTCTAGGCCAAGAGTGAGTACACCCTATCCACATCAACTTCTGTGACACTTCACTAGTACTTGCCCTTCAGCTACCTATCCCATCCCTCACCCCCTCTCCAGCCCTACACATACCTTCCATCTCAGCACATCCTCCCAATGATGCACTTAGTAGGGCACTATCCTGTCCCTACCATGTCCCTCAAGCAGCACCAGCATTAGTATCTTCAGCCCTACCATACTATCCCACCATCTCCCCACTCCTTACTGTAGCCCTCCCCCTCCTCCCCCCTACCCACCACAGCAAAGATTGCTACACAAATCAGATGCAGTCCCAGTTGGGTCTTCGAATCCTGAGATGAAAGACATATTTAGGGAAAACTTGGGCCCTTGGTTAGCATTCGAATAACAATGATATAAACAGTGTTGTAGTCATAATGATAGATGCAGTTTTGGAACAAGTGTTCCCTTTACTGTCCACAACAAGCATGTATAAATAATAAGGTCTCTGCAGCTGGGAGGCTATTTGATGGTTGTCAGTTATAGGGGAATCTCTTTAAAGTCAGAACTGCCATTGGACTGTTGTTTATTTACAATGTTACATTTACACTTACACAATCATGATTTCGGCTTCAAAGTGCCATTATCAAGAGTTTTTAAGTGTTATAAATTGTCTAAGATGGCATACTGTCATATTAAAACACACTATTTGCACATTGTCTAAGAGTCAATATATCTGGCATAGCCTACTGCCTTGTTTCATTAATGAAATAATAAGGTGAACAATATTAAATAAAGTTCTAGCTCCAGATCAGACTTTAATTCTCCACTCAATAGCACTTCTGTGTTTATGGAAGAGTTTTCTGTGCTATTAATCCATTTATTTACCTGACTCTTCTGTAGAGTCGAACAGTGCAAGCTTCAAGTGTCCAAATAATTTCTATATATACTGTATTCATTTTGTTTTGTTGTAATAAAGTTCAACAACGGAGTAAGTAGTTGGTTTTATTGCTCCAGAAATATTCAGTATAGGATGTGGCACACCAAAAGGGTGATTCGGCCTCAGATGGTGGGCTTTTGTGTGAACAGCAATATTACAAACATTTCGTGAAAATCCTGAGCTTCCACATCACGACTTGCGTGCACTTTATATCCAAACCTGTTACGACCTTGGCAGTTTTTTCCTAATCCCTTTCACATCTGTCAGGCCTACCTACTTCGGGCTATAAACATTGTAGTAGTAAAACTTCCTGGCAGATTAAACTGTGTGTGGACTAAGACTCAAAGTCGGGACTTTTGCATTTCACGAGTAAGTTCTCTACTGACCAAGCTATTCAAGCACAACTTGCAACCTACCCACACAGTTGTGCTTCTGCCAGTACCTCGTCTCCTACCTTCCAAACTTTGCACTAGCTGTCTTGTGAAACTAGCAAGAGCAGCTCTCCAAGAAAAAAGGATATTGCACAGATATGGATTAATCTCAGCCTGGGGGATGTTTTCAGAAAGGAATTTTCACTCTGCAGTGGGCTGTGTGCTGACACGAATCTTCCTGGTAGATTGAAACTGTGTGCCACATATAAACTCGGCAGTTTTAATCTGCCAAGAAGTTTCATATCAGCACACACCCCACTGCTACAGAGTGAAAATTTCTTCCTGAAAACATCCACCAGGCTGTGGCTAACCATGTCTCCACAAAATCCTTTCTTCCAGGAGTTAGTCTTACAAACTTCACAGTAGAGCTTCAGTGAAGTCTGGAAGGTAGAAGACAAGGTGCTGCTGGAAGTAAAGCTGTGAGGATGGGTCACGAGTCATGCTTGGGTAGTTCAGTCGGTAGAACACTTGCCCGCAAAGGTCCCAAGTTTGAGTCTAAATCTGCATACAGTTCTAATCTGCCAGGAAGTTGCATATCAGCGCACACACTACTGCAGAGTGAAAATTTCCTTTTGGATTGGAGTAGTACTCTAGGATCTTTCATGTAGAGGCCGTAACAAAGGCACTACTCTCTTCTAGAATCCTGTCTTTTTGCCCTAGTCAGTGCTCTACAGAAAGAGTGCCGACAGTAACTCACCATGAAATCTATGGAAGAGTCAGGTAAATAAATGGATTAATAGCACAGAAAACTCATAGAAGTGCATCACTTCATACCGTAGTACAAAAAACCTAATGAGCAACTGAATATGAGCATCAATTCTATGCAGGTACAGGTAACATTTAGTGCCAAGGCTCCTGCTTCCCATTTTATTCTATATACATGTCTTTTTAGATGCGGAAGAGAAACGTTCTTTTGTAAAAGGAAGTGGATTCCTTCAGTCAGACCTGAATGTGTGTGACAGCGGAATTGTTCATGCCAATTTTTTTGAAGATGATGTTAATGAATTAACTATGTTCAAACGCTGTTCTCTTTTCTCAGAGGCGTAGGAGTTACCAGTTGCATCTTTGCACCTAAGTGAAGGTGTCTGATCTAGATTTTGCCAGCTCTTTTTACCTTAAAGTACTGATTCCTGGAAGAGTTTTCTTGAGATCTGTGACTTAAGCAAAAACATAGCTAGTTATCTTTAGCTCTTTAATTTGTATTTTGTCTGTGAAAGCAGAATTCTTGCTTCAAACAGAAAAAACTGCTTAAGAAATTTGTACATAGCATATGGGGATTCAAGTCTTAATCATCATTTCAAACAAGTGGTAACTTAATTTTTTACTTTTCTCCAGGTACATATCTGTATTGCTTAGAGCACATCAGAATCCCCATGCATTAGTACCATAGCACACCACTAGAGGTCCCAAAACAAAATGAAGCAGCCCACTAATAAAATGGAATGTTATGCAGTAATTACAACATTGTATATTAAGAAAAGCAATGACTGCAAAACTCCACGCTGAGTTGATGGAAGTGTAAAGCAACAATACATCATCATCTGACACAATGGTTAGGTGGCACAGACACTCCAGTGTTGTCAAGTCTGAATGACGAACAAACTGGAAGGAAAGACACCAATACCTTAGCAAACATGGTCACAATGAGACTTAATAACACAACAGCTTAATGATGTCACTATCACACAATCAGTAGGCGGCAACACATTTAAGTTCATTCTTGCCATCATGTGTTACTCATTTGCCATTGTGGACTGTAATGCAGGGTCGTCCCACGACACTCAGCTCCGTGCAAATGATCCAGCTGCCTCTGCTACCTCTGGACTTCGAACCCCTGTCCATTGCCCGAGTGCCTGTTCAGGGGACAGCGATCCGTCCCGCCACCAGCTAAGGGTCAAGATAAAGAAATCAGGCTTGTCCTGCCCTCGCCAAGGATATAACATGGGCCTCCTGTGTTCTGGGGCTTGGAGTGTGACACTGCCAATCTCTCTCTTGGCACCACCTGTGACGGTGCGAGCCAGCACTACACGCCTTTCTGCAATACAATAACAGCCATCAAGAGCATGTGGTCATCAGTCAGGGGCTATCACACCTGGCTCAGTGGAATCAACATCATGGATACCTGGTCAGCAGCCAAGGACTAACACACTTGGCTCAGTGGAATCAATGATTATTCATTGTACACATTGTCAATGCCTTCCTCAATTGGACCTCCTCCTTCACTGGTAGCAATCCAGCAATCCATGGCCCGCTCTCTGCCATGACCGCTCCACCTTGGAGTCAGCATGTTGCTGAGATTGAAGATGGACGGCGTTAGAGGTTCAACAAGCCATGCTCCACTGCCATTAATGCTACGATTTAAGCAATCTTTTGGAGTCAGTCTGGTTGTCTAAGTGCAATATAGCACTTGGCTGATCAGCTAGCATGGTTACATATAGAGTCAGTAAATTACGGGTGGAGAAATAGGAAATGTTGCCCCATACTTTATCTGTCTTTGATACAAGTTTCCCAGCACCGGTTGCTCCATTTTCTGGGAAACGTAGGGAGGATATATTTATATTCTTTGATAATCTGCACACAGCTGCCTCACTTGGGAATTGGAGTGATGGTCAGTTATTAAGCACGGCTAAGCTTAAACGAACAGGTGATAGCAGAGTTCATTTGATGTGCCATGAGGAGTTAAGGGACCTCCTCCAGGAAGGGTTAACTGATAGGTGTAGAAAAATGAATACAGCAAGGTATAACCATGAGCAACTCAACAGGTTATGGCAGAAACGGGGGGAATCCTTGCAGAGTTTTGACCATCACATTCATAAAAATCAACACGGTCCTTATGAGATCATGAACAATGATAAAATGAACAAGAGCTATTCTGAATGAATGCGAGCAAAAAGCCCTGGTTACCTGATGGTAATCCTCAAAAGGTACAAATAGAGTTGTCAAAAACATTTAATGAAGCAGTAGAGGATGTAGCATTGTTAGCAAAAATTGACAAAATTACTAGACCGAAAGAAAGGAATGTAGTATTTAATGCAATCATTGTGTGTTTCAGGCATAGTCGCACAGATCCTGTGAAAAAGAACTGTACATCAATGTGACAAAAATCATGGGAGACCTCATAATATGTCAGACCACATTTCATCCAGTGTAGTGCAGCAACTCAACATGGCATGGGCTCAGCAATTCTTTGGAAGTCCCCTATAGAAATACTGGGTCATGCTGCCTCTATAGCTGTCTATAGTTGCGAAAATGTTGCCAGAGCAAGGTTTTGTGCATGAAATGACATCTGAATTATGACCTATGTTCGATGTGATCATGTCAAGTGATCTAGGCGGCCAAATCATTCCCTCCAATTGTCCAGAATGTTCAAATCAATAACGAACAGTTGTGGCTTAGTGACATGGATATAAAAATTCCATCATTTGTTTGAGAACTTTAAGTCCATGAATGGCTGCAAATGGTCTCAAAGTAGAAAAACATAACCATTTCCAGTCAATGTACAATTTAGTTGGAACAGTCCATTCCATGTACACACAGCCCACACCATTATGGAGCCACCATCAGCTTGCACAGTGCCTTGTTGACAACTTGGGTCTATGGTTTCATGTGGTGTACGCCACACTCAAACCCTACCTTCAGCTCTTACCAACTGAAATCTGGACTCATATGATCACACCAGTCATCTAGTGTCCAACCGATATGGTCACAAGCCTAGGAGAGGTGCTGCAGGCAATGTGGTGCTAGCAAAGGCACTTGAGACAGTTGCCTATAGTGCCAAATTTCATACACACTGTCCTAAAAGATATTTTTGTCATAGGTCCCACATTGATTTCTGAGATTTTTTCATGCTGCGTTGCTTGTCTGTTAACACTGACAACTCTACACAAATGCAGCTGCTCTCAGTCATTAAGCGAAGGCCGTCAGCCACTGCGTTGTCCATAGTGAGAGGTGATGCCTGAAATTTGGTATTCTTGGCACACACTTGACACCATGGATCTCGGGATATTTCCTAAACGGAATTCCCATGCAGCTAACTCCAACTACCACTCTGTGTTAAAAGTCTGTTAATTCCCGTTGTGCGGCTATTATCATGTAAAGAAACTTTTCAATGAATCACCTAGGCACAAATGACAGCTCTGTCAATGCACTGCATTTTATACCTCGTATACGCGGTATTACCATCTGTTTATGTGCATATCACTACCCCATTACTTCTGTCACATCAGTGTCAAGGCAGCATCAATGTCGAATGTGCAAATGGTTCGGGTACTCAGACAGGAACTGTCTCAGAGTGGTCCGTGTAGCCCACCATTAAACAAAACAGGGGCCTGTAACCACTGTGTGATGCTCCTGGTAACAGCATGGGGCAACCCTGTGCAGTATCAGTGATGGACTCTTTTCTGATCAAGTTCACAAATTATAAAAAGTTAGGTAAATTTCTGTTGGATACATTATCTCAGGTGTCTGTAACAGGTATGGGCATACTTAGGGAAGTAGAATTAACCCTTTCCCTGTTGTGGATGTGTATATATGTCCTGCTCTGCCATACATAAAGTACTGTGGACACGAATACGTGCTCCACTTGCATTTTTCTACAGTTCTATTGACATCTGTATGCTTCCTGAGCTGCTGACCTCTCACTGCTGCAGATGAGTTACCTCCATATCTCAATGAATGACAAAGTTTTGACTATTTATCATTACAACATATGTGCCTTTTTGCGTGCTATCATTTGCAGAAAAAATCTTGTTTAAATATCTTGAACAATATATGAAACGAACATGTAATGCACAACTGTCCATCAGATATAAAAATCGCCAACTCGAGAACAAAATGAGATGATCTGCCCTAAGTTTTAAATAAAACTCTGGCATCTTACCTGTGTTTCATATGCTGTATTGTATGTGCTAAAATCAACCATGGTCCGCCCCTGGTAGCTGAGTGGTCAGCGCAACGGAATGTCATACCTAACGGCCCGGGTTCGATTCCCGACTGGGTCGGAGATTTTCTCCGCTCTGGGACTGGGTGTTGTGTTGTCCTTATCATCCTCATTTCATCCCCATCGACATGCAAGTTGCCAAAGTGGCGTCAACTTGAAAGACTTGCACCAGGCGAACTGTCTACCCGACGGGAGGCCCTAGCCACACAACATTTCCATTTCAACCATGCACAAAGTTCTAAAGAAAACTTTGTGCAATTTTTTACTTCATATTATGAAGTCTGTTAACTATGATGAATAACGAAAAGAAATTCAGTTCTTTATTGAGGAAAGATATCAGACTGTAAGATGGGCAAAAATAATTTTTGACAGGTACTTAATACCAGCTAGAATGCTATCCCTCAGCACAGGCATCAACATTTAGTGAGCAGTGCAGCCACCACAAAGCCACGCCCACCAAGGAATGCAGAGAACACATCTGTAGCAGCTACGATGTCATACTTCAGTTCAATTTTCTAGTTGCACATCACACTTACGTTGACTTAGAATAGCATACTGTAGAACTAGACGGGACTCCATGTCATCTTGGCTGTACGGCCGGAAAACCATTTTTGTCACAAGGAATATCTCTATGTAAAAGGGAGCTGCATAAACTGTGTATGAAGCCCTTACAGTCAACACATGGTATATCATACAGAAAGTTACTGGAAAGTTGATCTGGTGAGATGTGGAAGCTGATCGGCTGCTAAATTCATTGTGTATCGAGGATCAATTGCTGGAAAATGAGGAACTGGATAAAATTGAGTGTTTTGCATGACTTAGCTTGTCCTACATTCGCAAAATTCAAGGAACAACAAGCACTGATAATTTCAGCCCTGAGGATGCAAAACTACCACATAAGGTTCTGTTAGCTAATTTAGAAACTGTGGACAAGGACAAATTGGAAAGGGAATTCTTGTCCACACTGTGCAGGACTGTTACAGTTCGCCAGTATGTCTGCACTGATGGGAAAAGCAGCACAGTTCAAAAATGGTTCAAATGGCTCTGAGCACTATGGGACTTAACTGCTGAGGTCATTAGTCCCCTAGAACTTAGAACTAGTTAAACCTAACTAACCTAAGGACATCACAAACATCCATGCCCGAGGCAGGATTCGAACCTGCGACCGTAGCGGTCTTGCGGTTCCAGACTGCAGCGCCTTTAACCGCACGGCCACTTCGGCCGGCTTAGCACAGTTACAGTGAAAAGTAGCACAGTTACAGCGAAAAAGAAAGGGAAAACATGGAGAAGCTATATTTGATCATCCTACACGTATGTCTGCCATGCCAAATTGTCAGCACCGTATTCCAACAGAGAATAAAGCACCTGTGATCATTGTACCGAAAAATGACAAGATGGTAGGGAAGTGTACAGATTCTGTTGTGGCCTACCGGTTCTTGAATAAGAAAACTGTTTCAGATGCATAGCCTATGCTTAACATAAATATACCCTACATTATCAGGGACAATTCAGTACTTCACAACTATGAACCTTAGGTCCAGATATCGTCAATTAGAGGTGGCATCCAAAAATCAGCAAAAACTATTATTAACCCATTAGCGTGTACTTTCCTACAATGAGGACAGTCCGTTTCTCCATCATTATTACAATGTATCCTACTCCAAACCAAACTTTTTTAAGTAAGCTTTCTGTCAACAATGGTTGTCACTATTATCTTTTTGCTATAGTTATTCAGTTGAAGACTCAACAGAAATGGAGCATTTTGTTTCTATTTTTAGTTTCACTGCTGAATCTAAGCTAACGATCACTGTTATTTTCTGGTTGCTGGTAATTATAAAGGTGAAAATAGTTTATAATATTTTGTGCACAGAGCCTGAAAACTTGCTATCGTTGTTTGAGGACACTAGGCAATTCTGTGGTAAATGTTAAGTGTTTTGATCTTTCCAGATTTCTTTGCCATGGCTCACCATGTTTTTAAATTTAAAACTGTTGAAGAAGCAGTAGAAGACTTATTTTCTGAAGAAATACTATGTCTATAGTAGCTATACCCCCAGATGTATACGAGCAGACCAATGAGGAAAATACTGAAGATGGATTGTTAAGAATTACATGTGTAAGTGAGATTGCAAGTGCTACTGAAATGTTACATGAGAGAGACAATGAGGACACTCTTCATGCTTCTTCTAAAGAGCCCATTAAAGAGGGAGTTAAATGGTGTGATCAGGTTTCAATACATTCATTTCCTGACTTAGCAAAAAAAGCTTCTTGCCTGTCATATGAACTGAAAGGAAATGTGTATGGTCTCTCTCCCACACAGGTTTTTGAAGAACTCTTTTTCTCAAAAGTTTTAGGTATGACTGTAGAGGAAACTGAAAAATATGCTAGGGAGTGTAAAAATAAAGTAAATTTTTCAGTTTTACCTGATGAAATTCCTGTATTCATTGGGTTTTTGATCTTTACTGGCTATCATAAACTGTCCAGTGAAAGAGATTATTGGTCCGAGAATGATGATCTCAATGTTCAAATACTGAAAAATGCAATGAGTCATAACAGGTATCTTGAACTGAAATCTATAATAAATTTCAATAATAAAAAAAAAAGCCAATGACAATAAGAGTGACAGATCTTTCAAAATAAAACCATAAGCAGCAGCTCTGGAAAAAAATTTATCAAAAATGGAGGGGGGGGGGGGGGGGGGGGAGGTGCTTTCAGGAAAATCTGGTACCAGATCAACTAGGTACTACCTAGTTGATGAAATGATTGAGATATACTATGGACTTCACCCAATATAGCAGTTTATCAGACTGAAGCTCGTACGTTTTGGATATAAACTTTGGGTCTTATGTGGTACTGATCGCCTCTGTTATAATTTCTTACTGTACTGTGGGAAGGACCAGAATGATGACAATGCAAGTCTAACACTGAGTTCCAAAGTGGTTTTGAAAATGTTGTCCATTACTGATGAGCTGAACAGTTGCAAAGTATTTTTTGACAGTTACTTTACTAGTCGTAACGAATTCATCCAACTGAAGGAACTGGGATTCCGTGTAGTGGAACTGTAAGAGAACGCAGGACAAGGAGGTATCCCTATCACCAGATAATGTTATGAAAAAGAAAGAAAGGGGAATTTTGAGTTCAGATTTGACAGAAAGAAGGAAGTTTTGATCATAAAATCGAATAACAATAAGTGTGTTATACTAGCAACTAATTTCGACACAATGCTTCCTACCATCAAAGTCCAGCACAAGAATTATCCAAAAAGAAAAGGTCAGCGTTCTACAATCACATGCACTCAATATAAACAAAAATTTCTTGGGTGGCACTGATCTTCATGATTGGCTAATAGAGAAACATACCACTGCAGTGAACGATAAAAACAGGTACTGGTGCCTTTTTATGACTGTTTTGCGGGAGTACTTGCCTTTCAAGAGATTGTATGGTGGAACTTCTCTTTCAGTGAAAGAATTCAGAAGACAGATTGTGAGAACATACCTGAAGAAAGGTCTTCAAATGAGGTCAGCTAAGAAATGACCAACAAAACTCATCTCACCTTCCAGGAGCAATGAACCAGATATATGGTATGACCAGAAGCTGCCCATCATCACAAGCATAAAAAGCAAAGACCACACCAGTATCTGAACTGCAAAGGAAAGTCGAGAACATATTGTGGGATGTTACGCTCTGTATGGATTGCTTTTCCCAAATATCATATCGGGCCTTAACAAAACTTCAGTGTTTGAGAATTTTTAGGTTAAACCTTTTGTAAAGCTTACTTATTGTAAAATAAATAATAGTTTTGAAATGTTATTTTTAGTTTATTAATACCAATTTCTTTATCCCTTGTCATTTTTCCTACAAAGTAGTGTAATGATAAAACAACTGCCAAGCACCCAGCGTCCTCAAATGAGGACGGCCAAAAATTTCACACTTGAGCAACATGTGAACAAAATTTCTTCCAATTTCCATGAATTGGGTTGCCAGGACACAGTTTTCCAAAAATACAGAATATATGTTAGGCCTAGCTAAAAATATACTGGCCACTAATGGATTAACAGTATTGGTGCATGTCTCATGGACTAAAAAACGCAGTAGTGGCTTTTCACAGGCTTTTGGACAGAGTACTGTGAGGTTTAGAGCCAAAACAGTGTCTTGTGTATCTGGGTGACATAACTATTTGCTGAAGACATTCCCGGGACATCAACAACACTTTTGTGAAGTTTTTGATCAATTACAATCAACAAGACTGACACTTACTTTACAAAAATGTCATTTCATTTCCCCTGAAGTTCATTATTTAGAGCACACCATCAGACAGGATGGCATACGTACTAACCCAACTACGTGGTTTAAAGAATTACAATCCCATCTTGGCTTAGAAAATTTCTACCGAAATATTCATACCACACTTAGCTAAAATTGCAAGAGTGGTTATACAATTATTTCAAAAAGGGGTAAAATTCAATGGTCTGAAAATTGTGAGGTGGCATGTGAAAAATTAAAAGACTTATTAACTTCAAGACTGGTTCTTGTTTTCCCTTATTTTCAAAAACAGTTCATATTATCCTGTCATTCGAGCAATTTTTCTCTTGAGTGCACTCTGGGTCACGAAATCAATGGCCATGTGCATCCCATAGTATACATGTCTAGGCACCTAAATTTAGTTGAGAAAAACTACTTAACAACTGAAAAGGAAATGCTTGCATCCATTCTCTGTGTAACAAACTTCAGACGCTATTTGTATGGTAGACATTTCAAATAGATTATTAATTGTGCAGTGCTTTGATGGCTACTAGTTCTTAAAGATCCATCCATCACGTTGACGACTTGGGCTTTACATATCAGTAAATTTGATTCCGAAGTGGTACTTCGTTTGGAGTGGTCACACATGGACGGCCTGGGTAACAAAATTCACGCTGTAGAATGTGCTGGTGTCGATATTGACATTTGAAGGCAAGCACGAAGTTGTGACCCAGATTGTCAGTGACTCGCAAGGCAGTAACAGTTAGTACTTTTGCAGGGAAGACACTCTTCTTTACAGGCAAACACAATGTGGGTTATGTATGATAGTGTCAGCTGATGTGTGAAGTGAAATATGAAGGCAGGTCTATGGCTATTCTGTTCAGTCACACAGGATGTACAACAACAGAATGCAGAGTGGCACAAATATGCTGACAGATGACATGCAACCACAGTACCGAGTGTTAGGTCAAGAAACTGCTTTTCATGTGCCTGGAGAGCAGATCCAAGCCACTGATCAGTTCTCGCATTTTATAGCTATGATACTGATGCCTAACCAACAGGCAGAAACTGTGGCTTATGCACTGGTGAATCATTGGTTACTGAAGTATGGCACACCCGAGACCATTATAACTGATTAAGGAACAAATTTCATGTCTGACCTAATCTACATCTACATCTACATTCATACTCCGCAAGCCACCCAACGGTTTGTGGCGGAGGGCACTTTACGTGCCACTGTCATTACCTCCCTTTTCTGTTCCAGTTGCGTATTGTTCACGGGAAGAACGACTGCCAGAAAGCCTCTGTGCGCGGTCAAATATCTCTAATTTTACATTTGTGATCTCCTCAGGAGGTATAAGTAGGGTGAAGCAATATATTCGATACCTCATCCAGAAACGCACTCTCTCGAAACCTGGACAGCAAGCTACACCGCGATGCAGAGCGCCTCTCTTGCAGAGTCTGCCACTTGAGTTTGTTAAATACCAAATAACCCTGTGACGAAACGTGCCACTCTTCTCTGGATCTTCTCTATCTCCTCCGTCAACCAACAAAACTCAACTTGGTACCCGCCTTACCAACAATTAATTTTATATGATTATTCCACTTCAAATCGTTCCACACGCATACTCCCACATATTTTACAGAAGTAACTGCTACCAGTGTTTGTTCCGTTATCATACAATAAAGGACCCTTCTTTCTATGTATTCGCAATACATTACATTTGTCTATGTTAAGGGTCAGTTGCCACTCCCTGCACCAATTTCCTATCCGCTGCAGATCTTCCTGCATTTCACTACAATTTTCTATTGCTGCTAATGGAACACTTGTGTCGCTTCTTGCTTATTGACAAATTATGAACCAATGCTTTGAATCTCAAAGTGAATGGTCGTACAAGAGAGTTCATATAATGATAAGCAAAATGTTAAGTTGTTATGGTAATTCACAGCACAAGGATTGGGATGCTCTACCTCCTTTTGTAAATGGGGAGTCCAATTCTTTAACTCCATCAGAGCTTGGAGGCGGGGAGGGGAGAGCGGCTATCCCCATAAGAAAGATGCCTTCACCCTTTGGCTTTCCCACCCCACCCCAGATGAAAATAATTTGGCAACAGGTACAGAAAATGAACTGGAAAGCTTGAGAGTGGCAGGAGAAGGCTCATAACAAAAGAGCACTATTACCAAAATATCAAATCATGTTAACCAACCCATACGTACCTAAAGGGAAAAAGAAATTTGTGATGCATTTCCAAAGGTTGTTTCAGGTGGCTGAGATGCAGTCACCAGTAAACATAAAGTTATGGTTTCCAAATCATACCACAGCTGTTCACATCGGTTCCCTCTCCCCTTTAGGCAGCTTCCGCCAAAGGAGAGGGGGTAGTATCTGAGATAAGTAGGAACAAAAAAAAGGAAGAGGTAGGAGAATCAGAACAGCACAGTCACTAAACTGACACATCACTATGCACTTCGGCAATGATCTGGGGCAAACACTAGGTTATCCATTCCCTACGAGAATGGAATGGCCCGACCCCCCAAGCAAGAAAAGGCAGTTGCAGTGCCAGGCATCAAGCCCTGGACAGTGAGGAAAAGGAGCATGCAAGATATTTGTCCTAATGGGACTGCTGAGCTGGTGCAGGATGACTCAAGCACTTGAGGTACATCATTTCATGGAAAGATTCTTATTCACACAACAACCACACATGATCATGTCAGACCGTCAGTGAACTTTAAAGCTAGATTTCAATACTTGGACAGTAAACAATGAAATGAGGTGGCTGGAAGATACTTTTGACACACTATAAGCTATGATAGGTAACACGGTAGAGTGTGAAGACGTCCAGGGAGAGTACCAATTACCGCGACCAGTTTTTACTCAAACTACAGAGTTAGCTTGACCACAAAGATAGTTCCATGGGTACAATAAAAAACAGGTTCCATAAACACAGGTGGTCACAGTCTAAAAACCATCTTCGGTGCAACCGAATCAGAGGACACAAAAAAGATCATCATAACCTTGCAACAGCTGTGAGCTGACAAAGATGCTAACCAGAATGAAACAGACTTGCATTCCTGCCCGCGTGCCAGCCTAGAGAATGACATGGTAAATAACACCAGCAACTGTGATCTCATCAAGAACACTGCTGACCCATGTACAATCCACAACAGATGCTATGAACCACAACTTAGGTATACTGAGGCATAACCTAGACAATGTGGATACACAATTACCAACTGCCAGGCTATCCCGCACTCTCTCGGATTATGACACCTGCAGAGAAACTACTTAACTGCACAAAGTGCTACTACCCACAGTTCAGTTCGTGGACACACAACACCCGTACTGTTACCACCCAAGATTCAGGAAAAGCTGCCTCTGCCGCTAGAAATTTGGTAACCACCAAAAAGAGAGTCCTTACCATTCTACCATAGCATGGCTACCATGGCCAACACAATAGAAGGTGCTCACTTGCAGGTTCAAATCCCTCAGGAGCTTGGTACAACAGAAAATACACAAAATACTGTTAGTAACTCCAAACCACCAGTCCTACCATCCTGCTCTCAGCACAAGAATTGCTGCATTGTCAATTACTATCTGCCTCCCCCCCCCCCCCACAAAACACACACACACACACACACACACACACACACACACACACAGCAGGTGTTGTGACAGTGCCACGACATATAACAGTGCCGCCACGACAGTACGCGCAAACGGCGATAGAGGCGCTCCGCAACTCAGCTATGCGCGGGAGCGCCACCTAGCTACGAACGGCGCCGGCCGCATGTCATGGCACGGCAGTCGAATAAGAGATACTGGGTTGTTATCATGTAACAAGCTATTGTTTCTAAGTGAGTGTGTTTGAATATCCACACAATTATTGGTGACTGAAGGTTATAATAGCAGGTATACACCATACCTAACTCATGCAAACTCGTTATTCCACTACCAGGAAGACCTGGAAACACACCCTAAGGAAATAACTGTGAGGAAAACAGAATTTTACTGCAAAGTAAACTTACATTGTGTGGATGCTGTTGCACAACCAGTAGTTATAATCATCACCGGCTATAAACATGGCCAACAAGGAGGCACACAACTTCAAAATTACATGGAGAGGTAATGTTAATTAATGGCACCTACAGCCTCATTCCTGGACCCACTTTCCAGCTACCTTCTACTGTAACAGTAACCACTATCTTGAACCTTACCCACACCTCAGTTTACTTAACAGACCTAACCCAAGGGAACCTCCCCGCCAAGAAACTTACAACCTCAACAACATGACACACCTGGCCCTGTTTGTTTTGTTTTAGTGCATAGAAATAACTAAGATCATACGGGCCCCATGGCAGAACCTTAGAACACTGATACGAAAAAGGAGGTAAAAACAACCAAATGTTCAGCCCAAGGGATGGAAAGAAAGAGAGCTAAGAACAAGGACTTCCTCCTGGAGAAAGGTCCACAAAATATGCCATAGGGAGTCTCCAAACCAAAGATTAAATGTTCTTCACCATATTGCTACAATGGATAGAAAGCAAAATGCAGTCGACAGCCCGCGTGTCGTGCTAAAACAGCCGATAACTCAGACGGCAAACATACATTAGAACACAAGCGGTTAAAAACAGGCCACCCGGTCAAGAAGTGGCAAACCGTCAAAGGTTGATGACAATCGGCACAAAGCGTTAAGGGATCACCACTCAAGAAATGGCAATGGCTAAAACGACAGTGCCCAATATGCAACCTCACGGCTGGAGAGCCAAGAGGAGATCAGCCAAGCCACTGATGAAGGTTTAATTCCTCGAAGCTTGTTCCCATAAAGGTAAGACCAATGGCGATGTCAAAGTGGCAACCCCTATTGACAGTTGGCAATACGGAGATCACTGGAAGTAATGGAAGCACTAGTGGGCCGAGGTGGGGGAACTGCAGTGTTGGCAGCATTGTCAGCAGCTTTGTTTCCTGTCCGACCAACAGGAACCAGGAACCCACATAAACATCACAGCGGCTCCCTCAAAAGTAAGCAAGTGGTAGTTTTTTTGAACCCGTTACACTGAAGGATGGATGGTGCACAGTGTACAGAGGCTCTGAGGGGCACTGAATTGAAGCAGATGACACAATTGAAAAGCCTGTGTTACCAGATGTACTGCATGGCCTGATACAGGGTGAAGAGCTCTACTATACAAACTGAACAGTGTTTCGGAAGCCACTATCGAAAATCATCCGTGTCAATGATGAAGGCACACCTGACACCACGATCAGTTCGAGAACAATCAGTGTACACAAAGGTACTATTGCTAAGTTCCATGCAGAAGGCCGAGAAACTTACAGTGATAGATCAAATCTGGAGTAGTTTCCTTAGGAGGCAAATGAAGCCCAAAGTGAACACAGGCCGCTGCACAAAGCCAAGATGGTGAAGGGTTCACACCCATTGGGAAAGTGGCTGGTAGCACTAAGTTAAGCTGCTGGAGCAATAGTCAAAAGCGAACTCCAGGAAGTAATAGAGAAGAGAGAGAAACGTCCCATACTGGTGGTCAAAGAAGTCACCGAAGAAGTAGGCATAGGATGGGTGGACCAGGAATGGCAGTCAAATGACATGCATATCTGCTGAGTAGAACATCAACAGCCATATGAAAGTAGTAGTTCGGCAGCTTCTGCACAGAGACTTTCAACCAGACAGATGATAAGATTGTATTTCAGTGGCTTAAGATGGATGGATGTGCAGTGTGTTGTAATAATAATAATAAAAAAAGAAATATATATACACGAATGGAAATTTTTTTAAAGTGTATTAAAACTGCATTATTAGAAATATTCTGCTTGTACGAATTTAGGCTATTCAGACTTCCTCTCTTACATTGCAATTGGAGATGCAGGCAGCCGACTTCAAGGACACCAGTGCTTTTAAAAACCCTCCTTACTTGGTTCCACTTCAATAAAAATACTTAATACTGTTGTTAAATATCCTATTATTCAGGCACAGATATGATACATAAAACTCTTAATACTTCATACACTATTATTCAGGCGCACACGATATGTAACGCTCGTAATACTTCATACATAAAGCCGTACATCTTCATCGCCCTTCTACATACGAGAGAGTAAGAAACAAAATCATGTACAAAGAAAAATAAATGATAATTTTTTCTTCATTTTTCCACACGTTCATAATTAATACCTTTGCTGACACTTATGGTCGATCACCGTTTCATTTTTTTCTTTTTAATAACTTAACTTTACCATATCCGGGAGGGTTTTTCACCACGTACCTACACAGCAGATGAATAAACGAGACATCCACAGTCTAGTTTCGAATGAACAAGGGATCGGTACAAATCGAGGACGGTTGTCTGATACTTCTCCCCAGGAAGTACTACATAGGACATGTAGAACATTGAGAGACCAGGTACAGTGGGTGGCCAGGTAAAATACATGGAAGGACCAAGAAAGTTTCCAATCGAATGTGAGCCTGAGCAATTTTGTAGTTTCAATGAAAAGAAGAGCAACAGGCCAAGATGTAAAGACAGTGGAAGAAACCCGCTGCACTGCCAGAAATTCATACAAATGGCTTTGTCAATGGTAAAGTGAAAGACACTGCCAATGCCTCATGATGGAGAAGTTCATGATGAACTGCAATAGATAGCAAAATCGTCAGAAAAAAGGGAGCTGGAGATGTCCAGTGAGAGACACGATATAATGCGGTTAATGGCTAAGCAAAGAGGACGACGCTCAGGGCGGAGCGCTGAGGCACCCCATTTTCATGGATAAAGGTGCCCGACAAGACAGAATCCACACTTACCTTGAAAACTCGGTACTTGAAAAATTCCGGAAGGAAATGGGGCAGGAAGCCTCAAGTGCACCACCTGTAGAGAGCATGGAGGATACCAGTCCTCCAGTAGCATTTCTCTGAATCAAAAAAACACGGCCACAGTCTGGTATTTCCACAACAAACCGCTACGAGATGTAGCAGAACAGTGCACTCGAAATCCACATTGTGAAGTGGTTAGAAACAGCGAGACTCGAGCCACCATACCAGTTAGGTAAGCATCGTACGTTTCATCACCTTGCAAACACAGGTGGTGAAAGAAATGGGGCGATAGCTAAAGCAAAGGCATTTGTCTTTACTGGGCTTAGATATGGATATGGCAGTGGCTTCACGCCAGCGTCTGCTGGTTGGTTGGTATATGGGGAAGGTGACAAAACAGCGAGGTCGTTATATCCATCGGATTAGGGAAAGATGGGGAAATTCTTTCAAAGGAACCATCTCAGCATTTGTCTGAAGCAATTTAGGGAAATCACATAAACCCTAAATTAGGATTGCCAGACACGGGTTTGAACTGTCATCGTCCTGAATGCGAGTTTGTAACTGTATGTATGAAGGAGAGGGTGGATGCCCACAATAGAAATGTGCTAGTAACATCTGAATGTGAACATTGTCCAGCCCTGGGGCAGAAGATCAGGACAAAGTAAGAGTATGCTACAGCTCCCACATCATAAAGGTGGCAATGTAGCATTCACAATTCTGAGAGGAGAAGGGTATCATCCAAGACTTCTTGATGAAGGAAGGCAGGGTGCTAGTGGGAGGAGCTCAAAATCCCCGCAAAATAGAGGCCCAAAGTGTTGGAGATAGCAATAGGGTCCATTATGACATCGTCTACTATAGTCAGGCCGGAAACTGGAGAATGGACCTTGACCCAAGAGAGCCACCAGAGGCTGTCCCACATGACAGAAGGGCAAGCGGAACTGTTGAAAGAACTAATAAACGAAATCCAGCTAGCTTTTTTGGAACCCTGAAGAACGCGACAACACTGTGCACGCAGCTGTTTATAACAAATGCAATTCGCCATCATAACATCATTGGTAAAAACATGGAGAGCATGGCACGCCTCAGTCCACCAAGAGACCAGGACACGACATGGTAAGATGGCATTCTACAATTGGGGAAATGTTGTTCGGTGAAAGTCATCATGGAGGAGTAACACCTCCAGCTGAACTTAAAAAGCTGCAAGCTGTGTATATAAATAGGTGGAGGAGGAGTCAGCAAACAAGTAGCACATGGGAAATGGTCCCTCGAGTATATGTCAGAGAGAACGGACCACTCGAGATGACAGCCAAGCTGGGCAGTACAAATCGGAATAGCTGTTTATGGAGACCAAGCAGAACATGGGTGCTCCTGTGTTAAGGCAGATGAGGTTGAGTTGACTGAGAAAGTCTGCCAAGAGCGCACCTCTGTGGCAGGTTCTGGAAGAGCCCCAGACGGGGTGGTGTAAAGTTACCGAACAGCAAAAAGGGGTGAGGGAGTTAACCAATAAACTGGAGGAAGTCTGCCCTGGTGGCATCAAATGACGGAAGGATGTAGACATTACAAAGAGAAGAGGTGAAGCGAGGAAGGAAAATGCGGGCTGGAACAGCTTGTAGCCTGGTGTTCGGTGAGATGGTCTGACTGATCATCATCCTGGATGGACAGAATGACTCCCCCACAAGATGTATTGCCATCAACTGGGGGAAGGGCAAAAAAGGCCACAAAGAAATGCAAGAGGTCAAAGTGATCGCGAGGATGCAATTTTCTTTCCCGGACACAGAAAACAAGTGGACACTGCAATTCCAATGGCATAATTCCTCTTTGTTGGATCTCAGGCCACAAATGTTCCATTGGAGGAAAGTCATGGGGAGGAAAGTCATGGAGCGGAAAGGGAAGGAGGGAAAAATTGAAGGGTTCTCACCTTGGCGGCTGCCGTGTGACAGCCATCGAAGCCTCAATGATGCAGGATGCAGAGACAGGAGGATCCGTCTCATGAGATGTACAGAGTCAACGGCATTCTCTCAGGGTCAGCCTGTGGATTCCAGGGCAGAAAAACGGTTGGTGGTGTGCACCTGCGAAACTAAGGTAAGCTGGATGAAGGTATCGCGCAGCGGCGAAGGAGAAGACCATTTGTCTTTGTATTATTTTTGCAGCCTTTGTGAGTGGCAGATGAAGACTCAGATGCTTGTTGGCTGGAGGGATGTACGAAGTCGTCAAGTCGTCAGTACGCAATACCAAGAGGAACCAAGGTGCAAATGGGACAGTCTCTGAATCTTTATTTTCCTTCCATTTACACTTAGTAGACAGGCTGGAATGAAGATGAGTGGCTCATTGTGAAAAATCCCCATGATTGCCTGCATCACACACTTTCCAAATGAGGGCCCCCTCATAGGAGGATCTCACCCACTTTGTGATCATTCACACCTCAAGTCACATCATACGAACTTCTGACAGAGGGACCAACTGGCAATTTGGAAAGGTCGCAAGCTCAGATAATCACTTCTCCCTGGGCCTGGCCTGTACCAGGGGACATGTGAACCCTACCTGTCAGGGCTGGGAATTACGCATTACCCAGTCATCTGTCAAATGCATGGGACGGCCTTCAGGAGTGCAAAAAGGGAGAAAAAACATAGAGGAACCTCAAACACCAAAGCAGAGGAACGGTATGAGAGGGAGAACGAAGAAATAAATAAAAACAGATGAGGGACTGTTCTGATGCTGGGTATCAAATTGTCAGAAAACATTCCCCCCAAAAAAATCCAGACATGTACCCCAAGAGAGGAGAAAAAGGATAGCAGAAGGATGGACACGCAGTACGGAAAAGGGAAGGGGTGCTGCAAGGGCTGAGGGCCCGTGGTAGTCCAGCACGAACTCAACAAAGAATGGTGAGCCGAGGGAAGACCCAATCCTGCTCGACTCCCTAGACTGAATGATAGCTGCTCAGAATGACCGCATAACAGTTGAATATCTTCTTCATTATGTGATGAAATATAGGACAGAGCACTGCTGCCAGCTCATCAAAAATGGGATCTTTACCAGAGTCATCTGTTATTGGCCTTGTATATTACCATTTAAAATGAAAGATCACCCAAATCCCAACATTACCCACTTTCCATCTGCAGATCCCGAGCAGAACCCATGGCACCGCCAATCACACTTCAGCAAAGACCCAACAAGAAAGCCGAGTGCAAAGTTTAATCAAAAGGGACACCTAGCGTAAACACGCTTAGTGCAAAGGATGCTACGACTGAAAAAGGGTAGTGTAAGTAACCGTGAATAATATTGCCTGTGTTAATGTTTTACCAAATCGGAGGACCAGGTTTCCAAAAGAGGGGGGAGAAATGCAGAAAGCCAAGATTCAGAACAGAGGTTGCAGCAAAGAAAGCCATTTGGTGTGGAAACAAGCACTTCACCCCGACCACTGCATTGCCAAGTACATTATTACATCAGAGCATGCACCCCCAACAACAGGAAAGGCTACTGCAGGTGACCAACTGCCAGTTACAACATCCAGCCACCTTCAGGAGCATAAGACACTAATAACTCCAGCATTGCACAATCAGCAAGGAGCATTACATTTAATCCCATTCCATTTGTCAGTTGTCAGGGGGTTGTGGACAGTGATGTATGTTAAGACTGCGCCACTCTGCCCTTTGCAGATGATGTAACTGCCCTTGCCCCCACCAGGGTCCCAAATCTCTCCCCGTCGCCTGAATGCCTGCTCAGGAAGCAGTGATCTGCATCACCACCAGTTGAGGGGGCAAGGCGAGGAATTCCAGTCTGCCATGCCCTCACCGGGGATACAACATTGGCCTCCTGTGCACCAGGACTCAGAGTGTGATGTAGCTAGAATCTTCCTCACTGCCAACTGTGGACTGCCATGGTGCAAGCCAGTAAGACAGGCATTTCACAACATAGTAATAGAAGCTGCTGTGAGCACCTGGTTGGCAGTCAGGGGCAAACACACACGGCCATGTCAAATCAATGTCTACCCTTGTCACATTGTAAATACAATAGCATTGCAATTCATTGACACCTTCCTCAGTTGTTGGAACTCCTGCTTCACCGGTAGCAAGTCACAGCCCACTGCCTGCTATCCCCTCAGCTCTCACATTCTACAGAACTGGGAACCTGATAGGAAGCAAAAGCCCTGGTA
The DNA here is from genome assembly GCF_021461395.2 of Schistocerca americana. NCBI lineage: Eukaryota > Metazoa > Arthropoda > Insecta > Orthoptera > Acrididae > Schistocerca > Schistocerca americana. The sequence continues at coordinate 105,456,773 of NC_060126.1, forward strand.
TTCGAAGACAAGTTTCACAAGCGAGGCAGTTGTAGAAAAAGTGGAAAATCAGCCATCAATAAGTTTTCAACAACTTGCACATAATGAACATGACATAGGTCAAAAACAGCTGGGTTAACTGACAGGTCACAACCAATCACAAAGACTGTTGACCTGAGGCAGCAGCAGATCTGGATGACTTAGCTGACTATTCACCATTGAAGAATGGTGGGTGCATCACTGTGACCCCAGTAACAAAAAAAAGTCAAAGACTCAACCACCTTTCGGATAGGAGGTGATCAGTATTTTTTGGTACTGCCATAGTGTGATGCTGTTGTTGTTGTGGTCTTCAGTCCTGAGACTGGTTTGATGCAGCTCTCCATGCTACTCTATCCTGTGCAAGCTTCTTCATCTCCCAGTACTTACTGCAACCTACATCCTTCTGAATCTGCTTAGTGTATTCATCTCTTGGTCTCCCTCTACGATTTTTACCCTCCACGCTGCCCTCCAATGCTAAATTTGTGATCCCTTGATGCCTCAAAACATGTCCTACCAACCGATCCCTTCTTCTAGTTAAGTTGTGCCACAAACTCCTCTTCTCCCCAATTCTATTCAATACCTCCTCATTGTTTACGTGATCTACCCACCTTATCTTCAGCATTCTTCTGTAGCACCACATTTCGAAAGCTTCTATTCTCTTCTTGTCCAAACTATTTATCGTCCATGTTTCACTTCCATACAGGGCTACACTCCATACAAATACTTTCAGAAACGACTTCCTGACACTTAAATCTATACTCGATGTTAACAAATTTCTCTTCTTCAGAAACGATTTCCTTGCCATTGCCAGTCTACATTTTATATCCTCTCTACTTCGACCATCATCAGTTATTTTACTCCCTAAATAGCAATACTCCTTTACTACTTTAAATGTCTCATTTCCTAATCTAATCCCCTCAGCATCACCAGATTTAATTTGACTACATTCCATTATCCTCGTTTTGCTTTTGTTGATGCTCATCTTTTATCATCCTTTCAAGACACTGTCCATTCCGTTCAACTGCTCTTCCAAGTCCTTTGCTGTCTCTGACAGAATTACAATGTCATCGACGAACCTCAAAGTTTTTACTTCTTCTCCCTGAATTTTAATACCTACTCTGAATTTTTCTTTTGTTTCCTTTACTGCTTGCTCAATATACAGATTGAATAACATCGGGGAGAGGCTACAACCCTGTCTCACTCCTTTCCCCACCACTGCTTCCCTTTCACTTCCCTCGACTCTTATAACTGCCATCTGGTTTCTGTACAAATTGTAAATAGCCTTTCGCTCCCTGTATTTTACCCCTGCCACCTTCAGAATTTGAAAGAGTGTATTCCAGTTAACGTTGTCAAAAGCTTTCTCTAAGTCTACAAATGCTAGAAACGTAGGTTTGCCTTTTCTTAATCTTTCTTCTAAGATAAGTCGTAAGGTTAGTATTGCCTCACGTGTTCCAACATTTCTACAGAATCCAAACTGATCTTACCCGAGGTCCGCTTCTACCAGTTTTTCCATTCGTCTGTAAAGAATTCGCGTTAGTATTTTGCAGCTGTGACTTATTAAACTGATAGTTCTGTAATTTTCACATCTGTCAACACCTGCTTTCTTTGGGATTGGAATTATTATATTCTTCTTGAAGTCTGTGGGTATTTCGCCTGTCTCATACATCTTGCTCACCAGATGGTAGAGCTTTGTCATGACTGGCTCTCCCAAGGCCATCAGTAGTTCTAATGGAATGTTGTCTACTCCCGGGGCCTTGTTTCGACTCAGGTCTTTCAGTGCTCCGTCAAACTCTTCACGCAATATCTTATCTCCCATTCCATCTTCATCTACATCCTCTTCCATTTCCATAATATTGTCCTCAAGTACATCGCCCTTGTATAAACCCTCTATATACTCCTTCCACCTTTCTGCCTTCCCTTCTTTGCTTAGAACTGGGTTGCCATCTGAGCCCTTGATATTCATACATGTGGTTCTCTTCTCTCCAAAGGTCTCTTTAATTTTCCTGTAGTCAGTATCTATCTTACCCCTAGTGAGACAAGCCTCTACATCCTTACATTTGTCTTCTAGCCATCCCTGCTTAGCCATTTTGCACTTCCTGTCGATCTCATTTTTGAGACGTTTGTATTCCTTTTTGCCTGCTTCATTTACTGCATTTTTATATTTTCTCCTTTCGTCAATTAAATTCAATATTTCTTCTGTTACCCGAGGATTTCTATTAGCCCTCGTCTTTTTACCTACTTGATCCTCTGCTGCCTTCACTACTTCATCCCTCAGAGCTACCCATTCTTCTTCTTCTGTATTTCTTTCCCCCATTCCTGTCAATTGTTCCCTTATGCTCTCCCTGAAACTCTCTACAACCTCTGGTTCTTTCAGTTTATCCAGGTCCCATCTCACTAAATTCCCACCATTTTGCAGTTTCTTCAGTTTCAATCTGCAGTTCATAACCAATAGATTGTGGTCAGAATCCACATCTGCCCCCTGGAAATGTCTTACAATTTAAAACCTGGTTCCTAAATCTCTGTCTTACCATTATATAATCTATCTGATACCTTTTAGTATCTCCAGGATTCTTCCAGGTATACAACCTTCTTTTATGATTCTTGAACCAAGTGTTAGCTATGATTAAGTTACGCTCTGTGCAAAATTCTACAAGGCAGCTTCCTCTTTCATTTCTTCCCCCCAATCCATATTCACCTACTATGTTTCCTTCTCTCCCTTTTGTGATGCTAACAAACTATAATCAAAAGGCAAATCATCATCATAGGAGCATATTACTGAAACACTCCGATGTGGTGTCACAAGAAGCGGTCGCAAAAAGTTGTTCAAGGTTGTATTTTTGCTCCACAACAATGCCCCAGCTCATTCTACACAGGCCATATGTTACACAAGCTGTTGTTTTGCAATACCGAATTTTGCCTCACCCTTTACTCCCCTAACATGGCATCCACCAACTTCTCCCTCTTTCCCAGATGCAGAAACCACTGAGTGTGAAAGTGTTTCCGGAATTATGATTAGGTTATTTTTTAGGTAAAACATTTCCCAAACTGCCAACATACAGACTTCTACAATGCCCATCTCCACCAACTGATCAATCCCGAGAAAATGTATCACACTGATGCACTTTGCGACTAGCACTTGCACCAATTGTAGCACACACGCAGCTCCTGCTCAAAGTGTGCTCAACTGAGAATGAAAGTTTAAGATTTTTGTAGTTTATCATCATCTCACTCTGTGATTTTTTTTGTTTCAGTATTCCTCCACTTACGCTTTCTGCAGTTCTGAGGCAGAGTACTCTTTTTGAGAAATTTTGAGCTCAATATAACTAACATCACAATGGACTGGAATAAATCTCAATATAATTGTCCACTTGGGTTGTTAATGTTTCCACTACAAATTTAGTGATTTAAAGACCACTGAATATATTTTGGAAACTCAATAACTTGACCTAGATCGCTCTGAATACACACAAAAGATAACTTATTGAAAACTGTTTTATCCTCTAAACAATTAAAATTTAATTCTCCATTTAAATGAAATTTCATTGGGAGGACTTAATACTTGCACTCTCTTGTTGGTTTTTCACTAGCAGTACACACAGTCTATGAGTAGTTCTAACATGTGTCTTTCAAACATAAATATGTATCATAGAAAAAGCTGTCAGACATTCCCTTTATTCCCTTGCTTTTGTGATTATGTGTCATCACAATGAATCTCTATTCTTTGAACTTAAAATATTTTTCACCCCTTACAGCTGAACAACATGATAATATTTATACTTAATGAAAGTATTAATTCCACACATGACTGTTAAAAATATTTATTGCAATTTCAACTTCAACATTTTGACACACAACAGAAGTCATGAAATGGCAACATTAAATAATTATATTAAAGCTGTGGACACAGTCCTCACCAAAATTCAATATTCATATTTGATATAGTTTTAAGTTAAGTAGCTGTTTCATACTGGAACTATTTACATTTTCTGTGTCTTGAGTTATAATGTAACCTATAAGGCATCCTCTAGAACAGTCTGTTTTCTAACAAAGCGAACGTATCCAACCCCCTCAGGAGACACCGCCTTAACGAAACACTGTCCGTGTGGGTGAGGGGGTTTGTGTAATCCAATAAAGTGGAGGGCTATGCCAGCGGCGGTTTAACTACCAGCAAGGCCTCCCAAGCCAGACAGGTCTCCATAGAGGATCCAGACAAAGTGTGTCTCACAACGTCCCATCTAGTGTCCTGTCCTTTCCTGTCCTATCCTATTCTGTTCTGTCCCATCATATACACTCCCTTCCTTTCCTTTCTTTTTCCTCCCTGTGATTGTGTGGCAGCAGACACAGTCCCCTAATGTGGACAGCGGAAGATCCTTGGAAAAAAGGACAACGTTGATGCATGTAGGCCTTACTGCGAAGGGATGGATAGTGTGCTGTAGTCGTAGTGAAGACAAGCTATCTAAGGGGTAAGGCCCTGAAACAAAACCCTGGCAGGTGTCCAGGCCATGAGGTGGCAGCCCCACCAGGACACTCAGGGGCTGTGAGCTGATAACCTGCACCACCAAAAAACACATATCACAGAAACTAAAAGGAGAAAAAACAGAATGGATCTTAAGAATATGACCTTTGGCCTGGAAAGGAAAACCCGTATTGGTTTTTGGAATGTAAGGACGTTGAGAGAGGCAAGGAGGCTAAGACAGGTCAAAAAAGAGATGGAGAACTATCAACTAGATATATTGGGACTAAGTGATATAAGGTGGCCAGAATCTGAGGAATTCCAAACACAAAATGGTGGAGTGTTGCTGTATGCAGGTCAGACAGGTGAGGATGCAATGCATAGGTATGGTGTAGGGCTCTCACTATCTAAAAGCAGCAAGAAGAACTTACTGGAGTGGAAACCAGTCTCAGAACGGATGATAACCGCACGCTTTAAAACAAATGTGTGATATGTCACTGTAATTCAATGTTATGCACCTACTAAAATAGCTAACGGAGAATTAAAAGATGCATTTTATACACAGCTTAACGGAGTCCTTAGACAAACAAATTCTAGGGACATAATAATTTTAATGGGTGACTCGAACGCAAAAGTTGGTTCAGAAAAATGAAGGGCTTGAACATATCATGGGCGTGCATGGTGTGGGGATCAGAAATGTAAATGGTGAACTGTTGATAGACATATGCGCTGAACATGACCTAGTTATTGGAGGCACATTGTTTCCACACCGTAACTGCCATAAGATAACGTGGGTTTCTCCAGACCACGTTACCGAATATCAAATAGACCGCAAGTTCCGGCACTCTCTGTTAGATGTCAGAAATAGAAGAGCAGCAAACGTTGAAAGTGACCACCACCTAGTTTTGGCAGAATTCAGACTGAAGATAGCGGCAAATAGAACCCAGCTTAATCACAGGTGCAAGAAAATAGATGTGGTAAGGTTAAAAGACCAACAGATCAAAGAAACATTTGCCTTGAACTACAAAACAGATTCCAGGTCCTCTCTGAAGAAACCTTTATGGAAGAGGGAATTGAAACATGTTGGCAAAAAATTAAAGACAGTCATTTAAATGTGGGAGAAAAAATCTTAGGATTTCATGCACATCAAAGGAAGGAATGGATCTCCGATGCTACATGGAATGAAATCACCCACAGGAAAGAACTAAAGTTAAGTTAAATTTTTGTAAGACAAGAGCGCAGAAGAGCGAAGTGCATAAAGAATACACGGAGGCGAACAAAAAAGTGAAAATATGGCTACGTCGAGATAAAAGGAAATGGATACATGAGCAAGCAAAATTAGCAGAACAGGCAGGAAATATGAAAGAGCTCTACAATATTACCAAACAGATGTCAATGAAGAACTTGAGACATGAAGAACCAGTTAAGAACAAGGATGGGGTGATGCTTACAACTCAACAGGCACAGCTACAGAGATGAGAGGAGCACTTCAAGGAACTGTTAAATTGTGAAGACAACCAAGAGGAACAGGTAAGAGGTGTTCGAGAGGACCAGTTAAGAACAAGGATGGGGTGATGCTTACAACTCAACAGGCACAGCTACAGAGATGAGAGGAGCACTTCAAGGAACTGTTAAATTGTGAAGACAACCAAGAGGAACAGGTAAGAGGTGTTCGAGAGGAAGTCGAAGAAGATCAAGATATAAATTTGCAGTGCCCCACAATGGACGAAATTAGGATTGCCTTGAAAACACTAAAAGATACAAAGGCTCCAGGCCTAGACAACATAGCGCCAGAGCTCTTAAAAGCCGATATTGAAAGTACTGTTAAAATGCTCCATCCTTTGCTGTAGCATATTTGGCTTGAAGAGAAATCTCCAAAGGAGTAGAAAAATGGTTTGGTGGTAAAGCTCCCAAAAAAGGGAGCTGGTGTGGTACTATGTTGTTGTCAGTGCCCAATAAGGTCCTCACCAGAATTATTTTAAACAGATTTAAAGAATCCCTTGAAAAGTGACTGCATAAAGAACAGGCCGGTTTTAGGGCACAATGAAGTTGTGTTGATCTTATTAACACTCTTATGATCATTTTACAGCAAAGCAAAGAATTCCAAGCAACCATGTATCTGGCATTCATTGATTTTCAAAAGGCCTTCGATTCCGTGAAACATAAAGTGCTCTGGCAGGTGTTGCCGAAGTATGGCATACCACAGAAGATCTTAAACATCATCATAAAAGATCTATATGATGGCTACAAATGCTGCGTACTCCACAAGGGAAATGTGACAGAGCCTATAAGAGTAACAACTGGAGTCCAGCAGGGTTGCATTTTGTCACCAACACTTTTTCTACTTGTTCTAGACACTGTTATCAGAAGAGTCACAGCAGGCAGGAGACGAGGAATCCAGTGGGTGATCCATGAACGTCTGGAGGATTTGGATTTTGCAGACGACATAGTATTATTAGTTCAAAGGCTGACTGATATGCAAACCAAATTTAACTTGCTGAAAGAAGAAGCAGAGACTGCTGGCCTGAAGATAAATACAGGCAAAACAAAGGAAATTAGAGTAAATTCAGTGAACATGGAAGTGCCGCTGTTAATAGGTGAGCAGCAGGTGGAGACTGTCAACTCATTCCTGTATCTGGTTAGTATAGTGACGGAAGATGGTGGAGCTGGAGACGACATGAAAAACTGCATTAAAAGGGCAAATGCTGCCTTCATACAAATGTATTCAATATTTAAAAATAGAAATATCATGTACAAAACAAAAATCCGTATGTTTAACACAAATGTGAAGGCTGTCCTCCTGTACGCCAGTGAAAGTTGGAAAATGGATAAAAAAGCTTCATAAATAGATGTCTTCGACGCATCATGAATATATGGTGGCCAGAAAAAATATGTAATAAGGAGCTCTATCGAATAACAAACCAGATACCTATAGAAGACCAGATACGAGAGAGAAAGTGGGGTTGGTTGGGGCGCACCTTGAGAAAACCAGGTGGAGCCATTGAGAATAAAGCATTGGAATGGAATCCCCAGAGAACAAGGAAGAGAGAAAGACCAAGTGGCACATGTAAGAGGACAGTGGAAGGGGAAGCAAAAAGAGTTGGCAAGACCTGGGCAGAATTGAGGCAAATGGCCAAAGATAGAGACAGATGGCGAGTTCTCTTGGATGCCCTATGCCCCCATAGGGACCAAAGGAATTAAGTCAAGTCAAGTCAAATGTATCCAAAATCACAAAAGAATGTAATGTGCACAAATGATCAAATGGCATATGAACTGGAAACTATATACCATACAGTACCAATGAGACGTAGAAATGAACTGAAATATGCAAATAAAGGGAAGGCAAGGCATTCTCTACAGTTAAGAAATGAATAAGAAAATTGAATTTTGGAGTAGATGTGCAGATAGGGGTTTGTATCAGCACAGGTAGCAAACCACTATTAAGGGCTTAGAGAGGAGCAAATAATGAGGAAGCACATTGTGCGCGCATGCGCAAGATGTAGGTTAGGCTGGAAAGTGGCAATTTGGTTGTGACTTGCAGAAACCAAGAAATACAATTGTAAAATGTATAAGATAATAGAAATAGCAATTGAATAAGCACTGGGCATTTATCAGTTTGACTGCAAATTTTCAAATGTATGGGGAAGCAATTTATACACTACTGGCCATTAAAATTGCTACACCACGAAGAAATGCAGATGATAAATGGGTATTCATTGGACAAAAATATTACACTAGAACTGACACGTGATTACATTTTCACGCAACTTGGGTGCATAGATCCTGGAAATCAGTACCCAGAACAACCACCTCTGGCCGTAATAATGGCCTTGATACGCCTGGGCATTGAGTCAAACAGAGCTTAGATGGCGTATTGCGATGAGCCAGTTGCTCAGCCACCATAGACCAGGCGTTTTCAATTTGTGAGAGATCTGGAGGTGCTGGCCAGGGCAGCAGTCGAACATTTTCTGCAACATGCGGTCGTGCATTATCGAGCTGAAATGTAGGGTTTCGCAGGGATCGAATAAAGGGTAAAGCCACAGGTCGTAACACATCTGAAATATAACGTCCACTGTTCAAAGTGCCGTCAATGCGAACAAGAGGTGACCGAGACGTGTAACCAATGTCACCCCATACCATCATGTCAGGTGATACGTCAGTATGGCGATGACGAATACAAGCTACCAATGTGCGTTCACCGCCATGTCGCCAAACACGGATGCGACCATCATGATGCTGTAAACACAACCTGGATTCAACCGAAAAAATGACGTTTTGCCATTCGCGCACCCAGGTTCGTCGTTGAGTACACCATCACAGGCGCTCCTGTCTGTGATGCACTGTCAAGGGTAACCGCAGCCATGGTCTCCGAGCTGATAGTCCATGCTGCTGCAAACGTCGTCAAACTGTTTGTGCAGATGGTTGTTGTCTTGCAAACATCCCCATCTGTTGACTCAGGGATCGAGACGTGCCTGCACGATCCGTTACAGCCATGCGGATAAGATGCCTGTCATCTTGACTGCTAGTGAAACGAGGCCGTTTGGATCCAGCACAGGATTCTGCATTACCCTCCTGAACCCACAGATTCCATATTCTGCTAACAGTCATTGGATCCCGACCAACGCGAGCAGCAATGTCGCGATACGATAAACTGCTATCGTGATAGTTACAATCCGACCTTTACCAAAGTCGGAAACGTGATGGTACGCATTTCTCCTCCTTACACGAGACATCACAATGATGTTTCACCAGGCAATGCCGGTCAACTGCTGTTTGTGTATGAGAAATCGGCTGGAAACTTTCCTCATGTCAGTACGTTGTAGGTGTTGCCACTGGCGCCAACCTTGTGTGAATGCTCTGATCATTTGTGTATCACAGCATCTTCCTCCTGTCGGTTAAATTTCGCGTCTGTGGCACGTCATCTTTGTGGTGTAGCAATTTTAATGGCCAGTAGTGTACTAGTTATTTTAAATGATATAAAATCAAACAAAAAGTCCATTAAGTGTGAGACAAACACAGATGAAGCATGCCTACTAAGAAAGGAAGTTCAAAATTTAGCATTGTCTTGCTTACAAGGCAATACAAGTTGGTTGAAACAACTGCTAGCAGGCATTGGTTATGATCTGCGACAATGATGACACATGGTTCTGAATGCGTGTAAACAGAGACTGAACAGAAACTGACAATATTTATTTTGGTTATGTATTCTTTTTTTGGACTATAGCTTGTGGTAACAGCCTAATCTGTCGTATAGACTGATGTTTGATTGTGAGCTAGTGAATGCAGCAAATGTGATGTCATTACATTACGGCACTTCTTTTTCTTTCTTTCACACACACACACACACACACACACACACACACACACACACACACACGCACGCGCGCGTTGGATTTCAGTATGTGTTTAATATTTTGATGGCATTATGAGTGAAAGACAAGTGAAACTTGTAGATTCAATATTTCCAATGAACTTAATACTCACTGTAACGCTTCTGGGTATCACAGAAAACCTGAACTGCAATGGTCAGACAGTGTTCTGAATTACATTCCTACAGAATGCGAGTGTGTTGCCTTAATCACTGCCCTACACTGTTTTGATCACTACCCCTCATTGTTCAGCAGATTGTAGATGTTATGAAAGTGATGTGCAGACATGGTAAAAGCAAAATGGACATAAATGTGTGAAATAAAGATGTGTTATGAGTTCATTGAGTAGTCTAGAGAGAAAATGAACTATGGTATTACTTGAGAGAAAAACTGACACAATTAAATGTATAAAACAAACAATGTAAAATGTACCAATTACTACTGTTAACGTTTAAGTTTAAATTGTCTGTATAGACCACAGAAACAAGACCCAAGTTACTACAGAGAATATACCCTTGTGCCAATAGTGTCATGTCTATGCACAGGTCTAATTACTGAATTATTTATGCATGTGGGTGGCAGCAATATAGAAAATATTTAGTAAAGTCTGATAGATGACTGTAACACAACAACTGTTAAAGCACAAAAGACTACTGTTGTCACATTAACAACAGTCCTATTAAAAGTTGTCAATTTTTGTGTTTCATTAGATGGATCTCTTTCTACCCACCTCCCCACCCCCTTTCCAGGAAACAAAATTAGTCTTCATGCATATACAAATTAGACCTAAATGTCAAGTAGCCCGTTGTACCAAGCAAAATCCTGTGGGCAGGAATGCACACTAACAGTAGTTGAATTGATTGGAAGTTATAGAATCCTAGAGTTGTGTTTCAAAACCAAACCAGTAATGATATGAAACTAAAATTGTGAACACATGCTTTCCTGCCACATAAATAAACAACTCTAGTATTTAACATTTATGACATAATTTATAAGAAGGGTGAAGGGACACCTCAAATAGTTTCCAGCCAAAAAACAAATAAGTAATACACACACACACACACACACACACACACACACACACACACACACACACTCTCAATGAAAACAGTAGCCGCTGCCCTCAGAATAACAACAACTGCTGACAACCTCCAGCATTCCACGTGCTATATTAACGCCGACATATAACAATCGTGGAGTTCATGGCAGTTTTCTGCACAACGCGCGAACGATCGTTTTACATGGCTGTGTACCAATAACTGTTCCGAATAAACAATACCGTCCCAAAGGCAATAAATGTTCCTTCCTAACTAAAACATATGTTCTAGTGTCATGATGTCCCAATTACTACATGAATAATGTTTTATCTTTATGAAATACCGAAAAAGCAAGAGCTTGAATAAAAATACGAAAGATTGCAGTCAGTAGGTAGCGGTAGTTTGCATAGCCAACCATAACCAAAAAATACTAATAAGATAAACTATTCTTGTTACAATCATTGACAGAAACATGTGATCTTACCTCTTTTCTCGGTCTCGTTATTTCAACAGTAGTTTCCCCGTTAACATTCCTGCGGCAAAAAAACACACACGTATTACTATCAACAAATACTTTACATTGGATAAAGTTCAATGCAGCCAACATAAACTGAGCACTATCATCAGAGTGACCAACATAACCAGTACAGTATCAGGAAAATTACGTGCAAGTTATATTTCAGAGAGGAAAGATATGAAACGTTTTTATTTTCCCTTTGCACTTCGTAACAAAAAATCACAAATGAAGAACTACACACAAATAATTATTCAATGATTTAAATATACAACATAGGTACAACGCGATAACAACAAGATGGCGACGGCCTTACATACCGAGTTAATGTACAACTAACAATTATTCGCCAATTTGTGTGTGTTAAACAATTTATTTCTCAGGTAACGAGTAGCAGCAGATGGGACACGGAATACACAGAGAAACAAACATGTTTATCGGTCTCGGTCTACATGTGTACGATATGCAGCCTGCATCTAACGGTGAAGATCGATTCTGACTGGACGTCAACAAAACGGCCGGCGACGTCATCATCAAATAGTGATTTGTTTACATTAGACAAATTCTCAACACAACGTTACCTATTTCAGATGAGCCCCGAATGGTGAAAGTGTGGGTATGACACACCATATGTCGAAACAGTGTTTCAGAATTAAGGTATAAATCAACACCTCGTTGCTCACGTTGAAGCAGTATGCTGCTACTTGTGAAGTTCAATTCTGTACCATTACTACTGCGTGTGTTTCCACACCAAGGGTATAATTTCACATGTGTTTTTGTTGTGTTAACGCACACTGTTAACTCAGAATGACAAAAATCAGTCATGGGTGTGTTCACTGCAGTTTTACGCTGCTTCTATATTGTACTAGTTGGTGTGTTATGGACTGGAAGGTTCAGCTGTGGATCACACAGAACCAATTAAATACAGTTCATCCACCATCGCCGCCTCCCCCCCCCCCCTCTCTTCGTCCAACTGGAAGATTCCCAAAAAATGGTTACCAGTGTGAAGACATGGCACAAAAATGAACTAATTCACAAAAAAAAAAAAAAAAAAAAAAAAAAAAAAGGTCTTGATTCACAGAAGGAACAGTCAGAATACATGCAAGCAACCAAATGTTTACGTGATCATATACATTGTTCCAGGTTTTACAGAAGTAGAATAGTAGATCACTTGAAATATACTGTCATATGACATACACCACTTTTCTACACTTAAAATTTATAGATAAATCAGCAATCACAACTCAAGTTGCCAAACAATCTTTGTTTACACTGTTTTTAAAAACATGTTTCCATTTACAGCACTGTTTCCATTTAAGTCTGCAACTTGCATATTCACAATGTGTACTAAGCTGTGTGTTGGGAAGAGGATGAATTGATATGTGGTGCTGCATTATTAATACCGAACAATTAAGCAGACAAAGGTATAGTTATGTAAATAAGGCAGGAATGATAGGCTGTGCAAGCTGAGTGTGGAAGAAGGTACTGCTGTTTAGTTACTGCTTTTCATAATTTCACTCAGTCACTGGCAAAATTTGTTAGAGCCATTTGTTTCAAAGAAAGGCATATTTCAGAAAAGCAGTTCCTGTGAAGCGTCTTGCTATCAGTTTTTGGTTTTTGTCAAATGAAAGGTTCTTTTCTGGGCCTTGCGCATTTATTCCACATTTCAAACCCAGTTATATCTAAAATAGTTTGTGAAGCATTGGCTGAAAGACGATACAAAGACAACAGAATTACATGAACAACATTGGAACAATATGTTTTACTGTACATTGACTGATAGAAAAATGAAGCAATACAGAAGGAGGAGGAGGAGGAGGAGGAAATAAAGTCAATTCACAATTGCACCATCATGATGCTGTAGCTCCTCTGGGCTGGATGTACGCAGTGATTACCTTGGGAAGGGAGTCAAAAAGCATTTTAGACCCTGAGGCAAGTTTCGCCACAAACTGCAGTAAAAGGTCCTTCATATCCTAGGATACTGGCACTGGAATGGAGGTGACGTCAAAGATGGTCCTACACATGTTCTGTCTGGGGATCTTGCTAGCCACAGTAGTACTTCAACATCATGAGGACAGTCCCTAAAGGTAAGTGCCATGAGTAGATTCATTGTCCTACTGATAAATGTCACTATGATATTGTCACATAGGAAAGCAGGATGTCTGTGACATTCCATTGTGACACAAATGATCCCTCAATCACTACTAGTTTTGACCTGAAGACACACCCAATGGTTCCCCACACCATGATACCAGGGATAACAACGTTGTGCCTCTCTGAAACATTTGTAAAATGGAACCCCTATCTATGTCACTGTTATACTGGTGGTGGTCATCGAAGGTTGTGAAGAACTGCAACTCATCACTAACATGATGCAACACCATGCTTCCTGGTCACAGCGGCACTCCACACACTGCCGTTTGCATCGTGGTGTTAATGGATGCCTACATACAAGGTAGTAACTCCCTAGTCTGACTGCTGCTAATCTCCAACCAATGGTGCAGCATGACAAACAGAATGTTGCAGACACTCAACTGCTTGTTCGCAGGTGGCAGACACAAATTTCAAGGGGTTACGATGTGCTTAATGCACAATACAGCGATTATCGCTTGTGGTGGTCAGACATGGACAACCAGAATCTCAACAATAAGTATGCCTGCCTTAACTTTCCCATGCAAACCAACAATGGGACACTGTCAAATCCAAATGCCCCACAAATCTGGATACTGCACGATTAGACCAGTCATACACAAGTATGTGACATCTCCATGTCCTTCACATGATCACTCAGCATGACACTGTTAACACCAATTATAAACTTGATGGGCAGGGTAACAACACTAATGCATTCTGGGTTTTGTTTTGTTTTAGGGTGCAAAAATAACTAGGGTCATACGTGCACACATCAGAATTGTAGAACACGAAGACAAAGAGAGGAGCTAAAAACAACTACACATTAATTCCAATTGATGGAAGAGAAGACAACTAAAAACTAGGATGTGGAGAAAGGTCTATAAAATATACCATTGGGAAATGGAGTTGATGAACTAAAAATTAACTGGTCTTTGCCATACTGCTACGATGGGTAAAAAGTAAAAAGCGATCCACAGTCCCCGTGTCGTTCACTAAAATGGCCAATAACTCAGACGCCAAACACAAACAAGAGCATAAGTAGTTAAAAAAAAAGGGCATTCCGTCAGGAAATTGCAAACCGTCAGAGATTGAGCGCAATGAGTACACAATGGTGGGGAAGCACCACTGAATACAGGGCGATACCTAAAAAGACATTGCCTGATATGCAAACTTGCTAAAATGATCTCCTCACAGTGAGAGGGCTGAGAGGTCATCCAAGCCATCGACAGAGGCTTTAATAACCTAGAGCTTGTTCCCATGAATGGAGGACCTGTGGTGAAGCCTAAAAGACATCACCCATTGACAAGACGGCAACACAGAGATCATTGGAGGGAACTTAAGAAGTAGTGGGCTGAAGTACGAGGACTACAGCTTTGGCAGCAGCATAAGTGGCCTCATTTCCTGTCAGACCGACATGACCAGGAACCCACATAAACATCAACAGTGGCTCCATCAAGAGTGAGCAAGTGACAGCTTTCCCCAGACCCGTTGGATGTTGTACAGTGAATGCACAGAGGCTTTGCAGGGCACTAAGAGAGCTGGAGCAGATGACACAATTGAAAAGCCTGTGTCACCGGATGCACTGCGTGGCCTGATACAGGGCAAAGAGCGTGCTGTAAATACTGAGGAGTGTTCCAGAAGCCGATACAGAAAAACGTCAGTGCCAATGATGAAGGCACACCCGACATCATGGTCAGTCTCAGAACCATCAGTGTACTATCGCAAAGTTCCATGTAAAGGTCGTGAAACTGACAGCGACAGAGTGAGGCTGGAGTAAGGTTCTTAAGAAGCAAATGAAGACCAAGGAGAACACGGGCCGCCGCACAATGCCAAGGTGGTGCCTTGGCGAAGGGCTTACACCCACTGTGAAAGTTACAGGTAGCGTCCAGTTAATCTGCTGCAGCAAGAGCCAAAAGTGAACTTCAGGAGGTAACAGAGAAGAGGGACATGTCTCAAATTGGTGATTAAAGTATGCATTCTGGCAGCCATTCTATTTGTCACAGAGCATTGTAGCTGTGATCATTTACATGCCCACCATTGATGGGTACATGGATGACGTTACATTGACTTCCAGCCATGTCTTACCTGTACTTCACTTTTTTGTCACGCAGTAGATACTAAAATACTTATAATATGTTACTACATAAAATCAATTCATCTTCATTGTAAACACTACCACCTCTTCTACAGTAATGTCACAGCCTGTACTAATGAATGTGACAATGGAATCTGCAGTAGTTGTCAATTGCCCTGCTGTACACACACTTATTGAATGGCCCTCCATTCTCTTATACAATTTCAGTTCTACTTCAAAGAGAGCCTGATATAGTTGTCTGTCAAGTGCTGACTAACACTTTAGTTTCTTTTTGCATTACTGATGCTGCTGAGCAAGTAGAGATTTCTGGTAGGAGCACTATTTCAACTTGGAATGTTTATAGTTTGCACTTAGTACATTTCACAGTCACTCCTCTTTCACAGTGTGTGATAAGAAGATATATCTATTGTTTTGACATGACAACAAGTATTTGGACTTAGCATACATAGCCTATGAGGTAAAACAATTGCTACACTCTGTTACATAAAGTCAGTCTACTATGCAATGGCATTTTTGGTAGCAAACAAGAAACAAAGTTTCCTTTGATCTGTATTGACACACCTATGAATAGCTGTTTTTGTGTTTGCAACATGCTGTAAACATTGATTGTTCTGCAGTAGCTACAAACAGTGTTGCTAACATTGTTGTAAAACTTGTTTCAAAATGTGTAATGCAGCTCACAATCTGTAATATCGTACCTAATGCCACAAAACTGAGTAAATTATTGGAGGCCCCAGAGATGCACAGACAACAGATTTTATGACCTGCAGATATGAATAATGGGTAGTGAATACAACAAGGTAATTTCTGCACTATGTTTACAAAGAATAATCCTGTGATAATAAATGACACAAATGATGTATGCTCTCTCTCTCTCTCTCTCTCTCTCTCTCTCTCTCTCTCTCCCCTCCCCCCCTCCCATTTCTCTCTTACAGAACAAGTGCACAATTTCTAAAAGTACAGTTGCAATTAAAATCACATCGCTCATTCATTGGATTTTAAGCTAACCTGTCTCTCCTGACGTCATAATATAATAATATATGGTTGGTTCGGATCAAAAGCTGTGAAAGCCATTATTTCAGAATGCTAATGAAATGTTTCCCTTAAATTTATTGGAAATTAAATGCCACTGTGTTAATGTGTCCTTCATATAATCTTCATGGAGCAAGAACGATTTGTGTCACTAATGTTTCTATGACGACTATCACTCTAATAACTGTAAACAATATCATAATAAATATATCTATATGTGTGTTCCTCACATTAAATATGAAATCAATTTTATCTTTTTTTTTTTTTTTTTTTTTGTCAAAGATTTTGTAATCAATGTAATGAAGGCAGTTATCTGCTAACCCTCTCTCAACTGGAACTGAACACAGGCAACACATTGTACTATCTACGTACCATTGGCAGCTAAATTAGTTAATTTCTTCTCATTCACAGCCACAGCCATTTACTGAAAATGCTTCAGTCACAGAACAGTGGGAATTGACGGCCCAGAGCAGTATGGTAATGCATTCTTGTAATTTGGACTGAGGCTATAAAAACTCAGATCAAGTATAGGAATTGCATTCCAATTAAGAAACCATTCTGGTCTGTATAAGTGCATTCAACCTCACATTTATTAATGGCAAGACACTATCAGAGCATAAATATAATATGCCATAGCAACTGCACGATTTCTCCACCTCTAATCCCCCCCATACCTCTCATTTTTGCACTGTGAAAAGAAAGTGTAGCGCATAAATTAATCATGTACCCAATGAGGCAATTTAACTGAACAGCATGTCTGTTTCTGATCTGGACTTCACTCTCCCTAATGATTAACAAACAAGTGTCTGATCTTGCTGGAAAACTGTGTCTACTTTGCTAAAGGAAAGGAAGATTAGAGATAGGTGCCCCTTCGACAAGTACGTCATTGGAGACAGAGCATAAGCCTGGATTAGACATCTACGAGTGTACTCTGCACGCCACTGTAAAAGCACGGCAAAGGGTACAACTCATTGTACCAGTTATTGTCTTTCTCCCAGTCGATTCATGTATGTGGGAAGAAAGAATGATTGATTGAATGCTTCTATGCATGCTGCAATTAAGCTAATTCTGTCTTTGTGATTTCTATGGGAGTGATATGTATGGGAATGAAATATATTCCTAGATTCTACACTTAAGATTTGCCCTAGAAATTGGGTATGTTTTCACAGGATAGTTTGTGTCTATCTCCAAGTGTCTGCAAGTTCAGTTCTTTCAGAATCTTTGGACACTCTCTCCTGTGTGTTGAACAAACCTGTGACCATTCGTTCTGCCCTTCTTCGTATCCATTCAATACCCCCTGTCAGTCCTATCTGGTACAGGTTCCATACAGTTGAACAGTATTACAGGATGGAGTTTTGTAAGCAAGCTCCTTTGAAGATTACTTCATAACCACAGCCTGTCATCTGGTTTACCTGTGACAGACTCTGATCATTCCATTTCATACCCCTACATGTTGCCACATCCAAGTATTTGTATGAATTGAATGATTCCAACTGTAACTCACTGATAGTTTAGTCACAGGATACTATGCTTTTTTAATTTTGTGGAGTGACCAACTTTACATTTCTGAACATTTAAAGTGAGCTGCCAATCTTTGCACACTTTGAAATCTTGTCAAGATCCGACAGTATTTGTGAGGCTTTTTTCAGACAGTAATGCCTTATAAATAATTCCATCATCAGCAAAACATATGATGATATTCTTAATACTGTCTTCAAAGGTCATTCACGTATGACAAATTGCAAGGATCCCAATGCATTACCCTAGAGCACACCTGAATTTCTTTACACATCTGTCAATGACTCTCCATCTAAAATGACGTGCTGCATCCTCCATATATGGTATTAAGTGAGATTTGCAATTGTATTGGAGATTTCTTGGTATGATCACACTTTTGGTAGTAAGTGTATTTGTAACACTGAGTCAAATGCTTTTTTAAAGTCAAGAAACACTATACCCACCCTACTGCCTTGATCTGTGCCTTTCAAGACAACATGTGAGAAAAGTGAGAGTTGGGTTTCACCTAATCGATGGTTTTGGAACCCATCCTGATTGGCTCATTCAGTTTGAGATACCTTCATACATTGTGCTCAGAATATGCTCCTAGATTCTACAACAAATGGATGTCATCCATATTGGACAGGAGTTTTCTGGATAGCTTTTGCTACCTTTGTTGTTTATGGGAGTGTCCTATGTTTTCTCCTAACTACTGGGCACAATTTTATGTTCAAGTGACCTACAGAATACTATGTGTAATGGAGGGCTGATGCAGCCACACAGTCAGTATATGATCTGACAATTTGATCAAGATTCAATCATATCTTGGAGCTTTGCTCAGTTTATGTGATTTCCGTTGTTTATCATTGACCCTGACATGAACATCTATTTCAGTCATTTTTGCAGAGGTATGTATTAAATTAGTGCAATACTTGTACTTCCCTTTGTAAATGAACATTTGAATACTGAGTGTCTCTTCTGAACGCTAGTTAGTTGTTACCTGATAGTGGCTCAATGAATAGAAAACTGGTTTGAAATAAATAAATTAGTGGATAAAAATAGAGTTAGTTTTTCCACCTTAAATACAAAATTGTTCTACCAAGTAGTGTCAGCAGAATCTGTTAACCTATATCAATACATAAAGGGGAAACAGTGATAGCAAAAACCTTGAAAAGGTCTTGACCAATTTATTTTTTCACAATACTCAAATATTCAGTCAGTCAAAGGCTATATATACTTTTCTAAACAACAAGTTATGAGGATGGTCTCATGAGTACCCGACCAAACAAAGAAAACACAAAAATTCTGGAAAAAACGTATTTATTTTTCAACATAATTTCCTTTCAGCTCTATACACTTTTCCCAGCAATGTTCAATAAATTAGATACCCTTTTTATAATGAGAACTGTCTGAACTCCTCAAAATAGCCATTAACTGCCAACATCACATCTTCATTTGGTGAAAATCTTCAACCACCGAGCCATTTTTTCAAGTTTGGGAGCAGAAAACGATCTGAGGGGGCTCAATCTGGCGAATAGGGTGCACGTGGTAGCAATTCAAACTTTAATTCATTAATTTTGGACATTGCAATAACAGAGTTGTGAGCTGGTGCAGTGTCCGGAAGAAACGACAATTTGTTCTTGGCCAAATGCGGCTGTTTTTGCTCGATTTCTTCACCCAAACATTACAATAAGTTTGCATAATACTCGCTGTTGATAGTTTTTTCTTTTTCAAGGTAGTCAATGAAAGTTATCCCGCATGCATCCCAAAACACCGACACTACGACCTTGCCTGCAGATGAAATGGTCTTCGCCTTCTTTGGAGTCGGTTCTCCAATTTGTGTCTATTGCTTTGATTGTTCTTTTGTCTCAGGCGAAGGGCTGGACCCACGTTTCAAAGATGGTTACGAAACGGTGAGGGGGGAATCATCTTTGCTGCTGCAAAACTTCGCTAAACACTCAATTAATACATCTTCATGACACTGTTTTTGCTCAAGTGTGAGCAAACACGGCACAAACCTTGCACAAAGTTTCCTCATGTCCAAATTTTCATATAATATGCAATGCACCGCACTTTTTGAAATGGCTACTATGTCTGATATCTTGTGCACTTTCAGTCGACTATCATCCAGTACAGCTTTGTGGATTTTCTTCACCATTTCTGAAGACGTCACCTCATTTGGTCGGCCACTGTAATGCTGGTCTTGGCAGCTCATACGGACTCGTTTAAACTCAGCTACTTAATATTCTACTGTTGTCAACGACGGAGCAGACTCTCCCAAAGTAAAATCTAGCTCAACTTTAATACTGGTTGCTCTGAGGCCTTTTAAAAATAGAAATTAAAAAAAAAGATCAATTTTCACAAATTCACTCCAACATTCACCATTGATGGCTGCTAAACAAATACTAAACAATGTGATATCTTCAAACTTGAAACATATGCTTCATAGATCGTATACTTTCTAATCCAGAGATATTTTTCAATAATGACTGCCATCTCTCGGTCAGGCTGGGTACTTATGGGACCACCCTCGTACAAGTTTCCAGTTAAAAACCGATTGCGAGAATGAAAATGCTGTACTATGAAAAGGTGTGATTTCATTTTCTTTCTCACAGTCTGTTTTAATAAAGATATCAAGGCATTTAAACTAACAGACAAATTGTTTCTTCCATATATACTGTTTCTCCCTACATGGAGGATAATTCATAATTATCTAGACACTTTCAAGTGACTGTAAAAACGTTAGTATTGAGATTATGTACTACATGATCATATGTAGTAAAACAGCAACTCACCAGTTTTTTGTGCCATGTTTACAAATATTCACTGTGTAAACATTAGTCACATGGCACATGTCCAGTCTATAGTCCAGTTCTGCCAATGCTAGCCCCAAAAATGTCTGTATTGATGTTCAGTCACAGCTGCCCTGTTACATCCTCATATGTCAGTGATGATGTGGAGAAGTGGAGGTGTAAAAACATCTTTGATGTAAGCCAACAGGTAAAAGTCAGATGCAGAGAGCATTGGGGCCATGCCAGCTACTGGAGATTGCCAGCTGATGCACAACCGATCAATCGTCGTAGTAGGTCAGTATCCAGACCTCATGAACATTGTTGTTGAAGTGTGGTGGAGAGCCATCCTGGTGACAAATGAAATCGGCACTCTCCCTTTGCAATTACGGCATGAACTAAGCAAAATGCCATCTTGTTGTTCTGTCAGTCATGTTTCTGGAGATCACTTTAACATATTAAACTTCTTGGGTTGCTGTTTCCATATATATAATACCTTACCTCAATACAAATATTTTTTACAATCACTTGAAACTGTCTAGATCTTTTTGAATACCCTGTATAATTTTTAACAACAGTTGCGTAGACAACAATGAACTGCTTCATTTTTTTGGCCTGTTGGTTTTAACAGAAAACCTAAGTTGTATTTGGGGCTTACCAGAGTAAATTAGTAAACTAGCATTCAATGTCAATGATCTGAAACTTTGAAATGCTACCTGTTCACATATTAAAACTATGCTACATAATGTCACTGAAGTTAGTAGCCCTACAGATCCAGCAGCTGGAGAGCCCACTCTCTCGTACCCATATACCAATGATCCCAACCAATTTACCCCCTCATTTTAAGTGATTTGGGCTTTCATGTACAGTGACAACAAATAAAAAGGCTGGATATTAAAATAGACTTGTATCGATTTACAATCAGAGTATTTCCTCTGTGGACAACTGTATGTGCCCTTTCACTGACTTACAACACAGTATCCCAAAGACTATAACTATACACTATTAGGACATTCATGTACACATTTAACAATTATGAAGCACTACTCCGTTCACTAGTACAACTATATTTCTATCTTATTTAGGTACATCCCTCGAGCCACCTTGTCAGACAATAATTGCTATTTTATACGTTGTCCGTGTCCTTGCCTCTGATCTGTAGTGAGATTCTTAATCAAATATTGCTTTGAGGTGTCACACAACTCTGGATTACTGCACTTCCAATGGTTCTACTGTGATTTCGTACAAAACATAAGGTTGAATTTGACATCTTGTCAGCTGAACTGGTGTATAATGAAGTACTGCAACTGGCTGCTGAATTTGTAGATCTGATTGCCATGCAGACATAAGGAATCAACCTACCAGCTTTTGTTGGATGTCTGCGTGATCATAAAGCTGAGATTCATCCACAATCAGCTGCCGAACATGGTTCCACACACACCTTCACCCATCAGGACATGCAAAGTTGTACGACTGTGACATTAAGAGCAGATGGTGTCCAACCAGTGCTGCTGCAGCCATCATTTAACAGCTCATACCATGTATTGCAAAGAGGAGACTTTACACTCGATCTCTTTCTAAATGGCAAAACTATACCATAATAATGCATTTGTACAGATACAAAAATCTGTTCACTAAGCAGTGGCAGCAGAACACAACAGCATTTTTCACTGTCCCCCTCCCACCTCTGTTACGTACTGTACACTTAGCTGTTCAGTTTTATTAAACTGTGTACCATGTTTTTGCAGTAATCTCTGTCTTACATATTGCTCTGTCTTCCCACTTTAAGCTCTCAGCTTTTCAAATCTCATCCAGTGCAATCCCCAACAATCAGTCTTTCCTTCTCATCCAATCCAGCAAATCTCCCCTGACCTGCAGTTCTGGGTGACTTTTCTGAAAAATACACCTTTTCCTGAACCTCTTCTCCAGTCCTTTTTCTTCATCCATCTTCCTTGCCCTTCAACCATTCTGCCGGAAGAAGGAGCCATTGGCTCTGAAAGCTTAGAGAAGTTGGTTGATCGGTTTGAGGGAGGGGATCAAACAGCAATGTCATCAGTCCCATCGGATTGGGTTGGTTGGTTGTTTGAGGTTTAAGGGACCAAACAGCAAGGTCATCAGTCCCTTGTTTCAAATAGGCTCCATTCCGCTAATGGGACATCTCAGTAAAGTCAGAAAAATAAAACGGAAAAAGGTAAAAACATAAAAGGGCAGTCATGTTGTCATTGGTAAAAAACAAAATGAGGGAAGTTGGCAAGAGAACGAACCCAACACTATGCTGAAGCAGCATAGGCAAGACCACCTGTGACGTAAAAGGTACAACTGCTAGAATGTAGAAGTACGTATGGGAAAAGGAGACTAACCAATCCAAAAACAAAGATAAAAAGTTAAAAACAGAATAGAAGTAGAAGAAAAGAGGATCGCAGTCAGGAGGGGAGTCGGTAATCTCCAAACACGGCTTACAGTGGGAGATACCCACTCACCGACCTGCCCCAACACCAGAGAGAAATTAAAAACCTTAAAACTGAGAATAAAAACCGAGAACCAGAGAGACCATCCAGGAATCGTCAGCCAACATCAAAGGTAAAGTGCAGGGGAGTCTGTACTTAGCACGCAGAGCCAAAAGAAGGGGGCATTCAACCAAAATGTGGGCTACTGACTGGAAGGCTCCACAACCACATAGTGGGGGTGGCTCATCACGCAAAAGGAAACCATGGGTCAGCCTGGTATGGCCAATGTGGAGATGACACAGTGTGGTCGAGTCCTTTCGGGAGAGGCGAAAGGAAGAACGCCACGGGCCTGGTTTCACCTTAATTGCACGAAGTTTATTAGACAGGGGAGTAGCCTCCGAAGAATTGGCCCATGACTGTGCGAAGCGGGATTTGATGTGAAGCCGTAAATCCGCTGCAGGAGGGGTTACAGGAAATGGGGGGTAAGTAACTGCTCCCCCAGCCAAACGATCAGCGAGCTCATTACCCGGGATACCCACATGGCCAGGGACCCAAAGGAAGTCAATGGAACAAGCAGCACGGTGAATATCAGCGAGATGGTCATGGATGGCACAGACCAAGGGATGGCGCGAAAAACACCGGTCAATAGCAAGAAGGCCACTCATCGAGTCCGTACATAACAAAACGCGGTTGTGTTGGGACTGTTTAATAAAGGTAAGGGCCTGGGAAATTGCCATCAATTCCGCAGTAAACACTCCACATGTAGGTGGGAGCAGATGACTTTCCGTCCCAACAGAGGACGTGAAGGCATACCCAACATGATCAGCAGATTTAGAGCCATCAGTGTAAAAAACAACAGCATCCCGAAACTCCCATAAAATTTGGCGGAAAAAGGAACGGAACACCACCGGGGGGAATGGAATCTTTCGGACCTCGGCGGAGATCCATCCGAATTCGAGGCCGAGGAACTAACCAAGGAGGGGGAGCGAGGAAGACAGGACAAAGAAGGAAGCTGAAAATCACGGCAAAGAGACGCAAGGCGCAGCCCAACTGGTAAACCCGCCCGAGGGCGGGAGTCGGGTGGGCGACGTCCATGGTCTGGGAACAGGATAGAATAGGAAGGATGAGTGGGAGAGGAACGGATAGTGAGTGCATAAGACACCAGAAGCTGGGACCGCCGAACAGAAAGGGGGGGGATCCCAGCTTCAACCAGGAGACTATCAACAGGGCTAGTAGGGAAGGCACCGGTGGCCAAACGGATACCACGATGGTGGACTGGATCCAGCATGTACAGTGTGGAAGGAGCAGCTGAACCATAAACTTGACAACCATAGTCCAAGCGAGACAGAACTAGAGCACGATAAAGACGGACGAGGAGGGAACGGTCCGCACCCCAAGAGGAGTGGGCAAGGAAGCGAAGGACATTGAGTTTACGGAAACATCCTACCTTCAGGAGTCTGATATGGGGCAGCCAAGTGAGCTTGTTGTCGAAAAGAAGACCCAAGAAACGAAACTGTGGGACCACAGGCAATCTTTGTGCAGCGAGATAGAGCTCTGGATCAGGGTGGATCGTAGTACAGCAACAGAAGTGGACCACTCGCGATTTTAAAGGAGAGAATTGAAATCCGTGTGAGAGGGTCCACACAGAGGCACGCCATACAGCTACCTGGAGCTGCCGTTCTGCAGATGCCATCGAGGAGGAACTAACCCAAATGCAGAAATCATCCACATACAGGGCAGGGGCGACCAAGGGACCGACAGAGGCCACAAGTCCATCGATAGCAATGAGGAAAAGAAGGACACTCAAGACAGAACCCTGTGGGATGCCCGTCTCCTGGGTCCGTGGAGAACTAAAAGCAGTACCAACTCGGACTCTGAATGACCGATGGATCAGGAACTGGCGGATAAAAATCGGGAGTGGGCCCCGAAGACCCCACTGATGAAGGGTAAGTAAGATGTGATGGTGACAGGCCATGTCATAGGCCTTGCGAAGGTCAAAAAACACTGCAACCAAATAGCAGTGCTGGGAAAAAGCCTGCCGGACTGCGGATTCCAAGCGGAGTAAATGATCGATTGTAGACCGTCCCTCTCGAAAGCCACACTGGTAAGGGGACAATAGATCCCGAGATTCGAGGACCCAATTGAGCCGACGGGCTACCATCCGTTCAAGTAACTTACAAACAACATTGGTCAAACTAATTGGCTGATAGCTGTCAACAGATAGGGGGTTCTTACCAGGCTTAAGGACAGGAACCACAATGCTATCCCTCCACTGAGAAGGGAAGTCACCCTGGAGCCAGATACGGTTAAACACCCGAAGAAGATGTTGCCGTTGTGGAGCACTGAGATGTTGAAGCAGTTGGTTATTAATGGAATCTGGGCCAGGGGCCGTATCATGAGAAGAAGATAGAGCAGAAAGAAATTCCCATTCAGTAAAAGGTTCGTTGTAAGATTCTGACTCACAAGGGGTGAAACATAAGGTGGAAGCTTCAGCCCACTGTTTTTGATGAAGGAAAGCAGCTGGATAGGAGGCTGACGCTGATGCCACTGCAAAATGGGTCGCTAGATGTTCTGCAAGAACTAATGGGTCCGTACAAATGCCATCTGGGAGGTGAAGGCCTGCGAGGGTGGACTGCCGATGGCAACCTTGGAGAGAGCGAAGTGTAGCCCATACCCGTGATAGAGGGACAGTAGAACCAAGGGAAGAAACGAATCATTCCCAACATATCCGCTTGCTCTGTTTGATTAAATAACGGGCTTTAGCGCGAAGGCGTTTAAAGGTAGTAAGGCTGGCTATGGATGGGTGCCTCTTAAAGTGTTGCAAAGCTCGACGGCGATCATGGATGGCAATGGCAATAGCCGTACTCCACCACGGGACTTGCCGGCGACGAAATGGTCCAGATGAGTGCGGGACAGCAAGGCTAGCAGCGCGAACAATCGCGTCAGACACGTCACGGAGGACGTCATCAATACAACCCGACAAAGAGGGAGAAAACGCGACCTGTGCAGTGTATAGAGGCCAATCGGCGCGTTGGAAAGACCAACGAGGCAACCTGTCCATCGGGGAGCGGGAAGGGAGCATGATAATCAACAGGAAATGGTCACTATCACAAAGGTCGTCGTGTGGCGACCAGTGTAATGAAGGGAGGAGAGAGGGAGAAGAAAGAGAAAGATCAATGGCAGAAAAGGTACCATGACCAGCACTAAACTGAGTAGTGGAGCCATCATTAAGAAGGCACAGGTCGTAGTCTGCAATAAATTGGTCTATAAAAAGACCTCGTCTAGATGGAAAGGCACTGCCCCACAAAGGATGATGAGCATTAAAATCCCCAAGGAGGAGGAAGGGAGGAGGAAGTTGCTGAAGAAGGGCGGTTAAGGTAGCAGGTGTAAGAGTCCTGTCAGGAGGGAGATAAAGATTGCAAACTGTGAATGAAGGGTCGAAGTGGACCCTAACAGCAACCGCTTCCAATGTAGTTTGAAGAGGAATCCACGTGCTAGCAATGTCTGTACGGACCAATGTACAAACCCCACCAGAAGCCCGCAGGGGTCCGACCCGATTTCGACAGAAAACACGGAACCCACGGAGGGTCGGTGAGTGGGCATCAGTAAAATGAGATTCCTGGAGAACCACACAAGCTGCAGAGTAGGACGAAAGAAGGGATTTCAATTCCAGAAGGTGACGATAGTATCCATTACAATTCCACTGGAGAACCACAGAACGATGGTTTGAATGGGGGCTGAACACTTTAAACCCAGTCATACCGCCGGGTCCCCACCCGTCACCGACAAGGAGGGGGCGACATCCATGAACGACAGGTCAGAATCCGGTTGTGAAGTCGGGGAAGGGACCTCCGGTGACACCAGAGGCTCTTTGTCCCGGGACTTATGTTTCTTCTTCCGTTCAGGCTGAGATCGAGGAGGGCTGTGTGGCATGAAGGAGCCAGCTGCAGCAAGATCACAAACAGAAAGAGACCGGGCGACCTGTGGGCCGACAGACCGCCGCTCTCGCGGTCGTCGCGCGGCAGCAGACCTTTGGCCTGGAAGGTGCCGGGAAGGGGCATCCCGGGAGAGGCGCCCTTGACCGGCAGACGCCGAAGGAGTGGGACACTTCTCCGGCTGGGGAGGGGGAGCAGCGCCCATAGGAGAAGGTGTGGGAGCCGCAGAGGAGGGGGGGAGGAGAGGGATCTGGGATGGGGGTAAGGAAGGGGGAGGACCCATCCGATTGGGGAAGGAAGTGAGCTGTGCCTTTTCAAAGGAACCATGCCAAGCATAAACCAGAATGCCGGATGGGGGTTTGAACCGTCGTCGTCCTGAATATGGTCCAGTGTGCTAACCACAGCACCACTCACTCAGTGCTTGCATAAGTATAACCTTCGTTTATGTGTGCATTCTCCTGCCGCCACCTAGTGAGTAGATTTTTTTTTAATCTGCCCAATTACATTATATTGTCAAAAATTGGAAACTATAACATCTTCAGACAAAGTCAGACCAGCATATCTTTTTCACAAACATCGAATCTTTTATCTCAATCTGCTACCAGAGAACAGTCTTCAACAACACCCATTTCTGACTCCTTCCCAATCTGACTGACAGACACATTCTAATCAGTACATACTTTTCCATAAAGTCCGAAAGATTTTGTGATGGTGTTTTGCTTTCCCCAGGAGAGAGGGAGATGATGTAGTGCATGTTTCATATAGTGTTCACGGCCTTGCCACCAGAGATGAGAGATTCCATAGCTAATATTGTTATTAATTCTTGATAAAAGACACTTTTCTTCTGTGCAAATAAGAGCATGAATATAATTTCGTTAAGGACTTAAGATCAATGGCTTAGTATTAGCACCTTACCTCTTGACCAAAGTTATCATTATGGGGATTCACATTTTGCAAAACTGAGTGGAAATATGCTTGTAGTAACACATTTTGTATGTTATTCCGTTAACTCAATAAATTTAGTCAAAACATGAATTATGCAAAACACATATGCTTAATCATGTTCAGGCAATTGTTCTCATACCCGTCAGACACTGATAACCCAGATGTGATTAGCATATCATTTGTTACTGACCATATATTTATGGTTCTGAAAGAGGAACCCTAGATAGAGAGGGTGCTGAAAACCTTGCTGTTTCACGCCTTGCTGTACATCTGCCGCAGTTCTGGCCCTACAAGCCAGCATGGTTTGCCCAAGTAGAATCAAGTTTCCGCTGTGTGGGAATCACGGATAAGCCATGAAATTTTCTCTGATGGTGAGCCACCTAAATTACCACTAAACCTCTGAGGTAGGAAACATTATCACAGCACCTCCAAAATTTGAGTTACCTCAAGCTTAAATCCAAGCCAATTCAACTAGTCTCTGCATCCTAGGAATATGGGTATGGCTAGTACTTACCCTAGGAGACGTACAAGATAGAAAACTGTCTCAGTACCTGAGGCATCTCCACTGTATAATGGATGTAAGAAGTGTCCAACATACTCTACTCTGCACACCCAGCTGGACAACTTACAGCACAAATGCAGGTGGTAAGAGCAACTCATGCAAAGATGCAGTTGGTCAAAATAGCAAAGTAAGTTGGTCATATTAAGAAAGCACGCCCTCCCCCTCCCCCCATCAAGCGCCTATTTCAGCATCACGACAGTATCTTTTAATGCCTATCCAATAAGACTGACATTGCAGCTGCACAACTGCACGAGTTTCTCACTCGTCTCGCACAATGTGCAGTACAAATGGATACCACCAACATTCCTGCACTTTTTCAGACGTCAACTCACCGACATTCAGTGATGCACTTAAGTTATCTGTAACTTGTTAGTTTCATGTGTTGTGTACGGCTTCGTACACAGTGGTAAGGAGACGGCTTCAAAATGGTGCCGCGACTGTCATTTTAAGAAAGCTGAACGCGACCAGAAATGATTAGCGAAAAAGTGAACACAACATATAGAAGATTTACTTAACTTGTATTTCGCCAAGCGAATGAAGACTTATTACAAATACGCAGCAAGAAACTGAGTCCAGCTATAACACTGTCAACTAAGATGAGGGTCTCTGTACTAAGCATTAACGATGGAGCTGCCGCTAGGTGGCATCTGCATAACAATACATAGCAAAGTCACTCTGAGTGCAAGTGGGCTGACTGGCTGCCACCAGCCATCCTCTATCATGGGTGGCAGAGGCACTTGTAATAGTAACCCACTGGAGGCAAGATTCACCAGGCATGCACCACTGGGTGCATGACCGCTAATCAGTGTCTAAAGAAAACTTGCAACTCCACTGACATGAAATCAGTGGGGTGGTATCAATACGTGACACCATACCATGGAAAGTTTGAGGATCAAGTATAGAAACATACCACCTTTTCCACACTCAAGGCCAACAGAAGCTGTATACAGATGCATCAGCTTGCTGAATTATCTCTCAGCACTAGTACATTACTGCAGAAGACCCAGACAGAAATTACTTGTATACACAGATTCAGATTGTATTTTTCCACATACCCTTCTACACTATCACTGCCCAATGATGGTCTTCCTGTCTGCTGCCAATAATTCCTCCATAGGTTTTTCTGCTACAGTACAGATGCAGCTTGGTATCAGCAAGCACTGTGTTTTCAGCTGTGATTCACCATCACTGACATTGCAGAGCCCATATCTGGAGTTCACTTCCTGTCACACTACCAAACACTAAGAGGTTATGACTAACTGATGGTGTTACTAGACTCACTGCCAGAAGACTGCATTTTGATGCTATTGTTCATGTTGCAGGCTGAGTCAGGCTTTCAGGAACTATTCCAAACTATTGGACCAGTGCCCGACAATCACTTGCTTTCATGGCACACCATAGCACAGCGCCACATAATAAAACACTGCTGTCTCACACCATCCCCAAGGCCTCGCACCAGACCACTTAAGTAGCAAACCTGAATCTGATGGAATATTACGTGAAGGTACCACTCCCAGCAGATGTTGATTGTCACCCCTCCATTTATCAAAAAACAGTTTTAAAAGACTGATGGTGCATGGTACCCATGCAGGGATTGTCCTGCAGCTAAAGTCACAGGCTACAACAGGCTGATACCCAGTGCTATTTTTGAGAGAATATAACCATGCATTCAGTGGTGTCACTGTCTTAAGTGCTTTGGATTATTTTAAGACATTTACTAACATTCCAGTGGTAGAGGAAGATATTCTGAAAACAGCAATCACCACACCATTTAGCATTGTATAGAGCATATTTACAACATTCAGTTTACAAACTGCTGCACAATCATTTATCAACTCCATTCCCCAATGGATTCTCTTTTCGTTTTGCTACCTGGACAACAGTTGTATTTGCACAGCTGCTAAAGAGCACTTTGCCCAAGTTTTCCAATGCCTCAAATATTTTGATGTAGTAATAAATACGGCTAAGTGTGTATTTGGTGAACCATAGGTCACATTCCTGGACCATCTTATTTCTTCAGCATAATCATCACCCTTACCCAAAGGGAAAGGGCTGTCACTCAAAACTGATTACCTGCAAACAGTCTAAGAACTACACTGCTTCCTTACACTGTTAAATTTTGAACATTGGCATCTACCTCTGATGACAGTACTGCAAGAACCACTGACTGCTGCAGTCATAGGTGTCAAGACAAAAGGTAGTAGCCCCATACAATGAACACAAGAAATGGATATGGCTCCCACTGTTGCAAAGCAGAGCCTTGCTGATGCAGTTCTGCTTGCTCACCCTGTGCAAGTAGCACCACTGCACTGATGAAAGATGCCAGCCACTTTGTCACTGGAGCCAAGTTGTAACAAGTTAATGCTGCATAGCAAACTCCTGCAATCTTTTTCACCTAAGGACTACTTCACACAGGGCAACTGCACTGCTTAAAACTGTGAATTATTGGTGTACGAAGAAATCAGATCCATCCTCAGTTGGAAGCCAGATACTTCTTTATATTTGTGGATCACATACAATTTGTCTATGCATTCCAGCAAAGCAACAATGAATGTTCGCCATGCCAGAACATCACTTGGAATTTATTTCACAATTCACTACAGACATTCACCATACATCTAGGCTAAATAATGTCGCAAATGCCCTCTCTTGTGATAGTAGCATCTTGAGCTGCATCGGCTTTGCAGAGCTTGTCAAAATGCAGAGAAAAGCTTGCACAATGCCCCACAGATTACAGCTGTGGCATATCTAATGGAAACCTCGATAGTTTCTTCCAGCTGAATTTTGACGCCATACCTTTGAAGGTCTACGTAATCTTATTCACCTCGAATTCACTGCATCGGCCCGGTAAGTCTGCGCATCTGGTGTTCAAAAGGACTGCTGCCTAGCCTGTCAATGCAGTAAAGTAGCCTGCCACATATACACATCAATAGGCAATTTTCCAAACACTACTGCACATTTTGCTTATTGACACATAGGTCCACTGCTGCCCTCTGACAGCAAATGCTATTTACTGACAATGATAGAGTGCTTCAATTTGCTGGCCAGAAGCATACTGGTTGCAAACATTCCAGCAGAGACACCAGTTTTTACTTCAAACTGGTTTTCCTACTTTGGCTACTTCATATGACAATGGACCGCAATCAACAGTGTGAATATGACTTGTTTTCCCAATTGAATAAGCTTTGCAGTAATAATCATCACCAGACCACAAGCTACTATTCAATTACCAATGGTATGATTAAGCTATGGCATCATACACTCAATGCAGCCTTGAGATACCATTCTGCTCTCTGGATAGCTGCACTTCTGAAGGTTCTACTTGGCCTTAATAAAGCATAAGGTCGATCTCAACATTTCATCAGCTGAAGTGATTTATGGCAAACCATTGTACCTGCCTGGTGAATTTGTTGACCAAACTGCCACACACCCATCAGATGCTAACCTACCAGATCATTTTGTATGTCTGCACGACTACAGCACTCGCATTCAGCCTCCACCTTCCTCCAGGGATGTTTCCACATCTACCTCCATAGCACAGTAATTGTCAAGACCTGTTTCTGAAACCTTCTCTGATCGACAGAGACATTCTGACTAGCGCATCCATTTTACAACAAGACTTTTGGATGACACTCTGGTTTCCTCCAGGGAGGAGGTAAAATGCAAGGGGGGAGGGGAAGGGCTGGTGTAGCAGCATTGAGAACTAATTGCTATTTCATACAGTGTTTAGAGATTCTGCATTGAATACTGTTACCAGGACTGTAAGGACGACACACTTTTCTTTGGTGGACAACTGAAGATCAGCATAAAAAAGTACGCAAGAGTACAGTTCCAAAAATCTTTATCAGGAGTTTTAATAACTATGATTCGTCATTAGCAGCTCACTGTTTGGGCAAAATAATTATTATGGACATAAACTTCCTGCAATACACTGTGGGAATAGTGTCTGTAACAGTTTGCATACTATTCTGTTAATTCAGTAGAGACAGTAAGTCATGACATCTGCTTAATTACCCTAAACACATGTGCCTTAGAATGTCCATCGTAACTGTTCAAATAGTGTATGCTCTTTATCAAAATGTACTTTCTGATTTTTATTCTGAAAATGGGTTTGTTAAGTTCAGAGAATGTTCTGACATTATGAATATCCTCTTCTCATTACTAAGAGTGCCTATACACAACAGTGTAGAGGCTCTCAACCTAGAAGTTGCAGAAATTTTTGTCGTCATAATTTTGTTCACAAGTGGAAGAGAGGTGCTGGCAGACAATACCTCATCAGCAGACTATCTGCCAATGACATGGGAGAAAGAGAAACCTCTCTGCTGCGTCACATGGATAGATGATTCATGACAATGATGGTGGCCAATCACTAATAAATAACAGGCACAAGAAATGCAATTACAGCAGGATTATTCCTTGAAATATAAGTGCAGAAGTGTTGTCAATATGACGTTCAATATTATATACAGCATTTCCTTTGAAAGGGGATTATTTTTTATTTTTATTTATTTAGTTATTTATTTTTTACAATGAAGATCATATAACTTTATAGAATGTATGTCACTGAACCTTTAAAATTTATCGAGTCCTTTTCCTCTCAGTTCATTTATCATACGGTCATGCTTCCTAAGTACATACATAAAATCTCTAAATAGAAAAGTTGTTCCACAGTTTCACAGCATCTTGAAATAGCAGTTACATTTGGATCTGTTAAAAAATTTTACTGAACTCCACAACTTTTCGGCTGTTGTGTGCATCTCTATCTCCTGACTAAACAGGTCTATTATCAATTACATTTCATCTTAGATGTTTTATTAATGCATGATATTCTCCTTAATTTTTGTACTCAACAAGGGATGTATCCTCACTTCTTTATCACATAGGCCACTGGCTCTTTTGTTCACTTGAAATCTGTACAGCAAAATTCTTCACTCAGATACAATACACCCATTCCTCAAGCTTAATTTACTTTACAATAGAATTATTGTGTAATTCTACATTCAAACTCATGTCACCTTTTAAAAAATTAAAGATTTTGGTCAGTATTTTATGTGAAAGTGGCATCAAGTTTCAATTGCGATTTACTGGAATACAGTAATGGTTTTTTATCGTTACACAGGACTTCAAGTAAACAGTAAGTTCTGATACTGCCATTAAAATAGGCATCTGGCTTCTCATTAAGAAACAATAGCTATGTACATTCATACTTTAGCCAGTTAAACCAGTTGCTTGCAAAATCGTATTGCAGTTTCACATGCAGGAAGTTTGACTGTATACATGTCTAATCTGCTAATCAAATATTAAATCTCTGAGCATCAAAGAGACACCTGCTTCACTTAGTATTAATATTCCAATTCGAAACAACACGCAACACTGTGGTCACAGTGAAGACAAAATTGTTGCTTAATTGCATAATATTAAATAAGATATTCTTCTAATATAATCTTCTTTTATCCTGGAAAGTTGAATCCAAACCACAACCAGCATGGTATAAGCCCTCTAGATAGAACTTAAAAGGGGAGGAGTTTTATATAAAGAAACATTCACATAGCAAGTTTCCAGTGTCTGACAAGGGGGACAATTAAGAATCAATGGATTTCATTTGCCAGTATGTAGTGAGTATTTTTACCACTGAAGCAGAAGTACAGCCACTGTTGTGATAGGGTACACAGTTCAGCGCAATCTGAAGTCAGTGGTAGGCATAGATCATCCGAAATCATACTGAATGCTTTCTCAGCAAATTTTGAACAATTACTACAGGACCCCATTGAAAGTGGAAATGGTTGCAAAATTATACTTGACCTCTTAACAAGTACTGCTGAGCAAATAAGGAGCATCATGATAGATACAGGGATTAGTGACCACAAGATGGTGGTTGTGAGACTGACTACTGTAATATCCAAACCCACCATAAATAAATGCAAAATACATCTACTTTTAAAAAGCTGAAAAAAATTTGAATGACACCTCCCCAAGAGTGTCTCCAATCCTTCCTATCTGATTATGTAAGCAAAGACCAGATGTGGTTTAAATTCAAGGAAATGGTATAGACAGCAATTGGGCGATAAATACTAAGTAAATTAATAAGACATGACATGGATCCCCTATGATACACAAAAGATGTCAGAACATTGTTGCAGAAGCAACAAATAAAAGCATGCCAAATTTAAAAGAATGCAAAGTTCCCATGATTAGCAAAGTTTTCCAAAAGTTCAAAATTATGCTTGAACTTCAATGTGAGTTTCTTTTAATAGTTTCCACAACTCTGTCTCAAAATCTGGCAGAAAACCCAAAGTGATTCTGGTCATATGTAAAGCACACCAGCAGCAGCAAGACGCAATCAATACCTTCACTATGTGATAACCATGATGTTACTGATGACAGTGCCATTAAAGCAGTTTACTAAAAGTGGGTTTTCCAAAATTCTTTTGCAAAAGAAGAGGAAGTAAATATTCCATAATTCGAATCAGGAACTGCCAACATGAGTAACTTAAGAGTACCCATCTTCAGTGTAGCGAAGCAGCTTAAATCACTTAATAAAGGTAAGGCCTCTGGTCCAGATTGCATATCAGTTAGGTTATTTCCAGAGTATGCTGATACAATAGCTCCACACTCAGCAATAACAACTGCTTGCTCCTAGAAAGCCCTGTTCCCGAAGGCTTGAAAGTTGTTCATATCACACCAATACCCAAGAAAGGACATAGCAGTAATCTGGTGAATTACAGATCCAAATCACTAACAATGATTTGCAGTAGAGTTTTGGAACATATATCGAGTTCAAACCTTATGAATTACATAAAAGAAAAAGATTTATTGACAAATGTCAACATGGATTCAGAAAATATTGCTCTTGTGCAACACAACTAGCTCTTTATTCTCACGAAGTAATAAGTGCTACCGACAAGGGATGTCAAATTGATCCCATATTTTTAGATTTCCAGAAGTCTTTTGAAACCGTTCCTCACATGTGACTTCTAATCAAATTACATGCTTATGGATGTCTTCTCATGTGTGCGACTGGGTTAGTGATTTCCTGTCAACAAGGTCACAGTCTGCAGTAACTGTCAGCAAGTATAGAGTAAAACAGGTGCAGTATCTGGCATCGCCCAAGGAAGTGTTATAAACCATCTGCTGTTCCTGCTCTACATACATGATTTAGAAGATAATCTGAGTAACAATCTTAGATTGTTCACAGATGATACCATCATTTACCATTTTGTAAAGTCACCAGAAGATCAAAACCAATTGTAAAATGATTTAGACAAGACATCTGTATGATGTAAAATGTAACAATTGATTAAGTAATGAAAAGGGTGAAGTCCACAGGAGTACTAAAAGAATTTGCTAAATTTCAATTATATGATAAATTACACAAATGTAAAGTCTGGAAACTAAGCTAAATACTTACGGATTACAATTATGAATAACTTAAATTGGACTAATCACACAGGTAATGTAGTGGGGAAAGCAAACCAAAGTCTGTGATTTATTGGCAGAACACTTAAAAATTCAACAGATCTACTAAAGAAGACTGCTTAAACTACGCTTCTCTGACCTCTCCTGCAGTATTCCTGTGTTGTGGGATCTGCATCAAGGTTTGATGGAGGATATCAAAGAAGTTCAAAGAAGGGCAGCTTGTTTTCTATTATCACAAAAAAGGGGAGAGAGAGAGTCATGGATATGATACATGACTTGGGCAGGCAATCATTAAAGTAAAGATGTTTTTCATTGTGGCATGACCTTCTGGTGAAATTTCAATCACAAACTTTCTCCTCAGAGTGTGAAAATATTTTGTTGATGACTACCAACACAGGGAGGAATGATCATCACAATAAAATAAGTGAAATCATAACTCACACAGAAAGACTTAAACGTTCATTTTTCCCAAGTGCTGTTCGAGGGTGGAACATTACAGAAACGCTTGAAGGTGGTTTGATTAACCCTCCGCCAGGCACTTAATTGTGACTTGCAGAGTAATCACAAATGTAGATGAACAGAAACTGTAAGAACTGGATGACAGTGGCTTGATTCTACCATCTTTTTCTACACCAATATTACACAGGAATTTATTAAAATATACTTGTTCATATAAAACAATTGCAGAATTTCTAAAAGCATTAGGCATTAAAAAAAGCCAGTCAGTCATCCCAGCACCCCAACACAAAATAATCCATGCTCAGAGGTAAGCACGGAGTGTATATTTATGACATCTGCTGACCTGTCAAATGTGTAATGTGTGGTACTTAATCTGTTGCATAATACAGATACATTACTACTTCTACCAATGAATTCATACCAGTTTCACATTGTGTTATGCCCTTCTATGACTATATTATCTTCCCTAACATTACAGTATAATACCTTCCCAAATTCAAATTTGTTAATATCTTCTTACAGACCAGTTACGCAACTGGCCAGTTCAGCTCCAAAAAACTACTGTTTGCTTTTGTAATAAACTGCCATTTCATTTTGTTTACATGAATGGTTTGAGGACTTCTCAATGTAACTACCATGTGTCTACAGTATGGTACATTTTTCTTGAAAATCTTGGGAAATTTCCAAATGAACCACGAGTAAATCATTATTCCTGACATGTAGAAGCAGAACAAGCCTCAATGAATGTCATGCAAAACAAGTTTCGAAATTTGCTGACAGATTAAAAC
Source organism: Schistocerca americana (assembly GCF_021461395.2). Classification (NCBI taxonomy): domain Eukaryota; kingdom Metazoa; phylum Arthropoda; class Insecta; order Orthoptera; family Acrididae; genus Schistocerca; species Schistocerca americana. The sequence continues at coordinate 105,494,262 of NC_060126.1, forward strand.
ACTGGGCCTTGAAATTCACAAGCAATGCTTTTACTAAGTGAGCAATTCAGTTATTCCTCACAACTTGTCGTCACTGTTTTATTTATTTGGATGGTGGGGGGAATACCTACCAATAAGACCATTAAGTGCAACCCCACTTCGCTGTGGCATAGCACATCGGATTGTTCAAACCAAAATACAGCACAGAGTTTTGTTTTTTTACTGGAAAGAATAGAAAGCCAGTTTCATTTTTTCAGCTATGAAAAACTATATGCATTGCTGCACAAACGGATGACAAGACATTTTTTAGTGATGAATCAGAATATCGTAATAAATTTCCATTTAATATTATACAATAATCCTTTCGCTCTTCCTCCCCTTCTCCCTCCCTGTCCATGCAACTTCCTTTTGCCCACTACTCAATCCAGCTAGATCGCTGCTCACCTCAGATGCAATCACAGTTGGACCTTGGTACCCTGAGACAACAGGGGCAGGTGCGTGTTAGTTTTGCTTCTGTGAATGTGCTTTCTGCCTCTGATGAAGCACTTTGTCCGAAATGTGGATATTTCTAGCATTCTTTTTCGCTGTACTCGTCTGCAACTCAACTCCACTTCTACACCAACTGCACCACATTCATTGAGTAATGTTCTATGTGGGGATGACAAACCTGCATGATTGGCCATGGTCGAACTATGGCTAGCCATAGCCTTTACCATCACACTGCTAGACTTGGTGCCCACCACAACACCAGTGGCTTCAATATCCATATACTATTTGGACCCCTTCCCCCTCCCCCAGCATCAGCTCCTCAAAAGTATGCAAATGCAAACTGACCCTATAGCATATCTTCTGTCTTTGCAGTCCTGCTAGTCTAAACTCCCCATTTCAACAACCTAAACTCTATTCTCACTTTTCCTCTCGTTATTCTCCACACCAATTCCAAAACCTTGTAATTACTTCTGCACCACTCTCATTCTATTCTTGTTCCATAAATCTTAGCCCCTCCCAGGCGTTAAGGCACCTGTCCTCTACACCATCACCACATCACTCCTGCCTGCTTGAAGAATCACTTCTATACAGTCAACATAGTCCAGCTACAGATGGGTAGGTGCATTTTTGTATCTGTATGGTAGTGCGTGTAAGAGAGCATTTACTTGAACCAGAAGAAAGAAAAGTAGCTGAAAAGCTAATGAAGTCTCATAATTGTTACGTGTTTACAGTATATACATCAAATATTTATCAGCTATAAATAAGTGATTGCCTTTCCTAAATTACTGTTTTCCTCCTATAATTTCTGTTAATAAAACAACTTTGTGCTTCAGCTTTTACTTCAATGATATAAATTACTTAAAAATTACACACTACAGTTAACTTTTCCCCCTCCCATTTAGTTTTGTTCAGTATTACGCTCTCATACAGTGATTTTAATGTAGGCTCAGCCATACTTAAAGATACAGTTAATTTTAGAATGAGTGTGTGAAACGCTACTTTGGGTTTTAGGAACTGTAATACATAAAAGACAATGTTACATGCTGTTATACATGAAAAAAATTTCTACCAGAGACATAAATATTAAATTTTTATTTCACTCACCTTATAACTGTTGTGACACTAGACAAAGAAGAATTATTGCTGCCTGTGTCCGGTAACGAATCCTGGGAAAAAAAGGAAAGCCTTATTGTATTAAAAATGTAGTATTGTGTATCTTATTAAATAAAACAACAACAAAAACAATCAGTTATTGACAAAATAATCCAATTGGGTAGATAAAAAATCTGCTCACCAAGTGGTGGTAGAAAACATACATAAAAGACAGTTGTAATAGGCAAGCTTTCAGAGACAGTGACTCCTCCTCCAGGCAGAAGGGTTGAGGGGAAAGGAAGAGGGGTGAAGGAAGAGGGCTTGAGAGGTCTAGGAAAAGGGGTAGATTTCGAGAAAGTCGCCCAGAACCACAGGTCAGGGGAGACTTACCGCACACGATGAGGAAGGGAGACTGATTGTTGGGGATTGCATTGGACAACATTTGAAGAGCTGAGAGCGTAAAGGTGGAAGACAGGATAATACACAGAAAGAGATTACTTCTTAATCATGTACAAGTTAATAAAAGTGAAAAACTAAGTGCATTGTCCATAAGGGAGGCGGGAGGGAGACGGTGAAAAATAGAAGGTAAAGACAATGAAAGATGTAGAAACTAAAATGGAGTCAAGCAAAGAATAGTTACTGTGGAGAAATGCTGACTCAGATGAAATTAACGTAAATTAAGGCCAAGTGGGTGGTGAGAACCAAGAACATGTTGTAGTGCTAGTTCCCACCAGCAGAGTTCTGAGAAACTGGTGTCTGTGGGAAGAATTCAGATGGCACGTGTGGTGAAACACGTTCCGAGGTCACAATTGTCATGTTGTAGAGCATGCTCTGCAACAAGATATTGTGAGTTGCCAGTATAAACTCTCTGCCTACGCCCATTTATTGTAACTGATAATTTGGTGATAGTCACGCTGATGTAGAAGGCCAAACAGTGTTTATATAGCAGCTGGTGTAAGACATGTGTCATTTCGCAGGTGGCTCTCACTTTGATAGTTTGTGTTTCGCCAGTTACAGGGCTGCTATACGTGGTGGTACGAGGGTGTATAGGACAAGTCTTGCGACAGGGATGCTCACAGGAGTAGGAGCCATAGGGTAGGGAGATGGGTGCAGAAGGAGCATAGGGTCTGGCAAGAATATTTTGGAGATTGGGAGGGCGACAGAAAACTACTCAAGGTGTGGTGGGCAAAATTTCAGACAGAATGGATCTCATTTCAGGGCATGATTTTAGGAAGTCATGATCCTGTTGATGTAGCTGGTTAACACATTCTATACCAGGATAATACTGAATCACTAGTGGTCTGCTGCAAAGTTGTTTTTTGAAGGGATCAGCAGTATCAGGATTTGATGTGATGGGCCGGGAAATCCGCCTTTTAACGAGGCTGGTTGGGTAATTACGTGCAGTAAAGGCTGAGGTAGAGAATGGTGGCATTTTGCTGTTAAAGAGCCTTCATCCAAACAAATACAATTGCCTCAGATGCCAAGACTGTAAGGGAGGGAATGTTCAACATGGAAAGAATGGGAACTGTCAAAATGTAAGTACAATTGTATATTGGTAGGTTTAATGTGGACAAAAGTGTGTAGAAGGCCTTCAGTGAGGACGAGATCAATATGAAGGAAAGTGGCACGGGATTCGGAATAGTGCCATGTGAAATTTAATTGGGAGAAGATATTCAGAGATTACAGGAATTTTAGCACACCAGCCTCACCATGAGTCCATGTGGTAAAGATGTCATCAATGTAGCTAAACCAAGCCAGGGGCTGCCCTGAAATGAGATCCATTCTGTCTGAAATTTTGCCCACCATATCTAGAGTAGTTTTCCATTCCCCTCCCAATCTCCACAATATTCTTGTCAGACCCAAATGCTCCTCCTGCACCTATCTCCCTACCCTATGGCTCCTACCCCTGTGACCATCCCCACTGCAAGACTTGCCCTATGCACCCTCCTACCACCACCTATAGCAGCCCTGTAACTGGCAAACAAACTATCAAAGGGAGAGCCACCTGTGAAACGACACACGTCTTATACCATCTGTTATGTAAACACGGGTAGGCCTTCTACATTGGCATGACCACCACCAAATTATCAATTAGTGTGAATGGGCACAGGCAGAGGGTGAATGCTGGCAACTCACAATATCCTGTTGCAGAGCATGCTCGACAACATGACTATCATGACCTCGGCGCCTGTTTCACCACACGTGCCATCTGGGTTCTTCCCCCAGACATCAGTTTCTCAAAACTCCGCAGGTGGGAACTAGCAGTACAACATGTCCTTGGTTCTCGCCACCCACTTGGCCTTAATTTACGTTACTTTCTTCCAGTATTTCCTCACAGTAACTACTCTTTGCTTCACTCCATTTTACTTTCCCACATCTTTCGTTGTCTTAGCATCCATTTTTCGCCACCCCCTTCTCATCTCTGTTACATAAAATGTGCTTAGCTCTTCACTCTTTATTAACTCATGCATGATGTTTAAGCAGTAATCTCTGCCTGCGTATTACCCTGTCTTCTATCTTTAAGCCCTCAGGTTTTCAAATCTCATCCAATGCAGTTCCCAACGATTAGTTTCTCCTTCTCGTCCCATACAGTAAGTCTTCCCTGACCCACCATTCTGGCTGACTTTCCCGAAACCTACCCCTTTTCCTTCACCCCTTTTCCTTCCCCTTCAACCCTTCCACCTGAAGAAGGAGCTAGCGTCTTGCCAATTACAACCATCTTTTATGTGTGTGTTCTGCCATAACTTGGCGAGTAGAGTCTTTATCTATCCAATACAATGGAAATCTGAGGTATACTATGGAAAACAGTTGAGAAGGAAGAGGCCCATCTACTTGCCGAGCACCAAAATGAAAATGAGCGGGCAGTTTCTGACAGCTCAGCTCTAAATATCCCAGTTCTGGTAAATAGTAAACTATGGTATCCTCTTCTGACATTTCTAGCATTAAAAAATATATGGTAGAAAATGAGAATGACACAAAACATAGAACGTGTGGTGTCACCGCCAGACACCACACTTGCTAGGTGGTAGCTTTAAATCGGCCGCGGTCCATTAGTACGTGTCGGACCCGCGTGTCGCCACTGTCAGGGATCGCAGACCGAGCGCCACCACATGGCAGGTCTCGAGATACGGGATAGCACTCGCCCCAGTTGTACGGACGACTTTGCTAGTGACTACATGGACGAAGCATTGCTCATTAGCCGAGCCAATAGTTAGAAGAGCCTTCAGCTAAGTCAATGGCTACGACCTAGCAAGGCACCATTAGTAACATTTCATGTATCTATGGAGTCTCACTTGTATCGCCACAATCTCCAGATGTACCACAAGGATGGATTAAAGTTAAGTATTCCAGCAGCTAAGTACTTTTCTTTATAGCATTCATTACGTATCCTGTTTCAGACCTCACGCCATCCTGCTTTAGCTTAGCGCGTGCCTTTCGGCTTCCTCTCATTGTGTCTAGGCTGTCTTGTCTAGACGCAACATTTTTGGCGACGAGTCAACGGAAAGGGTCTTGTTCTTCCTTATTGCTTACATTTACTTGTGTCATGGCTTCGCCAAATGTACTGTCCGAATTTTATCGCTTGCAGAATCAGCAGACGCAGGCGTTATTGGATGCCCTTGGACAGCTCGTCCAGGGTCAACGTGCACTGCAAAACGATGCGGCCACAGCCGCTTCACCGCTACCGCAACCACAACATGCAGTTGCACCCCCATTCCGTAATTTTCAACCCGATGTGGAAACACGGACGGAGTGGTCACGCCAGTTTGGATTTCATCTCGCCGCCTACAGAATTCAAGGTAACGAGTGGCAGCCTCATTTATTGGCGTGTGTAGGGGTGCAAACGTACCGTGTGATAGTGAAATTATTTCCCCGACGCGACGTAGCAACTCTGTCCTACGAAGAAATTTTGTCGGCGTTAGATGCCTATTTCAAGGAAACAGTTAATGTAGTTGCAAAAAGGTATACTTTCTTTCGTATAAAACCTACGGCCGGTCAAACTAATAGGGAGTGGGTTGCAACATTGCAAGGCCTTACTAGGGATTGTGCTTTTGAGTGTGAATGTGGACTCCCTTATTCAGATACTATGGTACGTGATGCAATTGCACAGAACTTTTCTGATGTTCTCATACGGGAACACATTTTGAAACTCGTCAATCCCTCCCTTCAACAAGTGATAGACATATTGGATAAACAAGACACGCTTGACTTTGCTCAGGAGTCATTTGCAACTTCGCCAGCCGTGTGTAACATTAACCGGCCCACCGGGCGCGCTGCATGGCCCGGTAAACTGCCCTCGCGCACGTCCACGCAGCTGCCGCCACGCTCTAAACCAGGTGTGCCGCGCCAGCATACAAATGCAGTGAAATCATGCCCGCGGTGTGCAACTAGACATTCGCGTGACAATTGCCCGTCACGCCAAGCTATTTGCTTTTTATGTAATAAGAAAGGACATGTTCGAAGTGTTTGCCAGAAAAAGCTCGAATCAGACACTCACAACCATTTCAGGCCCTTTGCTTCGCGCCGGAATCGAACCAAGAATACTCAGGCTCGTGGACCTTCGCCCGTGGACATTCATGTAGTTAATTCCACTCCGCCCAGTGCCACTTTCTCTAACAGTGACTGTGTTCGTCCCACACAAAGTGTGCGTCGACGTTCCCACACAAAGTGTGCGTCGACGTCGCTGGAAATTACGTCAACATGGGGTCCTCCCCACAGCGGGCGGAAGCCTTATAACACGACCGTTCGCCGATTTGCGGGGGAGGAATGTGGTGTCACCGCCAGACACCACACTTGCTAGGTGGTAGCTTTAAATCGGCCGCGGTCCATTAGTACATGTCGGACCCGCGTGTCGCCACTGTCAGGGATCGCAGACCGAGCGCCACCACAAGGCAGGTCTCGAGATACGGGATAGCACTCGCCCCAGTAGTACGGGTGACTTTGCTAGCGACTACATGGACGAAGCATTGCTCATTAGCCGAGCCAATAGTTAGAATAGCCTTCAGCTAAGTCAATGGCTACGACCTAGCAAGGCGCCATTAGTAACATTTCATGTATCTATGGAGTCTCACTTGTATCGCCACAATCTCCAGATGTACCACAAGGATGGATTAAAGTTAAGTATTCCAGCAGCTACATACTTTTCTTTATAGCATTCATTACGTATCCTGTTTCAGACCTCACGCCATCCTGCTTTAGCTTAGCGCGTGCCTTTCGGCTTCCTCTCATTGTGTCTAGGCTGTCTTGTCTAGACACAACAGAATGCTCCAAACTACTGCATTTGTACTCCACCCATCAAGAAGGTACTGTGAAAGACAAAATTCAGATGTTATGCTAGTTTCATCAACATTCATGCCTTTGTCACCATTGATTAGGTCCTACCCATTTAGTTCATTTATGGCATTATCAATGAGACCTATGGTATCCATCATGCAAGTTTGATAACTAATGGTTAAAACAGCTACTACAACCAATAAAGTTTATTGACAGCTTCAAGTGGAAATGATACTCTCCACTAATAACAAAACTGTAAAACCATCTGTATCTGCCTAAACACGCTAATCTCCAAAACTATTAGACAAATTTTCATTGGGTTTTCATGGGTAACTGAGCACAGCATCAAGCAACATGTAGGCTCTATTACAACAAAATTGGATCACAGAAAAAACATATCGTAATTTAAATTCTTAGGAGCCTGCTCAGCTTAGAATTCCTCATGTTTACCTTAGTGACAGCACAGTGGACCAAAGAATGAATAGATGGCACTGCTAGTTTTGTAGTATACCAAAGGGGCGACTGGTGGCACTGTTTTTTTTTTTTTTTTTTTTTTTTTTTTTTTTTTTTTTTTTTTTTTTTACCTCAGTGACAGAATTATGTGTCACGATCTTTTCTTTACAACTACAACTTAACATAGAAGTTACTTGATAGGATATACAGATTTAAAACAAACACTAACAAAGAGATAGAGGGGCTGGCCAGTACTTACCTCAGCTCAGTACAGTCGATAGATAACACAAAACAGAACAGAAAATTTACATTCCTAGCTTTCGGAACTTTGTTCCTTCATCAGGGAGGAGAGAGGGGAAAAAAGAGGAAGAAGGGAAAGTGGATTTAGTTACTCACAACCCAGGTTATGAAGCAACAGGGAAAAGTAAACAGGGAGGGTACCTGGGTTGTGAGTAACTAAATCCACTTTCCCTTCTTCCCCTTTTTTCCCCTCTCTCCTCCCTGATGAAGGAACAAAGTTCCAAAAGCTAGGAATGTAAATTTTCTGTTCTGTTTTGTGTTATCTATCGGCTGTACTGAGCTGACGTAAGTACTGGCCAGCCCCTCTGTCTCTTTGTTAGTATTTGTTTCACATCTTTATATGAGATTTTCCATTAATCATTTAGATATACAGATTTACTGAATTCACTTTGTGTATTAAAAACTTAACAAAATCGCATTGGTCCTTTCGATAGGTTTCATTTATATTTGACTTCTTACGTAGGAAAAACGAATTTACTGGCAAAGTGGTCCTACAAGGGTCCAATTTTTACCGACCGAGGTATGGAAACCTAAAAAGCGATGGAATGCAAAGGCCTTTCTTTCATTTCTGTTGTGAAGCACATGCGTATAGGTAGCATTACAACTAAATTTAAAAACACTAAAAAGCCTAGTGCAAGACAGAAAGCACATGAAATGCTACTTAAAGAGTTTTCTCATTATGCCTTTTCTCCAGCTTGTTGCCACCTTTTCCTTTAATTTTCTCCTGTTTCAGATTATCAACATATCCAATCATCTATGCAACAACATATTTTTTTCACCAGCTCGTACAATCCTTTACAACCTTACTTTCATTTTCACCTTTTTGAGTTGTTCTTTATGCACAAGTTTACTATCTTTCTTACATAAATAAATGAATCTCCTGTGGCTATAAGCCTATTGCAAGTCTCTATCTTTCTATATCTACATCTACAAGACTACTCTCTGCAGTTCACACATAAGTGCATGGCATATGGCTCATAGAACCATTTTTGGACTCTTTTGTCCATTCCACTCTTTAACAGCTTGTAGGAGAAATGAAGACTTAAATCTTTCCATGTGAGCTCTAATTAAGCAGCTTGTGAATCAGTGTCACTGCTTATTTATTATGGAGCTTCTAATCTTGCCTCATGCAGTTCAGTGCACCTTTTTTCATAATTAACTGCAACCTGAGGACTACTTAGATATTGATTTTTATTTCTTGCTTCCCACAAGTCTCTTACTACTCACACTTAAATATTTATTTCATAATACTACGTTGTCATATAATTCTTCCCTTTTGACCCTTTGACCCAAGAATATAATTTTCCTTCCTTTGCTAATTACAGAACTTCTTATTATGACACAAAAGAAACAAGGCTATTCACACTCTCAGTATTCTTGTGCACTACCAGAAGGCAAAAACTGTGAAGCCCCAGTATATCCTAACAGGGGAAGTGCATAAATTGTCTGAACAGTGGAAGGAACAAATACAGACAAATGGTAATTCAAATGGGCACTACTTTGAAGGTGATCACTCCTAACTGAACATCTCTGGTACGTACACAAATCAGTATCACAAGCTTCATTTCTTTCATGACAGATTTTATATAGAACCTTTCTTAGTAAATTGCATATACACTGCATACACACACTATTTTCTGCAACAAGTAATTCCTTTCTTTTATATCAAGATACAGCACATGCCTCCTCCTTTTGTCCATACCCCTGCCCCATCCAACCAAAACAACAAAATGCCAGTTACAATTCATTACTGACAATGTTTTATGCTTACACCTGACCCGATCCAGCTAAAATTGTTCTTAACATAGCAAAAAAGGCATTATTCTTAGATATCACACATTCATTAAAGTTAATTTTCAGTAGATATCTGAAGTTTTACGTTTTACAACAGCATAAGTGACAAACTAAAAGTTTGTGAAGATAGTCTTTAGCCAAAGGCCTGCAGTGCTGACTGACGCCAAAACACAAGTTTTCCTTTCACTATCTCAAAAGATCATAAGGTGGCATCATGACTAATTACAATTTATATAGTATGTTTATATTTGATTGCAGATGATCCACACAGCTCAAAATCTATTGTTATACTAACTACAAAATAAAATTTGTTTTGATGTGGACTTGTTTATAACTATACTATGTGATCAAAATTTCCAGACACCTGGCTGAAAATGACTTACAAGTTCGAGGCACCCTCCATCAGTAATGCTGGAATTCAATATGGTGTTGGCCCACCCTTAGCCTTGATGACAGCTTCCACTCTCGCAGGCATACATTCAATCAGGTGCTGGAAGGTTTCTTGGGGAATGGCAGCCCATTCTTCATGGATTGCTGCACTGAGGAGAGGTATCGATGTTGGTCGGTGAGGCCTGGCAGGAAGTCGGTGTTCCAAAACATCTCAAAGGTGTTCTATAGGATTCAGTGCAACAACTCCGCCACAGGCCATGCATTATGAACAGGTGCTCGATCATGTTGAAAGATGCAATCGCCATCCCCAAATTTCTCTTCAATAGTGGGAAGCAAGAAGGTGCTTAAAACATCGATGTAGGCCTGTGCTGTGATAGTACTATGCAAACAGCAAGGGGTGCAAGTCCCCTCCATGAAAAACATGACCCCACCATAACACCACCGCCTCAGAATTTTACTGTTGGCACTGCACACGTTGGCAGATGACGTTCACCAGGCATTCACCATACCCACAATCTGCCATTGGATCGCCACATTGCGTATCATGATTCGTCACTCCACACAATGTTTTTCCACTGTTCAATCATCCAATGTTTATGCTCCTTAAACCAAGGAATGTGCTGTTTGGTATTTACCGGCATGATGTGTGGTTTATGAGCAGCCGGTCGACCAAGAAATCCAAGTTTTTTCACCTCCCACCAAACTGTCATAGTACTTGCATGAATCCTGATGCAGTTTGGAATATCTGTGTGATGGTCTGGATAGATGTCTGCCTATTACACATTATGACCCTCTTCAACTGTCGGTGGTCTCTGTCAGTCAACAGACAAGGTCAGCCTGTATGATTTTGTGCTGCACGTGTCCCTTCATGTTTCCACTTCACCATCACATCGGAAACAGTGGACCTAAGGATGTTTAGGAATGTGGAAATCTCACGTACAGACGTATGACACAAGTGCCACCCAATCACCTGACCATGTTCGAAGTCCACAAATTCCACAGAGAGCCCCATTCTGCTCTCTCACAATGTCTAATGACTACTGAGGTCACTGATTCAGAGAACCTGACAGTAGGTGGCAGCACAATGCACCTAATATGAAAAACGTACAGTTTTAGGGGTGTCTGGATACTTTTGATCACATAGTGTACTTTTTACTCATAATTTTTGCATTTATACACTAAGTAGTCAGTAATTTCAAAAACATAATGAGACAACACAACCACACAATCTTTTAAGAAGGGGCAGGGGATGCTTACACTTTTTGGTGATTGACAGGGAAACTGTACCAATTACTCAATGTCAGCACTTCAGCTCTTGGAAAATATTAAATCTCCAGCTGGCATGAATTTTCCTGTATGCCCTTCTGTTCCCTATCATGTTACATTTGTGATAGAAACAAAATGAGTTTGCGAAACTATTGAAAAATTCATAATCAATTAGTTCGTAAGTTGCACGAATTTAATCAAACCATACAAAAATCTCACTGAACATTTCTAACCAGCAGAAAGCTGGAGAGGAAATAATAATTTCCAATGTAAGGGCTTAAAATATTATGCTCCTCCAAAAAAGTCTAATGTACATTAAGCACGTATGTAACTGGTACTTGGTGAGGTTTTATCCAATATTTTCTACCCAGATTGTTGACATAAAGAGTCAAATTTACTCAAGACATGCTAGTGGAATAATACATAAAACTCACTAAGCATCTAACGATAACATGAAAGATATATAAGCACCCAAACCACTACTGCTGGAGACTGTAGAAGTTTGGCACTGTAGAAGCATTCTCCATTTTGGTAGACAATAATTCCACAACCAATTGTAAAACTGGTGATATTAAATAATCTGGCTGAACAAAAACTACATATGTAGATCTTACTTGTGGGTTAGTTATGGTTCTCATTTGCAGATGCTGGGCACTACTCTCCATAGAGTATTAAAATGAGATGAGTCTTTAATCTATGGCTGGTTCTTACTTTCCACAGGTATTTTTTTTTTTTTTTTTTAATTTAAAAAAGAAATTGGCATTTCTGTGGAGGGCTGAACACGTAAGATTATGCTCAATATATTGCTTCTGTTATGCTATGTACTGTAAATATAAACCACAAATAATTATCATTTGTAGTTAAATTAACTGATCAAATTCAGAAAGAGTAAAGTACCTGGGAGCGTTCTTTATCCGAAGCAGGCGACTGTGGTACAGCTGTGACAATCGCTGGCACTTGTATTTCTTCACATGACTTTGATTTTGCAGCTATTATTTTCTGAAGTAAGATTTGAGCTTGAGATGGGTTAGGAGTTTGTAGAACAAGCTGATGTTGGGGTAATTGCAACTGCAGCCTTAGGGGCTGCTGGTAAATCTGCTGCTGAACTTGTCGATGGGCCTGCTGCTGAACAGTTGACTGCTGTTCTTGTAAATTATGCTGAGGTTGAGTCGTCAGCTGAAGTTGGACCTGTAGCTGAGGCTGAATCTGTTGGTGGGGATTACATGCAGGCTGAGGCTGGGATGGCTGCTGCGACTGGCCCTGAGAACTCGACGGTACCTGTGTGCAGTGTAGCAGTTGCTGCGATTGCGTGAGCAATTCGGTGTGTGCCACCTGCTGAATTTGTTGAGTTTGCTCTAGATGCTGTGGTTGTGACACATTCTGCTGCTGTATTTGTGGCACCAGTAGTTGCTGATGTGGCAAAGGCACCTGCTGAGACTGCGTCACAGATAGCTGCTGATGCTGCGATACTGACAGTTGTTGTGGTGGTGAAGCAGACAAGTGCCGAACCTGTGACACTGGCAGTTGCTGAGGTTGTGAAAGAGGTAACTGTTGAACTTGTGATGCTGGTTGCTGCTGAACTTGTGACAGAGGAGCTGATTGGGACTGAGATATGGGGATCTGTTGGGTCTGTAACACTGCCACTTGCTGAGATTGTGTCCCAGATACTTGTTGGGATTGTGACACAGGCAGTAATACCTGCTGAGGCTGTGATACAGGTAGCAGTATCTGTTGTGGTTGAGAGACAGGCAGCTGCTGAGACTGAGACACAGGGAGCTGCTGGGGAGGTACCTGGGACATCTGCGGAGACTGAGGCTGGCGCAGCTGCAGTTGTGGGGACTGCGACTGTCGCAGTTGGGGAGACTGAGACTGACGCATCTGTGGGGACGGCGACTGAGGAAGTTGCACTGTTTGTGAATGAGGCAATGGCTGAAGTGGGGGTAGTTGCTGAGGTGGGTGCAACTGATGAGAGGCAGGCAGCTGCTGAGGTTGTGGGAGCTGTTGCAGTGGTGGGGTCTTTAACTTGTCCCGTGATGGAGCATGGACCACCTGCTGAGGCTGAGGTAATGACTGTGTCTGAAGATCAGGAGACTGTTGAGGCAGTTGGGGCTGGGATCCTTGCTGCACAGATGACATTTCTTGAGCTGCCTGAGGTATCTGTGAAGTCTGCATCTTTACATGAGTGGCTCGAGACTGTGCATGGTTTTGAGGATGCTGCTGCTGCTGCTGCTGCTGTGGTGGTTGTTGCGTTGGAAGGTTCAAGTTCAGAAAATTGAAGTTCATTCCTTGGAGGCCAGCCTGTGAATAACGAAACAACACTGCAATGTTGATTTTCTTCACACACACACACACACACACACACACACACACACACACAAAGAGAGTGAGAGTGAGAGTGAGTGAGAGAGAGAGAGAGAGAGAGAGAGAGAGAGAGAGAGAGAGAGAGAGAGAGAACATTTGAGCAGTCTAGCAGTGTGCTAGACAGAACTTTGATAGTTGACTACACACTAACAATAAAGTAAACAAAGTAAACATGAAAATAAAACTTTCCTGAGCAACGGGTTATGACAATCTATAACTGTTTTCTTCCCTCTATTTTTGAAGGTGTACTGGTGGTATTTACACTTTCATTCACAATCTGCATGAAAAATGTAGCTGTGACAATCATAACATGAAAGTGAGCAATTAAAAATGCTCTAAATGACTAGAATGCATCAACATGACAAGAGTGTGTCAACCTATGTGACACATCACAATACAGAACTATATTGAAAGTTATACAATTACTGACACCACCAAAAACAGAAGTAATTAATGAGATGACAGAGGAACTGGACCACTTACTTTCCAAATCTTACATGACATACGATACAAAAGTCACAGTAAGAAAAATTACACATGTTAAAGTTATGATAAACTGAGAATTTTTATACATGAAAAGTAACAACTGAACAAATGTCTTCAAAGTCACACAGTCAACAGCTGCCTCAAGTCTTTGACTAAATTTTTGATGAAAACATGTTTGAGCAATAGCAAATATTCACAGAGTAATCAGATTTAAGTTCATGTTAATTAATATAAAGTTCCAAACTTTAGGGACTACTGAATGCTTAAATTAGAAAGAAAGAGCATTAACTCAAAAGCTAATAAAATTTTCTGTGCTGTTACTTTTGATTATGAACTACATGTCAATCCTCAACATAAGATAGTACCACTCTATGATGTGGTCACCAATTGTAGACCACTGCTTTTTTTCCCCAGAAAAACTGAAAGATAATGTATTTAGGATGTTTCACGTTGATGGAAGAGATGGAGATGGAGGTATAAACATTTGTATGTGAACCTGTTTTCTGTGTGAAAAAGACAACAAAAGCTTTGGAGAAGAATACAGAAGTCAAACAAATGATTCTCTAGGTCTGAATATTTTTTCCCTGGAACTTTCTCCCCAAGAGAACTCAATAGTGCCAAAAGATCACCTAAAAATCAGCATCAGATTTAGGCAAACTGGTCTCGTTCACAATATGCTGTTGCTCCCATGACATCTGCTCTTTAAAATCAATACCCATTCTAATACTATAATGAATCTTGCATTCAGCAGTCAATCTGTTAATTCAACACAGTTCCACGTGACCTTTCACTTCTTTTTCGTTACAGCCTATTGACGATTTTACGTATTCATACTGATTTTCTGACCTTTCTGCTGTCTTGGAAAACATCTGATCCTGTCCCCTTTCTTTTTTGATCAAATGTTTGAGTCAACTGAAACCAAGACTCCCTATAAATTGTACAATGGGTTTTTGTCCAAACGATAAGTGTAAATTGACACAGGCTATCAAACTGATATAAACTTCTAGCTGAAGTGTCACAGCAAAGTTCATCTCTTGAAGGTCTAGCGATTTTGTTCATATGTCACACTGGTGTGATACTTGACTGTCATAAACATTTCATTAAAGTCAGGTGCTAAATTAAGGACAGAACAGAAGGCACTAGGAGGGCAAACGAGGTGTCAAGGAGTTTATCTCGTCAAGGTCTTGCTTTTCCAAGCATAAAAAGTTGCAATGGTGTTATATTTAACTATCAAAATAGTCTCCTCCAAATTCTGTATCAAATTCAGGACATTTTGAGAACAGAAGATGCTAGGAGAGCAAATGATATGTCAAAAAGATCATGCTTTCTGAACAAAATTTGAAAATAAAAAAGAATTGAAAAAAAAGGTCAAATGTTTTGGGAACTGATTTGTCCAAAAGAAAGAAATAAAACAGATTAGACAAAGATTTGATCCACCTCATTTGCTGTGCTTGATTTCAAGCATCTTGAAAGTCATGTCAAATGTTTCTTTATTTTATTTCCTACTTTAGACAAAAGATTTGAATTCTTTAAAAAATTATTTATTCAGTGATCAGTCCTCGGACTGCTTTCATGTGGTCCACCATGAATTTCTCTTGTGCCAAACTCGAGAAATCAGAGTAGCAATTGCACCCCACTTCCTCTATCATTTGTAGGATATATTCCAATCTCCATCTTCCCTCTAATGAAAGGATTCAATAATATAATTCACAGGATACATTGAATGGAGTGAACAGTTTAATGAGTACAAAATATGGATTGACAGTAAATCGAAGAAAGATGAAAGTAATTAGAAGTAGCAAAAATGAGAACAGCGAGAAACTTGTCAGAATTGGTGATAAGGAAGTAGGTGAAGTCAAGGAATTCTGATACCTAGGCAGCAAAATAACCCATGATGGAAGTTATTCTTTGATGACTCAAGAACTTCCATGACTAAGTAACCTACTAAAAAGTTCATATATCTTAAGTATAGTTAGTGAAAAAGTTTGACAATATTTCTAGGCTTTCAATGATAAAGTAAAACAAATTTTTGGAAGACAACTTAATTTTACGTAATAGTTTAATTTTTACTGACATTATGACTGATGTTGAATACTGATAATTTCTGTTCATCTGCTTGAGTGAATGAAGGAATAACTACGGCACAGATGTGACACGTGGATCTTTGTAACTGTGAGTAACTGAATATATATGAGCAAGGAACTCTAGGTGTGTGTTGCCTGTGTGTGTATGAGATACATATTGGGGAATTGTGGATTACACAGAAGCCAATTTATGACACTTTTAAATCATAAAACATATTTCGGTAGTTTAGATATTTAAAGAGGGGACTTTTTTGCTTTTACTGTTTCTTCTGTAACACATTATTTGTTAATTTTATCAAAGATAGTTTTGGAATGGAATTGGTTCAATGTGGCAAAATACTAGGTTTTGTATCTCAAAACCCAAAGCTGATTGACTACCTTTGTATTCAGACAATCAGGAGCAAGATACTAAGTGTGTACTGGGACTTGGGACTCGGAATGAGGTTTGGCACACGAGTCTAAGTGAGTCAGCAGTTAGCTATGCTGAATTTTCTTAAAATTTTAGTAATTATGAGCAATAATGAAGTTTCAGGTTTTGTAAAATATTAGAATGGCTATGATTCCAGAAATTCAAGCCTTTTTTTCTGTTTAAGCTATGACTATTTTGAATTATTAAAATTCTGCATGGCATGCTGTGTAATCTTAAATGGGTCCAGTATGGACAACTACAGGGCATTGTACTAGTATTCAAACCATTAATTCCATTTGTATTTTTTATATCAGATCAGGGTGAAGACCTTAAATTGGCTACTAAAAAGTGACTGGGCCGTAAGTGTGAATGGGTGAGTACAGACTGTGTTTGGTTTCATGATTTATGTTGAGAAATACAAACCAGTAAGTCTTGATGGTGTAAATTTGTATTTAAAGGTGACAATATATCGGAGTTTATGTATATTTAAACATACATCATGCCAGGTCAGGCATGATCTGCAGAAGAAATTCAGCAAAGATTGGTGAACAATTTTTTGGCAAGACAACTGCACTGCCACATTGTCATTCTGTCCCTACTTTTTGTCAGTGATCTCCGTATGCTCCTTTTTTTTTTCTCTCTTGGTTTTAGGGAGCAAAACTGCTATGGTCATTAGCGCCCGGTCCGTGACTTAGGAAACAGTAAAAAACCGAAATTGAAAACCAGCAGCAATGGGAACGAAAGTCATAAAATTGGAGAAACGAAAAGCAGAAGGAAGACTTAAAAATCCACTACAGAAAGGGGTTGGTTGTCCCCAAAAAAAGCTTCAAATGACTGACGTCATTTCAGTGGCACTAATAAACTTAAGAACGCGGTCGGCTGAGCACGTGTCATCTGCTAAAATCGACGATATATCAGGCGATAGCTGTAGACGGGAGCGTAACGGATTAAAATAGGGGCACTCAATTAAAAGGTGTCTTACCGTCCACAGCTGAGAGCAGTGGGGACAGAGTGGGGGAGGATCGCCGCTTAAAAGATGTCAATGGCTAAAAAGACAGTGCCCTATACGGAGTCTAGTTAAAATTACCTCCTCCCGACGACGTATTCGGGAGGAAGAGGTCCAAGCACAAGGAAGAGCTTTCACGTCCCGCAATTTATTATGGGGAAGTGTCGACCAATGTGCATGCCATAATTGAAGAACACGACGACATAAAACGCTCCGTAGATCGGCGAAGGGAATCGATTGAATAGCTGGCCGTGGAAGAGAGACTGCAGCCTTGGCTGCAATATCGGCCGCCTCATTTCCACAGATACCAACGTGTCCCGGGAGCCAGAGGAACGCCACCAAGACGCCCCCCAGGTGGAGCAAGCGCAGACAGTCCTGAATCCAGTGGACCAGAGGGTGCACAGGATAAAGAGCTTGGAGACTGAGGAGAGAGCTGAGAGAATCTGAGCAGATAACGTACTGTATCCGCTGATGGCGGCAGATGTAGTGGACAGCCTGGAGAACAGCGTAAAGCTCGCAGTATAAACCAAACACTGGTCGGGAAGCCGAAAGTGATTTGGGGTGTCGCCAACAATATAGGCACTCCCTACACCTAACGATGTTTTCGAGCCGTCGGAGTAAATAAATGTGGCGTCAGTCAGTTGTGCACATAGAGCAGCAAATGCCCGACGATAAACAAGTGTAGGGGTACCATCCTTGGGAAATCGACAAAGGTCACGGACCAGGCAGATCCGGGGACGGAGCCAAGGTGGTGCTGTACCCCAAGTTGTCAAGAAGGTTTTAGGAAAGCGGAAGGAAAGAGAATGGAGCAGTTGACGGAAGCGGACTCCCGGTGGTGGTAGGGAGGAGGGGCGGCCTGCATACCCTACATCAAAGGAGGCGTCGAAAAAAAGGTCATGGGCTGGATTAGCAAGCATGGACGACAGATGGCTAGCATAACGACTCAGAAGGACTGCTCGCTGATTGGACAGTGGAGGTTCCGCAGTCTCAGCATTAAGGCTTTCCACAGGGCTGGTGTAAAAAGCTCCAGACACTAAACGTAATACACGGTGGTGGATAGAGTCGAGACGCCGAAGAATAGACGGCCGAGCAGAGGAGTAGACTATGCTTCCATAGTCCAATTTCGAGCGTACTAAGGCGTGATGGAGGCGGAGAAGGACCACTCGGTCCGCTCCCCAGGAGGTACCATTAAGGACACGGAGGGTGTTAAGGGGTAGCAGACATCGAGCCAAAAGATAAGAAACGTGGGATGACCAGCACAGTTTTCTGTCAAACATAAGACCCAGGAATTTAGTGGCGTTTGAAAATGGAAGGTTGACAGGACCTAGATGTAAGGAGGGCGGAAGAAACTCCTTACGTCGCCAAAAATTAACACAAACGGTCTTACTGGGAGAAAAACGGAAGCCGGTTTCGATGCTCCAAGAGTGGAGGCGATCGAGACATCCTTGAAGACGTCATTCAAGAAGGCTGGTCCGTTGAGAGCTGTAGTAGATCGCAAAATCGTCCACAAAGAGGGAGTTCGAGACATCAGGAAGGAGACAATCCATAATTGGATTGATGGCAATGGCAAACAGTACAACACTCAGCACGGAGCCCTGGGGTACCCCGTTTTCTTGGGAGAAAGTACGGTAGAGAGTAGTGTTCACCCGCACCCTAAATGTGGGCTCTGCCATAAATTCGCGAAGAAAAAGGGGCAGCCAACCTCGAAAGCCCCAAGAGAACAGTGTGCGGAGGATGCCTGTCCTCCAACAGGCATCGTATGTTCTCTCCAGATCAAAAAATATTGCTACTGTTTGGCGTTTCCGGAGGAAATTGTTCATGATATAAGTGGAGAGAGCAACAAGATGGTCAACTGCAGAACGATGCTTTCGGAATCCACATTGGGCAGGGGTTAAAAGACTGCGGGATTCCAGCCACCACGCTAAATGGTAATTCACCATACGCTCCAAAACCTTACAGACACTACTTGTGAGAGAAATGGGGCGATAGCTAGAGGGGAGATCGTTGTCCTTTCCAGGTTTCGGAAAAGGAACGACGATAGCTTTCCGCCATCGTCTGGGAAAAGTACTGTCGGTCCAAATTCGATTATAAAGGCGAAGGAGGCAACGCAGACTATGGGTTGATAAATGCAGCAACATTTGGACGTGGATACCATCTGGTCCTGGGGCGGAGGAGCGAGAAGAAGAGAGTGCGTGTTGTTGTTCCCGCATGGAGAAAACAGTATTGTAGCTTTCGCGATTTTGAGAGGAGAAAGCAAGAGGTCGCACTTCCGCTGCACGTTTCTTCGGGAGAAACGCTGGCGGGTAATTTGAAGAGCTCGAAATCTCAGCAAAGTGCTGACCCAACGAGTTAGAAATTGCGACGAGGTCCACTAATGTGTCATGCGCAACAGTGAGTCCCCAGACCGGGGAGAAACTAGGCGCGCCTGAGAACCGTCGAAGCCGACTCCAAACTTCCGAGGAGGGAGCGAAGGTGTTAAATGAGCTAATAAAGAATTTCCAACTTGCCTTCTTGCTATCACGGATGACACGACGGCATCGCGCTCAGAACTGCTTATAGCGGATACAGTTGGCCAAAGTAGGATGGTGGCAGAAAACGCGGAGAGCAAATCGTCGCTCACGTATTGCATCACGGCATGCCTCGTTCCACCAAGGAACTAGGGGGCGCCGGGGCAATTCGGAGGTGCGTGATATTGAATGTTCCGCAGCTGTAAGAATAACGTCGGTAATATGTGTGACCTCATCGGTGACGCTGGGAAAGTGACGGTCATCGAATGTCGCTAGAGACGAAAAAAGTGTCCAATCAGCTTGGGCAAACTTCCAGCGTCGCGCGCGCATGTAGGCAGTTGAGGCTGCAGTCTGAGGACACATGGAAAGTGGTCACTCGAGTGTGTATCATCAAGGGCGAACCATTCGAAGCACCGAGCTAGCGGAACAGTACCGACCGCAAGGTCCAAATGAGATAAATTTGTCGTGAAGGCAGACAAAATTGTAGGGACCCCAGTGTTGAGGCAAACTAGATCCGCTTGGTGGAAGACATCTAGCAATAGTGAGCCACGTGGACAAGGATGTGGAGATCCCCAAAGCGGGTGGTGGGTATTGAAGTCCCCAACCAGCAAATATGAGGGTGGAAGCTGACCAAGAAGATGAAGGAGATCAGCTCGTGCCATTGGTGTGGACGATGGAATGTATACAGTACAAAGAGAGAACGTGTATCTGGAAAGGGAAAGACGGACAGCGACCGCTTGGAAGGAAGTGTTTAAATGGATTGGGTGATAATGGAGAGTTTCATGGAGAAGAATCATGAGTCCTCCATGTGCTGGAGTGCCTTCAACAGAGGGGAGATCATATCGGACGCACTGAAAATGAGGGAGAACAAAGCGGTCATGGGGACGCAGCTTTGTTTCCTGAAGACAGAAGACGACCGGCGAGTAGGATCATAAGATGATCGACAATTCATCCCGATTGGCTCGAATACCGCGGATATTCCAGTGGATAATGGACATAGGGTGAACAGAAAATGGAGGAATGTGACCAAGGTAGCTGTCAACTCAACGACTGCTCAGCGCTTGCGACCGACAGCATGGAATGGCATTCAGCCGAAGGCAGAAGATCCTGATCCATAGGTTGGTCAGGAGCAGCTCCTGCCACCAGCGATCGGCCGGTTGATCGGCCGCCAGCAGTGCGCCTCGGCGACACAGAAGACGGCCGAGGGCGATTTCCGCCAGGTGGTGTTGTAGATGGGACACGCCTTGGCAGAGAAGGAGAGGAACTGGGTTTCTATGTAGCCTTCTTGGAAGTGTGATGTTTAGAGGAAGGAGGAACCGATGGTTGGGAAGTTGCGGTACGTAAAAACTCTTCACGAGTACGCTCTTTTTTCGAAGTCTTGGTGTCTGACTTTTGGGCTCGAGATTTAGCAGAACTCGACGAAGGGTGAGCCAGAGAGTGGGCAGGCGAAAGTGGTGAGGTTGAACGGGCGATCTTGGCACTGGCCGATCTGACGACCGTGGCAATAAAGGTGAGGTCGCAAGTCTGCGTGGCCGCCTCCTTTGTTGGCCGAGGAGAAGCAAGGACAGTGCTGTATTTTCCTGTCTGAGGCACGGTGGGCTGTCGACTGGTGAATAATTTTCGAGCAGCAAAGGTCGACACCTTTTCCTTCACCCTAATTTCCTGGATGAGCTTTTCGTCCTTAAAAACGGGGCAATCTCGAGAGGAAGCAGCGTGGTCACCCATACAGTTGATGCAGCGAGGGGATGGAGGTGGACAAGCACCCTCATGGGCATCCTTGCCACACGTAACACATTTGGCCGGATTGGAACAGTACTGGCTGGTGTCATTGAACCGCTGACATCGATAGCAACGCGTAGGGTTTGGGATGTAAGGGCAAATGGAAATTATCTCATAGCCTGCTTTGACTTTCGATGGGAGTTGAACTTTGTCAAAGGTCAAGAAGACAGTGCGGGTTGGAATGATGTTTGTCTCAACCCTTTTCATAACCCTATGAACAGCCGTTATGCCCTGGTCAGACAGGTAGTGCTGAATTTCTTCATCAGACAATCCATCGAGGGAGCGTGTATAAACGACTCCACGCGAGGAATTTAATGTACGGTGCGGTTCCACCCGGACAGGGAAGGTGTGTAGTAGTGAGGTACGCAGCAATTTTTGTGCCTGGAGGCCACTGACTGTTTCTAACAGCAGGGTGCCATTCCGTAATCTGGAACAAGACTTTACAGGACCTGCAACTGCGTCGACACCTTTCTGAATAATGAAAGGGTTGACCGTGGAGAAATCGTGACCTTCGTCAGACCGAGAAACAACAAGGAACTGTGGCAACGATGGAAGAACTGTCTGTGGCCGAGACTCAGTGAACTTACGCTTGTGAGCAGACACAGTGAGGAAACCATTGCGGAAGAATCCCCCATGATTACCGGCGTCTCCGATGGCGCGCTCCTCCCTTGTGGGGGCCCTCTCTGAGGGCACTCCCGCCTTAGGTGATTGTTCACACCTCAGGTCACACCTCCCGACAAACGGACGGAGGGACCAATCGGCACTTTCGGAAGGTATCAGCTCGGGTAATCACCCCTCCCTGGGCCTGGCCGTTACCAGGGTGTATGTACGTGTCCTACCTGTCTACCCGGGGCGGGGAATTACGCGTTACCCCGTCACCGGCTACACATGGAAGTGCGTGGGTCGGCCTTCAGACACGCACAGGGAGGAAAAAATAGAAAGGGAAAGGAAAGAAGAGGGGTCTCAAACGCCGCAGCGGAGAAAAGGGCAAAGAGAAGAGGGAAGGAAAAGACAAGGACAGAGGAAGGACGAAGACTTGCAAGTATAGAAAGCAAGGAATTTGTAACAGTTTCGAGCGTCCTTCTCCGGACGTAGGCACAAACCATACATTGTGGACCCCCTGGGGGGCGTATGCTCCTTTGCCGGTTCTGTGGAGAAACACATCATTCTGGATCTCATACCTCACAATTATTGAAAAGTTATTTGTCTGTCTTTTATCTTGCAGATCAGGATACAATACACAGTGCTTCTACATTCACCAGCATATAGTCAGAGTTAACAACATATAGTTACATGGGAGTATACAAAAAATTGCCATCAGCAATACATATTCATGTTTTCACTGTATTTTATGTATGATTATGCTGGTCTCCCGAAAAGACCTATACCTTCAATTAATTAGATAGTTCTACCTCTAATTTCAAATCACTCCTGCAGGTAGAAAAGGTCAGTCATCATAGATATTTCATTCTAACTCTGTTTTAAACATATTTCTGCTCTGAATGAAAGCACATCATCATTATGTACAATTCATCATATTTTGACCATTTCCGAGCTCGATTACGTTTCTGCTAGATACGGGACACTGGACTCACCAATAATACTTAGATGTCAAAATCTATTATCACATCCTTCTGCACTTGAACAATTCCTCTCTAGGTATTCCTGTGTTAGAGAAACAGTGTCTTATTACTTACATAAATTTTACTTGCTTGGCCATTATTTTACAAATCTGAGTCAAATTTACAAACAAATTATGGGCAAGTTAACTGTCAGCAGGAGAGCACACTCTAATTCAACCTCTTAACTGGTTATACAAGATGAATTTTTGCACTATTTAATCTCGGTCTGGAGATGATAATTTCACAGTTCTACCTGTGACTGACCCAAATCTCTTAATATATGGAACTATTTAACACTTAGACTTAGTTCCTCCAATAACAAGCATACACAGCAATAACTTTCATCCTGCTAACTCTATCAATTGCAAGGTTTTCATTTTCCTCCCATTTCTTGTCCATGTAGTGAAGATCCTTCGCAAATATTCATTCCCAAGCGTTCGGTCTTCCTCCACTTCTGTATCCATATATTGGTTTCCACAACAGTAGTAATTTGGGGATTCTTCTGTCTTTCATGTTTACAATATGCCCCACAAACTTCAGCATTCTTTCACAAATGATTTTGTGCAGAGGCCATTTCTTCACAGCCTTTTAGCATTTGAAACATGGTTACGATGTCTGAACTTTCTGCCAACAAGTCCTTGGTAAAAAAACACACACACACACACACACACACACACACACACACACACACACACACAGGCAGCTGGTCTGGTCGTGTGTGTGTGTGTGTGTGTGTGTGTGTGTGTGTGTGTGTGTGTCTGTGTGCGCACTTTTGTGTGTGTGTGTGTGTGTGTGTGTGTGTGTGTGTGGTGTCTGCTTTTGACAAAAGCTGTTTTGGCCAAAAGCTTACTTTCTGACAGCGTTTTTGTTGTGCCTATCTGCGATTCAGCATCTCTGCTATATGGTGAGTAGCAACTATCCTTTTCATAATATTGTTACATTCTATCCTGGGTTTCTCACTGTTTGATTTTACATTTCTATTTTCTCACAAAACCCTATGTCATCCTGTTTATCCTTATATGCATTTTTTTGAATAGACATAAAACATCTGCTCTCATTATGTCATCAAGGAAACACTGTTTAACCATATACAGAATATCTTTTTTTACCTGTTCACCTTGACATGTTGTCTAGGGTAGCATATTTGACTTGTAATCAAAATGTCTACAGTCCCAGGTTTTAACCCTGCCACTGCATAAATTTTGAATAAAAATCATTTGCAGCAGCCAATGACTTCCAGCATAAGAAGTTACCCTCAGTCTACCAACAGCATTGCCAAAGAGGGCAGAGGAGCAGACTGTGGTTCAGGACATTGTGTTCTTGGGGTGGGAAACTGCCCCTAAAGGCAGAATAATCAGCAATGATCAATGGCATGAGGATTCAGAAGGCAATGGAAACCACTCATTAAAAACACATTATGTGTACCCATAGGACATGTTGCCCGTAATCGAAAAAGTGTCATGATGATCTCTTCACCGGCAAGAGATTCTGAACTAGTCACCCATTAAGATCTTCAGGAGGGGACTGCCAATGGAAGGTGACCATGAAAAAAAGATTGAAAAACCAATGACAGGATAACGTTCTATGAGTGTACGGGCCTGGAATGTCATGACTTTGAACATGGTAGGGAAGTTCGAAAATCTCAAAACTGAATTGCTAAAATACATATAGGGTGTTCAGTGGAGTGAAACGGAAAGAGGACAAAGATTTCTATAGTCAGATGAGTATAGGGTAATATCAACAGCAGCAAAAAATGGTATAACGGCATTAGGACTCACAATGAATATAAAGGCAGGGCAGAGAGTGAGTTACTATGAACAGTTAAGTGATAATATTGTCCTCATCAGAATCAACAGCAAACCAACGACAACAACAGTTCAGATATTCATGATGGCATAGCAAGCGAAAGATGAAGAGAAAGGAGAAAGTGTACAAAAACATTGAACAGATATTTCAGTATGTAAAGGGATATAAATCATCATGAGGGACTGGAATGGGGTTGTTGGTGAAAGAGTAGAAGAAATGGTTGTGGGAGAATATAGGCTCGATATTAGGAATGAGAGAAGAAAGACTGAAATCTGCAATAAATTTCAGCTATTAATAGTGAATAACCTGTTCAAGAATCACACAAGTATGAGGTATACTTGAAAAAGGCCAAGAGATATGGGATAATTTCACTTAAATTACTTCACAGTCAGGCAGAGATTCTGAAATCAGATATTGGATTGTAAGACGTACACAGGAGCAGATATCGACTCGGGTCACAATTTGATAATGATAACAAGCAGTAGGCTGAAGTTTGAAAGACTAGTCAGGAAGAATGAATGCGCAAAAAAGTGGGATACAGAAGTACTAAGGAATGAAGAGGTACACTTTAAGTTCTCTGAGGCTATAAATACTGCAATAACGAATAGCTCAATAGGTAGTTCAGTCGAAGAAGAATATGCGTCTCTAAAATGGGAATCAGAGAAGTAGGTACAAGGAAGATAACTGTGAGGAAACAATGGGTAATGGAAGAAGTACTTCTGTTGATCAATGAAAGAAGGAACTACAAAAACATTAAGGGAAGTTCAGGAATAGAGACATAAAAGTCGCTGAGGAACGAAATAAATAGGGAGTGCAGGAAAGTTAAGACGAAATGTCTTCGTGAAAAATGTGAAGAAATAATAATAATAATAATAATAATAATAATAATAATAATAAAAAATAAAAAATAAATGATTGTCAGAAGGACTGACTCAGCATATAGAAAAGTCAAAACAACCTTCGGTGAAATTAAAAGCAAGGGTGATAACATAAGGCCTCTATGAGGTGGAGGACTTGTCCCACAATGAGATAGAAGAAGAAACATGTGTGAGGAGGTAAGATACAGGGATCCAACATTAGACTCAGAATTTAAAAGAGTTTTGGAAGATTTAAGATCAAATAAGGCAGAAGCGATACATAACATTCCATCAGAATTTCTAAAATTATTGGTGGAAGTGGCAACAACATGACTATTCACGTTACTGTGTATTATCCATGAGACTGCATTAGAGTTTTGGGATAACATCATCCACACAATTTTGAAGGTAGTAAGAGCAGACAAGTGCGAGAATTATCAGTTCATGCTTATCAGTTCATGCATCCAAGTTGTTCACAAGAATAATATACAAAAGAATGGAAAAGAACATTACTGATCTGTTAGATGATCAGTTTGGCTTTAGGAAAGGTAAAGGCACCAGAGAGGCAGTTCTGATGTTGCAATTGTTAATGGGAGCAACACCAAAGAAAAACCCAGACACATTCATAGGATCTGTTGACCTGGGGGGAGGGGGCGGGGAGGGGGGGGGGGGGGGGCAACAACAACAACAACAACAACAGAGAGAGGAGAGAGTGAGTTCAACAATGTAAAATCGTGCATGATATTCAAAATCTGAGAAAAATTGGGGTTACCTATAGTGAAAGATGGGTGATACACAATATGTACAATTACCAAGAGGGAACAACAACAGTGGATAACCAAGAACAATGCACTTGGAATAATAATTATCTAAGGCAAGGATGTAGTCTATCGGCCTTACTGTTCAATCTACATGTCGAAGAAGCAATGACGAAAATAAAATGAAGTTTCAAGAGTGGGATTAGCATTCAAGATGAAAGTATATCAATGATAAGATTCGCTGCTGACATTGCTATACTGACTGAAAGTGAAGAAGAATTACAGGACATGCTGAATAGAATGAATAGTCTAATGAGGACAGGATATGGACTCTCAGTACATCAAAGAAAGGCAATGAGAAGTAGCAGAAATGTGAACAGCAAAGAACTTAACCCCAAAACAAGTGCTAACAAGGTAGATGAAGTTCAGGAATTCTGCTATCTCGGTAGCAAAATGGTCCATGACAGACAGAGCAAGAACAACATAAAAAGCAGACTAGCATTGGCGAAAAGGGCATTCCTGGTCAAGAGAAGTCTACTAGTATCAAACATAGGCCCGAGTTTGAGCAAGAAATGTAAGAATGTAAATTTGGAGCACAGCATTGTATAGTAGTGAAACACGGACGGTGGATAAACTGGAAAAGAAGAGAATCAAAGCATTTGGGATGTGGTGGTACAAAATAGTGTTAAAAATCATGTGGACTGATAAGGTAAGGAATGAGGAGACCCTCTGCAGAATTGGCAACAGAATGATATGACACCATTTTAAGACATAAGGGAATAACTTCCATGGTGAAACTTCCTGGCAGAATAAAACTGTGTGCCGGACCGAGGCTCGAACTTGGGACCTTTGCCTTTCGCGGGCACGTGCCCTACCAGCTGAGCAACCCAAGCACAACTCACGCCCTGTCCTCACAGCTTTAATTCTACCAGTACCTCTTCCACAGTATTAGTGGGAGCTGTAGAGGGTGGAAACTGTAGAGGAAGTCAGATATTGGAATACAGCCAGCAAATAATTGAGGATGTGTGTTGCAAGTGCTACTCTGAGATGAAGTGGTTGGCACAGCAGAGGGATTCCTGTGGGCTGCATCAAACCAGTCAGAAGACTGATGACTTAAAAAACAGTCACTCATCTGACACCATTTTGGGAGTCACACAGAGCAGAACTAATCTACAGAGAGGAAGTCTCAGTGTAGAGTGTGTGTTCCCTGAAAGTGGGGCTGATCAGAGCTCAGTTCACTTCTTGGAGTGTTTTCTATTTCCAGGCTTGTGCACCAGGGAGAACAGCCTACAAGCTAAAATCAGTACAGCTGAAATAGGTTAAGTATTGGCCTGCCACAGTCTAATATTTGCAAAGTTTATAATTTATTCTTAGTTAAGTGATGTATCTATGTCTCCATGTTGTTTCTTTCTGGCCCGATAATAACCATATAGTTCTTACTGAGCTACACAGACAGTTTGTAATTACATAATGTATTTCCTGTAACAGAAATTATAGACCATAGTACTCAAACAATAATTGATCTGCCCTCCATGTCCTTCTTCTCTGAAAAATATTACCACGCTAAAATTTTTACACTTTGAATGAAATGCCAGTGAGGATCATTTCATTCAAAATACAAATTTTCAGTTAGGTTCTACATACATACTCCACAAAGCACTGTGAAGCATAAGCCAAATCCGTTGAACAGTCCCTCATTTGTAATACTGTAAAATGCTGACTAAATCAAGATTTCATGGCTCAAGAGTTAGTGGATTATTATGACAGTATTGCATCCCCTTCCGAAGTTATACCAGTTACGAAAATACTACATCAAAAGCAACATGATCAATACTGTATTGTACAAGGGGGGAGCGGGAGAGGGAGAGGGAGAGGGAGAGGGAGAGGGAGAGGGAGAGCTAATGGAGACCAAAGCCAGGAAGCTTACAAGAACAAGGGATATTGTTGCAAGAACGACTTCTGTCAATATAGTTCAGAAAAGCTGGGGTTGGCAGGAAAGGGGGGGGGGGGGGCGGCAGAAGTGTCCAGTTGAGACAGTTTCTGAAGCAACTACCAAAATCGAGCATACCCTGCTCAACAGTACATTCCACCACTGGTTGGTCAACTTCATTCATGGCCACAGTTCGGCAGTGCCCATTCATTGAGGGGGAAAGAACGTAAGTGGTCATGCCCAGATAAAATGATACGCACAAATTATATCTGAACTGTTACATAACATGTCTGCTTTCATAAATGATTCTTTCTTTGATGGGATGGGATAAGCCTGTGACTCAGCTGAAGTTAAGATGTGCCAAGTGGGTGTCTGACAGTTCTTGCACTTTTCACTTTGTAACAAGTGGTTGGGTGTGGCACAAGGATGGATCAGGATACTGCATACACGGGGTGGGCAACAGCATATCACATTAGGATTAGGAGGATTGTGGGTAGGATGTTCTTCATTAGTGGGCATGATGATAAATAATTACAAAGCCCTGGTCAAGGATATGGTTCAGTTGTTTCAGTCCAGGATGATACTGGGTGATGATGGATATTCTCTTTTGTGGCTTATTCTTGGGGTAGGTGCGAGGATTATGGGTGTGTGAGGAAATAGTGCAGACTGTGGATTAAGTTTGGAGAATAGTGCCTGTTTGTGAATGCTTTAGTAAGATCTTCAGCATACTGGGCAAGAGAATTCTTGTCACTGCAGATGCACAGTCCGTGAGTTGCCAGAGTATGGACTGTTTGATGTGGAGGGAATGACAACTATCAAAATGTAGGTACTATTGACAGTTAGTGTACTTCATATAGATAGCATGGATGAAGCCATCAAGGAGGCTTATCCTCTCTTCCCGTTATCCACCAGGCCTCAATCTCCGCTAATTTCAAGTTTACTCTCTATAAATGTGAACATTTTAGGTTAGGCTTTACCATGACTGTTACTGGCATTAAATGAAACAACAAGTTTACTGTTACCAGTCACTGGTAACAGTAAACTTGTTTCATTTAACATTACTCTCACTGTAGATAACTCATCACCACAGAAGGACCTACAGTTATACAAAGTTATGTACACCTCATTTATTAACTGTACATACTGTAAATCAACTTATTGTGTATTACCTTTTTGTAGATATCAGTCTGTTATTAGCCACCTCAACTACTGACACATCAGTCTGAAAGCTAGCCAAATTTTCAGTCTGTTTATGTGACTGTCAATGAGTCACTACATCGACTATTTGGTGAGACAGGCCAGAAATATTGTTTTAAAAGTTCTGCAGGGTGTATCATAAAGCCATAAAGGCATACAACTGAAAGTACACAAAACTGGAAGTAAAAAAGTCTAGTAAACATGGGCATGCATGCCTTAAGAGCTATGAATACTTGTCCATCTTTGCTACTGTGGATCATGTCTCTTCTACTGAAGAAGTGCTCATAGCTCTTAAGATATGCATTTTTGATTGCACGTTTAATATACTGTTTTGCTTCTCATGTTCTCTCTAAATACTGAAAACATAAAAAAATCAGAAACTGGTTCAACAAGTTCACTGTAAATTTGTGTAAGATTTGTAACTTTTTCCAATACTGTATTTCCTGCTATCCTTATCACATCTGATGGAAACATGTGGTGTTGTTTGAAGTCCACTAACATTTTCCTGTTATGTTCACAAATAATGTGTTATATTGAAGAAAACAAAAATGGCAAATATAACTCATTTATACAAAATTTAATAAATAGTCTGAATGATGTGGTCAAAGTAGAGATGGTGTTGTCTAATCAAATAGCATAATATAAATATTTGCCTCTGTTTTCCTTATGCTTCTGATGTACCCCTTGTGCACAGCCCATATTTTATTAGCATGCCCATCTTGGCCTGTTGGCTTGACTGAATATACTTCTGGATATTTTGTCAGTTTAAGGGAATTTGATGAATAGCAAAGAGGTATGTAAACAAAACGCTGAGCACTGTACTTCTCTGACAAGCAGGGTGCGAGCACGCACGTGTGTGTATGAGAGCAGTACTGTGCTGCAATTTACTTCGGATTGAAGCAGAGGGAGCTATTCACATACTCAGCATGGACATAAACTGTAGCAATAATTAGGACACTTCCTAGTCAGTATTACTTTCCTTCACAGAGAAGGAACACACTTACTTGAAAATGTGCAGGGTCAGTCCGAAAAGCAACTACAATTGGTTCATTTCCTTCTGGCAGAGCTGCAGAAGCGATGGCTTCTCTTGTTATGTGCTTCTACTTCCCACCATTTAAATCAACTGACCAATGGTCATTTCTTGGGATGCACCAGTTATGTTGGAGTGCTTGTTTATATAAATGTTGTTTTATGTTCTCTATCATTTAGCAGTTTTGACATGACATTCAATGTGCTAGCATAGTGTTATTGTGGATAAGCTTAGGGTAACGAGACAAGGTGTTACATTACATATTGTTGTTGTATCGCATAACTAATGACAACTAACAAAAAGCACTGTGCAATCAAATGTAGCCAAACAAAGAAGCTTAAAAATGTTCAATCTCTGCAAATGCCTGTCTGTGTAAACAGTATAGCCCCAGAAAATATGGTTGTTTGGCCCATACGACTTCAAGATAACTGAGTGCCTCTGAAGATGATAACAGCACGATACCCTCTGATAAGAAACATTGATGAATATGTGCATCATGCACATATGTGCACGTAGCTAACTCCGAAAATACGTTGTTGCTCAATGGCTTGAATAATATCCTTAGAATTAAATGTATCACCACCAATTAACATCACAAGTATGAAGAAACTGATGAAATTTAACCTGTATGGTCGTTTCATTCTGCGTTTCCTGTAGCAACAGAGGCAATGTGTAACAGTGTCAGCCTACGACAGCGAATTTTTTTATTCAAAATGCCATTGTCTGAAGAATATAACTAGCTGCAAAATACTGTGATAATACTGACATCATTCCAAAAGAATGCTAAAATGTACAGAAGTGTTTCAAAGCTCATCATGTCATCATCAGAGTGAAAAACCATTATTCAGTGGTACTTGTTAATACATTGTTTGTTCAACATGCCAATCATATGGACAACAACAATGAGGAAATGAAACCAAATAGAAATTTCAGTGTCTGGGGTACTGAACTGTTAAATAATATACATTAACATATAACTCACCTGCTCAAGCATTTGCGGTATAGTAAGCTGATGTCCTGGAGCCACAGAAAACTTATACAGCCGTTTTTCATTGTTAGAAAGATGGATGATCAGTTGCTGTTCCGTGCGAGGCTGCTGCTGGGCTTGAACTTGCACATGATGTTTCTGAGGAGTCTTGGGTTGCTTTGGCTTAGTGTTTGAGCGTTTCCGAGGAGTATGTGGCTGCTGCTGTTTTTGTGATTGCTTCTGTGGCTGTCTCTTTGTCTGCTTTGAATCCTGCTTCTGTGGTTGTTGCTTCTGGCAGTTTGAGTGCAGCTGCTGTTGCAAGTGTTTCGGTTCCTGCGAATGTTGTTGTTGTTGTTGTTGTTGTTGCTGCTGCTGCTGCTGCTGCTGCTGTAACTGATGCTGCAGTTGTGGCTGTAATGATATCTGTTGCTGCTGTTGGCACTGAGACTGATGCTGCAATGGAGGCTGCTGATGTGAAACAGGTTGAGATTGGGTCTGAGGTTGAAGCTGCAGTTGTAGTTGTGACTGTTGTGAAACTTGGACCTGAATATGAGGTTGAGATTGGTTTTGTGACTGAGACTCAGGTTGGGCTTGGGCTTGAATTTGGAGTTGGGGTTGGGGTTGAGTCTGGGTTTGTGATTGAGGATGAGGATGGGTTTGGAGTAGGGGTTGAGGTGGAGGTTGGGGTGGAGGTTGGGGTTGGGTTTGGGTTTGGGGTTGGGGTTGAGACTGGGGCTGCACTTGAGGCTGGGGCTGCAGTTGAGGCTGGGGTTGCAGTTGAGGCTGGGGTTGCAGTTGAGGCTGGGGTTGCAGTTGAGGCTGGGGTTGCAGTTGAGGCTGGGGTTGCAGTTGAGGCTGGGGTTGCAGTTGAGGCTGGGGTTGCAGTTGAGGCTGGGGTTGCAGTTGAGGCTGGGGTTGCAGTTGAGGCTGGGGTTGGGTTTGGGCTTGAGGTTGAGGTTGTGATGGGGTTTGGGGCAGAGATTGATGCTGCAGAAGAGATTGATGCTGAATGCGAGACAGGGTTAGGTTCTGGGACTGATGTGGCTGAAGCTGATTCTGTGCCTGAAGCTGATTCTGTGCCTGAAGCTGATTCTGTGCCTGAAGCTGATTCTGCTGCTGGGGTTGATTCTGTGGCTGCAGTTGACTCTGTTGCTGAGATTGATTCTGGGGTTGTAGCTGATTTTGTTGTCTGGTTTGATTCTGTTGTTGAGGTTGGTGCTGCGATAATGCAGCTAATACTTGCTTGCGAATAAATGCATTATCCAGAATTTGCTTCTGTATTTGTGGTTGTGTGACTGGCAAGGACTTCTTAGTTGTGGTTTGCTGTGAGCGTGAGCGTGATGAATTAGTCCTCTGATACTGTCTCCGAACAGGACGAACTGGCTCAATGCATTGACTGTTGCCATCAACAGGAGCACCACTACAAAAACAATTAAAAAACCTTAATTACTAATAGTTCTACACCAATAAATATCATTTACGAAATATATAAAATATTAACTAAATAAGAACTCCACAATGTAATTACTTTCATAACTAAAACAGATATCTTACATTCAACAGTTTTCTTCTTCATTCCTGCAGTCAAACATCACAATCATAAAAATTCCCAAGAAACTAACGATATATTAATGCACCTGAAAGTCAAAACACTTCTATGGTGGCTGGTTAACTCATCCAGCATCAATCATTCTACAAAAGACAATGCAATATTTTATTCCTGGGAGAATGGAACTATAAATTATCATCTATGCCATCTCTAAATTAGTAGACTGAAGGTCTGTGACAAGCTAAAACTGCATCAGACTGGAACTTGAATTTGTGGACATACTTTTGTGTGCAGTGCTGTTCTAGATGAGTCTTCTGGTTTCTCGTCACCCACCAACTCAAGCCTGGAAATATTAGAGAAGGGAGGACCCTGTCTATGTAATAATAGCATTCACATGTCTAGATACTGGAACCTGCGTGCGTGCGTGTGCTTGTGCGTGTGCATGTGCGTGTGTGTGTGTGTGGTGATCAAAGTCATGGGATACGTCCTAATATCATGTTGGACCTCCTTTTGCCCGGTGTAACGCAGCAACTTGATATGGCATGGGCTCAACAAGTTGCCAGAAGTCCCCTACAGAAATATTGAGCCATATTACCTCTATAGCCGTCCATAATTGTCAAAGTGTTGTCAGTGCAGGAGTTTGTGCACAAACCAACCAAAAATGTTCAAAACAATTCATGTCGGGCAACACGGATGGCTGAATCATTTGCTCTAGTTGTCCATAATGTTCTCCAAACAAATCACAAACAATTGCGACCCAGCATCATCAATTCATAAAAATTCTTTAGGAACATAAAGTCCACAAATGGCTGCAAATGGTCTCCAAGTAGCCAAACGTAACCATTTCCAGCCAATGGTCATTTTAGTTGGACCAGAGAATCCTGTCCATTCCATACAAACACAGCCCACACAATTATGGAGCCACCAGCAGCTCGCACAGTGACTTGTTGACAACTTGGGTACATGGTTTCATGAGGTCTGCAGCACACTCTAACCCTATCATCAGCTCTTACCAACTGAAATCGGGACTTATCTGATTACACCATCGTTTTCAAGTTGTATAGGATACAACCAGTATGATCACAAGCCCAGGAGAGGTACTGCAGGCAATGTCGTGCTGTTAGCAAAGGCACTAGTGTCAGCTGTCTGCTGCCATATCCCATTAACACTAAGTTTCCCTGCACTGTCCTAATGGATACATTTGTCATACATCCCAGATTGATTACTGTAGTTATTTTAAACAGTAGTGCTTGACCATTAGCACTGACAACTCTATGCAAACACCTCTGTTCTTGGTCATTAGGTGAAAGCCGGCAGCCACTGCATTGTCCACAATGAGACGTAATGTCTGAAATTTGTTATTCTTGGCACACTCTTAATGCTGTGTATCTCTAATATTTAATTCCTAATGACTTCCAAAATGGAAAATCCCATGCGCCTAGCTCTACGTTCAAAGTCATAATTCCTGTCATGTGGCCACAATCACATTGAGCACTTTTTCACATGAATCACCTGAGTACAAATGATAGCTCTGCCAATACACTGCCCTTTTGTACCTCGGGTGAGTGATACTACTGCCATCTGTATGTGTGTGTGTTTCACTGTCATGTGACTTTTGTCACATCAGTGTACACACAATTATTTTGATAAATATGGAAAAACTTCAGGAAATGATTTCTGAGAGGATAGGGAGCAAAAAAGGTCATATGGACATATGGCTGGAAATGCGCTCCAAGCGAGGTACACTCACTTGAAGATGGAGATGATCTCTGACAGTAACCCTGGTATCAGCATTGGGCAGCAAGTCCAGCAGCATGGATAAGTCAGATGACCATGTGGAACTTTCTTCACAACAAATGTCACACTTTGTATTATCACTTCGAACAGGTGGAGGCCTTATTACCTACAATCTTTCCTCCAAAGTGTCAGTTTTATCGCTGGTTTGTTGCATGGGCAATACTGGTGTGATTTCTGTCATCCATCTTGTTTGCAGACGAGGCTACTATTACAAGGGGCAGTATTGGCAACTTTCAGAACACCTACCTGTGGGATACGGAGATTCCCCACAGTATGCTGAAAGTGGACTATCAGAACTAGTTCAGCTTCAATCCAGTCATCCTTCTGCAATGTTTCACAGGTGAGCAGGCGGGGCATGCGACCCTGGCTTCCCTGCCGAAAGGCATGTCTTCGATGGTATGAAGGGTATATGAGGCTACTACATGATGGTGTGCCAACTCGCTAGCCTCTTGAGTATATAGCCCACTTGCTTGGCATGTTCTCAAGTGTGCTTTCAATCACTGAAACCTACATGGACAAAAATCTTTTATAACATCAAGTACATTGTGGACATATTTCTGGCCATTATGTTCATATACTCTTTTTTGCTCCTTGGGCTCTTAGGGATCATTTCTCACAATTTGTCTCCATTTAGCAACAAAAACCCTGTACGTGTACCCTTTACCACCTCATAAATACATAGTTTGAGCTTTGTTGTTTCACTGTCTCCATACAGTATCACTGGTTATTGCTAAATTCCCTCTACATATGAGAAACAGTGGATTTTTAAACTTTACATCAAAATAACTGCTTATGTTCAAGGTATAGCTTGCAAACTTAACAAAAGTATAAGTAATGATGGAACATCAATTTTTATTGAAGGCAGAAATAAGATAAGAAAGGCCTGCTTGAGATTGAGGTGAGAGAAATTTTCGTTTTGTTGCTAAGTACAATTACATTTATGATTTGTGTGTATGAGTCTGTCTATCAATGGAATGCTAATAGGTTAGTTCATCCAGAGACATCCCTGCACAAGCAGAGTTCATACAACTGCCCATTGTGAGGTAAACTGCCCACAGGCTATACAATTATTGTGACTGTATTAATGTTTCACAGAAATGACAGTGCATTAAAAAAAGAGGCACTGGCAGTAGGTTTTTCTGTAATATGCAGAACAGGTAACTAATTCAATGTGGATTTCACGAGGAAAACATTTTCTGTAAGTGCTCTCTTTCAGTCATATATCAATGTACATTCACAAGCAAATGAATTAAGGATAGGTGCTGAGTTCGATGGAAGATTAGGGTTAAACATTGCATCAACAACGAGGATAATAAATACAAAGCACAAGATCAGTTTGGGAAAGGAAATGAGCCATTCCCTTTCACAGGAAGCATTCTTTAATTACCCTTAACAGATTTAGGGAAATCATAGGAAATCTAAATGTGGATGGGTGAACAGGGATTTGAACTGTTGCTATCCTGAATACAACTTCAGTTCTTACCACCGCAACATCTCATCAGTGGGGTCAGGATACTACCAAACATTATACTTGCTTATAGTATGACAGTTCTGCACAAGGAAGGTAAGACATGTGATTATCAGCAAACCGCAGTTGTTCAATTCATGAGACACTCCTCCTCTGATGTCATGCAAGCACTGAACTTTTCAAATGCTGCTAGCCATGGGTGTACATCAAGTTCCTTGGTTAGGAAAACACCACTACCCCCTGAATCAACTTCCATGGGCAACAACGTGTTGACAAGAGCCACTGTCAACTATTGTGGACAGTAACAGAATACAAACCGGCAGCAAATTCAACAACAACTGGTGCACCACTACATCATTCAGAGCCACCTCATTGTTACAATGGTGCAAAAGCCACAACACACATGTACCCTGCTCACCATCAAATTAATGTGGGAACAGAAACTCCACAACTGCACTTGTGAAGCATGGAGGAAGGTCAACTGGCCTGATGAAACACAGTAACAATTTGGAACATTCTTGATGTCAGGAAATGAATATTTCAAAACTGATATGAGGCTATGTATCCTATTTACCAATAAAACACTTCTCAAGTAAGAAGGTAAAGGCATTCTTGGATCAAAGATGTTATAATGGGATAAAATGTAACCTCAGATATATATCCCGCCATCTGGCATCATTGATCAGTACAGGACTCTGCCACCCGATAGTGTGTAATTGTTAGTTCACCTATGGCATCCAGCAGACAACCTGAAACTTCAAAAACAGAATGTACCACCACAACAATTCCATATTGTATCAGAATGGCTTAAAGCACACTCCATGGACATCAGTACACTTGCATGGCAACCCAGGTCACAGGATCTCAATACTACTGAGCCTCAAAAATCATTCAGCATTCAGGGTATGCTTTTCAACCAATCTCCAGAAGTTGCAAGAGAAAGTTAAGGAGTCATACTTCAGAATTAAGTCCATGGCACAATGTAGCACCACAGTTCCCATACCGATAGGAGAGCCTATGTGTTACTACGCACAACATCTAATTACACTGCTCAGGAGGGGATGCAGATTGTACCAATAGTTTGAGAGTCTTTGTCGTATTTCTGCGGATGTGGCTGCAGTTTCGATAAGGTCAGTAACATCAATTTTCTAAACTGCACTTCTTATGCTTAAACAGGAAATTCAGATTACATCAATAACAAGACAACTTTCCCTACTGAGCATCTTTTGATTGTCGACGAGAAAGTACTGTATCACCACATTCCTCCATCCTCTCAAAGTCCATTTTGAAGTTCTAAATTTCTATAGAAGTACGAGGGTTGACTGAAAAGTAATGCCTCCACCTTCGTAACTCTTCCACAGTTGGCAGCATTGGTATGCGGCAGGTACTGGCTTGTTCCGTAGCCTCTTCTCTACAGCTCCAGTTGGCGGGAAGCCTTAGCACTGAACAGTTGAGTTGTTACAGTGTAAATTATGGAACCCTGCACAGATGGTCATTCAATGCGACTTAAGCAACATGTAGTCACTGAATTCTTGACAGCAGAAGGTGTCACCCGCAAAGGAGTTTATGGTGATTGTGTTGATGTGAGTACTGTGTGTCATTGGGCGAGTAAGTTTAAAGATGTTGAGACAGGAACATCTGACTTGCGTGACAAAGAGTTGAACGTCCTGCGATAGCAACCACCGAGTTTCATAAGCAAACTGTTGACAACTTGATTCAGGATGATCGTTTTATCACTTGGAGAGAAATTGCAAGCACAATCGGCATTTCATAAGACTGTGTGTGTGTCACGTTATTGCTTTGCTTGGCTATCAGAAGATCTGTGTACGATGGGTACCCTGGATGCTGACTCCTGAAATGAAAGTGTACAGACTTGAAATTTGCCAGGAACTCCTCTCGCATTACGAGAATGAAGATGATGCCTTTCTCCATTCAATTGTGACAGGAAACGAAATGTGGGTAAACCATTACTACCCCAGAGACGAAATGTCAGTCTATGGAATAGCGACACAAAGACTAGTCCCAGAGAAAGGAAGTCAAGACACAGCCCTCAGCTGGAAAAATCATGGCCACAGTGTTCTGGGATGCAGCTGGTGTTATCCATGTTGATTTCCTTGATCGTGTAACAACAATAAATTCAGAGTGTTGCATCACAACGCTGTGAACTCTGAAATGTCTAACAAGGGTCCGAAAGGAGAAGGGAAATGTTTTCCTGCAGCATGACAGTACCAAACCACACACTTCATGTGCCACCATAGCAGAACTTCAGAGACTGAATCTCACCACCCTACAGCATCCTCCATACAGTCCAGATTTAGCACTGTCTGACTTCCATCTTTCCCCGATAATGAAATGCGATCTGCGGGGACGTTATTATGGTTCTTATAAAGACGTTGAGAGAATTGTGAGACTGTGGTTGCGGAAACAGAGTGTCAATTTCTTCTGTAACAGCTTCAGAAAATTTGTTGATTATTGGCAGCAACGTATCCAATTGGCTGGTAATTATGTGGTAAAGTGGATATTGGTAGTTAAAGATCACATTCTAAGGATTATATTTGTGTTTGATTTATTAAAATATTCCCATCCAAAACCTATTAACGAAGGTGGAGGCATAACTTTTCATTCAACCCTCATAATTCTAGCGCAAGGACTCCCACATTATACCTAAACAGCTTCCCTTTTAAACTGCTACTGTAAATACCTTGAATAAAGCTTTAATATATTAAAATTCATTTAATTATTTGTCCACTCTGCAGAACTCATAATTTACCACAAGTGTGTGTATTACTACTACTGAGGCCATTTCTAACCTTGCTGTAGTCAGCATGAACAGGAACAAATGTGCAATGACACACATTGATTAGCAAGTACCACGTTCCCACCAGCAAAAGCAATTTATTTTATGGTGTACTTCATCAATGTTTTATGAAATGTTCATTATCATTTAACTTGTTCAGTTAGCATAAATTAATATGAATAATAGAACAGGTATACTTCTTTTTATTTTGGGCACAACCATATTTATAATATGATGATTATTAATGGTGCTGGGCATACAGTGGCTATCTTCTTATTGAATACATACAGAATCTAAAGATGGCCAATATAAGATAAAAATTGTTAATGATTTTATTTTATTATAAATTTGACTGTGTTTAAAATTAGAAGATGTGTGTAATTCTTCAATCTGTCTCCCCCATAGGCAGAATGTAATTTTTTCCCAACAAAATCTTTAGCAAGAAAACCATCATCTCATTACGAAGAAATACATGTGAAGCTGATGAAACTAGACAATAGTGGCCAACACAGGGAGATAGATAAAAAAGGAGTTACACACAAAAAAACTGCTAAATGGTTAATCATTATCTAACAAATTTTATTTAGATTAATTAAATATCAACAGATGAATACCATCCCCTTCTCTTCTGAACATCAAAGCAGCACCTCCTACTTACCTAACACCACTAGGCCTTCAATTGCCTACCCAATCAGTAATCCCAATCCACCCATTGTTCCACTCCATTCCTTCCACACCATAAGGCGAAGTACATCTTAATCCACCCCTCCCCCACCACGAATAAGGCAAAGTACATCTTAATCCACCCCCCCCCCCCCCCCACCAACAAGGCAAAGTACATCTTTAAGCCACCCCCCCCCCCCCCCCACCAAAAAAAAAACCCGAAAAGCTCATGAAAAAGCTACAGACATACAGCTGTATTCATAAATGGCAGAAAAATAGTGAACTAATGAACAAATGCATTCCACACAATCATGACGATTGTCAAGTGAAACAGCAGAAGCACAACTTCGTTGTTTCTGTGCATAATTAAAAACTTCATTCAGCTAAATAATGCAAATGTATATTTAAATGCTGTGTTGAGACATGTTGGATATGATGAAAAACTGACAACTGACAAGGAAAATAAACTTGGGGGGACAAGAAACGTACGTCGTGCACTGTCAAAAATACACTAATGGAAATAAAATTGCAACACCAAAAATAATTAATGTACAGTAATGAAACTTCATGAGTGCATTTTTCTAGGTAACATATTCAAGAGGTTAACATTGCAAGATCACAGGTTAATGTAGGTGCTGGATAAGCCATTGCAAATGTGAAATGTGGGTACATTCATTACCAGGGTAACCGCCAGAGTGTTGAATGCAAGCAAGCAAATTTGCAAGCATTTTGTTGTACCATTGCCTGTCTGACGCCAGTTTGTGGAATGGATTTCCATGCATGTTGCACTTGGTCAGTCAATACAGGGATGGCTACTGCTGTTTGTGAAGCATGCTGGAGCTGTCTTCCAGTTATGTTCCATATGTGTTCAACTGGAGATGGTTCTGGTGACTGAACGGGTCAAGGTAGCATGTTGACACACTGTAGAGCATGCTTGGTTATGACAGCAGTATGTGGGCAAAGATTATCCAGTAGTAAAATGACCCTGGAAAACTGTTCATGAGTGGCAGTACAATAGATCAAATCACCAGACTGACATACAAATTTACAGTCAGGGTGCATGAGATAACCATGAGAGTGCTCTTGCTGTCACAAAAAAATGCATCCCAGACCACAACTCCGTGTGTAGGTCCAGCATGTCTAGCAGGCAGAAAGGTTGGTTGCAGGCCCTCAACTGGCCTACTCCTAACCAACACACTGCCATCACTGGCACTGCAACAGAACCAGCTTTCATCAGAAAATGCTACAAACCTCCATCCCGTTCTCCAATTACCTCTCGCTTGACATTGGAAACTGCAAAATGGCAGTGGTTCAGAGTCAGTGGAACGCATGCTATAGGGCATCTTGTTCGGAGCTGTCCTTGAAGTAGCCAATTCATAACAGTTTGTTGTGTCACTGTAGTGACAACTTTGCTCAAATTTCTGCTGTAGATGCAGCACTGTGCACCAGAGCCATATGCCAAACATGATGGTCTTCCCTCTTGATAGTGCCACGTGGTCATCCAGAGTTTGTTTCTTCACTACCGCATATTCCCATGACCACCACTACCAGCAATCGTGTACAGAGGCTGCATTCCTGCCAAGTCTTTCTGCAACATCACAGAAGGAACATCCAGCTTCTCGCAGCCCTACTACATGACCTCATTCAAACTCAATGAGGTACTGATAAGGTGTCTTTGGCGCATTAAAGGAACTCTTAAGTAACATCAACTCACCATGTCCAATTTCAAAGAAGTGTACAAATTGCTTTTGGGCTTTCTTATAAAAGCTGCAAGAGAAATTACAATTCTTACAGTGCTTTAAAATAAAGAAAACACATTTTGTTGTAGAAAGACTACGATCTCTCAGGTTCCCTCTGAGTGATTGCTGAACGCCTGGAGGCACGCTGGTAATCAGATTTGTTGACCCCCCCTTTTTTTTTCAATATTTTGACAAGTGACCCAATCATCATCTTCAGGTGCTGCTAGCTGTGTTGTTGTGTGTACTTGCTAGTATTGCAACCTGACTGGTTGGAGTCCAGACAACAAGTAAGCATAGCAATGCAGCTTGCAGTGCTTGAAGATGACTGGGTTCATCATCAAAATGTCATGTATAAAAATGGCATCAACAACTTGGCTGGACAACTAAAACGACAACACAGGTAGAAGTTTATCACAACTGTGAAAGACTTCATCAGTCTCAGACACTTTTTCACCAATTTCATCATACTCACTAAACCAATACCTCAACACCTACATTCCTCCAGCAAACACACTCTTGCCATAACCAAATGACAGGCCCACATGTTTTTCCTCTAGTCCTGCTTAACCTTATATATTGCTCCTGAAGACATCAGACTGAATGTCCTCATTTCTGGCTCCAATCCATCATTCTGCTACTGCCTCCCTAAATCCCAGACTGATTAGTTATTAGCCTTTAGCCACTTGTAGTCCTTGACATCAACCACAACCCTGAACAAAATGCTTAATACTGCCTAAGAAAGCTGTCCAGCCTGAGGTAAAATACCTCAACAGAGGTGTTCCTGTC
Source organism: Schistocerca americana (assembly GCF_021461395.2). Classification (NCBI taxonomy): domain Eukaryota; kingdom Metazoa; phylum Arthropoda; class Insecta; order Orthoptera; family Acrididae; genus Schistocerca; species Schistocerca americana. Next base: position 105,536,894 of record NC_060126.1, read on the forward strand.
CCACGAAACTGCCAACAATAGCATCTATTCTCCCCTCCTCCCCCCCCCCCCCATTCCCTTCTAGCCAACCAGCCTAGCATTCCCTATTATCTAAACCTCCCACTCCGAAAACCTCACACCCCCCCCCCCCCCCCACAAACCTCAAACCCGAAACCCAAATACTATCCTACACAAACTCCAATGCTTCATAATCACAGGCCTCCATTCCGTCCTTAACGTCTCATCCAGATACCTCTTCAATCCTGAGACATTTGTCCTTTCCAAAGAAAAGTCCCACACTTAAATTTAACAATACTGCCCTATAAGATCTCCTCTCATTCACCTGCAATTTGAACAGGAAATACCAATTCACCACCCAATCCCAACCTACAACCAACAACCAACAGAATGAGCACTCCACCCTGTCTTGAACAGTTCCTATCCAAATCCCAAATGGAGCCTTCCCCAAAACCATCCTTTCCAGGCATTTCAGTAATTCTGCACTTCCAGCACTGATTCTGAATCCCTCATGATAAATATCACTGAAATCACAATCCTTACTCCAACTGAGTTCCAATCTATCTGTGATCTGAAGTAAGAAAGTGCTCTACCATCACTCTCCCTGCAGTCAAGGGCTCCCCTATTGATACGAAGTACGTGACTAAGTAGTATATGACAGAAGGGCACCATCAGCGCTTGACATCTCACAGCTCGACATAAAACAATATTCTTAATGTTCCCATTCCTTCCACCCTGAGTGAGCTGCAGAAAATCCTTAAAATCCTAGGCCCATCACATGGACTCAACTCTACTGAAGTAGAATTCCTTAACCCTTCAGATCCATACACCCTCACCCTTTGCTTGCATCCAAAAAATATACAAACTATCATCCCAGCCAGCCCATAGCTGGCTTCAAGGCTCCCAAAGAATGCATCTCAGACTTAGCTGACCAGTACCTCCAATCCATCACCATCACAAAGAGCTTCTGATCTGACATAAAACATACAAACCACAACAAGCAACAAAATTTATACTCTGACACGAGCCACCATTTCCATATCAAATACTCCATTCCTTACAGTCTAGACAACCATAGCAAACATACCTTCATCGCCATCAGATCCTGTTACACCAACACCAATAACTTACCCCCCAGGTTTTCCACTCCTGTTGCTATCCCACAGACCTCTTTTGCAAATAAATCTTCCAGGCAATATCCTCCTCTCACCATCTGAACAATCCTTGCAAATGTTCCCACTGTAAAACCTACTCCAGCCCCACCAGTCAGGGCACCTTGTGAAGCCAAACATGTTTATTAGCTACCTTATGTCCACTGCAATGTGTTTTATGTAGGAATGACCACAAGTTGATTGAAAGAGTGCATGAATAGACATAAAAACTGTCCACACTGAGGAGACACCTAGTACCTACTTGCTGAACATGCTCTACAGAATGATTCAGGGGGCCTGATGCCTGCTACACTATATGGTCTATTTGAATCCTCCCATTCTATACCACCTATACTATTTTCCCTCAACTCTCAGAGACGAGAACTTGACTGCTGACACATCCTCGGATCCCAGCATCCTCCTGGACTTAACCACTGTTTAACACATTCCTCCTCCTCCTCTTTGCATATTTGGGGTCATCTAGGTCCACATTCAGTCTTGGTATATTTGGTAGGCTCTTTTCTCACTATAAAACAATTTTTCTCACTGTTTCACTTCATATCAACCAACAGTGTAAAATTGGGCCTATGAACAGCAAAAGATAGCTAACAGCCATCACTATACCCATATACATGCTATGACTAAGTATCAAATTCTTTATGTGACAAAGTTAATTAATTTTCTACTGTCACTAATTAATTGTCACTTGTTACTTCTAGCCTGAGCTCTGAAGTAACAGTACAGATTTATAATGTTAAGTGAAATTGCTGGATGGAACAATACATAAAATAAAGGAGAGGTAAACACTCACTTGTAGTAAACTGATGTGCGGAGCACAGGAACACTTAACAGAAAATTGTATTCACATTGCCTTTTGAGCTCTTGCTCTTTTCCTAGTAAAAGTACACAAAATTCACACCCACTAACATACAGAAACCCAATACACTTTCACAATTATAGCAAGACCGATTATGGACTATTGGTGACTGAAAGCACTTGCCTGTGCTGAGGAAGTGGGGAGGGATTACAAAAAGACATAAGTAAAGGAGGGGTAAGCTCCCTGACTATGCCTTGCTGACTTACTCTGCCTTGCACATCCCCAAAAACTTCCTCAAGAGACACACTGCGTCTAAACATCCATCCCATAACACTGCTTTCAACCTTTCTGCCAAAACTCTGACTCCTGCAGCAGTCTCAATACTTTCTAAAGGCCTCATCTTTAGCCCAAAACTGAAGTTTAACCATGCTGGACTTGTACAGGGCCTTCTTTCCTTTACTCATTCTCTGATGTGGAATTTTCTTCGCCACACATCCCACTGACAATGGCCAACCAAAATCCCCAACAGAACCCTATTTAAAATAGTTCCAACCTCCATACGACCAAATCCTCCTCTCTTCTATCCAGTCATCCCCTGATAATATTTCTTGAATTCCTCACGTCCAATCTGGCCTCGCCTTCCTTTCCTAAATCCCCCCCAGTGAGTCAAACACTGTTTCTATCGAATCACATAGCTGTCTGTAACCCTACAACCAATTCAGTTCTTATCATCTGACCCATAGACAAAAGTACCACCAGAGTGGCCACAGATCGTAATGACTGTGTGTCTGAGGGGTCTCCGTCAACTTTCGACACCTCTGTATACAAACCTTATGACTGTGATCCCATGCCAGTATTCCAACTATACTTCTAGTAGCTCATCAAGGCCTTAGGTCAATCCCAAAACCTGGCACCCAAATCCATCGGCTCCTTGCACCAGATAAACCCTCCCCCCCCCCCCCCTCCCTCTCCCTAACACTCCTACCTTTCACCTGCTCCCCACAGGTGTGTCTACTCGTCGCCCCATTGTGGCTGGGTACAATGCTCCCACAGAACAAACTTCTCACTTTGTTGGCCATCTCCAAACTAATATCTATAATCCCCCGTCCTGCATGGAAGACACTGCTTGCTGCCATTGGCATCTCTCCACAGTTCCTGTTTTGTTATCACCAGACACCTTGTCAATCATCATGCCTGTGACATACTTTTACACAAACATCCCCTGTGTCAGTGGTTTTGTGGCCATGGTACACTACCTCCTCAGCATTGCCCTGATACCAAGCTTACCACCTCTTTTTAATCTCCTGATCAACCTCATCCTGACAAATCTATAAAAGAATTTGTGTTACTGCCATGGGCACCATCTAGGCTATCTTATTTGTGGGCCATCTGGAGGAATCATCCCTATCCAGTATACGCCAACAACCCCTTGCCTGTTTCAGATTCACTGATAACATTTTCACAATCTGGATTCATGACAATGATAACCTCTGTTCTTTCCTCCATAACCTAAACACTTAATCCAAATCCATTCCACTTGGTCCTTCTCAACTAACAAGCCACATCCCTACCTCTCAGATGGCTCCAAAAACATTTCTTTTCACATCAAGCACATCAACCACCAGTAGACCCACTTTGACAGCTGTCACACATCCCAATTCAGAATGTAATCACCTTACAGCCATGCCACCTGTGGATGCTATGGCGTTTGCAATGGAAAGAAGGAGTTGTCAAAATATACCACAACCTTAATGGGAACTTTACTGACAGAAATTACCATACCCAGCTCATCCATAAACAGAACCCCTGTGCCATCTCCTGCTCTGACACCAATAAATCTATGAACCAGTCAGAAACAAGCACTCCCCTGCTCACCCAGTATCAACCTGGCCTTGAAAAGCTCAACCACATCCTTCCCCAGGGCTTTGACAACTTCTCATTGAACCTTCAGATGAGGGATATCCAACCCCAAATCCTACCCCCATCACCCAAAGTAGTGTTCCGCCACACACCCAACCTACAAAATATCTTTATCCATCCCTATCCCATGACTGTTGCCAATCCTGTACTCCAAGGGTCATTCCCCTGTGGTTGGCTTAGGTGCAAAACCTGTCTACATCTGCATGACTACCCTGCAATACACACTATTTCTCTACTGTTCCACTTTCGCTGAACAGCACATGGGAAAAATAAACATTTAAATCTTTCCGTGAGAGCTCCATTTTCTATTATTTTATTATGATGATCATTTTTCCCTTCGTAGGTAGATGTTAACAAAATATTTGTGTGTTCAGAAGAGAAAATTGGTGACTGAAATTTCATGAAAAGCTCTTGCAATAAAAAAGCCTTTGTTTTAATGACAGCCACCCCAACTCGTGTTTCATATCTGTGACACTCTCTCCCCTAATTCACAGTAACACAAAACGAGTTGTCCTCCTTTGAACTTTCTCAATGTCCTTTGTCAGTCCTATATGGGAAGGATCCCATATTCCATAGCAATACTCTAGCAGAGGATGGATAAGTGTTGTGTTGGCAGCCTCTTTAGTGAACCTGCTGAATCTTCCAAGTCATGGGTGGACACATGGCGGCCCATGGGCCAGATCTGGCCCAAAATTGTTTCAATTTGGTCTGTGAAAGAAATTTGGGGGGGGGGGGGGGGGGAGAGAGAGAGAGAGAGAGAGAGAGAGAGAGAGAGAGAGAGAGAGAGAGAGAGAGGAGGGATGGAGAGAGAGAGAGAGAGATGGAGAAGAGAGAGAGAGAGAGGGGGGAGAGATGGAGAAGAGAGAGAGGGAGGAGAAGAAAGAGAGAGAGAGAGGGAGGAGAAGAAAGAGAGAGAGGGAGGAGAAGAAAGAGAGAGAGGGAGGAGAAGAAAGAGAGAGAGGGAGGAGAAGAAAGAGAGAGAGGGAGGAGAAGAAAGAGAGAGAGTGAGGAGAAGAGAGAGAGTGAGGAGAAGAGAGAGAGTGAGGAGAAGAGAGAGAGTGAGGAGAAGAGAGAGAGGGAGGAGAAGAGAGAGAGGGAGGAGAAGAGAGAGAGGGAGGAGAAGAGAGAGAGGGAGGAGAAGAGAGAGAGGGAGACAGACAGACAGACAGAGAGAGAGAGAGAGAGAGAGAGAGAGAGAGAGAGAGAGAGAGAGAGAGAGAGAGAGAGAGAGAGACTGCAGAATTTTATGATGGAAGTTTTAAGACAGCTATCGTAAAATGTCTTAAGTAAAGAAAATGTTCCCAATGGGTAAATAAATGTAAATATCTGAAGAACGGAGTGAACATAAAATGAATGTACTCTGATTAGTACTCATGTGGACAACCTCATACTTCTCATAACTTAGAGTCAACTGCCACTTTTCGCATCATACAGATCTCTTTGTTTTTATCTTCTGATGACTTTAAATGACAGTGTTAACTGCAAACAATCTAAGACAGTTGCTCGGACTGCCTTCTGAATCATTTATATAGATTAGTTAAAGCAGAGGGCTTATAACACTCCCATGGAGAATGTGCGATATCATCTGTGTTTTTCATGTTGACTTTCATCAACTACTACGAACTGAGTCCTTTCTGACAAGAAATCATAAATCCAGTAGCACAGCGAGATGATACTTCATAGGCATGCAACGAGATTACAAATCACTTCTGATCATCAGTATGAAAAGCCTTTTGGCATTTTACAAATATGGAATCAATCTGGATTTCCTGTCAATAGTGTTCATTTGTTCATGAGAATAAAGAACACAAGAACAATATTTTCCAAATTCTTGCTGACTATGCGTCAATCGATATTTTTCTTTGAAGTAATTTGTAATGTTCAAACACAGTATGTGTTCTAAAATCCTACTGCCAATCAACATAAGTGCTTTGGGTCTGTAATGTGGAGTATTACTCTTACTTCCTTTCTTCTGTAATGGTTTTTGGTTTTGGTTATTTTTTTTTTTTTAGGGCGCAAAACTGCTATGGTCATTAGCGCCCGGTCCGTGACTTAGGAAACAGTAAAAAACCGAAATTGAAAACCAGAAGCAATGGGAACGAAAGTCATAAAATTGGAGAAACTAAAAACAGAAGGAAGGCTTAAAAATCCACTACAGAAAGGGGTTGGTTGTCCCCAAAAAAAGCTTCAAATGACTGACGTCATTTCACTGGCACTAATAAACTTGAGAATGCGGTCGGCTGAGCGCATGTCATCTGCTAAAATCGACAATATATCAGGCGATAGCTGTAGACGGGAGCGTAACGGATTAAAATAGGGGCACTCAATTAAAAGGTGTCTCACCGTCCACAGCTGAGAGCAGTGGGGACAGAGTGGAGGAGGATCGACGCTTAAAAGATGTCGATGGCTAAAAAGACAGTGCCCTATACGGAGTCTAGTTAAAATTACCTCCTCCCGACGACGTATTCGGGAGGAAGAGGTCCAAGCACAAGGAAGAGCTTTCACGTCCCGCAATTTATTATGGGTAAGTGTCCACCAATGCGTGTGCCATAAATGAACAACACGTCAACATAAAACGCTCCGTAGATCGGCGAAGGGAATCGATTGAATAGCTGGCCGAGGAAGAGAGACTGCAACCTTGGCTGCAATATCGGCCGCCTCATTTCCACAGATACCAATGTGTCCCGGGAGCCAGAGGAACACCACGGAGACGCCCCCCAGGTGGAGCAAGCGCAGACAGTCCTGAATCCAGTGGACCAGAGGGTGCACAGGATAAAGAGCTTGGAGACTGAGGAGAGAGCTGAGAGAATCTGAGCAGATAATGTACTGTATCCGCTGATGGCGGGGGATGTAGTGGACGGCCTGGAGAACAGCGTAAAGCTCCGCAGTATAAACCGAACACTGGTCGGGAAGCCGAAAGTGATTTGGGGTGTCGCCAACAATATAGGCACTCCCTACACCTAACGATGTTTTCGAGCCGTCGGTGTAAATAAATGTGGCGTCCGTCATTTGTGCACATAGAGCAGCAAATGCCCAACGATAAACAAGTGAAGGGGTACCACCTTTGGGAAATCGACAAAGGTCACGGACCAGGCAGATCCGGGGACGGAGCCAAAGCGGTGCTGTACCCCAAGTTGTCAAGAAGGTTTTAGGAAAGCAGAAGGAAAGAGAATGGAGCAGTTGATGGAAGCGGACTCCCGGTGGTAGTAGGGAGGAGGGGCGGCCTGCATACCCTACATCAAAGGAGGCGTCGAAAAAAAGGTCATGGGCTGGATTAGCAGGCATGGAAGACAGATGGCTAGCATAACGACTCAGAAGGACTGCTCGCCGATTGGACAGCGGAGGTTCAGCAGTCTCAGCATAAAGGCTCTCCACAGGGCTGGTGTAAAAAGCTCCAGACACTAAACGTAATACACGGTGGTGGATAGAGTCGAGACGCCGAAGAATAGACGGCCGAGCAGAGGAGTAGACTATGCTTCCATAGTCCAATTTCGAGCGCACTAAGGCGCGATAGAGGTGGAGAAGGACCACTCGGTCCGCTCCCCAGGAGGTACCATTAAGGACACGGAGGGCGTTAAGGGATCGCAGACAGCGAGCCGAAAGATAGGAAACGTGGGAGGACCAGCACAGTTTTCTGTCAAACATAAGACTCAAGAATTTAGCGACGTTTGAAAACGGAAGGTTGACAGGACCTAGATGTAAAGAGGGCGGAAGAAACTCCTTACGTCGCCAAAAATTAACACAAACGGTCTTACTGGGAGAAAAACGGAAGCCGGTTTCGATGCTCCAAGAGTGGAGGCGATCGAGACATCCTTGAAGACGTCGTTCAAGAAAGGCTGGTCCGTTGAGAGCTGTAGTAGATCGCAAAATCGTCCACAAAGAGGGAGCCCGAGACATCAGGAAGGAGACAAATCATAATTGGATTGATGGCAATGGCAAACAGTACAACACTCAGCATGGAGCCCTGGGGTACCCCGTTTTCTTGGGAGAAAGTACGGGAGAGAGTAGTGTTCACCCGCACCCTAAATGTGCGCTCTGCCATAAATTTGCGAAGAAAAAGGGGCAGCCAACCTCGAAAGCCCCAAGAGAACAGTGTGCGGAGGATGCCTGTCCTCCAACAGGTATCGTATGCTCTCTCCAGATCAAAAACTATTGCTACTGTTTGGCGTTTCCGGAGAAAATTGTTCATGATATAAGTGGAGAGAGCAACAAGATGGTCAACTGCTGAACGATGCTTTCGGAATCCACATTGGGCAGGTGTTAAAAGACTGCGGGATTCCAGCCACCACGCTAAACGGTAATTCACCATACGCTCCAAAACCTTACAGACACTACTCGTGAGAGAAATGGGGTGATAACTAGAGGGGAGATGTTTGTCCTTTCCAGGTTTCGTAACAGGAACGACGATAGCTTCCCGCCATCATCTGGGAAAAGTACTGTCGGTCCAAATTCGATTATAAAGGTGAAGGAGGTAACGCAGACTATGGGTTGATAAATGCAGCAACATTTGGACGTGGATACCATCCGGTCCTGGGGCGGAGGAGCGAGAAGAAGAGAGTGCATGTTGTAGTTCCCGCTTGGAGAAAACAGTATTGTAGCTTTCGCGATTTTGAGAGGAAAAAGCAAGAGGTCGCACTTCCGCTGCACATTTCTTCGGGAGAAATGCTGGCGGGTAATTTGAAGAGCTCGAGATCTCAGCAAAGTGCTGACCCAACGAGTTAGAAATTGCGACGGGGTCCACTAAAGTGTCATGCGCGACAGTGAGCCCCGAGACCGGGGAGAAACTAGGCGCACCTGAGAACCGTCGAAGCCAACTCCAAACTTCCGAGGAGGGAGTGAAGGTGTTAAATGAGCTAATAAAGAATTTCCAGCTTGCCTTCTTGCTATCGCGGATGACACGACGGCATCGCGCTCGGAACTGCTTATAGCGGAGACAGTTAGCCAAAGTAGGATGGTGGCGGAAAACGCGGAGAGCACGTCGCCGCTCACGTATTGCATCACGGCATGCCTCGTTCCACCAAGGAACTGGGGGGCGCCGGGGCAATTCGGAGGTGCGTGGTATTGAACGTTCCGCAGCTGAAACAATAACGTCGGTAATATGTGTGACCTCATCATCGACGCTGGGAAAATGACGGTCATCGAATGTCACTAGAGACGAAAAAAGTGTCCAATCAGCTTGGGCAAACTTCCAGCGTCGCGGGCGCATGTAGGGCAGTTGAGGCTGCAGTCTAAGGACACATGGAAAGTGGTCACTTGAGTGTGTATCATCAAGGGCGAACCATTCGAAGCGCCGAGCTAACGGAACAGTACCGACCGCAAGGTCCAAATGAGATAAATTTGTCGTGGAGGCAGACAAAAATGTAGGGACCCCAGTGTTGAGGCAAACTAGATCCGCTTAGTGGAAGACATCTAACAATAGTGAGCCACGTGGACAAGGATGTGGAGATCCCCAAAGCAGGTGGTGGGCATTGTAATGTAATGTATTGCGAATACATAGAAAGAAGGATCCTTTATTGTATGATTATATGATAGCGGAACAAACACTGGTAGCAGTTACTTCTGTAAAATATCTGGGAGTATGCGTGCGGAACGATTTGAAGTGGGAATGATCATATAAAATTAATTGTTGGTAAGGCGGGTACCAGGTTGAGATTCATTGGGAGAGTGCTTAGAAAATGTAGTCCATCAACAAAGGAGGTGGCTTACAAAACACTCGTTCGACCTATACTTGAGTATTGCTCATCAGTGTGGGATCCGTACCAGATCGGTCTGACGGAGGAGATAGAGAAGATCCAAAGAAGAGCGGCGCATTTCGTCACAGGGTTATTTGGTAACCGTGATAGCGTTACGGAGATGTTTAATAAACTCAAGTGGCAGACTCTGCAAGAGAGGCGCTCTGCATCGCGGTGTAGCTTGCTCGCCAGGTTTCGAGAGGGTGCGTTTCTGGATGAGGTATCGAATATATTGCTTCCCCCTACTTATACCTCCCGAGGAGATCACGAATGTAAAATTAGAGAGATTAGAGCGCGCACGGAGGCTTTCAGACAGTCGTTCTTCCCGCGAACCATACGCGACTGGAACAGGAAAGGGAGGTAATGACAGTGGCACGTAAAGTGCCCTCCGCCATATACCGTTGGGTGGCTTGCGGAGTATCAATGTAGATGTAGATGTAGATTGAAGTCCCCAACCAGTAAATAGGGGGGGTGGTAGCTGACCAAGAAGATGAAGGAGATCAGCTCGTGCCATTGGTGTGGACGATGGAATGTATACAGTACAAAGAGAGAACGTGTATCCGGAAAGGGAAAGACGGACGGCGACAGCTTGGAAGGAAGTGTTTAAACGGATTGGGTGATAATGGAGAGTTTCATGGAGAAGAATCATGAGTCCACCATGGGCTGGAGTCCCTTCAACAGAGGGGAGATCACATCGGACGGACTGAAAATGAGGGAGAACAAAGTGGTCTTGGGGACGCAGCTTTGTTTCCTGAAGACAGAAGATGACCGGCGAGTAGGACCGTAAGAGGATCGACAATTCATCCTGACTGGCTTGAATACCACGGATATTCCAGTGGATAATGGACATAGGGTGAACAGAAAATGGAGGAATGTGACCAAGGTCACTGTCAACTCAATGACTGCTCAGAGCTTGCGACCGCCAGCATGAAATGGCATTCAGCCGAAGGCAGAAGATCCCGATCCATAGGTTGGTTAGGAGCAGCTCCTGCCACCAGCGATCAGCCGGTTGATCGGCCGCCAGCAGTGCGCCTCGGCGACACAGAAGACGGCCGAGGGCGATTTCCGTCAGGTGGTGCTGTAGATGGGACACACCTTGGTGGAGAAGGAGAGGAACTGGGTTTCTTTGTAGCCTTCTTGGAAGTGTGATGTTTAGAGGAAGGAGGAACCGATGGTTGGGAAGTTGCTGTACGTAAAAACTCTTCACGAGTATGCTCTTTTTTCGAAGTCTTGGTGTCTGACTTTTGGGCTCGAGATTTAGCAGAACCCGACGAAGGGTGAGCCAGAGAGTGGGCAGGCGAAAGTGGTGAGGTTGAACGGGCGATCTTGGCACTGGCCGATCTGACGACCGTGGCAATAAAGGTGAGGTCGCAAGTCTGCGTGGCCGCCTCCTTTGTTGGCCGAGGAGAAGCAAGGACAGTGCTGTATTTTCCTGTCTGAGGCACGGTGGGCTGTCGACTGGTGAATAATTTTCGAGCAGCAAAGGTCGACACCTTTTCCTTCACCCTAATTTCCTGGATGAGCTTTTCGTCCTTAAAAACGGGGCAATCTCGAGAGGAAGCAGCGTGGTCACCCATACAGTTGATGCAGCGAGGGGATGGAGGTGGACAAGCACCCTCATGGGCATCCTTGCCACACGTAACACATTTGGCCGGATGGGAACAGTACTGGCTGGTGTGATTGAACCGCTGACACCTATAGCAACGCGTAGGGTTTGGGACGTAAGGGCGAACGAAAATTATCTCATAGCCTGCTTTGATTTCCGATGGGAGTTGAACTTTGTCAAAGGTCAAGAAGACAGTGCGGGTTGGAATGATGTTCGTCTCAACCCTTTTCATAACCCTATGAACAGCCGTTACGCCCTGGTCAGACAGGTAGTGCTGAATTTCTTCGTCAGACAATCCATCGAGGGAGCGTGTATAAACGACTCCACGCGAGGAATTTAATGTACGGTGCGGTTCCACCCGGACAGTGAAGGTGTGTAGTAGTGAGGTACGCAGCAATTTTTGTGCCTGGAGGCCACTGACTGTTTCTAACAGCAGGGTGCCATTCCGTAATCTGGAACAAGACTTTACAGGACCTGCAACTGCATCGACACCTTTCTGAATAATGAAAGGGTTGACCGTGGAGAAATCGTGACCTTCGTCAGACCGAGAAACAACAAGGAACTGTGGCAACGATGGAAGAACTGTCTGTGGCCGAGACTCAGTGAACTTACGCTTGTGAGCAGACACAGTGAGGAAACCATTGCGGAAGAATCCCCCATGATTACCGGCGTCTCCGATGGCGCGCTCCTCCCTTGTGGGGGCCCTCTCTGAGGGCACTCCCGCCTTAGGTGATTGTTCACACCTCAGGTCACACCTCCCGACAAACGGACGGAGGGACCAATCGGCACTTTCGGAAGGTATCAGCTCGGGTAATCACCCCTCCCTGGGCCTAGCCGTTACCAGGGGGTACGTACGTGTCCTACCTGTCTACCCGGGGCGGGGAATTACGCGTTACCTCATCACCGGCTACGCATGGAAGCGCATGGGTCGGCCTTCAGACACGCACAGGGAGGAAAAAATAGAAAGGGAAAGGAAAGAAGAGGGGTCTCAAACGCCGCAGCGGAGAAAAGGGCAAAGAGAAGAGGGAAGGAAAAGAGAAGGACAGAGGAAGGACGAAGACTTGCAAGTATAGAAAGCAAGGAATTTGTAACAGTTTCGAGCGTCCGTCTCCGGACGTAGGCACAAACCATACTCCCAGAGGGGGAGAAAGGGAAGGAAAGAGCTAGAGGTGAGGGGGGGGGGGCGAAGATGGGGGACGGGGAAGGATGCGGAAAGGGAGGGTATGCAGCCCGGAAAGGAAGGAGGGCCACATTAGCTCGGGGTCCCGTGCTCGCTACGCACGTATCCACAAAAGAGTTGTGGACCCCCTGGGGGGTTCTGTAATGGTGTGACCTGTGCAATTTTTCAGGTACGGATCTTCAATCAAGTGAACAGTTATACATGACTGCTAAGTATGGAACTATCATATCGGCATACTCTGAAAGGAATTTAATTGGTATACAATCTGAACCAGAAGTCTTTTGTTTATTAAGTGATTTGAACTGCTTCGCTACATCGAGTGTATCTACTTCCAAAGTTACTCATGTTGTCAGCTCTTCTTGATTTGAACTCTGGAATGTTTACTTTGCATCGCTTGGTGAAAGACTTTCAGAAAAATGTATTTAGTAACTCCGCCGTAGAGCCACTATCATCAGTAATATTACCATCACTATCACACAGTGAAGGTCTTGATTTATGGTTGGTTGGCTGGTTTAAAAGAGGGGGGGAAGGACCAAACTACGAGGTCATCGGTCCCTTTTTCTGAAGGAAACAATGCCACATAGGTGAGAATAAGATAATGAGACTTACAACACAAAACAGAGTGGAAGGAAAAATCAGAACAACGACTGAAGGGCAGCAAACACTTAAATGGACAAAAGGGGACAAGAAAACCACAAAGATGCAAGAAACAGGTAGAAGAGGTTAAAACAAGAAAGCAGGTTACTATGGCTAACTGACCATGAGAGTAAAAAAGGAAAAGCCAGCCTCTCTGAAACACTTTAAAACCTCCACCCTGACAGCACTATGGTGGAGGACACATAGAGACAAAGGACATGTGCTAAAACTTAGAGCAAATGATAAAATCACCCTCACAAATGAAACATAAAACTAAAGCTGCTGTTGAGGCTTTGACACCTGACACCTAAGGTAGGGTGCTGGGAAAATTAAAAGGCAGCTGCAGAGCGGTTAAAAGTGAGCAGTCCAGCAAGAGATGGATGACCGTCATTCGTGAGCCAAGGTGGGTCCTCACGACGGAGGAGGTAACCATGTGTCGGCCTAGTATGGCCAATGCGGAGCCGACAAAGAACAATAAAGTCCCTGCGAGAGGCGCACACAGAGGTCTTCCACACATTCATAGTTTCCTTAATGGCATGCAGCTTGTACGTACTGAGGTTATGCCATTCCGTCTCCCAAAGCCGCAAAACCTTGCAGCGTAATACTGAATGCAGTTCAGTTTCAGAGAAGTCGGTTTCTGTGTAGCCCGTCGACAAGTTCGTTGCCTGGGATTCCGACGTGACCTGGAGTCCACACAAACACCACCAAACGACTCTACCATTCTAGGCCATAAATGGACTCCTGGATGGTCACTACCACAGGATGACGAGGGTAGCACTGGTTGATAGCTTGTAGGCTGCTCAAGGAGACAGTACAAAGAAAAAATGACTTGCCTGGGCATCAGCGGATGTGCTCAAAAGCACGAGATGTGGCCAAAAGCTCTGCAGTGTAAACACTGCAGCCATCTGGCATGGAGTGCTGTTCAATATGTCCTCCATGAACATAGGCAAAGCCAACGTGACCATCAGCCATCGAGCCATGGGTGTAAACCACTTCATGGCCCCGGTACATGTCGAGAATCGATATGAAGTGACAGCGGAGAGTCGCAGGGTTAACTGAGTCCTTAGGGCCATGTGAAAGGTCCAGACGAAGCCGCGGCCTAGATGTACACCACGGAGGTGTTCGTGAATGAACCTCAAGTATAGGTGGTAAAAGCAAGGACTCCAGTTCATAGAGAAGGGATCACACACGAACTGCAATTGTAAGCCCTGACCTGGGCCGCCAATGTGGGAGATGAACCACCGTGGGCGGTAAAATGAGAGAGTAATTCAGATGCGAAGAAGGACTACAAACATGTGCAATTTCACTGGAGAGCAACTGCGCATGCCTAACCTGCAATGGAGGGACTCCGACCTCCACCAGGACGCTGACCACTGGACTCGTCCTAAAAGCTCCTGTCGCTAGGAGAACACCACAGTGGTGCACTGGGTCAAGTAAACACAACACTTAGGGTGCTGCCGAACCATAAACCAGACTCCCATAGTTAAGGCGGAATTGAACAATGGCTCGGTAAAGCTGCAGCAGCATAGAGCGATCTGAACCCCAGTTGGTGTTGCTCAGGCAGTGGAGGGCATTGAGGTGCTGCCAGCACTTCTGCTCAAGCTGAAGGAGGTGAGAAAGCCAAGACAATCAGGAGTCAAAAGCCAGTCCTAAGAATTGATGTGTGTCCACTACAGTGAGTGGATTGTCATTAAGGTAAAGTTCCGGTTCCGGATGAATGGTACGACGCTCCCAGAAGTGCATAACAAACGACTTTGCGGCCGAAATCTGGAAACAGTGGGCTGGAGCCTATGACTGCGCCTTGTGGATGGCTCCCTGTATGCGCCGCTCAGCAACACCACTACTGGTGGAGCAGTACGAAATCCAGAAGTTGTTTGCATACAGAGAAGATGAGACGGACGGCCCTACATCTGCTGCTAGACCATTAATGGCCACTAAAAATAGACATTCACTCAATACAGAGCCCTGCGGGACCCCATTCTCTTGGATATGGGGGAACTATGGGAGGCACCAATTTGGACATGGAAAGCACGAAGTGACAGGAAATTTTGGATAAAAAATCAGGAGCGGGCCTCAGAGACCCCACTCATATAATGTGGCAAGGATATGATGTCGCCAGGTCGTATCATATGCTTTTTGTAAATCAAAAAGGATGGCAACCAGGTTTTGGCATCTGAAAAAGGCTGATCGGATGACAGACTCAAGGGACACAAGATTATCAATGGTAGAGCGATCCTGGCAGAAGCTGCCCTGATACGGAGCCAGTAGGCCACGTGACTCCAGGGCCTGACCCAACCCAACCCCCGACATGCCATACGTTCTAGTAGCTTACATAGAATGTTGGTGAGGCTGATGGGCTGATAGCTATCCACATCAAGTGGGTTTTTACCGGGTTTAAGCACTGGAATGATAGTGCTCTCCCACTGTGATAGAAAGACGCCATTGCACCAGATCCGACTGAAGATGACTAGGAGATGTTGCTGGTAGTCAGATGAGAGATGTTTAATCATCTGACCGTGGATCCGATCTGGCGCAGGAGCTGTGTCGGGGCAATGTGCAAGGGCACTGAGGAGCTCCAACTCTGTAAATGGGGCGTTATACTGTTCACTGTGGCATGTAGCAAATGAGAGGGCTTTCCTTTCCATCCGCCGTTTGAGGGTGCGAAAGGATGGGGGGTAGTTTTCCAACGCAGAGGCTTGAGCATAGTACTCAGCAATCGCGTCTGCGTTGTTAGATAACACGCCATTGATGTTAATGCCAGGGACACACCTGTTGGGGTCTGGTACCCAAAAAGACGTCTGATCTTCGTCCAGACTTGGGAAGGTGACGTATGGCACCCAACGGTCGAGATGCATCTCTCCCAACACTCCTGCTTCCGTCTTTTGGTAAGCTGTTGAATGCTGGCACAGAGCCGCTTGAAGGCTATGAGGTGCTCCATGGAAGGGTGCCACTTATGCCGCTGTAGAGCTTGCCGACACTCCTTAATTGCCTCAGCAACTTCTGGCGACCACCAAGGGACCGCCTTTCGCAGGCGGAACCCTAAAGTGCGAGGGATCACATTTTCTGCCACAGTAACGATTGTTGGTGTCACCTGCTCAACCATCACATCGATGCTGAGGAGAGTCAACGGTGACCGCAGAGGTGAAAGTTCCCAGCCTGCCTTGTTTAAAGCCCATCTGGGCAGGCATCTGTGGGCCTGATGCCGAGGCAGTAACAGGAAGATGGGGAAGTGGTCACTGCCACACAGGTTGTCATGTGCTCTCCAGTGGATAGATGAGAGAAGTCCTGGGCTGTAAATGGATAAATCAATGGCTTAGTAACTACCACAAGCCACAATTAAATGTGTGCCAGCCCCAGTATTTAAGAGGCAGAGGTCGAACTGAGACAGTAAAGTTTCGACATCTCTGCCTCGGCCAGTACGCACAGTGCCACCCCCAAGGGGTTATGGGCACTAAAATCTCCCAAAAGTAGGAAACGTTTTGGGGAGTTGATCAATCAGTGCAGCTAATACATTCAGGGGTATTGCATCATCTGGAGGAAGATATACAATGCAGACCGTTATTTCCTGCATCATCCTTATCCTGACAGCCACAACTTCGAGAGGCATCTGAAGGGGCACAGTTTCATTACAGACTGAATGTAGTTTCACTATGGACTGAGTTTAGGATGTAAACGCAAACTCCACCCGACACTCGATTATAGTCACTACGGTTGCTGTAATATCCCTTATAGCCATGGAGGGCAGGGGTCTGCATTGCTGGGAACCAGATTTCCTGGAGGGCAATGCAGAAAGCAGGTGTAAAGCTTAAGAGTTGCCATAGCTCAACCAGGCAGTGGATAAAACCGCCGTAATTACACTAAAGGATGACATCGTGAGACTGGGAAGGTATGAAACATTCAAATGAGGCAGTTTACGCTTCAGAGTCGCCTGCTGCCACCAACTTATTGCCTGAGCAATCTATATCCATTGTTTCTGAGGGTCCAGTGAGATCTAGGTCCTCAGCGGACACCAGAATCTCCACCCTACCCCCAGACGCAGAGCTTGTAGATAGCGGTCGTGTGGGTGCCACTGCAATTTCCTTGGTCTTAAGGGTCTTCTTTTTGGACTTTTCTCACTGCTCCTTGGGTTGCTCTGGCTGTGTGGGCTTCACTGATTCAGTCTCTGGGACTGAGGATGATCGTGAAGCCCTACGACCAGCTTTTGGGCACTTCAGCCACTGGCAGGCATTATCTTTCCCACTAGCAGAAACCTGGGAAGGGAGTGACCCAATAGACCCCTTCCTAGCAAGAGGAGCTGAAGAATACTTACACTTCTCTGGCTGAGAAGAGGGGACTGCTGTCCCTGATGGTTGGGGGGCAGTGCTCCCGAGGTAGGTGGTGCGGGAGCAACAGGGGAGGAAGTGTGCCCCCACCATCAAGGGGGCAGGTGTAGCCTTCTGGATCTGAGAGCCGACTGGAATTCGTGGAACTGATGGGGCTAAAACTGCTCTTGTAGTGGTGGCGTATGAGGAGGTCATAGCCACAGGATATAGGCACTCGTATTTTCTCTTAGCCTCAGTGGAAGTCAGCCGGTCCAGGGTCTTTTATTCCATGATTTTCCTCTCTTTCTGTAAAATCCTGCAGCCTGGCGAACAAGCTGAATGATGCTCTCTGCAGTTGACAAAGATGGGAGGCAGGGTGTATGGAGTATTGGGATGTGATGGACGTCCACAATTTCAACATGTGACACTGGAAGCACAACAGGAAGACATGGACACACTTCCAGCACTTAAAGCATCGCATGGGGGGAGGGGTATATGGCTTGACATCACAGCGGTAGACCATCACCTTGACCTTCTCGGGTAAGATGTCACCCTCGAAGGCCAAGATGAAGGCACTAGTGGCAACCCGATTATCTCTCGGACCCTGATGGATGCGTCGCACGAAATGAACTCCTAACTGCTCTAAATTGGTGTGCAAATCGTCGTCAGACTGCCAAAGAAGGTCCCTCTGGAATATAATACCCTGGACCATATTTAAGCTCTTATGTGGTGTGATGGTGACAGAAACATCCCCCAACTTGTTACAAGCGATTAATGCCCGTGACTGGTCAGAGGAAGCTGTTTTTTATCAAGACTGACCCATATTGCATTTTGGACATGCCCTCCACCTCCCCAAACTTGTCTTCTAAATGCTCTACAAAAAACTGTGGCTTCATCGAAACAAAGGAGTCCCCATCACTCATACATATGACGTACTGAGATGAATAAGGTTCACAGCCATCCTTAGCCTGGTGTTCCTCCCATGGTGTGGCCAGGAAGGAAAATGATTTAAGGACATACTTTCTTAGATTGTACTGAGACTTGGAACACTTAGAAACTGCTGGTGTTTGATCACCAGCAAGTGATGACGTGGTACACTTCATTGCGCGTCATCCGCCCTGATGCCACCCACTCCGACCAGCGGCCCTCCCCACGGGCACCACACAGCCGCAGCAAAAGTCACCTGGCAGGTTGTCCTTTGCCGAGAGTCCCAATGCCCCAGGGTGACAGATATCTACTCCTTGGTATACATCCAGGCATCAGCAGAGAGATTCCTGTATTGTCAGGGGGGCTACAACTAACAGGGTACATGGCAGCCTCACCACAACAGACTGGCTATGATGCTGGATATGAGGTGCATAGAAGTCCATGGTCATCATTGGCACAAAAAGCGACACTGCGTAGTGCATGGTGGAAAATGCACCCAAGAAAGTGTCCACATCCAAGAGATGGAGAATGAGCTGGACTGCAGTGCGACAACGAGAAAATGGGCTAAAGATCTCAATGCACGATGGACACAATGCACCATGTAAGGCACCCTTCCCCAATTGGATTGCTCTTCGTGAAATTTTGAAAAATGGAGGTCAAACATGACAGGGGACAATCACATAAAGGGCAAAAAGTGAGAGACTCCTTTTAGTTGCCTCTTATGACAGGCAGGAATACCTCAGCCTATTCTAATCTCTGACCTGCAGGGGGATATTAATTTACCTTGCAGCTGGTATATTTTACATATGATCAGAATCTGTTTGTATTTTTTTACCAGATTTCAAGACAGTTCTGTTGTGGAAATTATTAAATGCATCCCACACTCGACTCCTTTAAAATTTTGAGCTTCCATAAAACTTAGCCAATCTTGGGGATTTTGTATTCTTTTAAATTTGGCATGCTTTTTCATTGCTTCTGCAACAGTGTTCTGACTTGTTTTATGTACAATAGAGTATCAGCTTTGTCACCTATTAATTTACTTGGTATAAATTTCTCAACTTCTACCAAACAATTTCTTTGAATTTACTTCACATCTGATTTATGCCTATATAGTGACATAGTTAATTCAGAAGGAATGGAAGCTGTCTCTTACGAAGATGACAAGCGAATTTTATCTGTGTGTGTGTGTGTGTGTGTGTGTGTGTGTCAAAAGACCTGTGATTGGCAAGCTTTCAGAGCCAGTGACACCTTCTTCAGGCATAAGGGTTGAAGGGGAAGGCAAAAGAGTGAAGGAAAAGGACTGGAGAGGTCTAGGAAAAGGGGTAGATCAGTCTTTCCTTCTCATCCCATACGGTAAGTTTACTCTGACCTGCAGTTCCTGGTGACTTTCCCAAAATCTACCTCTTTTCTTAGACCTCTCCAGTCCTTTTTCTTCACCCTTCTTCCTTCCCCCTTCAACCTTTCAGCCTGAAGAAGGAACCACTGGCTCCAAAAGCTTACCAATCACAACAGTCTTTTATGTGTGTGTTCTGCCGCCGCTTGGAGAGCAGATTTTTTATCTATCCAATTAAATAATTGTATATATTTAATTGTGTATTACAGTATTCAGACTCGGTGCAATGGGCTTGTGGTCACCAAGCTGTGTATCCATCATAATGATCCTATTTGCTTAGGATATTCATTGCTATGAGGTCATGTACGTTTTAGCAACCACTTACATTTTAAGTTGACTTCTTAATTACACTTTAAGTTGACTCCTTGACTAATTGGTCATATAATTTTCATACAAAGCATTTTGTACAATTTCAGACACTGTTTTATGCCACCCTCAGTTTTGAACATGTATTTTCACCAAAATATCAAGGATAGATTGAAGTCACCAACAATCCAAAACTGTACGAGTGGGGTACCTATTTGAGACAATATTCAAGTTTTGTTTGAACTTTTCAGCAACTGTATCATCTGATTATGGGGTCAGTAAAATGAAACAATTAATAATTTATTCTGGTTGTTAAGTATAATCTCTACTCATATTAACTTGCAGGAACTACCAAACTTCAATTTCACCTCAAGATAGACTACTTCTAACATCAACAAACACGCCACCAACAACTGCAATTAGTCTACCCTTTCTGAACACCATTCCGTTCTTTGTAAACATTTTGGTTGAACTTATATCCAGCTTTAGCCAGTTTTGAGTATCTATAAGGATTTGAGCATCAGGGATTTCTATAAGTGCTTTTGAGCTCTGTCTCTTTCCCAACACAGCTACAATAATTTAATACTGTAATACCTGTGATTCTTAGGTCTACCCTCGTTCTCTGTTTGCCCTGCACTCTTTGAAACTGATGCCCTTTTTGTTCTTTCCCAAGACCCTCCACCCTTAAAAACCACCCAGTCCTCTCCACGCAGCCCCTACTAATGGTGTACCCATGTCCTGCATGTACTGGACCCCTGACATACGGAGAAGAACATAATACCCCACCACACTATGGCACAAGTCAAGGAGTCTGCAGCCTACACAGTTGAACTATCTGAGTCACTCATTCAGGTCCTCCACTCAGCTCTGTAACAAAGGTCCACAATCCATCCTATTGGCAATACTAAACATCGTGAGCCCTGCCTTCATCTCTCAAGCAAGACTGGCTGCTAGGAACCAGAAAGGAACTCTTCCAATCCAAAGCAACACACATCATTAGTACTGACATAAGCCACTAACTGCAGTTGGCTGCACTCTGTGTTCTTCACGTAATCCAAAAGGACTTGTTACATATTTGGGATGACTCCCCTCGGTATGCACACAGTGTGTCCACCAGATTTCTTCCCCTTCTTGACAGCCACGTTCCTAAGGGGCTCCATTACATGCCTAACACTCGAGCTCCCAACTACCATTAACCACCCCTCTGTGAATGCCCAGACTTTGCAGGCTGAGAATCTTTCTCTGAAACAGGACAAACGGCGGCACCTGGTTCAGGGCCTTATCAGTCACAGATAGTGCCTGAAACCTCTTCATCAGATGGACTGGGAAGGCCTTTACTGGAACCTGGAACATGTTTTGCTGCCCATCATACCCTGGAACCTCTCACTAGACCACTTGATCACCCTCAATGTGAGCAGCATCCAGGGTGGCCACAGTAGTGGACCTAGCAGGTGACACATGGGATGTGCATGATGCCCCTTGCATCCCCACAGCCAGGCTTCCACACTTATGCCTGCTGGAAACAGTCTCAAGCTGCATGACCACAGCCAGTATTGACTGGAGCTGTGAACGAAGGATCACCAACTCATCCTGCACCCAAACACAGCAATCACAGACCTTATCTGTACCAGGAAAAGCAGAACTCTGCACTAGACAGTTATTAAAATGCCTATCCATCATCTCCTACCACAGTCCAGTCACAGGTATTTCTTACCCAATAAAAGGCATCGCCACATGTAAAAGCAGCCGTATTATACATCAGCTATCTGTAATCACTGCACAGCACTCTGTGTGGGTGTTACAAGAAACCAATTATCTACTCACACAAGTGGCCACTGCAAAACTTTGGGGAACTGCAAACTTGATTATCCAGTTGTCAAAAATGCTGCACACCACACACAAATGACTTCACCTACTGCTTCACTTTGCAAGCACTTTGGATACCCTCTTCCAGCAGAAGTTTCTCTGAACTACGCAGGTAGAAATTGTCTCTCCAGGATATCCTGCACTCTCGCAATCACCATGGCCTAAATCTCCACTAACCTGTTTCGTACTGCCTGACCTTACCTTTACACATCTCACCCCTTTTGACTTGTTATGCAGCCATTGAGTAATCTGTCAAAAGCCTTGTCTCATTCTACTTCACCATCCCTCTTGTCTTGCACTTCTTTACCTACCCCCTCCCCACTTCCATCGCCTCAGGTAACTGCTTTCAATAATAAATAATCTATAGTCACTCTCGCTAAGGCAGTGGGGCTGTACTGTAGTTTTGGGTGTTGGCGTACATGAATGTGTGTAGTTTTATTAATAAAACTGCAAGAGCTTAACAACTAGTGTGAATACTATTTCCTGTTACATGTCTCTATGCTTCACAAATCAGTCCACTATAGGTGACTACAAATTTATATCAACATCTTCTAGCAAGAAAGAACTTGATCGACCAAAATAGCACAACTGTACAACAGGCACTAAAAGAATATGGCAAGGACCTGTCTTAGAGCCAGCAGTTACTTCTGACTCCTACATTTTAATTATTTCTCTAGGAAAAATACTGCAAACAGTAGCGAATCACAGTCTGAAAGAAGTATCACCTCACTGAACTAGATGTTGTCACGAAGTTAAATACAAATCCTCATAAAGTACATGGATATCACAAACTGTGTTTTTCTTAAAAATAAAAACAAACAAAACACACACACACACACACACACACACACACACACACACACACACACACACACACTGGAATATACCTTTGTATACTGCTGAGTGTTCTTGTACCAGGGCCTGGACCAGGCTGTCTGATAGTTGACACATGACGGGGCTGATGCTGCTGTTGCACTGATAAAACCTGGTTATGCACAATGTGACTTTCCTGAGTTTGCTGTTGCTGGTGAACATGATATGATGGCTGTGAGTTTTGGGGTAAGCCTTCCTGTGGTTGCTGCAGCTGCTCGTGTTGCACGAATTCCTTTTTCTGTACATCCTTCTGCATTTCTTGCTCCAACTCCTGCTTCTGAGATGGCTGTTGTTGGCACTGTGGTTGCAAATTATGATGCTCTTGCTGTTGTTGGTGCTCATGTGTCTTTTGCAACTCTACTCTGAGGCATGACTGCTGGCGCTGTGTTTGTTCTTCTTGTGGTAGCTGCTTTTGAAGATCCATCTGATCACACCATTTGTGTGCCGTTCCTTCTTGCTGGCGCAATAATAGGTGAAGTGTCTGCTGATTTGATTTCTGTTGATCTTGTTGCGACTTCTGCTGTTGTATAAAATGGCTCTGGTGTTGCTGTAACAGCTGCTGCTGTTCTTGGCGCTGTTGGAGTACCTTCTGCAAGATGTGGTTGTGTTGTTCCACCACTCCTAGTCGCTTCTGCTTCTGCTGCTGCAAGTCCTGTTGCTTCTGTTGAATCTGCAAAAGAGAGGTAATGTTTCCGTATTAATATTGACATATCTTACAGCTGTTCAAATGATACTGCAAATTAAATAAATAAAACCTACACTAGCAACATAGAACACAAAGTCACATGATGGTTTATCAGACATTTATCGGCAAATGATGGGCCAATGACACAACTAAAAAATGTGCTTTCAACAGCCTACTGATGGTGTAAGCTCTCACCACCTTTTGGCCTGTGATCTGGTTCACATGGCCAGTTAGTTATTAGCTAACCCACAACATAATACGTGATCTAAAGCACACTGTAGTTTGACATTTTCACACACATTAAACCTTGCTGGAGGAAAAGACCATCTTAAATGCATGACCTCCAAGCCATAAGACCTAGAAGAGATCTAACCATAGACATCTGAATTTGTAGTCTGATGTCTGCACAGTCACCAAACCACTTAAATCTGCACAACAAAAATGTTAACAGTAAATCAACAACACCACAAAAAAGGCTGTGAGAAGATCATTACATGAAATGGTATACCATCTTGTATTAATACTTTGGCTCTAGTACTGCCATCAAGATTTATTATTTATACTGCACATTATAGTCCATGCAATCTGTAATATTTGCTATTTCAAGTGTGGTCTTTACTTCCTTGTATAGTTTGTCACTATATATATTCTTAATTTTTTGTACGCATAGCACATTAAGTCTATCTATTAACACAACTGAGAGAGAATGATTCACTGTTCAATCAGGTAATAAAACGTTCTACACTGTGTGGTATATAAAAAGCACAGGTTGTTCAATTTTTTACTGTGTAACTGTTACACTACATATCACTGTGTACACCACTGCATTTTCAGATGGACATAGGAAAGTTATTAAAGTGGCAACAATAAGCACTTATTCAAAATAACTTCTGTATTTTAGATATTACTGTGATAAATTCAGAACAGATTAAAATTTGAATCACCTTGGATTATAAAACAAGTATGTAATTTTGTTGCAAGAGACCAAAGAATGACACTAGAAGATGCCAGTGGGCTGGATAACAAGAAAACTATAATTTCAATGTAGATAACGTAGCTTTTTTCAGGAAACTTTTTTAATGTGCTTGAGAATGTAGGATAATGCCATTGCTTAGGCTCTCTATGTGGTGGTGCACAAGTTGCAAATATGTTCTTTTCCTCTAAATCATTAAATGAAATTCCAATAATGTACTTAAACTATGGTATTATTATGGTATTTTTTTATTCTCATGTACTACAACTTTTTTTAAAAAACTACGAACACCTCTTGCATAAAATTCAGCATTGCGGTTTTGTTTATGTCAGTTCGACATGATCGTAAATACCTCACATATTTACACTCACTTCTTAGTGCTCGTGTTTTTGTCTCCTTACATTATTCACATGTGTTTTCCCACGCATAGGTGTCTGTTAGGAGAAAAGGGGGGAAGAGAGAAAAAAAGGATTGTGTGTGTGTGTGTGTGTGTGTGTGTGTGTGTGTGTGTGTGTGTGAGAGAGAGAGAGAGAGAGAGAGAGAGAGAGAGAGAGAGAGAGAGAGAGAGAGGGAGAGAGAGAGAGAGAGAGAGAGATGACAAACAGCTGCACAAGTACTAAAAAGTGAGTTTAAACATGAGATCTATTTGTGATCTCATGAAAGTGGCATGTAAACAAAATCACAATTGGTAAAGTGACCACTGATCATGCTCTTAAATGAATTGAAATGTGTGACTTTTCAAGCTTTTCCAACAGGTCTGTTGCACATGCATTTATCAGATTTGCCATTGAATAACACTGTGCAAGTCACACAATATGTCATCAAAACAGCTGTTCAACACCCTGATGCCTAACAGTTGCTTCAACAAAATATTGTGAGACTTGCACAATGTTATCTAGTGGCAAAAATACAATTCAAGGATGGAAGTAGTTTGAAATAATGAAACAATACAGTGGTATACTCTGATATTATTTCTTGTCTGAAAAGGGGGCAGAGATATTGTCACAGACAGTAAAGATCAAACGAGGCCGTACTAACTACAACCTAGCAAATGTCTCTTCAGATCGCACTCTACGGATCAGCAACACTGACGATGTGGGAGTAGACCACCCAACCGATGCATCAGTCCAAACCCTCCGAGTCAACGTAAAAACTGATCAGCCTCAGCAAATTCCCATGCAGAGCAGGAAAAACAATCTACATCAAATTTAAGTCTCCCCAGAGCAAAGGAGCAGTTATGTTATTGACTGAGCGATTGGAGAAATGCAAGTTATTTGACAAGATGCATTGTTATGTTATCAGAATTGTGCGCATGGCTATTATGGTAAGGTGGAAAGACACTAGAGCCCCAATGACAACAGTGAACATGAGCAACGAAGAGATTGTATTCTCATGAGGAACAAAGTTTGCTGAAGTGTCAAACATAAGTAAAAGTGACATCACAGTGATTCCAAATGAGGTATTGGACCTCACAGTCATAAAGATGGATTTTTTGTGGTAGTACTCAAAAACTGCAACAGGGAATCAGAGTTAACAGTAAAGTGAAGAACAAAATTTGGTGGAAGACAGAACATTTGACAGTTTATGAATAAAAGAGTTTTACATTTGTTTTGTTGGAATACGTGGATCTTTTCCGAGAATTTTCAAATTTACCTACCAATCATTTGGTACAGCATCACACACATACCAGAAATGCAGCATAAATCACTCAGAAATGTTATCGAATACTGCACAGCCAATGATAGTTGGTGGAAGAAATGATTAAAGAACACCTGGAAGCCAACAATTATAAAACCAAGAGATCCTGAAGCTCCATAGTGGTCTTCGTCAATAGTTATTGTTGAGAAGAAACCAGTCTCTGGAGCACGACAATTCCGTTTTTCTATCTATTACTGAACTCTGAATGCAATAGCCCACCAGATATTCACCTCTTATCAAACTAAGTGGAAACGCGAGGTTATTTGCGCAGATGTCGAGTTTTTTCGGTTTCTGATTCAACATATGGATATAAACAACTGACAATGCTTACAGGTGATCAAGCAAGAACTTTATTTGTTACTGGTACAGGAATATATAATACCTCTGTATGCCATTTGGATTTTGCAATGCACCGGCTACCCCTCTGGACCTGATGGCTTCCATTTTATGAGGATTCACACCAACACAAGCTATTGTATACTTCAAAGATGTAATAATTTTCAGTGAAGACATGAAGCAGCATATGGAGACACTCCAAAAAAATTCTGAGCAGCTAAGAAGTGCAAAATCTGTCTTTAGCAACAGATAAATATCATTTTGCAGAAAGTCAAGCCGAGATTTAAAACTGAAGCTGTCAAGAATTTTTCTGAACCACAGAATTTAAAGGAACTGTAACATTCCTGGGATTAGCAAATTTCTACAGACGTTTCATAACCAATAATGGAAATGTAGCATGTCTAATGACACAGCTACTGAGAAAAAGGAGTCACATTTAATTGGTCAACAGAATAGAAAAAAGGCAATGGAAGAACTTAAACAAGCTCTAAGCACAGCTCCAATGTTACCATAGCCAGATTTCAATAAGCCCTTCATTCTTTAAACAGATGCTTAAAAATTTACTGTTGGTGCTATATTATTTCAAGAAACTAATGGCACCTATTACCATTTTATTCCAGCCAATTAAACAAAGTGGAACGTAATTATACCATCACGAAAAAGGAGCCTTGTGGTCTGATTTTTGGTACCACACACAACATACGTTTCTTGACAGAAAGAGAATTGATCATGCCACACTGAAAAGATTGTCAAGTTTCAACGACTCAACTTCCTAATTAACAAGAAGGGCATTAAGAGTAAGCAAGTTCCAGCTTAAGGTTATTCACTGACCTGTTAAGCAACATGTGAATGCTGACGCAATGAGTCGAAAGGTTTGTGTTTGCATTACAATTAGTCATGAGGGAGAGTTAAAAATCAGCCCACAAGGAGAAGTCACAACACAAAATATGGAAGAATGGTCACCATTTTATGGACTATCTAGTAAATGAAAGTGCTTGGTTATTCCAGAAGGCATGAGAGAACAAATCATGATGGAAGAACAAAATTCTCTATTATCTGGACGCTGTGGCAAAAAAAACAACAAATATTAAGATAGTAACAATATTATGAGAAGGAAAGTTGCTACTCACCATATACCGCGTATAGCGGAGATTCTGAGTCGCAGATAGGCAGAACAAAAAGATCCTCACAATTAAAGCTTTCGGTCATTCAGGCCTTTGTCAACACTAGACATCCATAAGTGCATGCACGTGCGGGGACGCGCGCAACCGCACGCGCCCACACGCACACATGCGTGCGTGCGCAAACGCAACTCTCGCACACACAACTCATTAAAAGAGCTGAGGTGTATTAGCGGCCAAGTCGTAATGCTGACTTTCTAAGTTGGTTTCACAATGTGTTTCTTATGGAATAATTTGGGAGGGACTAAGGCACCATTACAAGAACTGCCAGAATGATGCTAGTGAATCATTAGAAAGGGTAGAATTGGATGTTGTTGGACCATTTCTAGACTAACGAAGACAATAAATACATTTTGATCGTGTTAGACCGTTTCACCAGATATCTTCTTAATGATACCAATAACTGATCACAGTTTTTTGTAAATGAGTATTCTATAATTTGGGTCACCATTAAGCATAATCAGAAATAAAGGAACAAATTTTATGAAGGAATTGCTTCAAGAGACTTGTAAACTGATGCATGTAATTTAGCAGCACACCCTGAAGATAATGGCTGCATGAAACGAGTCCACAGAACAATCATTAAGATGGTTAGCCACTACACGGTCAGCATGTGTAATAACTGGGACGTTTCTCTGCCATATGTTGTAAGTGTGTACACTGAAACAATGCAAGCATCAGATGGCTTAAGTCCATATGAAATTGTATATATGAGGAGGACAGATTCATCCCTGGACTTTGCCCAGTCAAACACTTTAAATAGCAATGAAGAAGTAAGGGAATAATACACAAGCTAAAGGATGTATGGAAGGGAGTGAAACAGGGGAATCATCAGGCCTTTCTTCACAAAGAAAACAATAAAATTGCCAAGCAGTCATGGCTCAGTGTTGGATAGGAGACTGTCTGCCTGAGCAATACAGTATTCTAGAAGAGACATGTTAAAAAGTTTTGGAAGGGAGCATAATCAATCTTACAAGCCACTCCTCAGCTCCAACTGTCTTTCTGTTCTTCTACAATTCATGTCAATCATGAAAAGCCATTTCTGGATATACTTCCTGTAGCAGTGCAAGATGGCAACAAGTATCTACCAAGGAGCACACAAGCTGTTCCTAAAAACAGGAAAGGAGCATCGCTACAGTGCAGTCCAGATTTCAAGGCCACAGAGTCACCTTACACTGAACACACAATCCTGTGTGATACTATTCTCCTGAATCTGAGGGGTGCTGAGTGAAGTGCCAATTCGACCCGGAAGAGCCAGTGGGATAAAAACCCTCAGATCAAAATCAGAATGGATCCACGAAAGCCTCAGTCATAGAGAGTGAGGAGAATGTGATGGTGCCAAGCTGGGTCGTATGCCTTATGTAGGTCAAAGAAGACCATCACCATGTGTTGGTGTTTAGTAAAAGCCTGTTGGATTGCTGTTTCCAATCGGAGTAAATGGTCTGTTGGAGATCATCCTTCCCAGAAGCCACACTGATATGGGGACAAAAGGCCCCGAGATTCAAGTAACCAACATAACTGGAAGCTAACCATCCTCTGTAGCAGTTTAGAAAGTACATTCATCAGGCTGATCGGGCTGTAGCTGTTGAGAGACATTGGGTTCTTTCTGGGCTCAAGGACGAGGATAACTATACTGTCTCGCCATTGCGAGGGGATGGCACCCATGAGCCAAATGCGGTTGAAGACCATGAGCAAATGTTGGCTCTGGGTAATTTCCAAGTGTTGGATCATTTGGTTGTGGATGGAATCCGGACCTGTGGCCGTGGCATGTGAAGAGGTAAGAGCCTGTAAGAATTCCCATTCACTGATGTGTTCATTATATGGGTCACACTTGTTGGAGGTTGAAACAGAAAGGGGGGGGGGGGGGGTCTGTTCAACTCAGTGTTTCTGCTGCAGAAAGGTAGCAAGTTAGGAAGAGGACACTGATGCTGTCGTAAAGTGTGCCACAAGGCGTTCTGCAAGTACCAATGGGTCAGTACACAGAGCACCTTGAAGGATAAAACCCTTGACAGTTGGATGTCACTGGCTGCCCAGTAGGTTACGGAGCTTGGAGCAGACCTGCAATGAAGAGGCACACGTCTCCAGGAAGGAAACATAGTGCTCCCAGCATTCTTTTTAACTCTGCTTAATAAGGTAGCAAGCCTTAGAATGGAGATGCTTAAAAGCAAAAAGGTTGGTCTCTGAAGGGGGTCATTCAAATCGTTGCAATGCATACTGGCGGTCCTAGATAGCGACTGCTATGTCCTTGGTCCACCACGGTATCGGTTAACAATGATGGAGACTTGTGGACAGGGGGACAGCAGTGCCAGCGGCGTGAAGAAGAGCAGCAGAGATGTCTTGCACAACCACATCAATGCAATCTGAGAGAGACGTGTCAAAGTGCACAGCAGACATATATGAAGGCCAATTGGCTCTGTGGAATGTCCAATATGGGGCCTATCTGTCTGCTGGTGGCAGGGAACAATAGAATCACTGGTCACTGTCATCAAGATGATCGTGGGGTGACCAATGTAGGGAAGCCACGGGAGCAGAGGAGGAGATCGTCAGATAACACAAAAGGTGCTGTGAGCAGCACTGAAGCAGTTAGGGGAAACATCATTGAGGAGACACAAATCAAAGTCTGTAATAAGTTGGTCAATTAGAAGACCCCTACCTGTTGAAGTGGCACTCCCCCCACAAGCAATAGTGTGCACTGAAGTCTCCAAGTAGGAGGAAAGGTTGTGAGAGATGCTGTATTAACGCAGACAGGTCACCATAAAGAAGTGAAGTGATCTACCAGGAGGGAGATAGACATTGCAAATGGAGATTGCTAGGGTCATCTGCACTCTTATCGTTATTGTTTCCAGACTGGTGTGAAGAGGGATCCAGTCACTAATACACTGGTGTGAACCAAAGTGCAGACCCCTCCAGACGCTATCCCGGAGCCAGCACGATAACCATGAAAACTTGGAGAGTGGTCATGAGGGAAATGCGTTTCCTGAAGAGCACGACAGACTAAAGAATAAGAGGAAACGGGTTGATGAATTTCCGGTAGGTGATGGTAATATCCGTTGCAGTTCCACTGGATTATCATGTGTCCAGAGTAGACATATAAAAGCTGAGGGGAGGTCACGTTATCGGGTCAGTGGTTGTCACTGACGAGGATAGGGTGACATGCATAAAAACTGGGTCTGATTCGGGATGATGAGGAGGGGACAAAGCGCCCCAGGAAGCCTCGTCCCTTGACTTGCCCTTCTTCTTCTTCTTCTTCTTCTTCTTCTTCTTGCTCCTCCTCCTCCTCCTCCTCCTCCTCCTCCCCATCAGAGGGAGGGAGGAAGCATTATCAGTAAGGCAACAGGCAGCAACGATGTCAGGAA
This sequence comes from Schistocerca americana, assembly GCF_021461395.2. Classification (NCBI taxonomy): domain Eukaryota; kingdom Metazoa; phylum Arthropoda; class Insecta; order Orthoptera; family Acrididae; genus Schistocerca; species Schistocerca americana. Next base: position 105,567,828 of record NC_060126.1, read on the forward strand.
CAGACAGGGAGCAAACGGCTTTAGGGTCCTAGGGGCGTGGTACCTTGTCTGACTGAGATTGCAAGCTTCCTATCCTGGGAACGCTGGGGAGGGGTTCCAGGAGGGAGCCCCATCCCTAGCAGTAACCAGAGCAGAGGATGTCTTCCCTGACCGAGGAGGAGGAGGAGGAGGAGGAGGAGGAGCTGGAGCAGCTTCTAGAGGGGAGGGGATGGGAGACACCAAACGTGACAAAAGGGAAGAGGGGCAAGATGGTGGTAAGGAGGAGGGGAAGACTTAACGGAAGCAAAGGTAGATAAGAGATTCACAGGGTGAACTCCGTCAAACTTCTTGCATGCCTCAGAGAAGCCAAGATAGTCAAGGATCTTTATTTCCTTAATTCTTTTTCCCTTCATGTGCACTGGACATTCCGGTGAGCAGGGAGATTGGAGACCAGAAGCAGTTTACACAGTTAGGTGGTGGGTTGCAAGGGCTTCCCACATGAAGAGGGCAGCTACAGCCTGCACAGATGGGAATGGCATTGCACTGCGAGGACATGTGGATGAAACTGAGGCAGCAGAAGCAACGCATGTGAGGTGGAATGTATGGTTTCACATTGCATCTACAGACCAATAACTTGACCTTCTTGGGCAGGGTATCCACATCAAATGCCAGGATGAAAGTGCCAGGGTCTACACCAGATGAAATGAATGCCATGTCATTCCAGATTATCCCTACATTAATCACCAAGACTGGAGGAGAAGGTCCCAATTGAAAATTACATCCTGTGTCATATTGAGTGCCTTGTGAGAAACGATAGTCACGGAAATGTCTCCCAAATGGTGACAGGCACAGAGGAAGGCCAGCTGACTGGCAGAAATTGTCTTTATAAGGAGAGAGCCAGATATCTTGCTTAACAATTCAACTTCACCGAACTTTTCTTCAATATGTTCCACAAAGAAAAGGAGCATGGTGGCAGCAAACGTCTGCCCATCAGTCCTGATACCGACCAGGAATCGTGGGAAGAGCTTCGCCCCAAGCCAGTGGGCCTGTCCCTCCTCCCAGGGAGTCATCAAGGAGGTTAAGGCCGGGAAGGCAGAACCATTTCTAGGAAGACACGCAGCCACAGAAGAGCAGCCAAAGAGTTTAACACTTCTCATGTGCCAAATATCTGCCCTGGTACGACACACACAGAATAGGGGCTCACCTCGTGGGTGCCACCAGCCACAGCAATGACAGCCTGGCAGGACAGTTGCTGTTGGGAGTTCCAATGCCATAAAAAGGTGGGCAAACATTCCTAGGCTTGCACAAGGTGTTCACATCACAGGTACCAGCAGTGTGATCCCTGTAGTGAGGGGCTCAACCAGATCAGTACATAACAGCCCCACCATAAAGGCTGGCTACCGAGCTGTGGTCTAGCAGGGAAGAGAAAGGGCTATGGCAGGGAGGGATGGGAAGGGGGGGGGGGAGAGAGGGAGAGGAGGAGGGGAGGAGAGGAGAGGAACTTACACCAATGACACTATGGAGGGAGTTCTTATCCATCTGACTCATTCTACAGGTTTCAAATTTAGAGTGGGGGGTCAAACCCCCGAGGGAGACCACAGAAAGAAGGCGCAAACATGCCTGGTTTGATTTTTGAGGTATTGTCCTTCATTCTGTATTTGATACTTTAACCAGCTGAGATATACTGGATGTTAAAGACAAAATATTAACTCTTTAACAACAGGCAGATTCAAATAACTCCACCAATAAAATGATTGTGTTATGGAATATGGGAAGAACCTTTACTGACCACACAGCTTTTATTGAACAGATTGTAAAGCATTTCAAGATAATTTGTGGCGAAAGGAATGCAGCTATCCATGAGGTGTTCACAATATTGCATGCTATGCGCACCCAATTACAAGGTAACATTCCCAAGTGTCAATAAATGATGCTGATTAAACATGGTGGGTGTGCAAAGGGGACAAAATAATACAATATGTATTTTTATTGTTTGTGCCCAATTTCACTTTCGAGAAGTAAAACACACCAAGACAGGTAATTTGGCGTATTACATTTTGGCGAATATCTTTGAAACAATGATATATAAAAATGTTTCACATAAAAGTTGAAATTTATCTAACATTCTTGAAAGCTGTATAATCATATTGTGTACTAATTTGAAATTTTGCAAAGTACTCATCATCATTACTTAATGTTGAAAAATTAAAACTTTTGTTACAACATAAAGCTTTCAAGCTACCCCATTTATAACACAGCTGGTTTCTGAAATACTCTTTTTGGAAAATTAGCTGTACACAATGTGCTACCAAAGTATTTTCAACATACCTATTTAAAATATCTAAACATTCATTATTAGTCAAGTTATTTATTTTACTTATATTCATTAATAATTAACTCATTATTATGAAACAGAATCATTGCAGAAATGATAATCTGTAAATAAATGCTTATAACATAACATTTTCTTACACTGCGGACGTAAAAATGAACGAAATTCCTTCACATAATATATGTGACAGAGAGCGCAATATAAAACAAAATTCAGAAGGCTTTCAAATTGTCGCAGATGATCCTGCAAATATTCTGATTTGTGTCTGGCATATTTCAGTAGACTGATCAATCATGACAAAAAGAATTAAATGTGTACTACTGAGTGCAGCTTCTTTATATTCTCTCTCAAGTGGAGACTGACATCAAAATCATTCAACAGAAGTAGATCTGAAAATCTTCTCACAAGGATCTTGTAACATTGAAAGCGCTACAGGTATCATGACTGTACCTGCACTGTCGAGTCCTTTGTATCACCAGATGAACAAGTTTCTTGACCTCAGGTGTGGTGGTCAACATGGTTTTTTCATAGTGACCACTCGCCTTGTCATAGTTCTAAAAAGAACTAATGGTGAGTTTGCATCGAGAACTCGAGAATGCCCATCTGAAGTCCTAAATGCCCTTGTGACAGCATCGCACTCTGATAAACATCTGATCAGGTCAAAATATATTTCAAAGATGTTTTCTTTTGCAGTGAGGGAGAATAAACTTTATTAACGTTAGATTCTTAGGGCAGTCAACTAACCTTAGATTCTTAAGCAGTCAGTGTGAAAGAACCACATAGAGCATCATGTCCGAGGACAAGAAACTTGTTCATCTGGTGAACCCTAAGTGCTCTATGGCACAGGTACATCTACGTCTACCTCTGCATCTACACTCTGCAAATCACTGTGAGGTGCATGGCAGAAGATGTATCCCATTGTACCAGTTCTTGGGGTTCCTTTGTTTTCCATTCAACATACGGAGTGCGGGAAGACAGACTGACGACTTCTATGCATGTAGTAATTATTTTAATCTTATCCTCACAATCCCTATGTGAACAATGTGTAGGGGGTTGTAGTATATTCCTAGAGTAATCATTTAAGGCTGGTTCTTGAAACTTTGTTAACAGATTTTCTTGGGATGGTTTATATCTATCTTCAAGGGTCTTCCAGTTCAGTTCCTTCAATATCTCTGTGATACTCTCCTATGGATTAAAGTACCCTGTGACCATTCATCCTGCCCTTCTATGTACATATTCAATATCCCCCGTTAGTTCTATCTAGTATGGTTCCCATACACTTGACCAGAATTCTAGAAAAGGTCACACGAGTGATTTGTAAGCAATCTCTTTTATAGACCAATTGCATTTCCCCACTATTCTGCCAAAAAATTGAAGTTTACCACCTGCTTTACCCATGACTGAACCTATGTGATCATTCCATTTAATATTCCTACTAAGTGTTACACCCATGTATTTGTACGAGTTGGTCAATTCCAAGAGATACTCACTGATGTTACAGTCATATGATACTATATTTCTCAGTTTTGTGAGACGCAAAATTTTACATTTCTGAACATTTAGAGCAAGTTGCCAATCTCTGCAGCGCATTGAAATCTTATCAAGCCCTGACAGAATATTTATGCAGCTTCTTTTGGATAGTACTTCATTACAGATAACTGCATCATCTGCAAAAAGCCTGATTTTACTATTAACACTGTCTGCAACAGCAAGTGTCCAAACATACTTCGCTGTGTTACATCCGAAGTTACTTCTACATCTGATGATAACTTTCCATCCAAGATAAAATGCTGTGTCCTCCCTCCCAAAAGATTAAATCCAATCATAAATTTCACTTGATACCCCATATGACTGTACTTTTGACAATAAGTGTAGGTGCGGTACTGTGTCAAATGCTTTTTGTAAATAAAGAAACACTGCATCTACCTGACTGCCTTGATCCAATGGTTTCAGTGTGTCATGTGAGAAAAGTGTGAGCTGGGTTTCATATGATTGAGGTTTCCGAAATCTATGCTGGTTGGCATTGAAGATGTCATTCTGTTCAAGATACCTCATTATGTTTGAGCTCAGAATATGTTCTAAGATTCTACAATAAATCAATGTCAAGGATACTGGATGGTTGTTTTGTGGGTCACTTTACAACTCTTTTTGTACACGAGTGTGACTTGTGACTTTTTCGAGAACTGGGCACAGATTCTTCTTCGAGGGATCTACGATAGATTATAGTTAGATGGGGGGCTAACTCAGCTGCAAATTCACTATAGAATCTGAGGAGGATTCCATTGGAGCATGGAGCTTTGTTCAATTTCAATGATTTCTGCTGTTTCTCAACATCGCTGACACTAATACTTATTTCATTCATCTTTTCAGTGGTACAAGGATTAAACTGGGGCAATTCTCCTGGGTTTTCCTTTGTAAAGAGACATTTGAAAAAGGAGTTAAGTATTTCAGCATTTGCTTTCCTACCCTCAATTTCAGTTCCTGTCTCATTCACTAGGGACTGGACACTAACTCCTTCTATCGCACAACAGACTCATCTCCTGATGTAACCGAAAACTTTGGAGAAAACCTCAGTACACTTGTATGTAAGTTCCCCAGTCATACTGTAATCATTGGTGGAGACTTTAATAATTCAACAATTAATTGGGAAAATAACAGTTTGTTAGTGCTGGGTGTGATAAGACACCTTTTGAAACATGACTAAATGTCTTCTCTGAAAACTACCTACAACAGATAGTTCGGAAACCCACTCATGATGGAAATACATTCGACGTAATGGCAACAAATGCACCAGACATCTTTGGGGATGTCCCCATCCAAACTCATATCAGTGAGCATGACACACCTGTGACAACAAAGATTACCAAAGCGCAAATGGCAAATACGACAAGCAGAAAGATACACGTGTTCAGTAAACTATATAAAAAAATTAGTAGTTTCATATCTCAATGGGGAACTTAAAACTTCCAGCACAGGTCAGGAGCATGTACAGGAACTCTGACTCATGTTTAAAAGAGTAGTTGACCATGCACTGGATAGATATGTACCCCGTAGAATAGTTCACAATGGGAGGAAACACCCATGGTATACACTCACTGTAAAGAAACTTCTAAAGAAACAGAGATTATTGCATAATAGCTGTGCAACAATGTGTAGGGTGGTAGACACTGAATGAAATACATTTGACTCTCGCGAGAGCAATACATGATACCTTCAGTGACTACCATAGCAGAATGTTGCCATGTGACATTTCACGAAATTCAAAGAAATTCTGGTTGAGTAGCAATCTTTGATGTGTAGAGCACACCTGATCCTTGTAGAGAGACCCCACAGTTCTCAACCTTATGACAAGTCCAGGAAGCTGCAACCTAGTTTGTCACAGAACCTTCGATGTCTCTGGTTCAGTCCTTCCACTCAACTCAGAACGAAAGGGCCACCATTAGTGCTGGTGACAATGCTGTAAACTGTGAACTTCATTGAAACTCCAAGTGCAAGGCTGGTCTTCTCACCCCTTTCTGCCAGTCACTGCATGACCCAAGAATGACCTTGGAGCCCAGATAACAGGCATCATTTGTTCCAACGTGCGCCACAATCTGCAGTTGGTTGCACTCTGTTCCCTCAATCGCTCCCACAATAGTCTTTTCAACATGTTGAATGATGTTGTCCGGCATACACACTGAGAACACCTGGTGTTCTTTCCTGTCCCCTGCTACCATTTCCCTAAGGGGTACCATCATTTGCCGTACAGTTGAACTGCCGATGATTAATAGACACCCTACTCTTTTGCGTTTGGTTCCTCCTGAGATTGGGAAAAACACGTTTTCCCAAAAACAGGTGAAGTGAGTACCATTGCCTCAGTTTCAGTGAAAGACAGTACCTCAGATTTGGTTAGGGGGACCGGTGCAGCACCCCAAGTCCTCCCTGGTCCCCATCCACCCTGTAAAGGATGTGTAGATCTACCACTGAGACGCCACTCGAAGTCAAGTGGATGGGTAATGACAGATCATGTACTTTCTGCAGAGGAGACATGATATATAGCAGAGGATAGTACTTGAGGTACCTCTCATACATGTAACAAAGGTACATGACTTTCAAGAACTCTACCAACACTCCAAACTGCAGCAGCTGCCAATCTTTTGACAGTAGTCAAGGCAATTTCCAGCTGCTTATGAATATCAACCAACTCAGCACGTGTTTGAGAACAGCATTCACAGAGGGGGCTGCATTATGGCTGGAGCAACGTTTAACAAGACAGTGAACAAATAACTTTAAGTTAAACCTGCTGATTGTCTTTTAGCCCGTTGAGCTAAAAAGTTGCTAATTCCTTGTAAGAATTCAAGCAGATACACAAAATGAAATTTCTATTAAGGCAACACAAAAATTTGTGGTAAAAATTACTTGTTTCTTACACCGTTTTGATGTTAATTAAAATTGTTAGCAAATTCAAAAATTGAGTTAATTTATGATAAATGCAAATAATATGTAGTGCTACTCCTCTTTAAGAGAAAACTGATGTAATACAATTTGCTAGTTAGAAAAATCTGCTCCTGTAACTAAATCATGAATATACAATCAAATTCAGAGGTGATGTATACTTTGGCAGAACTGTGAACCACAAATGCTGATTTGCAACGAATTACAGGTACAGTCGTGAGATGTACGTGGCTTTCAATGTTGGTAGAACTATGTGAGAGTTTTTCAGATTTAGTACTATTGAATGATTTTGATGTCAATCTCCACTTGAGAAACAATATAACAAGGCCACAGTCACAAGTAAAGCCAAGGCTTACCAATATACTGAAATATGCTTGATACAAATCAGGATATTTAGAGGATTACCCACATCAATACAAAATCCTGTTGTGCTCTTTGTCATGTATATTATGTAAAGAAATTTCATTCATTTTATCTGCATGGTGTAATAAAATATTATGTTTGAAGCATTTATTTACAGATCATCATTATTGTAATGATTTTGTAAAATAATGATGAGCTATTTATTATTTTCAATTAACAAAATTCACATACGGTGAAACAGTAAACTAAAAAACAAAACAAAAATAACGTAAAATAATAATTTAAAACATCAAATATAAATAATATAAAGAACTAGACTAATAATGAATGTTTAGGTACTGTAACTCAGTACGTTGAAAATAATCTGACAGCACACTGTGTACAGCTTATTTTCCAAAAACGGTATATAAAAAACTAGCTTTATTTCACATGTATGTATATATGTTGTAACAAAAGTTTCAATTTTTCTACATTAACTAACGGTGGTGCAGTATTCTGCAAAACTTTTACAAAATTTGATTATACAGTTTTCAAGAATGTTAATTACATTTCAACTTTTATATGTAAATATTTTTATATATTTTTCAAAAATATTCCCTCCAAACCTAACATGCCAAATTACTTTTCAGGTTGTGTTTTGCCCCTTAAAGAGAGAGAGAGAGAGAGAGAGAGAGAGAGAGAGAGAGAGAGAGAGAGACCTTTAATGTGGTAAAACGCCCACCAAGTTTAATCAAGATCGTTTATTGACACTTTGGAGTGTTCCAATGTTAGGTTTAAACATCCTGTTGTTAAGAGTCATGGACAGTATGTCAAACACTAGAACTGATGCTCTTCATACAGGAACAGCCATATAAAGTAGTTCAAATCATTGCTTGAGCAATGTGCTACAGCATCCAGACTAGTTGTTGTGGATCCTACTATTAATTAATGTAAGCAACATCATCTATAATTTACACTGTTGAGTCTTATAATTTAAATACTTTCTGCAAGTTGGCTGCCACACACACTAATGACTGAAAATTAGTTACATGTTATTGTTTCTATACCATTGCTAGGCCAAAGAAAATTTTGAATTGTATGAGATTTATTCTTACCCTGTGATGCGAGAACAGGACAGCATTCATATCATAGATCAACTAAAGTATTTTTTTACTGGTCAAAAATGGATCAAAGATATTCTGTATCTATGAATTACCATGATCCACCTGTATGTAAACATAGTCATAAGTTAATTTGCCAAGAATCGGCAGCATTCTTCGATAGTAGAATTTACAGTTGTGAGAAAGAACTGTTTTATGAATAAGATACAACTGTCCTAGGAATTTAATGCTTCTTTATCAGCCATTTCTTAAACAATGTCCTGAAGGTATGTACATTTGACATAACGGTGAACTTAAATATCGATTCATCTTGATGTCACATTTACATGTAAAAATTTTGGTACACCTGAGATGATAGTGGATTAACATTAAAAGATACCCAATGAAATTTATCATGTGTGTTCGATTTGACTTCTGTATTGCAAACTACTTGTCAAGCAGCTGAAAAGCTTTCACTAATGTGAGTGTTACCAGTTTATTATAATGAATCATACATACTCTCATATGCAAATCATTCTCTGTCCAGTTTTCCCTAGCATAACGATCTGATTATGGATATCCAGGAAATGCATGGCTACTAACAATGAGTTAAATTTAATTCAAAGAGCAAAAAGGAATTAAGTCTTTCAAATTTTCCAGTAATATTAATCAATACTTAATCATCAGTGTTGTGTTCTTATTACTTTTATTTATCTGTCTTGTGCATACAGTGCATGTCATGTACCACGCTCTCATAAAAGCCCATTCACCAATGTCAACCATTACTATGCCTACAAATGAAGTAAAGGATACAATGCCCCCTGACACTGGGACTGGTGAAATATATTCATGATGCCCAGGTGGTCATCAAGAGCAACACTTGGTATCTGGTCTTCTCTTAGGGCAGTCATACAAGGGCTAAAGGCTTGCATGCAGCAGTTGTGTGTACACGTGTATGAACTGCCACTATCTTGAAATTAACTACCTGTCTCAGTACTAGCAGATGCCTGCTGCAGAGTGTCTTCACAGTGATTCACTCTGCCTGCATGAGGTAAAGCTGTTGTAACTAGTGTGGCTGAAGTTGGAGTAATTCTCTTCTTGGCTCACAATGGACTCTCGATGATTCCATAATTATCTTGGACCAGGCTGACAGACACAGTGATGACTCTTCGACATAGCATGTGCATTACTATAGACTGTTTTTGGGGAATAAATTGGTGAAGATTACTTACTCAGTGTTCGCATGTTTCTATTTCTCACAAACGCAATGCCTATACCTCCTCACAGCTACCACAAGGGAGCTTCAACCAAGGAGAGTGTGCCACCACTCCCTGCGCTATCCCCATATTTACATATAACATAATTTGCATTCCACAGTGACACATGAGTATATATTTCAATTTTATCCAGTACCAAACTCAGTATATATTTCTATTTTTGTACACACTTTGTAATTCAGTTGTTTCGTACAAATGTCTTTGGCTAGTAGAGCATGCCAAAAACAGTTGAGCAGAGAGTTTGTAGTTCACACTTCACTCACTCACTCACTCACTCACTCATGAATTAGTTCTTGCTTGTTGTCATGTTGAATAGTACATTTTTATGTTTTTATATTTAGAATCATTTCACAACTTTTGTTACATAAAAATTGCATGTGTTTTTACATATCAATATAAAAATTTGATTTTGGAAATTTTATGCAATGGAATTTAATTTCTATTTAATGGGACATTGGAGCATTTATTACATGACCACCTTTTGTGAAAAATATTACGTTTCATGTTATTGTAAAAACATGAAATCAGTGGTACGTGTGATATATGGCAAATAAATGGATGGATGTGTGCATAACAACAAAACAGTGTCCTTTTATAAATAACTAACCTGGTCATACAGTACTACTTACACCATCATTTCAACGAGCCACATTTTCAACAAGGAGCCACAAACAAATGTGTATTAAAATTGTTTTTTTGCACCCTCCTCTTCAGCCATGAATTTCAGTTGCTCTATGTTAGCAAGTATGAACTTAAAGAGTACAATTGTAGTAAAAGACAGTTTTCATTATTGTAACTGAACACAAGAGTATTAGTGTACTACTGGGGAGGCGGAGGTTTCACAGCCCAAGCACACAGTTTTAGTTTGCCAGGAAATTTCGTAACAAGATTTGGTCCAGCCAACTCTCGAGCACTACTTGTTAATTTGAGACCCTTAAAAGGATGGACTTACGGAATAACTATAGAAGAGCCAGAGAGGGGCATCATTTCAACACAGTTGTGGTTTCTTTTAATAAGTGGAAGAGTATTGTGGAAGTATTTATTAAAACTCCACTGGCACAGAGTGCAAGACAGGCATAGTCTGTAGCTTAAAGTCTGAGAATCCCTCCATATATTTGCCTCAAAACGATTGAAAAAGTAGAATAAGGGTTGAGATATATATCTACAGTCAGTCTCACACATTGTTAATTAGTGAAACTGGCACGGAGTGCAGAGTAGTAAGAGTAGGAGGGGTGGGGGAGTCGTGAAATCATGCCCATCGCATCATACAACTGACTGTCAAGTATAAATGTTTTTAAATACAATGAAATTCACCTCCTTGATATTAGATGCCAATCCTATAATGGCTGATGGCAACCGTGAATCTGCTGTCATCTGCTGCTGCTGCTGCTGCTGCTGCTGCTGCTGCTGCTGTTGCTGTTGAGCAGCAGGAGGAGGAGGAGAACTCTGGTGTATGTGTATTTGCTGCAGGCCTAGCTGCAAGTGTTGCTGCTGTTGCTGTTGAAGCAGCACCTGCTCCTGCTGCTGCTGCTGCTGCTGCTGCTGCTGCTGTGGTGGTGGTGGTGGTGACTGTTGTTTTTCCTCTTGTGGGTCACTCAGTGATGATGCAATTTCCAGTGCTGCAACAGTTTCCAAAGCAAGACATAAATTTTTGGACTGCACAAGCATTGTCTACCTACAGTTTAAAAACGGAGCAATGGTATTTTACATGCACTTTTCATAGTGTAATGGTAAGTCGGGAACCCTATTTCGCATATCACGAGGTGGTAGGAGTCGGACGAGTAAAACCTATGTGAAAAAACCTTTGTTCAACTGGCTTTTATTAATAGCATCATGTAAGAGCCCCTTTCTAGGGTAACAGTGAAGACCTTAACTGCAGCAACAGTGAGGAGAAAGGGTCTTCAGAATGGTGAGGCTGGTGAAAAAGGTACCAATGGGAGTATAAAGAGTACAAAAAATAACAACTGTATCCCAGAGGGGCACCTGCAGACAGCACCTGCCTCCTAGTGAGCAACTGATTTTAGGTGGGGTGGGGTGGGAGGAGGGGGGGGGGGGGGTTATGGCAGCGAATGCAGGATAGTGAGCAGCACATACCAGCCCTCACCTCTCCAGCATCACAGTACAGGTTAAGGTAGTAGTTGTGTGGAGACACGACAGGAGACATCACATTTTTCTCAGGTAATTAATTTTGAAAGCAGAAATGTGTAAGCCACTGTAAATGACGTGTCACTGCTATTAATTAAACAAAAGCTAAAAATCTAATATTCTTCATTATCAAGTAGGTTCATATTTCTCAATTAGACTTTACATGTGTAATGATTTTTAATCAATTTTCGCACTCTCGGTCTACTGGCTCTATTTTGTTATTACAAAAGCTTTTGTGTGCATAGTAGATGTAGCATGCAGTTTAGGTTGTGGTCTGAAAATGATTTCTCGAAAGCACGTTATTGTTCCTCACCGTTGAAAACAGTTGTTGACTACTTCAGGTGGAAAGCAGCATTGATATTACAACTGCATCCATCTTGTGTAATCGAGGAAATCGATCCTGAGGAAAATGCTTGAAGAAATCTAGACTGTTCCTCTCGTTATTTAATTTCTCATTACATCCCCTGTTACACTACAGGTCAGTTACCTGAAGCTGCAGATCAAAACAAATATTGTCAACAATCACTGAATACGGAGAGGAAGAGAGATTAAAATCACTCTGTAGTACTGTCACATTTTTAAATCAAAACTGGAAATCTTCCTTAAGATTACATAGAATAAATGGATAGTGTTCAAAATAGTCTTTTGATGAAGACAATTTTGGAAAAACAATTCGATTTCCTTCACCCAACAGATTCTTCCCAACGTGACAATTTCATTTTGAATGTTTGCATATGGCCAATGAAATGTGTTTTCAGGAAATTCTTATCCTAAAGTGAAGTGTTAACTTGTTTGGATGGCTGGTTCTATAAGTAAGGAATGTGGTGTCACATTTCTATGACAACTGTTTATGTTCATGAAGACATATGCTACTCATTTCCATGAACATAGCTATCTCGTATAAAAGATAAATTCCATTTAACAACTAGCCTCTACTAAAACCAGTGTATCTTAATGTAATAAGCCAGACTTCTTTGTCAGCCTTTGATATCTTCAAGGAAGTTCTCTATTTTGTGCTGTTGAAGTTGAAGTTCTTGCTCTCATATACACTCATGCTCATAATGCTGATACATGGTGAAACAATGCTCTGGTGGTCAGTTTGTGGGTTTAAATCAGCTCGGGGTATGACCATGCTGTGCATTTGACCTGCAGTCGTCGCACGGTGGCACCGGTAGCAGTCCACATACACAGAGGTGTGTTGGTGCATGTCAGAGTACTGTGCAGCGAGTAACTGTGTAGACATTTTCAGACATGCTAATGGTGACTGTGTGTTGAAAATGGCTCATAGAACACATATTGATGACGTGATGAGGGGTAGAATACTAGGGAGACTGGAGGCTGGTCAAACACAGCAGGTCGCAGCATGGGCCCTCCGTGTGCCACGAAGTGTGATCTCAAGATTATGGCAATGATTCCAGCAGACAGGAAACGTGTCCAGGCACTACAGTACAGGACGTTCACAGTGTACAACACCACAAGAAGACCGATATCTCACCATCAGTGCCCGCAGATGGTGACAGAGTACTGCAGGTAGCCTTGCTCAGGACCTTACCGCAGCCACTGGAACAGTTGACTCCAGACACACATTCTACAGATGACTGAACAGACATGGTTTATTTGCCTGGAGACCTGCAAGATGCATTCCACTGACCCCTGGTTACAGGACAGCCCATAAAGCCTGGTGTCAAGAACACAGTACATGTTCACTGATGAGTCCAGGTATAGTCTGAACAGTCATTCTTGCCGGGTTTTCATCTGGCATGAAACAGGAACCAGATACCAACCCCTTAATGTCCTTGAAAGGGACCTGTGTGGAGGTCATGGTTTGATGGTGTAGTGTGGGATTATGATTGGGCACGTACACCCCTGCACGCCTTTGACAGAGGAACTGTAATAGGTCAGGTATATCGAGACGTCATTTTGCACCAGTATGTCCACCTTTTCGGGGGATACAGAGGGTCCCACCTTCCTCCTGATGGATGATAACGCACGGCCCCACCGAGCCGCCATCGTGGAGGAGTACCTTGAAACACAATAGATCAGGCGAACGGAGTGGCCTGCCTGTTCTCCAGACCTAAACCCCATTGAGCACATCTGGGATGCTATCAGTCAACGTATCGCTGCAAGTCTTCAAACCCCTAGGATACTTCAGGAACTCCGACAGGCACTTGTGCAAGAATGGGAGGCTATACCCCAGCAGCTGCTCGACCACCTGATCCAGAGTATGCCAACTCATTGTGCGGCCTGTGTACGTGTGCATGGTGATCATGTTCCATACTGATGTCGGGGTACATGTGCAGGAAACAGTGGCATTTTGTAGCACATGTGTTTCAGGACGATTTTCTGAACTTGTCACCAATACCGTGGACTTACAGATCTGTGTCGTGTGTGTTCCCTACGTGCCTATCCTATTAGCGCCAGTTTTGTGTAGTGCCATGTTGTGTGGCACCACATTCTGCAATTATCCTTAATTTATGAGCAAAAGAGTATTATTAGTTGTAGAAACAACACTCATTCCATTTTTCAAAGTGACATTACTGAACATGCATTCTCCATGCAAAGAATCCTTCTGATTTCACTGGGTACTGGAAGTTTTCCTTTCTTCTTCTTCTCCTTCTTCTTCTTCCCCCCCACCCCCCCCCCCCCCACCCCCCTCCAATTCGGTTCCATTATGACTCCAGATTTATTTACAATATGGCTGGTATTTCATCTCTAGATAATGAAACTAATAAATTCCATGATAAACTTACTTTACACACTTTATTCAGCATTGCTACGAAAGTTCTTCATTGCTACAGACAAGTCTAGGAGCTCTTCTTGACCTCAAGTTCACTGTTTAACTGTCTGTTAAAAATGCCTAGTTGCACTGTAACAAACTCTTTATGAAGATTTACAAGAGTACTGAACGTTGCCTACCATATCATGTAAGTGATGTAGTGGCTACCATGTTAGATAACAGCACCTTATGAAACAAGATTCCTCGCACGGGAGACTGAAATGCAAAGTCATTACTGGTCTTTCACACAACTGACTAGCCATTGCTGCTTAGGTGGCTGCACTAACCGTTTCCCCGTTCACAGTTGACTATTCCACTGTGTTGTCTTAACCAAAGGGTGCACGCGCATTTATTCTCATTCCCCACCCCACAGCAACTTGTCTGCTAGCAAGCAGGAGCCTGAGCAGACATGAGTGGTCATTAAGCCCTGCATATCTCCATGTAGAAGAGGACAGAGAGAAAGCTTCACCTCACCCTGATCTCCGGGAGGGGAACACACTGATTATACATATGTGAAAGCAAGAAAAGGAGAAAGAAGGAAAGAATGGTAAAGATTTGAACATACAATGTCCAGACACTGCTACAAGCAGGAAAGCTAAAAACAATGCAAAACAATGAAAAGGAACAGATTACATGCACTTGGCATGCGTGAAATGAGATGGGGATGAAATGAGGAGGCAGAAAGTGGAGATCAGCTTTTCAACTCAGAGGAAATCAAGAGTGGCGAAAACAGTTGGAATACTGATACAACATAAATTAAAAAATAAGGTAATGAAGGTGCAATATATTGATGGAAGACTGATGGTGGTATGAGTGCAGGGTAGTATGAAAGATGTGGAATTAACACAGGTATGCAAGGAGAAGCAAATAAGAGTGGCCTGGACAAATGGAAGCCATTTGCAATAGCATTAATGGAAGAGGAAAAAAAAAACTACAGTTACTTCTAACAGGATGGAGCAACTGCCCATACAGTCAGCTGAACCTCTGAGCACATTTACACAATCTTCACGCCAGACAGAGCTGTTAGCGGAGGTCAGTCTGACCGTAACTCTAGCAGGCAACTCAAGTCACCTGATCAGTCAGTGTGCAATTACTTTGTGGGGGAAGTGCTTAAGTCTAAAATGTATCACAACAACTCCCATAGTTTCAAGAGCTGCAACAGAACATTTTGGATGAGATTGCAGCAATTCCAGCAGTCCAGCTTTGTTCCGCCTTCAGCAACTTGCTGACCAGGGCCCGAATGTGCCAAGAGGTGACTAGTAGTCACTTTCAATATCTGCTGTAGTCAGGTTAGTACTGTATTTCTTTGTACTCTGGAACTCTGTTCTCTGGGCCACTTTCATTGCCCCACCGTGTACATGCGAACCAGCTAGCATAGAGACAAGGAGGTGGAAAAATATTATGAGAAGATTCAAGAGTTTATAGAGAAATAAAATAGAAATTCTTGCATCATCATTATAGGAGACTGGACTGTGGTGATGGGTGTACGAAGAGATGAAGACACAGTACGAAAATTTGGATTAGAAATAAGATATGAGAGAGACAAACAGCTAATTAACTTTTGCAAAGAAAACTCACTAGTGGTAACACATTATTTTAAATTCACAAAAGGAGGTATTATGCATGTAGCTCAAATTTAAATAAGGTAATGTATCACCTGGACTACATCCTGAGACAGGAAAGTTTAGGAAATATCTGAAAATGTCAAAGCTTACCCAGGAGCAGACAAATTCAGACCACAACCTCACAGTGGGAGAAATACAAGTTAAGCTGGGGAGGGGGAGGGATAGTATGGTGGGGGGTGGCGGACAGTGAAGTGTTGCAGGTTAGACAAAGGACAGGGGAGAGGTGGGGAGGGAGGGGTAGGTAGCAGAAAAGGAGAGAAATAGAAAGACTGGGTGTGATGGTGGAATGACGGATGCGTAGTGCTGGAATGGGAACAGGGAAGGGGCTGGATTGGTGAGGATAGTGACTAATGAAGGTTGAGGCCAGGAGGGTTACAGTAACGTAGAATGTGTTGCAGTTCAGAAAAGCTGGTGTTGGTGGGAAGGCTCCATATGGCACAAGCTGTGAAGCAGTCATTGAAATGAAGGGTATCATGTTTGGCAGCATGTTCAGGAACAGGGTGGTCCACTTGTTTCTTGGCCACAGTTTGTCGGTGGCCATTCAGGCAGACAGCCAGCTTTATGGTTGTCATGCCTGCATAGAATTCAGCATGGTGGTTGCTGCTTAGCTTGTAGACCACATGACTGGTTTCACAGGTAGCCCTGCCTTTGATGGGATAGGTGACGCTAGTGACCAGACTGGAGTAGGTGGTAGTGGGAGGATGTATGGCACAGGTCTTGCGTCTAGGTCTATCACAGTGGTATGAGCCATGAGATAAAGGATTGGGAGAAAGGGTTGTGTAGGAATGGATGAGTATATTGCATAAGTTTGGTGGACGGTGGAATACAACTGTGGGAGGGAAGGGAAGGATAGTGGGCAGGACATTTCTCATTTTAGAGCATGACGAGAGTAATCAAAACCCTGGCAGAGAAAGTAATTCAGTTGCTCCAGTCCTGGTTGGTACTGAGTTAAGAGGGGAATGCTCTTCTGTGGTTGGATGGCAGATCTTTTGGAGGTGGTGGGGGACTGGAAAGATAAGGCACGGTAGATTTGTTTTTGTACAAGGTTGGGAGGGTAATTACGGTCAATGAAGGCTTCAGTGAGCCCCTCGGTGTATTTTGAGAGGGACTGCTCATCACTGGAGATGCGACGACCATCGGTGGCTAGGCTGTACGGATGGGACTTCCTGGTATGGAATGGGTGGAAGCTGTTGAAGTGGAGGTATTGCTGATGGTTAGTAGGTTTGATATGGACGGAGATATTGATCTAACCATCTTTGAAGTGGTGGTAGACATCTACGAAGATGGCTTGCTGTGTTGAGTAGGACCAAGTGAAGCAAATGGGGGAAAGGTTTTGAGGTTCTGGAGAAATGGGGATAGGGTGTCCTCATCTTTGATCTACAAAGCAAGGATGTCATCAGTGAATCCTAACTGGGTGAGGGGTTTAGGATTCTGGGTTTTTAGGAAGGATGTCCCATGAATAGGTTGGCATAGGATGGTACCATGTGGATGCCCATAGCTGTACTGTGGATTTGTTTGTAGGTAATGCCTTCAAAGGAGAACTAATTTTGGGTGAGGATATAGTTGGTCATGGTGACTAGGAAGGAAGTGGTTGGTTTGGAATTTGACTCCTGGGAGAGATTCTGGGATGGGCCTAAGTATTTGAGTACTGGCTTGAGATCCTGCTGGATTAAAGGATGGCGCCACTGTGGCAAGGTTTATAGGTGTAAGTATCTGACATTTGGCCGAGTCCTTCTGCCACGTAATCCTTGTGGTTCAAAACAACAGTGGTGGAGCCTTTTTCTACAAGTAAGATTATAAGGTCGGCACCAGTTTTTAGATGGTGAACTGCGGTTCTTTCAGCGGGTGTAAGATTAGCTTGCATGTTGAGGGATTTGGGGAATGATGGTGAGGCAAGGTTCCATGTTAAGAAATTCTAAAAAATTAACAGGGGGTGGTTTGGGGCCAGTGGGTGTAGGTCACAGTTGGATGGCGGAGTGAGCAGAGTTAGTAAAGGTCCCATATTGGTCTTTGGTTGAATCTGATTGGTAGGGTTGGTGGCGAAAAAGTGTTTCCACATTAGGAACTGGGTAAAGGTCTTTAACAAGTCCTGCGTGATTGAATTTAGGAGTGGTGCAAAAGGTGAGGCCATTGGAAAGGATTAATATTTCTGTGGGGCTAAGACTTCTGGAGGAAAGGTTTGTCACGGTGTTGCAGGTCTGTTTAGGTTATGGATTCTGTGTGGTGATGGGAGGGAGTTTTGGGGGAAAGGGGGGGGGGGGGGGGTTAATGTAGTAGATCTGCGAGACAGAGTTTGTCAGCTATGAGGGGACATGGGGGATGTTTGGAGGTTGTTGTATTGATTGTGGACAGTGGTACTCCAAGGCGGGAGTAGGAAGTGAGCAGGATGGAGAGCTTTTTGAGGTGGCATTGTGCATGTTGTTCAAGTTCCTGCAGGGCAAGAGTTTCAATGTGTGTTATGGGTTCCAGGAATTTGGGATTGCATAGCAGGAGAATTTTGCGGATGGAGGGAAGGTACTGCAGGAGATTTGGGCTTGGTTGATATGGTTTTGCAGGACTATGTTGGTGAGGGCTAAGGACTGCCGGAATCTGAACAGGTGGAGGTCGTCATAGTAGTAGGGGTGGCAGCCAGAGATGGGTAATTTGATGGTAAGGCCATTAGGGGGGATTCAACAAGCCAGGCAACAATGCAGGAACTGTATGTGCGACTGAGATCTTGCTAGGGATAAGGAAACTTTTCTGTGCTGAGGCGGATGGAAAGAACAGGGATCCATGGTGGTGGAAAAATGCACTACACTTACCCCACCCTTCAAAACTCCCTCTCACCATCACACAGAATCCAGAACCTAAACAGACCTGCAACACCATCATGAACCTTTCCTCCAGAAGCCTTAGGTTTACAGAAATATCAGTCCTTCCCTAAGGTCTCACCTTTTGCCCCATTCTCAAATACTATCATGCAGGACTCGTTAAAGACCTTCTCCTCCATCTCCTGCTTCCTACAGTGGAAACACTTTTTCGCCACCAACCCTGCCTATCTGACTCAACCAAAGACCAATACTGAACCTTGACGACCTCAGTTCACTCCTCCATCCAACCATGCTCCACACCCACTGTCCACAAACTGACCCCTGTTAACTTTCCAGAATTTCTTAACCTTGAACCTTGGCTCACCATCATTCCCCAAATCCCTCAACATGCAAACTAGCCTTACATCCACTGAAAGAACTGAAGTCCACCATCTAAAAACTGATCATCACCTTATAATCCTACCTGCAGACAAAGACTCCACAACTGCTGTTCTGATTACCTGGCGGAAGAACTCTGCCAGATGTCAGATACTTCAACCTACAAACCTTGCAAAAATGATGCAATTCCAGTAATCCCGCAGGATTTCCAATCACTACTCAAATCCTTAGGATCATCCTAAACCTTTCCCCACAGTCCACCTCTCTACTCACCCCTACCACTCCCTGCACTCCTACCTTCTACATGCTTCTCCTGAAGTCCATAAACCTAGCCACCCAAGACGCCCCAGTGCGGCAGGTTACTGTGTCCCACTAAGAGAATCTCTGCTCTCATAGACCAACATCTTCAAAATTTACCCAGAACCTATCCTCCTATATAAAAGATACCAACCATTTCCTCCCTTGACTCTTCACATTTCCTGTCCCTTTACCACGTGGTGCCCTGTTCGTCACTATTGATGCCACCTCCCTATACACTAACATTCCTAATCCCCATTGCCTTACCACTATTGAACACTGTCTTTCCCAACACTCGACAAATTCCAAACCAACCACTTCCTTCCTAGTCACCATGACCAACTATATCCTCACCCAAAATTAGTTCTCCTTTGAAGGCATTACCTACAAACAAATCCACAGTACAGCTATGGGCATCCACATGGTACCATCCTATGCCAACCTATTCATGGGACATCCTTCCTAAAAACCCAGAACCCTAAACCCCTCACCCAGTTAGGATTCACTGATGACATCCTTGCTTTGTAGATCAAAGATGAGGACACCCTATCCCCATTTCTCCAGAACCTCAAAACCTTTCCCCCATTTGCTTCACTTGGTCCTACTCAACACAGCAAGCCATCTTCGTAGATGTCTACCACCACTTCAAAGATGGTTAGATCAATATCTCCGTCCATATCAAACCTACTAACCATCAGCAATACCTCCACTTCAACAGCTTCCACCCATTCCATACCAGGAAGTCCATTCCGTACAGCCTAGCCACCGATGGTCGTCGCATCTCCAGTGATGAGCCGTCCCTCTCAAAATACACCGAGGGGCTCACTGAAGCCTTCATTGACCGTAATTACCCTCCCAACCTTGTACAAAAACAAATCTACCGTGCCTTATCTTTCCAGTCCCCCACCACCTCCAAAAGATCTGCCATCCAGCCACAGAAGAGCATTCCCCTCTTAACTCAGTACCAACCAGGACTGGAGCAACTGAATTACTTTCTCTGCCAGGGTTTTGATTACTCTCGTCATGCTCTAAAATGAGAAATGTCCTGCCCACTATCCTTCCCTTCCCTCCCACAGTTGTATTCCACCGTCCACCAAACTTATGCAATATACTCATCCATTCCTACACAACCCTTTCTCCCAATCCCTTATCTCATGGCTCATACCACTGTGATAGACCTAGACGCAAGACCTGTCCCATACATCCTCCCACTACCACCTATTCCAGACTGGTCACTAGCATCACCTATCCCATCAAAGGCAGGGCTACCTGTGAAACCAGTCATGTGGTCTACAAGCTAAGCTGCAACCACGGTGCTGCATTCTACGTAGGCATGACAACCAACAAGCTGTCTGTCTGCATGAATGGCCACCGACAAACTGTGGCCAAGAAACAAGTGGACCACCCTGTTCCTGAACATGCTGCCAAACATGATACCCTTCATTTCAATGACTGCTTCACAGCCTGTGTCATATGGAGCCTTCCCACCAACACCAGCTTTTCTGAATTGCACAGGTGGGAACTTTCCTTGCAATACATCCTACGTTGCCATAACCCTCCTGGCCTCAACCTTCATTAGTCACTATCCTCGCCAATCCAGCCCCTTCCCTGTTCCCATTCCAGCACTACGCATCCGTCATTCCTCCACCACACCCAGTCTTTCTATTTCTCTCCTTTTCTGCTACCCACCCCTCCCTCCCCACCACCATCCCTGTCCTTTGTCTAGCCTGCAGCACTTCACTGTCTGCCACCCCCACCATACTATCCCTCCCCCTCCCCACCCCAGCCTCCTCCTCACCCCACTCAAGTCGCCACTCCCATCATGCACTGGTGCTGCTGCTCACAGTGTGGTCTCAGTTGCCCGAGACTGCAGTCATGCGTGTGAGTTGCATTTGTGTGAGTGTATGTGCGTGCGCATGTGTGTGTGTGTGTGTGTGTGTTGTTGATGAAGGCCTAATGGCTGTAAGCTATAATAGTGAGTCTTTTGTAGTACCTATCTGCAACTCAGCATCTCCACTATATGGTAAGTGGCAACTTTCTTTCTCATAATACTGTTATACCTGGAACAGATTATTGCAAAATGCTATATGGAGAGAGTGGAATGTGTATTGCTGGGAAGAGAATACAATGTGTACGATTTGTCGATAACATGATATTAGTGGCAGAAAGTGTACAAACTGTAAATAAAATGCTAAAAGATCCGAGCGAAACCTGTGTAAAATGTGGGATGATAATCAACATAGCAAAAACAAAAAGTATGGTGATCAGCAAACTTCTTTGATTCTAATTCACTTTCAAAGATTTTAATTTAATTGACTGACTGTTCTGTCCGTTCTTGGTAGATTTTAACCTATCAGAAATGAAACAGATGGAAAGCCTTCCTGGAGGAGGAAGAGGAGGATATTAGTGTTTAACGTCCCGTCGACAACGAGGTCATTAGAGACGGAGCCCAAGCTCGGGTGAAGGAAGGATGGGGAAGGAAATCGGCCGTGCCCTTTCAAAGGAACCATCCCGGCATTTGCCTGAAGCGATTTAGGGAAATCACGGAAAACCTAAATCAGGATGGCCGGAGACGGGATTGAACCGTCGTCCTCCCGAATGCGAGTCCAGTGTGCTAACCACTGTGCCACCTCGCTCGGTAAGGCTTCCTGGAAGTATCAAGTATATGGTCGGTCTTGTCCAGAAACTGAATACTGCGTATCTTGATAATTATAACAATTTCCACTGGACTGACACCAAAACAAAAAAGCTTGTTCACTGTGCATACTTTCACTACTTTACTTGCTATGATATAGTCTGGAGCAGTTTTGTGAATACTCCAAGTCCCAAAATGGGCAGTCAGAACGGTCAGCAGAGACAGTCTGTGAACTTCGTGTGATTAATGTATTGTTTATTGACATTTACCATCATAAATATTTTGGTTCCACTCTTTAAATTTTAGTTTTATTATTATTTTTACATCTTTTATCGATGTTTTGTATTCACCTGCCCCATAACTGAGTAGTTTTTGACAACATTGCTCTGCAAGTCCTGAGAGAAAGTAAAATAAGGAAAACAGCAGTACATTCACAAGCAGTTTTACTAAAATATTACATGATGAATGTGCTTAAAATTTCATACTCAAAAACTGATAAAATACATTAGCGCTCACCCTCTCATATTCAGATTAATATTTACACTCTAGCGTTTTTCAGCACCACCCGTAAGAATCAATGTGCAATGAACTGGGATACTAAACTACTGAGACAAGAGGAAAACTGAAGTAAGATTCTTTAGAACACACCACTGGCCGATCACTTACAAAAAGTACAACTGAGCCAGCCATCTTGATAACACATTAAAAACATTGCCCTAAAATTCTAGGGAACAAGTCACAAATTTCACAAAATCTGACCATGTATGTGTCACTGCCAGCTGAAATAAAGGGCAAACTGGATGGCAAATGAGCTGCTGCCCTCTTACCTGAAAATAAAACACAGTCTAATAAAATATGAACACGGTGATCTGTAAGCCAAAAGCACCACACTTGGAGAGTCCTTTCTCCAGAGCAAGTAGCCATGCATCAGTGGGGAATGTCCTACGCAAAGGTGAGTGAGAAGGACATCTCCCATCTGCACGGCTGGAAGGAGGAATGTCATGGCCGAGTTGTGGACTTTAAC
Organism: Schistocerca americana; assembly: GCF_021461395.2. Taxonomy (NCBI): domain Eukaryota; kingdom Metazoa; phylum Arthropoda; class Insecta; order Orthoptera; family Acrididae; genus Schistocerca; species Schistocerca americana. Next base: position 105,590,982 of record NC_060126.1, read on the forward strand.
ACATGCAGGTGTAAGCTGTAGGGAAAGACAGGTAATAAACAATATGTTTAAGTACCAAGAGGGCACAATAAAAGTGGAAGACCAACAACAATGTACTCATGTTAAATATGGCACACGACAGGGATGTTCAATCTATACACCGAAAATGAAATTACAGAAATAAAAGAAAACTTCAGGAGTGGGATTAAAATTCAGCGTCATCTACATCTACATCTGCGTCTTCATCTACATCTATACTCTGCAGATCACTGAGGTGCACAACAGAGGGCACATCCCATTGTACCAGTTATTAGGGTTTCTTCCTTTTCCATTCACGTATGGAACGCAGGAAGAATGTTTGTCTGACCGCCTCTGTGCATGCAGTAATTATTCTAATCTTATCCTTACACTCCCTATGTGAGGGATACATAGGGGTTTGTAGTATATTCCTAGAGTAGGATAGATATAAACTATCTTGAAGAGTCTTCCATTTCAGTTCCTTCAATATCACTGTCACACACTCTCATGGATTAAACAAACCTGTGACCATTCATCCTGCCCTACTCTGCACACATTCAATATCCCCTGTTAATCCTATCCAGCATGGGTCCCACACACTTGGCCAATATTCTAGAACTGGTCACATGAGTGATTTTTAAGCGATCTCTTTTGTAGACTGACTCCATTGCCCAAGTATTCTACCAATTAACTTAAAGTCTACCGGCTGTTTTATCCATGACTGAACCTATGTGAGCATTCCATTTAATTTCCCTACAAAGTGTTACAACCAGGTATTTGTATGAGTTGGTCAATTCCAACGGTGACTCATTGATATTATGCTCACAGGAAACTGCTTTTTCATTTTGTGAAGTGCAGAATTTTACATTTATGAACATTTAGAAAAAGTTGCCAATATCTGTACCACATTGAGATCTTGTCATGATCTGACTGAATATTTATGCAGTGTCTTTCAGATAGTACTTCATTGCAGATAACTGCATCATCAGCAAAAAGGCTAATTTTATTATTAATTTTGTCTGCAACATCAAGTGTCTCAACACACTTCCCTGGGGCAAATTCGAGGTCACTTCTACATCTGATGATGACTCTCCATCCAAGATAACATGCTGTGTCCTCCCCAGCAAAAAGTCCTCAATCCAATAATAAATTTCACTTGATACTCTATATGATCATACTTTGGACAAGATGTGTAGGTGCGGTATTGAGTCAAATGTTTTTTGCAAATGAAGAAATACTGCATCTACCTGGTTGCCTTGATCCAAAGCTTTCGGTATGTCATGTGAAAAAAGTGAGAGTTTGGTTTCACATGATTGATGTTTTTGAAATCCATGCTGGTTGATTTGACATACCATCAAAGGAGGTCAATGGTACGATTTATCGATGACAATCTACTCCTCAGGAAAAGTGACAGAATTACACCACCTGTTGAACAGATTTAACAGTATAATGAGCACAGAATATGGATTGATAGTAAACGAAATAAAGACAAAAGTAATGAGGAGTAGCACAAATGAAATACTTGGGGGAATGTTGTGGATTTAAAACCGTAAGGGTGACAGGGACTAAAATGAATCTAACATACAATTGAGGACATTGGGTGCAAGTGCTACTCTGAAATTGAGGCTGGCACAGGAGAAGGATTCATGGTGAGGCACATCAAACCAGCAAAAACACTGATGACAAAAAATGATGGCCTCAGTAGACTTAAGGTGCGCCACAGTGTAGTAGCAGACAGGCTAGAGTGACGGATATTGTGAGCAGGGAACACAGAGCAGCTGGCTGGTGAGCTGACAGGCTGGTGGACCAGCCTGCTGTGTGCCATGCAATGGCAGGCTGCACTCAGCCCACCAACCTGGCACACCTGGAGAGCTTGCCAATGGCGCATACAGGCCAGGCCTGCGAGACCCAGCCTGGCCAGGCTGAATCCTGTGCCGTGTACTATTCTAACCGCAGTAATGCCAAAGTCTGATCAGATTTCCTTTTCAGCAAATCTGTCTCATCAACAGAGCCAGTTACTCAACTGACAGCAACTGACAATACAAGCCATTATCATAGCATCCTATCTGTTACTGGCACCAGTTTGATAGACACACATCCCACTGGTGACTGTCTTGTCACCATCTGCCACATGATTGTAGGAAGGTTGTGATTCTCATGTATAGAATCTTGTGCTTTACCTGCAGTTGTTTGTACATGTGTAGAATGTGGTACAGAAGACTGTTGTGAAGCAGCTGCTGTGAAGAAACTGGATGCTGACTGAGGAGTGACGACGTACTGTTGACCAATGGCTGGTGAGGTTGTCTTTCTTTCTTGTTGTTGTGAGACTTGTGGTTGAGGTGCTGCTGCTGAAGATGGCACTTCAACCTCACGGAATAGAAGTACACGCCTACAAGACAAAGATTGGAAAATAGTTTATACTTGTCTGCGTTTGTCCGAGGTGAATACAAAACTGCATGTCTTAAAATTCATATAAAACTATATAAATTTCAGAAATAGGCATTAATATCACACTAGTGACATTCATAAATGGTTTTACTGTTACAAAAACAATATATCTAATATAATAAAATGTCAGCATGGCAATGACACAGCATATGCTCATATTACAAGAATTGCCATTTTTACATTACGTTAAATACCCTGTAAGTGAACCTGGTCTTAAATGAAATTCATTTAAAGTTCTGGAAAGCTGATGTCCTAATATCACATTGATGATTCCTTTATTTCTTTTTTTTTAATTTTTTCTACCAAATATGACTATAAAGTAAGCTAATAACAGGTATCATTCAACAGTGTTTCTGTCCTACACAAAGATCAACATTGCATTTCAAGAGGCAGTGCTCTCATCATCAGGTAGTAAAACTTAGCTCATTAGGTTAAAATACTCAGAAGTCTACCAACATAATTGCGATATTCATGACATGAAATAGAATAAAAATACAATGGACTGTGGGTGCTTGTCTCACATGAAAATCATTGACTTCTGTTAGTAGCCATTCCATCACTCATCGCACCAGGTCACGTCCTGCTGTGGGCTCCGAGAGTGTCAACTTGACATTTCTGCAGAGGTCCAGGGGTCATTGTGTACTGATGGACAGTACTAGGTAAGCAGAGTTATTAGCTCAGCCATAGCACTAAGCTATTGGTTGCCTATCTTGCCTTACTTCCGAAGTTTACAATCATTTGCCTCTACCTAATTTGTTAAAGAAGTATTGCAAATCTATAATCATGCACCTCCCCTACAACTAAAAAAAAAAAAAAAAAAAAAAAAAAAAAAAAAAAAAAAAAAAAAAAAAAAAAAAAGGAAGGAAAAACTCATTCTGTTGACTTTCCCTCGCGTATTCAGAATATTGCCATATTTCTTATCATGAATGGTGATCTCCAGTTAGTTATTCCAGCTAGTCGAGTTTTCTCCCTTTCTTTTCTACACGTAAGATCTCTGTCATCTTTTATTCCCTTACGGGGATGGCCGTTTCGTATACATGGTTCACAGCAGCCGAATTGTCCTAGTTACTTAACCTGAATGCATTTTTATGTTTCTTGAATCTGATAACATATATTCCTCCTGTCTGTCCAATATAGTTTGCATCACAGGACACGCACTGAATTTTATAAACTCTCACTCTTTCAAACTTATTTATCTTTTTATCAAAATTATGCTTCAGGTTATACCTCCCTAGATTATTTGTCTGGAATTTGTTTCTGTGTAGTTTAAAGATATTTGCGATCTTTTGCGAGACCATATTGATTTCTAGCTTCTTACTGATGTTTATTGTGTCTCTCTATCCTTTCTGATTGGCACATCGGCTGCCCTATGTATGGAATTACAGCAACAGCTCTCAGTTTCCTGTCTGCAGTAAATGCATACTTACTGCCCTTTCTTGTAATACACAAATTGGGGAACTGCAAACTGCTGTCGATTTCACACTCCACGGTAAACTCATTTTTTCCTAGGGGCATCATCGAACTTCTTTACTATTTCTTCTGTATCATCCTCAGAACCATAAACAAGCAACAAAATATAGTCTACAGAATGTCTATTATCAAAATTTTACCTATAATGGTTTGTCCTCCAAGGAGACACTGCCTTATTGAAGGCACCTTCAGTGCCAGGTGGGAGGATTTGTGCGCTTAAATGAAGTCGAGAGTTGTGCCAGTGGCAGTGTAGCTACTGGCAGGGTCACCCTAGCTGGAGTGATCTCAACTGAGAAGCGAGACACAGTGTGTCCCACAACATAGGGCACGGAGCTTCCCTAAGGGAGACAGCCCCACAAAAAATCTGGCAGCTCGCAATATCTAGAGGTGGCAACCCATCACATGACTTAACATGTGCAGCACTCGTAACGCAGCCAGGGAATTATAAAATTACTGGCAAACTCACAAACAGCCTCAGCTACAGAACTGGATCAACTGGTGACAACTGGAAAATCTTAAAGGAAAAACGATTTGGCATTACGGATTATTTGTCTTTGGAAAAGTGGAATATTGCAAGATTGATCAACAAAGAAAATGAGTTTAATCAGGTACTCAAAGAGAGGACAGTAGACACTGCAATAATAACAGAAATTACGGAAAACTAAAAGGAACAAAAGATTTGACAAACTACTGGATGGTTTACAATGGCGTCCCACAAAGAAGTGTGTGTGTGTGTGTGTGTGTGTGTGTGTGTGTGTGTGTGGAGATCTGATGGGTGCCCAACAGCGAGGTCATCAGTGCCCTTACACTTATAAAAACAAAACGAAAGTGGAGATGAACTAAAAGTATTGGGCACGTATGCACTCGAAATGACCACACAGTCATTCTGTATCACATGCACTAAAATCAATTAGGAGGGAACAAAGCTAATCAAGAAATTAAAACACAGGAAAACAAACACAGAAGAGCTAAAAGAAAAGGACAGGGAAATGTGACTGGCTGACCACTTACAAAAATCTAGGATGAGCCAGCCATCCTTTGACACATTAAGAACATCTCCATAAAATCTTGTTAAAAATGTTGGACAATTCACAAAACTTTAAAACCCACATGGAGAAAGGGGAGTTGTAGGCCTCAGAACTGTTGGACCTGAAGTCCAACTTTTTCCTCTCCACAGTCGCCTGCATCAGCGGATCCTGGCTTGCATTGGCAGTAGTTTGTGCAAAATGTTTGGCCAGCGTCTGAGCAATGTCTCTGGTCGTTGCTTGGAGGTACCCCTGTTTCAGCACTACTGTATCGGTAAATGGCTGCATTTACTGGAAATCCTCCAGATGGCTTTCCATACTTTTATAGAAGTGGAACCACTGATGGAATCCAGGAACACTTGCCATGACCCTTTCTTACTCTCCCTAATGATGCCTCAAGCCTTGGCCCTCGCAGCTCGAAAGGGCCCAAGGTTGTTTGCTGTTGGTCGGCATTTAAAATGTCGAAGAGTCGCACGCCTTTCCCGGATCACAGAATGGCACCCATCTGTCCACCAAGGCACTGGTCGCCTCTTAAGGTGACCTGGACACTGAGGGATAGAGAAGTCAGTGGCACGGTGGATCAATCATGTGATATAGTCCACCCATCCTTGGACACTGTTGCAGTGTCCAAACACAGCCAGCTTGCTGAAACGCGTCCAGTTAGCTCTGCTGACCATCCATTTTGGGGCCTTAACTTCAGGTGTTGAGCCATTTATTAGATGAAGGTGGACTGGGAAGTGGTCACTGGAATGAAGGTCATCAATGACCTTCCACTAAACAGAGTCCGCGAGGGTGGGAGAACAGAGAGGTTGATGGCTGAGAATGACCCAGTAGTAGTAGAGAAATGTGCGCGAGCACCCATGCTGAGGATGCACAGCTCATGAGATGTCATGAGGCCCTCCAAAACCCAAACACGAGGGCAAGTATTGCTTGAGCCCCACAGGACACGATTGGCATTGAAGTCTCCCAGGAGCAAGAATTGTAGCAGGAGTTGTGCGATAAGGAGTCTAGTGCATCTTGTGGAGGTAAATACAATGAGCAAACAGTTATCCTTCGGCATATGAATTTGAACTGCAACTGCTTCCTGGTCAGTAGCCAAGGTGAGAACAGAGGAGTGGTGCGAATTAGTGACAAACACTGCGACACCTCACTTGGCCCTCTCCCTCAACAGGTCATCCTCATGGTACAGCATATATACTTGTAGCACAGAGACATCTGTATCTTTAAAACACATTTCTTGTAAACAAAAGCACACGGGACATGCCAGTGCTAGAAGTTTCAGTTCCTCCACATGAGTCCTGAATCCACTCATGTTTCACTGTAGTATGGAAGCCATGTCCTCAGTGTGGTTTTAATTTACCCTTACCTTTGCACTGGGGAGGTGAGACACTTTAAGTGTGAGGGGGAGTGGAGGGGCTGCGTGGACCCAAGGCATCTAACTCCATGATATTCTCGTCAGCAGTTAAATGGGAAAAAATGTCTGACAGCGCCTGGGACAGCTTTTGCCCCGCATGTCGTGAGCCTTTCCCTGCACCCTGTCCCTTCAAGGGCGAGGGGAAAGGGGACACTGAGAAGCATTCCACTTTTCTTGTACCTTCTGGATACTCACTGTGGAACAGTTGTTGGTCTTTCCTGGCATACCTGCCTGGATTGTTCTTACTCTTTTTCCCTTGACACGTATACATTCAAGAACAGGTGCTTGTGGTGGATACAGGCACACTAGGCATTGTCTGTATCGAAGCGTCTGCCTTGGAAATAGATTTCTGCACCACGGAAGAATATAAGGTGGCAAAGACATACGGTTTCATCACCTTACATTCTTTTTTGGCGATGGCATAGGGCATCGGCTTGGCCACTTGTATCTCCTGTAATTTGCATTCTTCAGCAAAAACAGGGCAGTCTCAGCTCCAGATTGGTTGGTTCCCGAGCAGTTGGTGCACATCGCTGGAGATGAGAAGTCAGTCCCAGGGCCATGAGCGGCTTTTCCGCAGTTCTCACAGATCATTTCACCTCCACAACTAATGGTTGTATGACCGAAATGTTGGCATTTATAGCACCACAAAGGTCTGGAATGTAAGGCCGATCATGAAGTCTGAGAACTCCACCATAAGATATTCAGACAGTGTCAGAGAATTGAATGTGACAATAAAAGTGGCAGTCTTTTCAGTTGCTCCATTATTCCTCTGAGTTCGTCATTCCACATTGACTATTCCCTGGGATGCTCATTTTCGCTTCAGTTCTGCTATGTCCTTGTCCATGATATCTCGGCAGGTGACAACCCCCTTACTGGAGTTGAGAGAGATGTGCACCTCAACAATGATACCATAGTCAAGTAGTTTCTGCGATTTCTTAAGAAGGTCTACCTGCTTTGACCTGTTAGCTTCGACCAACAATGAGCCATTATGCAATCGTTTTATAGATTTTAATGTTCCAGCAGGGTTTGCTGAAGCCATATGGATATAAAAGGGAGACACTTTTTCAAATGGCCCCTCCTTCCTCTTTATCAGTAGAAATACATCGTTATTCATGACTCCATGAGCCCTGTTACACAGTCCAAAGTATTCTTATTATAAGGAGGACTAGCCTATCTCATTCTTTTGGATGAATGGGTGTGAATACTCCCAGGCAGTACACCCTTCCCGCTGGGAGGAGAAGAAGATGATTTCGAGAATTCCATCTCAGTCCCATGAGCATCTAGGGAAATAAGGGTCCACTTAGACAGAGCCCCGCATGCCTTAATATGTCTTACACAACTGAGGTGCGACGGGTTCGCCAGAGGTTGTTTGCTAACGACTGCTCCACCTCAACAGCCATGCATCCCATCAGCGCACAAGCACACCTTGAGATTTTTTTTTGTAGAGGTTTATCTTGTCCTCATGATCCAGGCGGTCAACCCAAGATCCCCATTCCCTGAGCCGGCCGAAGTGGCCGTGCGGTTAAAGGCGCTGCAGTCTGGAACCGCAAGACCGCTACAGTCGCAGGTTCGAATCCTGCCTCGGGCATGGATGTTTGTGATGTCCTTAGATTAGTTAGGTTTAACTAGTTCTATGTTCTAGGGGACTAATGACCTCAGCAGTTGAGTCCCATAGTGCTCAGAGCCATTTGAACCATTTGAACCCATTCCCTGAGACACAACATTTCACTGTCACGCAGTGATCGGTGAAGCATGCCCAGAGCTTAAGGTGACAGAGGACTGGTGGCGCTTACTAGTCCCCAGCTCAAGAACCCTGGGATTGCCAAGCCCGTATGCAGCAAATCAATGCTGAGCCCCTGAGGGGACCCACAAAGAAAATGAGTTAGCGCTGGAACAGTAATTTCAGTCAATGATAAATGGAGAGGACAGATTCATGAATACAGCTTCATAAATGAAAGAATAGTGACAGATTTCAAATTCCAAAACGTCATCTAACAGTTATAGGGGGTCTATGGCCCAGAGGAGGAAAGGAAGAATGAAACTGAAATTTTTTATGATTATCTTCAGAAAGAAGTGAATAAAATCAACAAAACATACCACATTGTCATTTATGGTGATTTTAATGCAAGAGTTGGAAATCTATCATACCAGGAATAGTAGGACTATTTGAAGAAAAGACTTTTAATAATAATGGACATGAACTATGCCAATTTGCCTCCTTCAACAATTTTAAAATTACTAATACATTTTACATAAAGAAAGACATTCACAAGTCTACATCGACTGAACGAGGATTAAGGACTGTGATTGATTACATACTAATTAATGATAAAATGAATAATCTTGTGCAACATACACACGTTTATAAAGAAAATGACATAGGTAGTGACCACTTCCTTCTAGGCAGTAAGATAGGGTAACAATCAAAATGGAAGAAGACAAAGAAACTTCAAAAGAAACCACAACAAGAGTTGTCCAAAGTACGTCTCCTGTCAGAATATAGTATCAGTCAATAAAGACATCAATATAGATTTATATAGAATGGAATAATATCAAAACTTGCATCACTGAAGCAGACTCAGAAGCACTTGGTAAAGGGAAAAAAAAGAGATGAGAAAAAACAACTCAGAATTTGGAATACAGAAATTAAAGAAGCCATTAAAAAAAAAACTTATTTGAAGTTTCTGCCAACAAAAACACCAGAAATCTGAGAAACATACAAAATTAGAAGGAATGCTGGGAAACAAGTAGTGCACAAAGCACAAAAAGAGTCAGAAAATGATGTACATGGTAGACAGTAATGTGCGTACGAGGTCATGAAAACCCTCTACAAGGAAGAAAAAGATACTGTCTCACTGAACATTAAACACAACGAAGAAGATAAATCATTATACAGATTTGTGGTGTACACTCAAAAAAGTATTACAATGAAACAGTATATCCAATTACTTTGGACGAACTACAACAGGCTTTGCAAGGCATGAAAAACAGAAAAGCTACTGGAATAGATGTAATAAATGCACAGCTGATTAAATATGGAGGGTTACCACCAGATAAAAAACTTTTACAATGACAAT